>NW_022170738.1:26372757-27022736 GCF_008802855.1 Photinus pyralis | reverse complement strand
AAAAACCAAAAAAACCTTTGGGGGGGGGGGGCAAGTGAACGTAGCCCCCCCAGTACGTATTTTGTTCTTGTAACTAGGTCACCTGATACATTATGCGCTCAATTGCGCTACTTGAATTAAAGCTAGCGCCATTACGGTTAAGCCATAAAAAATTTTTAAAAAGGGGGGGGGGGCTAACTTAACGATTTCAAAAGTTACGTTTTTTAACATGTTTTTTCTACTACATCGTACCTTTCATCATACGCTAAAATGCGCCGTAAACAAAAATCTTGGCGCCATTATAGTGTTTCAGAAACACTTTACAGGGTGTTTTTTTGGGAGCTTTAGTTAAACGATTCTGGGAAAGTAAAATAGGTAGGTTTTTAAAAATTTCTATTTAGGAGTTACTCCGAAGGCCGAATCAATGTAAAATATTTTCAAAATGGACGCACTTCCGGAAATAACTTTTGAAAACGCTAAGTTAGACCCTCCACTCTATAAAAATTTTTTATGGCTTAACCGTAATGGCGCTAGCTTTAATTCAAGTGGCGCAATTGAGCGCATAACCAAATGTATCAGGTGACCTAGTTACAAGGGACAAAATACGTACTGAGGGGGGGGCTACGTTCACTTGGCCCCCCCCCAAATGTTTTTTCGGATTTCTAAAAAACGATAATGGCGCAAGAGTTATTATCGGTGGCGCATATGAGCGCATTACGAGCGCATTCATTTCAAAATAATACGACTATGAAATCTCTCAGTGGGGGGGCCAAGTTAACGGACCTTTCGGGGGGTCTAAGCGAGCTATTATACTTCTGATGCTAGCATCCTTTACGATCGTGACCAGAGCACATACGCAACTCAACTTCCTTAACACGATTCGGTGCCGAATCACGCATACTTGACCAGTCAGCTTGCCACATTTACTAAATAGGGGTTGCGTCGACATTATCAAGGACTACCATGAAATATCGTTTGTACACATGAAATGGTCAGATCAAAATATCAGTACCAGTACCAATGGTACCAACTACACTAAGAGTACATTCAGTCAGTCACCCAAACTAAGAGTACATTCAACGGGACAGGTTTTATTTAAAAAAAAAATCAAGAAAAAAATGTTAAAATGTTAAAAAGCAAAAATATTGTTTTGGGCAAAACGGTTACTTTGATTTCGTTAAAACTTTGGCAGTGTACATTAGGCATAAATGATTTAAAACTGTTAAAAACTTTTTGTTTAATATATCAGTTTTAACGAGGGAAGTTTTCGAGTTACGAGTATTTAATTGGGAGCAGCGTTGCTTGACTGTAGACCCTGGCTGTAACTTTTGATCTAGTAGCCCAATATTGGAACTGTTTGAAATTATGGAATCTACAGGCCATATTCTATAAGAAAATGTTTTTTCCGGTCGATCTGAGACAATTTTTCTTTGGGGCCTCAAAAAAAGGCAGTGTATAACCTTCCTTTTTTTTACCAAAAATCAACTACACCAAAATTTCTCGGGAAAACACTTTTTCTTATTAATTTTGGTGCGTAGAATCCAAAACGATTCGTACTTTTTCGATTAGACTTCTCAAACAAAAGTTATGGACTAAAAACCAATTTCGAAAGAAAATTCAAAGGGCTGTAACTTTTGATGTAGTAGCCCAATCTTGGAACTGTTTGAAATTATAGAATCCACAGGCCATATTCTATAAGAAAATGTTTTTTTCCGGTCGATCTGAGACAATTTTGTTGGGGCCTCAAAAAAAGGCAGTGTATAACCTTCCTTTTTTTACCAAAAATCGACTACACCAAAATTTCTAGGGGAAAACACTTTTTCTTATTAATTTTGGTGCGTAGAATCCAAAACGATTCGTACTTTTTCGATTAGAATTCGCAATCACAAGTTATGTACTAAAAAAAGCAATTTCGAAAGAAAATTCAAAGGGCTGTAACTTTTGATCTAGTAGCCCAATCTTGGAACTGTTTGAAATCATAGAATCTACAGGCCATATTCTATGTGAAAATGTTTTTTTCCGGTCGATCTGAGACAATTTTTCTTTGGGGCCTCAAAAAGAGGCAGTGTATAACCTTCCTTTTTTACCAAAAATCGACTACACCAAAATTTCTCGGGAAAACACTTTTTCTTATTAATTTTGGTGCGTAGAATCCAAAACGATTCGTACTTTTTCGATTAGACCTCGCAATCAGAAGTTATGGACTAAAAACCAATTTCGAAAAAAAATTCAAAGGGCTGTAACTTTTGATCTAGTAGCCCAATCTTGGAACTGTTTGAAATTGTAGAATCTACAGGCCATATTCTATAAGAAAATGTATTTTTCCGGTCGATCTGAGACAATTTTTTTTTGGGCCTCAAAAAAAGGCAGTTTATAACCTTCCTTTTTTTACCAAAAATCGACTACACCAAAATTTCTCAGGAAAACACTTTTTCTTATTTAAGCAAGAGGAATTGGGGTGTTGCGGTCATTTTTTCCCTACACTTACTATTTTTGGACGCACTTCTGAAAGGGCGCTTTTTGGTTTGATCTAGGAACCTGTTCTTTCAAGAATTTGGCACATTATTTTATCATACACAATTACTCGTACGCCTAACTTTTTTCGACAGGATTAGTTCCCTTGCGCACCAGAAAAAAAGCGGTTTTCCACCCCTAAAACCTTTTTCTGTTTCCTTGCAACGAAGTGTAATAAAATTTAAGGCGTGGTCAATCTGAAGCACTGAAAAGTAAACTCAATTTGACAATATAAGCGATATAATATTCTATCGATTTTAATTTCTGTTTTCTAATTACAACTATAGAACCGGCAAAAGTTCACCAATCATCTAAAGTAGTGTAAACTCATTATCTTCCACTGTTACAGAGGCATTCATACTAAATATAGTTTATACCTTGCAATTATATTAGATTTAAACGTGCACAATCAACTGAACATTAATAAATCGCGTGGAATGGAGTTTGTACGTACAGCAAAATGTATATCGGATTAAATGGGTTTTTGTTAATACAACGACCTAAACATCGACCAATAAAATTAGATTACATAGGAATTAACAAACCCTTTAGTTTGAAAAAATGCACCGATGTTTATGTTCAGGAATTGTATTGGCATTTTCCTAATGAATATCGTTTTCTACACATTTTGGAAACTTTTGAATAAAAACTTTGCCTGCCAACAACCGACCCTCGCGCAATCGATTACGTCCCTAAAAGTTCAAAGTCAAAAACATGGTAAATAAAGAGGACAGAATTGTGGCAATAAAAGTTTGAAGTGCACTGCGGCCATCAAACAGAAAAGCATAGACAAAGGTACGAAGGTACATTATCCTTCGTCTATCTGTGGACCACCGTCAATTTTGCATAAGTAAATTGAAGACGCTCGCAGAACTTGTCAACTACTCCAACTATAAAAAGACGATAAAGTGAATCTAAAGCAGCTTTTGAAAGCAGACTAAATCCATATGACATAATCAATACCACAGAGCCACGAAAACTGAACATCGTCACACTCGCAAATGGATGTACTCGCTCATCGGCCCTTTTTGTATCAAACACTTTCCGCATGCAACTGTAATAATCGAAAGAACGCTTTTGTGTGAAACTAACATGCCATTGACAGGACGGGTTTTTTTTTTAGTAGGGAAATAGAAGTTTTTGGTAGTAAATAAAATTAGGGAGGTTAAATGGTACGTACCAATTTAGATACCGAAACAACACATAAAACGAATTTATCTATTATTTTATGTTGTTTTCAAGCTAAACTTGATCGTTACGAATCGAAATAGTAAAGTAGGGAACATGGGGAAAACAAGAGGGAATATATTTTAAAGTTTTTCGGGGTGATTTTACTAAGCAATGTAGAAATTGGTTAGATTTATGTGGTTCTTTTCCCTGGGCCGGACATGGAAAAGTGGTGGATGGTGATTTTTATTTTTCAAAAGAGTTCTGTATTACTCCGGTAAGTACATAGCCAGAGCGGTATGGTAAAAAAAGCTGCATTGCTTGTGAAAAGTAAACCACTTAGCACATACCTCACTAAGATTGAGAACTTTTAGCGCATTTCCATAAAATTTTAAAAATGCGCTATTGCGGAAACTTTGTGCGTCCATCTGTCCATCCGTACAGATATGCCACTACTAAATCTTTATCTGAAGAGCTATTTGTTCGACTTTTCCCGCTATTTGGTTCGCTAAGATGCCAAACAAGGATAGTTTTGCGCCTATTTCTAAAAAAGTTATAGTGAAAAATCAATGTAGGTACCATAATTCTTGGCCATCAAAGGTGGCCCTATAAATGCTGCGATTATCCGGTCTTTAGTGTAAAGTGTGTTAATTGAAAAATGTAATTTTTTGTGAACTGTGAAACGATACATTTTATAATTGTTTGTGTGTTTGTACCATTTTCCTTTTCTCTATATATATATATATATATAATTCTTAAAAAGGGAAAATCTAATGTGAGTCTCTAGGGATGAACCTTTTGGCAGGACAGTAGGACCCGCGACGGGTCTGGGGGGTATCGAATACCTCCAGTCATCCCTCGAGTGCATCAAAATCTTATGATAGTTATAGGAATAGGAACACCGAATCATTCACTTCCTGGCGGGTATTCCAAACCCCCTAGACCCTCCGGTTCTGCATTCCCCCCAACATATTTAGAGCCTTTAGCACTTACGCAATAATTGTACAAAGAGGCAATCGAATCTGAGTCCTTAGAGATGAACCTTTTATTGGAGAATGTAGCACCGGGGGGTCTGGGGGATATGGAATACCCCACATCCATTCCCTCTGGAGCAAAGAAATCATATGATAGTTGTAGGAAAGGAAATACCGGATCTTTAATTTATCGGGGGTATCATACCCCCCAGACAGCCCGGTTCTACATTACCCCCAACATATTTAGTGCCTTTAGCGCATAATAATTTTTAGAAAAAAACCATCGAATCCTTATGGTGAAGCTTTTGTGGGCAAAGGTAGCACCAGAGGGCCTGGTGGGTATTGAATACCCCCAGCCATTCCCTCTAGTGTACAAAAATCTTTATTAGTTATAGGAAAAGGAACACTGAATCTTTCACCACCCCAATTTAGTTGAGATGTATCAAAAGATTAACAAGATGTGGGACGGAGTCTCCGTTTCAACAGATTAGACGATTATTTATCATGGTAAAAGTGGCAAGGGTAGAGAAAGCGATGGAAATCAAGGGTGCCTTTGAAATTTTCAAAAACGTTTTTTTCATACCAGTGTTCTTTGGGGACGAAATACGAACAAAATTAAGGAAAGTTGTTCAAAATGAAAAATTCCTAGACCTACTTTGATTTCTTTCTTTATTATATATTATATTTTTTTATTTCTTTATTTGTTTACTGGGTTTATGTAAAGGAATCCAAAAACTGTTCAAAATAGCAAGTAATGATCGTGTAGCAAATTTGAAGCCGATAGTAACAATTTCGCTGCTTTGAAAGGAATTTTAAGTGTCTGTTCAGCAGTATACAGTTTCTTGAAATTGGTTCAACCAACAGTAAGTGAGAAAATTCATTTTGAGAATGTGAAATTATTATAATACCTCCATCACAAAAGATGGAGCGTGATGATATTTCAAATCTAGGTTACATTATTTATATAATGGCGTAAACACAAATGAAGTCATTGAATAGATCTACTCAATGCTTCGAAGCTGAAATGTTTTGCGGAATAATGGTTCTTCGTCGCGCCCAATCCAAATTAGCGGCAACCTTGTACACTACAAGCTGCTATAGTTTGCCTAGAGGCCTCAACGGTATAAAAGTTTAACGCATTGTGTTCATCTGCATTCAGATGATTACGCCTTAATTCGATGTAAATGAGCGCGTCCCACGCTAATGAATAAAATTAAAGCGCGAAAACGTCAGATTGAAAGCGAAATTCCTTCTCACGTACCAGTAGGTACCCATTCAGATGACATTGACGAACAAAATAATAACAGTAGCATCGGTGTTCACCTATAATCATTGTCCTCGACAGTGAGTAACGATCTTGAACGAACGTTGGTACCTAATCAGTTTAACGTTTCATATTGTTCCATTTGTTATTGGAGAAGGATCTGTTACTTACTTAAGGTGAGTTATTAATTATATTGTAAAAACGAGCCCTGCAGCGCACGCTACCGGGTTACGTTGCTTTTTTATGCAAGGGCGAAAAACATCCCTTGGATAAACTACATTAAACCATTGCATAACGCCATCTCGCCTAATTACGCAATTTAGTGAAAATGATCGCATTTTGGAAGTAGATCTTTTTATGAGAGCACTTTCAAGTAGGTACGTACAGAGTAATTGTCCGTATTTCCTTTTACGTCATAATTGAATTCACGTGCGATATTATACGTTCAGAGCACGTTTGCAATTAAAAGTTTCTTTAGGGGACCATAAAATTAGCATATGCTCTACTCCGAGAGTAAAGTTTGTGACATTTGTTTACGTTTTTTTCTTTAATTAAAGAATGAGAAAAATAGCAAACGCTCGAACTCGTCGGATAACCGGTACACTTTGGAAAATCACCGACGATCCCACCAAACTGGTCCATTTAATTAATTCGGCCCGACACTTTTTGTTTGTGGTAACGAATTCGTGGTAAATTGAACTCATCGCCGCAAACAGAACTACTAATAGTTGATGTGGCGAATATTTGTCTAACAAATTTGTAATAAATTTTGCGCCACGTCTTCATAAAACAACCAGGAATTTTCTACTTTTTTGATAAAGTGCTTCCATGTAATTTTTTCAGATATAAAATTCTAATAGTCCCAAGAAAGTTTATTGTTTTAATAATAAAGGTTATATTTGACAAAAATCCACTTTTTAAGGTTTGAAGTATATAATTAAAATTGACCATTAGCTTTAAAACACCCTGTAAAAGAGCGATCAATATTTAAAACATTAGCATCTCAGTATCGCTGATTTTGGAAGACTCTTTGAAATTTAAGTCAACCGAGTCATACGTGCAAGGCTCAAAAGAAAAGCAGTCAAACGTCAAACATTTTGAAAAATCTTGAACAAGTATAGGGAAACGTGGTGCCCAACGACGTAGAGTTTCATGTGGATTTAGAAAATGCAATTAAATGCAGGGTGTTCTATTTAAAGTAAGAAAATTGCTATTCATATCCGGTAAAACCGGTATGTGTCCATAAATATACCTACCTATTACATTCGTCATCGAGCAAGACAAACATATTCCAATTCCTCTCTTAACTTAATTTAAACAATGAAAAGAGAATTCCCTTAATTCTTTCATACCTATATAAAAGGCGTCACCGATATTATAGCTCACAAATTTCCTAGATCTCTCTTTCAACCCATTTTTTAACCTTACTTCAAGCTACATCAATCACTAAGAACTCCCAAAGACAAAATTGAAAATGAAGAACATGGCGTCTATACGAAATTTCTTGTACTCAATGCTCTAAATCATACATCGGACAAACTAACAGAAAATTATACATACGAGCAAAAGAACACCATTTAGCAATTAAACAACATAATAAATCCTATTCTTTATGTGAACACTATTTAGACACAGGACATTTTATTGACACCAACAAAATTAAATTAATTGCTCCAATACAACATTTAAAAGCTCGACTGATTAGAGAAGCTATTGAAATTCAAAAACGATCAAATTGCCTTAATAAACAAGTGGATATTTTACGACTTCCTCGCATTTGGAACAATATAACCAAGACCAAATCTAAACCCATTTTTAACATTCAAGATTCAAGTTCTCGAGATGAAGATTTAACCTTTTCGACATCTACACTAGAACCAGTTTATACCCTTCAAAATTCAAATTCTGCAGATGAAGATTTAACGAGCTCAACTCCTAAATTAGATCCCATTTGGACCCTTCAAAATTCAAATTCTCCAGATGAAGATTCTCCCAGTTTGACATCTAAATTAACCTACTAAGGTAATGGGTCATTACACGAAATCGTTCTAAATTTAATTAATTTGTCATAAGATAGCGTACTTCATTTGAGGCGTTGAAAGGCAAAGTGGTACAAGTCCCAAAATTGCAGTTTTAGGGACTTTAGCAGTTTTGAGATAACACCGACCTCTATATGTTATTGGGGAAAAGTACCATGTGACAAAATTTAAAAATTCTCACTTTTAAATTAGACCTGTAGATTGCGCTAGTGAGATCTGCATAATAACGTTTTATTCAAATCGTTCAAAGGCAAAGTGGTACATATAAATGTGACTTATACCACTTTGCCATTAAATGGAATTGCAGATATATTATTAGTGCATTTTTCTTGTAATGGTGAAATGTGTTTTGTCGACATTAAAAATGAGTTGTAGTGATACTGAAAGTGAGCCACTTCCTTCTAGTGAAAGTGAGTACGAACCAGAGGATTACTCATCATCAGAGCCATCAGATTCAGGTAAGTAGGCGTGGTTACAAATTCAATGGTTGCACTTCAAGAAATCTGAGCCGTACAAAATTTTTTATAAAGAAACGCTCAATGAAGACTATCCTTTCAATGCTATTAGTTTACTGCCAAACCGAAGAGGTGCTCCTAAAATGTTCAAGGCCATCGAGCTTTCGTCTCTGTATCAGGGCCCACTTGAAATTAATGATAAAAAGAAGAAAAATATGGAAGAACTTTTTCAATTTATTCCTCCGATTCATCAAAATTACCTACTTCAAGGATGTAATTGGAAATTGTGACGTTGAAGATCCTTGAAGAATTGGAAGAAGAAGATGATGACAGTTAGTTTCCCCATTGTTTTGGAATATACTCGTGTTTTTATTTTTCATATAAATTATGTTTTATTTCCTCTTTTGGTAATAAATTTTTAAAAACGTTTTCAATTTTATTGTGTCTCATTGCAACGTTTTTTAAAGGTATAATAACTTTTTGTTCTTATTATTAGAGAGCAAAAAATCTATTATTGTGGTATACCCAAACATATATTAAAAAGTATTGAAAGTCATAGTGGTCTAAGTCACAAAAAAGGTCAAAAAGGTAACAAAATTTTAAAAATCAGGATTCAGGATTTTTTAATTGACGTGCAACTTTAGGTTAATTTATCTAAAAACAAAGTTTTTGGACTTAGACCATGCTGGCTCTCAAAGCCTCATTTATACATCATTGCCAATCTAAACTTGAAAAAGGGGAAAGAGTGCTCTCCGAAACGTAGTTAGTTGCCTAAATAAATAAACTAAACACACACGAGTGATACCAAACAATGTCTAATAATAATAATAAACCTCGTGGAAATCTAAATGAAACTAAAAATATAATACATTATACATACTTAATACGACAGCTGATTTTAAATTCGTTATGTTTTATTAATGCGGGGGTAACATGTTCTCTATAAGGAATATTACAAATATATCTGATACACAAGTTCTGAATTATGTTCATGATTTGCTTATATTATAATCGCTGGTACACGAGAGAAAAGATTCGTACAGTTTCATGTTAAACTAGATTGCACTATTTAATGCTCCTTTAAGGGAGATGCAGTTCAGTGGTTTAACAAATTTTGGTGTGCAGTCCTACAGTTAGTTCCGTCGTTCGTGCGAAAACAGAACAATGTTCACAAAAAAATGTCGCCATTCACGGGAACGCCAGAAAAAAATTACTTCAATCTAGTGGCATAAAATCTCATGAAAAGGAAGAAGTAAATTATTTATAATTTTGTTAACAACAATAGTCTGTCTGTTTATAATTTCAACAACTGTACTGCTCCATTTTGGAGCATTTCGAATATATATGAGATATAATAATGAAATCGTATGTGAAACTTACGAAAACACCCATGATTTTGATTCAAAAAGAGCGCTTTTTTCTCCATACATTAATTTTTTTCCCACTATCGATCATCCACCCCTGATTGGGAGAACATGTCAATTTTCGTACATACATAATATATATAATCGAAAATTCCCTTATACCTTTCGGTGTTGGGATTACAGGTTGTTAACATTAACATATTGTCTACTTACTGTTAGGTTAACAATAGGAAACAAAAATAACATATGCTCTAATTCACAAAACTCTTCCATTCACTTCTGTCTTTGGCCACTTCCTTCGCATTTTTGACTGTTTGTCCTCTTCTTATTATTATTTTATTCACCTCATTGCTCCATGTCTCCCTTGGTCTTCCTGGTCCTCTCCTTGTTTTTATGTTTGTTTCCCATACTGTCTTCGTTTGCATCTTTTCGTTCATTCGTTGTATATGTCCCCACCAATTCAGTTGTTTCTTCTCTATATGTTCTTGTATTGATTCTATGTCTAGCTCCTCTCTTATACTGGTGTTTCTTAGTCGATCTATTCGGGTTACTCCTTTCACTGCTCTTAAGAACTTCATCTCAACTGCTTGTAATTTGCTTTTCATGTTCGTTGTGAGCACCCACGATTCGCTGCCATATGTTAGAGTCGGTCTGTATATAGTTTTGTACACGGTCATTTTTGTTTTGGTTCTTATTTCTTTTTTCTTAATAAATCGTTGGTTCATCGCGTAGTAAAGTTTCATGGTTTTATTTATTCTGTCATCTACATCCATTTTTTGGTTACCATTCCTCTCAATGTTCACTCCAAGGTATTTTATGTTTGGCACTTGTTCTATTACTTTGTTGTCTACTGTTATATTCAGCACCTCTTCCTCTCCCTGTGATATAATCATTACTTTTGTTTTGTTTATGTTCATCTTCATGCCGTGTGTCTTCAATGTTTCATTCCAACTGTTTATGTTACCTTGTAGTCCGTTTTTTGTATTGGCTGCTATCACTAGGTCGTCGGCGAAGAGGCATTGAGTTATTCCTATCGGTTCTAATTTCTTGTAACCGATGTGTAGTTTTTGCAGTTTTGGTTTGCATGTTGTGAGGATTTCGTCCATAAATATATTGAACAGTGTCGGACTCAACACTCCTCCTTGTCTCAGTCCTTGCTGTGTTTCGAACCCTACGGAGATCCTATTTCTGTGTATAACGTAGTTTATGTTGTTGTTGTAGATACTCCGTATTGCACGTACCAGTTTGGTGTCTACTTTCCTTCTTTCTAGGCTCTTCCATACTGTTTCTCTTTGTACTTTATCGAATGCTTTCTCCAGATCTACGAATGCTAGGTAAGTTTTTGTTCTGCTCATTCTGGTCTTTTCTATTATTTGTTTTATTGTGAAAACATGGTCTTGCACTCCTCTTCCTTTTCTAAAAGCGCTCTGTGATTCATCTAGGGTTGGTTCCGTATATTCGCTAAGTCTTTTTTGTAGGATTCGTTCGTAGGTTTTGAGTGCTGCACTTAGTAGAGTTATTCCTCTATAGTTATTGCAATCACGAGCATTCCCTTTTTTAAATATTGGCACAATTAATCCAATCTTCCAATCTTCGGGTATTTGTTCTTCGTCCCATATTTTATTACATAATTTCCAAAACATTTCCGTTCCTCTATCGTCCAAATTTTTTAACATTTCTGTGGTGATTTTGTCATACCCTGGCGCTTTCCCGTTCTTTAGGGATTTGATGGCTTCATTTATTTCTTCTTTTGTGATTGGCTTTTCTGTTTCATCCTCTGTTGCATTCTTCGTCTGTTCAGAGTGTTTATTGTTTTGTTCGTTGCTTCTGTGGTCTAGTAAATCCCGGAAATATTCCTTCCATCTATCCATGATTTCATCATCCTCTGTTAGTATATTTCCGTCTTTGTCCATTATTGATGATATTTGTTTTTGCTTTCCAGTTCTCATGTTTTTTAGTACTTTATAGAAAAGTTTTTGGTTTTCTTTAGAGTTTGTCTCCATTTTTTCGCCAAATTTTATCCAACTTTGTTCTTTTGCTTGTTTCACCATGTTTTTGACTTTCGCTCTTTGGTTTTTGTATTCTTCATATTTTGCTTCGGTCCTGTTTTGTAGGTATTTTTTCCATAGGTTTTTCTTTGCTTTTACTTCGTCTTTAATTTCTTTGTTCCACCACTCTGTTTTTTTGTCGTTTCTTGTACCCTTATGCTCCCCACATATTTCCCTTGCTGTCTCAAGTATCCTATTTTTAAATTTCTTCCAACTTTCTTCTATTCCTATATTTTCTACCTCTATCTCATTGTATGTTTTTTTGGCTAACATGTTTTTGAACAAGGTTGCTGTTTCTGTGTCCCTTAGTTTGTAGCTTTTGATGTTAGGGCTTGCTGGTTTATTTTCTTTTGTTCTTACTTTCGTGTCGTTGCCGTTTTCTCTCTTTAATGTAGCTACTACCAGGAAGTGGTCGGTGTATAGTTCTGCTCCTCGCATGACCCGCACATCCTTCATTGTTCTTCTATTTTGCCTCTCTACCAAAATATAGTCAATGATTGATTTTTCGTTTTTTGGACCCACTCTCGTGTATGTGTGTATGTTTCTGTGTTGGAAGAAGGTGTTTGTTATTACCAGGTTATTTAGTTGGCAGTAGTTAATTAACCTTATTCCGTTATTGTTTTTTGTGCATTCTCCGTAATTCCCCAGTATTCCTGTATGTGTATCCTTGTTACCCACTCTGCCGTTAAAGTCTCCCGCCACTATGATATTCCCCTTACTTTTCTCGGTTACTTGGTTAAGTTTTTCCCAGAAGTTTTCTTTTACCTCTACTTTTTCGTTTTCGTCAGGTCCATATACAGTTATGATCGTTGTGGTTTGATCATCCATTGTTAGTTCCACTGTGAGTATCCTTTCAGAGTGTGGTTCCCATTTCCTTATGTTTTTCGCTAACTCATGATGTATTATGCATGCGACCCCTGCGGCCGCTCTCCGTTCTTGTGGGACTCCGCTGCTTAGCATTACATGACCTTGGTCCAGCTTGATTTCGTCTCGTCCTTTCCGTTTAGTTTCCGTTATAGCTATGACATCTAGCTTCAGTTTTCTAAGTTCGTCACTTATTTCTTCTTCTTTCCCATTGAGTCCTCTTACATTCCAGGTGGCTATCCTCCATTTATGTTTTTCCTTTTTTGCTAGATCTTTTCTTTGTTTATTCGATTGCTTCGTGTTGGTTAGCTTATCACTTCTCATTATCCTATTCGTCGCGAGGTCGTTACCGTTTGTGGGATAGTCTGTGCTAGTGTTTAGTTTTTTGATGTCGTTGTGTTGTTGGTTTTCTGGAGGGCTTTGGCCGTTTCGTTCCACTTCCATTCGCTACCATTTATAATAAGCTTTTTGTATCCAATTTTTGTGGAGTTGCCTCTTCGTCTTTCCTCCATTGAGATTTGCTTTATCTCCTTCTGTATTTCTAATTCTTTTTTTGTCAGTTCGGACTCTATGTATACTTTATCCTTGTAGGCTTTCAATAATTTCTTGTGCTTTAGTATCTCTAGTTTGTCACACATATTTTCCATTTGGATTACACACACCTTGTCGGTTATTCTGCTGGCATTCCTAATTTTCACATCCATTTTCAGTTCTTGTGCTATAAATCTTTCCATTTGTCTCTTTATTTCCTTGTCGTCATTTGTTGGAATTTGAATTCCTGATATTATCAGGTTTTCCTTTTTATTCCGTCTCTCTAGGGTTTCGACTTTATTGCTCAGTTGTTCTATTTCTTTTTTAAGCGTGATATTCTCCTTTCGTATTGCACTTAATTGTTCGTTGGTCTCCTTTTGCTCTTGCCTTATTTGTTTTAATTCAGTCATCATATTTTCATTCTTACTCATCAGCTCTTTCATCATTTCTATCATTTTCTCTTCCGTTCCTTCCTTTCGTTTCATAGTTGTTTTTCGGAGCAGTTTCGTTCTTTCGGAACTATCATTATCCTCTCTTTTCCTTTTAACGTCTTCATCTGTTTCCGCCCCGCTCATGCTTAGTAATTCTCCTTAATGCGATACTGTATTATCTTGCAAGTGTACTCGTCGTATATATTTAATTCGCTACCAGATTGTATGTTATGCACTATTATGTTGGCAGCTGTATTGTGTGTTACCTATACGGATGGAGCGCAAAGAGTGAATTCCAAGTCGACCTCTCGGAGAATAACACTCTTATCTCGTTCCGTGATAAGGCTTTATCCTTTGCGACTATTTATTTATTTATGACTCCAATTAGCTTAATCTATCTATTCTATCGCTTCAAAGTGATTATCTATTAATAACAAGAAACTCCTACCTCTATGTTTTCTTGTGAAGTATGGACACCACGTCAGTAGCTCGTAATGGCCCAGGAATTGAACGTTATCACGGAGCACCTTCAATATACGTGTGTACACTTTCACATTCACACAAAATAAGAAAAAGTATTTTCCCGAGAAATTTTGGTGCAGTCGATTTTTGGAAAAAAGGAAGGTTATACACTGCCTTTTTTTGGTCCCGAAGAAAAAATTGTCTCAGATCGACCCGGAAAAAAAATTTTCTTATAGAACGTGGCCTGTAGAATCCATAATTTCAAACAGTTCCAAGATTGGGCTGCTAGTTCAAAAGTTACAGCCCTTTGAATTTTCTTTCGAAATTGGTTTCTAGTTTCTTTTTTTTGAAGGACATTCCCTTTTGGGGTAGTAACAACCTAAATGGGAAAACAAAAAATAACTAGGACCGGGCTGAAGTTACATTCGTTTTTTTAAATCAACGGCCATCGAAAGTGATGGCACCGGGACCAATTCTCACCCCCTTTTTGGGAAATAGCCCTAAACCCCGACGAATTCGTCTCCGAAGTTGACGAATTGTGCAAGTGTGTGAGTGAGTGAGTTTTGCACGTGGAGGCCCAAGGGCGCACCTAAAACCCTCCACCTGTAGTTTTTCGAAAAGTGCCCCACAGTTCGAGAAATTCCCTTTTGTTTGGTCAATGGCGCGGTATACACTTTTCGAAAATTGACAGTTAGGGGGATTTAGGTGGGCCCTTGGGCCTCCACGGCGCCCTTATCCTCCGCGTGCAAAACTCACTCACTCACACACTTGCGCAATTTGTTAACTTCGGGAACCAATTCGTCGGGGTTTAGGGCAATTTGCCAAAAAGGGAGTGAGAATTGGTCCCGGTGCCATCACTTTCGAAGGCCGTTGATTTAAAAAAAAAACTTCAGCTCGGTCCTAGTTATTTTTTGTTTTCCCGTTTAGGTTGGTACTACCCCAAAAGCGAATGTCCTTAAAAAAAGGCGAATGTAACTTCAGGCTGGTTAACTGTAATGTAAAATTGCGATACATATCCCCATCTCACTCACCGAAGCTTCCCGCACCCCACAGTCCACAGTGGGAGCGGTGTGACTAATTAATCGAGTTGCGCCTCTTTATATTTCTCACTCGACGCTCTAATTTAAATTTAGTATTCTCGCTCTAATCTAGGCATTTCCGTTGCACAAAATTTTAAATTAGCAGCACAAATTATCACAAAATTATGAGATACTTGGAACTTAATTCCTTTCAAATCGACACTCCAACCCGACGCCTAGGTTAACTTACCGTTGTAAACGTGACGAGGAGTTTGCGGCCTGTCGGGGAACGCGAGATCTGCTTTGAAAAACCTGCATTAACACAGTCCCAAACAAAGTGCGCCACTACCTGAGTCGGTGGTTTGGAACGTGAACGCCTCGGAGATCGGACTCCATCCGTATTTATTCCGCGACTGTACCTTGGCCTCGTAGATCTGCGCCGGCTCCAAAGCCCGAATGACGTAGCTCATCGTCTGCAATCCGGGCGCCTGTATCGGCATCGCCGGCAAAATCACGTCCCTCCAATCGGATCGCCGGTCGATGTACTGCCGTCCGTAGCCCATGTTGTAGTAGCCCGTTGAAGCGAAGGTTCTGTTCTCCTGAACGAGCACAATGCGATTAAAGTCACACTGAGGAAGTACCTACTCTTTTAGAAGACTGATGCTGCAAAGGCCTCGGGTGGCCATCCTCTCCGTTTCCGCTCACCTCCGGCAGTCTGCGATACAGCAGCTTGAACTCCTCAATGGGACTCAGAGATTCGACGGCCCAGGTTATGTTGTAGCTATCTCGCCATTGTCCTCTGGATGCGCTGCTGAATTTCGCCGGGTTCGGTTTACCTGTAGACAAGCGAGGTTTAGTATGTTCGTAGCTGTCGAAGGGGGCGATGCCGGACCTGTCAGTTGGACGCTCTTCCTTGTTTTGCCCAGTTGGTTGTCGGCGACGCAGGTGTAGTTGCCAAAATCGGACCGATGGACTTTGCGGATGACCAGCGTGTGACGTGAGCCACGAGATTCCATAATTCTTCTTTCGGTCGTGTCCAGTTGCATCGTATCTCGGTACCATAGCACCTGGAGGAAAAACGAAAGTGTTACTTGATACCTCTTGTTTTTTTTCGAATATGTAAATGTAAGGTCGTTGCCCTTATTCAGAAGAGATTATCGCAAAAATTGCATTTCATAAACTGCCTTAGAAAAGCAAGGGAACGTTCAAAGAATTACGTAATACTATCCAAAAATTATTACAGTACGAACGGACCTTTCCGGTGCATAAGTTTTGAGTGGCGTTTCGATTAATAAAAAAGAAAGGTCGCACCAATTAATTCTATTACAGAATTAAGGTAACGTAAATTTTTTGATTTGTATAAAAATAACGATCGGTTCTCCTGAGGAACACTTAGTCAGAAAATTTTAAAGGAACAGGAACAGCTGTTTGCTGGACGTTCTCGGAAATCTCGGGTAAACCCAATCAGGCCACACTGTAACGCCAGGAATCAGATAAGTTCAGTCAATGGCGGCGGTCACTTCGAAAAAACTAAAACAAAATTACCCTAGCGGGAATGAAAGCAGAAAAGAGAGAAACAAAACACAAATTGATTAGCAGTGTCTACGGGAAGGCGAATGCAGGAGAGCGAAACAACAATACCCCCCCACCCCATAATTAATAGAACAAGAAGTAGTAAAAAGCTTATCTTGCAATAAAACCGTACGAAAGTGCAAAAGACAAAAGATCTCCGCTAAATAACGGCTTAACCATTTACAAAATGTCGCTATTTCATGGGGGGATCGGCGGTTTTCCCAGCCGACGCAGCGTATTCCGTTATCCACATTGCAAAATTAAAACTTCCTTAATTAATTGCGCGGCCTGCGGACGCCCTAACAATCTGTAATTGGTCTTAAAATTCAAATTAATTTAAAGCGTGCCTTTGGAGACCACTCCCGACTTAATCGGATGCTGTTCCTCCATCTCATTAAATTATCTACCGTTAATTACATTTCCCTAATTTTCTGGATAAAATTTCTAAATTCATAATTATAATTAACCCCCATTATCTCTTGGAATTACTCAGGTCAGGTATGGTCTTGCAGATTTAATGCTTGTTTCAAATTAACGTAGTGTGATAATCCACCCTTATGGTTAGGTTACACACCTTTACATCTGAAACAAAAATATAATATGCTCTGTATATAACCAATCGACCGTTATGTTATGGGTTGTGTTATCTCAATTGATCGTACAGGTATTTTGATGTGTTTCTGTATTGAATTAATTTTGTTTTTATGAACGTGTTTAATTGCATTTGATTTGATTATATGATTTGTATCATACAATTTGAGATGTTTTATTTATGTGTATTTTCTCTTGCATTTTATTGCTGTAGGTGATTTATTTCATGTATATGTGTGGTCTATGTCGGGGTTTTTGTCCCGTAGAAGGTTTCTCTGGAATGGTCTTGTGTGCGTAATATATTTGTTTGTTCTTGTCATTTCTTACGCACAAAAGTTCCGTCTTTTATTTAATTCCCTTCCCGATTATGTCTCACGTCCCAACACATACAAGAACCGATTACACAACGTAGGAGTCCATTCAGGCCACCCATATCGAGCCGACTGCCATCCAAATTCAAAAGTGCCGCGAAACGTTCATCGTTTCGACTTGAAAGGTAGGTGGCTCTGCGTGTAGTTTTTTTCCCAGAGTTGTCAACGGTAAGTATAGGGTAAGTCAACGTTTACAGTGTCGGCTTGACAGACCCCTGTACCATCGTGTTCTAAATGACAAGAGCTTTTGAACTCAATTAATGAATTTCAGTTTTTACACAGACACACTCAAATATGGTTGAATCTGGCCTTGCGGAAATTGAAGTTTCACTACCTGCATTAAAGTAGCGTGATTGACGCATCTTAAACGAAAAAGCAAAGGATATAGTTGAATATTGCAATGAACGTTTGTTTCCATTTTGTAGAATGAGTACATCAGTGCATTACATAACCGCTGTATGACATGTGCATTTTAAATTCAATAGAAAAGTCCCACTCTACTGCTTTTATATTGCGCCCTTATTTTACTTCCTGAATACTATAATCAGATTTTATCATCTGATTGGATATCGTATTCAAGCCACGTAAAAGGAGACGCAACTGCATTTTTGCTTTGCCAATAGCCGCAACATTGAAATCATGCAAAGTTTACCAATTACTTCCTTGTAGAACCGCAATTTAGTATCCTTTATACTCTTAAAATAATGCTACGATCTCACAGATCTCAGAAGTTGCGTTCCGTTTTGCAAAAAGCCGACCGACGTGATGATGCCGGATTTGTATTGGTAAAAAGGGCACGCTTTCCACAAAAGTTGCGGTCAGAAAAAGGGAGTCGTTTTCGTATCCGAGAATTAGTAAGGTACATAAGTGAAAATCTGGAGGGAAAGCGGGATTCTTGCTGAAATTTTCGAAGTGAATCTATGCCGGTCGAGCGTTAGATTTTTTTCGATCCCGTGTTGATTTCTTAGTCGAACTTTTGGTAAAACGAACTTCTTTGCCAAACTACCAAAGCCGCCATTTTAACGAGTTTAACTAACGTGGGGGCCTTCACATTTCTGGTATAACTTTAAAAGGTGAATATTGCGAAGCGTTACCGTATTAATACGAAAGCGAACCTTTTTCGTGTTAGTGCATTATGAGACTAAGGTATTCGCGCATATTGTTACCACGAAAATTTTGGAGTACAAGGTGCAAAACTTTCCGTTGCGCCCGATTTGTAGTGGTAAGTTACGTAAAGAACCAGTTGTCCACCTAATTTGTTTATACGAGGTGCTCACAACATTATGAACAAAACGGCTACCGGTAAAAAGGTTAAAGACAATTAATTCAAGATTCTGTTCAAACCTTGTTACAACAATGTTGTACCCTCTGGCGGATTGAATGGACAAAAACAATTAATACGTTTCAATTCAGCGCAAAATGTATATAACATTTGAGTGCCTGAACGATAATAAAAGGTAACGTGTAATTTGTGTAAATAACTGACTATTCGTTCATATAGATGAAAAATTGTATGGTGAAGACTACTGGTACGGCTTTCCACGATGTGGCGCTAAATGAGGCTTCTCTTTCACCGAGATGTGCACTACGTTGGAACGTGAAATTGGTCGTCGGTCGTCCGTGTACTAAATTGTATCTCTTGCTGTTTTCTTCCACCGGAAATCCATTTCCTTTTAGAATATTACAATAGTGCGTTGCAAAAATTACGTTATTGTTGGCATTTATCGTAATAGTTTCCAATTCGCGTCTAATTTTCGTGCGGTAGACGACGAGACCTTTTTTTTAGTTCGATGCGAGTTTCTCTCGCGGCTCGACGCAAATTGTCTCACGGCTTAATCTGAATTTTCTCGCTGTTCGACTCAATTCTCTTTCTCGCGGCTGCATTTCCGACATCTTAATTCCCACTACTTTATTTTTTTCATTCGCACCCAGTTCGGGACGCACAGTCGTACAACTGTACGTGATGAAGGCAATCCAGAGAGTGGAAGCTGGAGTAATGGGTAATCGACCGAATTTACAAACCATGGCACATGTTGTGCCGATACGATGTAGTAGGGCCTTTGGCCGGAAGTAGTCGAGAGTATATAAATCGAGCAACTTTAGTAAATTTGCCCTTTTTTCCGCTACAACAAGCGACAGCCACCATCGTAACGGGTAAAATAGAATTTCAGGAAATCTTTGTGGCTTTCGGAGTCCCAGAATATTTGATAAGGGACAATGGAGTGCAACGATTTCAGAAACATGTGAGGCCAATACAAGACGAAAATCTTGCTTAACGCAAAAGAATCCGACCGAGTGCGTAAATTGCGTATTAAAAGCTATGATATCGGCATATGTAAAAGACAACCATAAAAACTGGAACAGTTTTACCAAAGCTGGGTGTGGCATACACTCATACAGCCTCACACCAAGTGTTTGGAATGAACCAAATGGCGACAAAACTTTCAATCGGTCGCCGTTTGGTTCTTATCAAATTTGTTAAGGCCGAACTTTTAGGGCCTGATGATGGCTTCTTAGCCGAAACATGTCGCCTAAGCCTTATTTTTCAACATCAAATGCTTTGAATTAATTAAATTTTATGAAGAAGGTTTTAAGTTCTTGGATTATGGATTATCATTGCACTCCATTTCGAGTTATAGAAAGAGAAAATGGATACCCAACGAGATCTGCACCCACTTTGTGAGGACGCCCAGTCCACGTGGAAGCTAAACGTCGCTACGATTTACGTAAACGCCCCCAACAATTCGAAGAAGGCGCATCAGTATGGAAACAAAATTATGTTCCATCTGATAGGTTAAAAAATTTCACGGCTAAATTTGCACCAAAGTACATAGGACCTTTTATTATAAATAACTGTCTAATGATACTGGGCAATCAAAAGGCATACTAAAAATTTGAAGCCCATGATAGCATGAATTTTGGGTAGGGTTGGAAGCGGCTATATTAGGAAGAGTATTCAATTTTTTTTCGCGTTTTATTTTTTTCGGGTGGGTTTCTTCGTAGTAGGACCTATCATCTAGGTGCTATAGGTATGGGATCGTACCCTTGTAAAACCGTACTGTAGTTCTAGGTAATTTTGCCCTGTCCTACGACTTCCCGGCGCGTCAAGCTTTAACGCGCATTCATTCAGGGACCACGTGCGCACATACAAATTCGAAAAAAACATCACGGAACGTTACGTTACACCTCAAACCTGAGCTTAAGGTTCAATACAAGAAACCCGAGACTTTAAACTTCAATCTTAAGCCCTGAAACCTGCCCACATGAGCCTTCTATTAATGCTATCATATTTCTAATAGGCCATTAAAAATGAATTATTCCGTTTGAATTCATCGACAAAAAGTGGCGCGCGATTAGTGTATCCGCAGGCATTAAAACGTACGTAGAATTTTAAGGGGGGGATTTATAATGAGGGACTGAAATAAGTACACAAATTTCGGAGCGTGCTAATTAAGGTTGTACGAACTTATATCACAGTAAATTAAGCAAAAAGCTCGAAAACACAGTGCTCGAAGCAGATAAAATATCTAGTTATATAAGGATACGGATGCGCAAAAACCCAAATAAGGGAATATATTAAAGCCATTTATTTTTGGAAGTACGTGGAGCGCAAGGGTGCTTATGAAAATGTATAAATTACGTTTTTTTTTGGCTCTCGTCGAGGGCTCACTACGTCGATTGCGTAATTTCGACTCTGCGGTAAACAAAGCAAAAGATTGAAACACAAAGTCGATATATCAAAAGCGCCATTCTCGGTGATATAAACTCTCTACTCGTGCCCAACTTTTCCCATACATTCGCGCGGATTTAAAGCGGCGAGAAAGCTGGTAAGTGCGAAATACTTTTTTCAGTCGGCACTTTATTTCATCGCGAAATGAGAAAATCGAGAGCGAAACGTCCCTCGCTAGAGCCTTAAGATCATTAGTGACTTAAATTTACGTAACGCCGACCGACTGAAAAAAGTTCCGCATCCCGAAAGTTTTCGTCTGGTTTTTTTTGGGCCGGTTCTTTGTAAAAGTCGAGTATTCTTTTTTTGCAATAAAAGTTTATTTCGCAGAGCCAAACTGATAATTTATATGGAAATGTACCGTTTGTGGTTGACAGGAGCATTCATGCAAGGAGATGTATGTATTAAGCTGTGGGTATGTGCTACCGCATTATTAACATTATTTCCACTTGGAAAAATTGCTTTTATGGACAAAAGTCGAGTTATTACTTCGTCGGTTTTAAAAACGTGCTTCGAGATCAAACTTTGTCAAACGCGCCGCTGCATTCCTCTCTAATACTGCAATTCGAGTTTATATAGGACAACATCTCCTCACATACAAAAGGAGCCACTGCACTTGTATTAATACTTGATTTATTTCTAGGTGCATTGGAGACACCTATTGTAAAGTTAAACTAATTTATTTATTTAAATACCAAAACAACAGAAATCCACATTTTGTTTAAATTCGGCAAAACATTTTTATCAGCTGGAAAATGTTTGCATTACTGCAATGAAAATTTAGTAAGCCATACCGGGATCGCAGGAATCTGTTACATTTTTGCTGGATTATTATTATTATTATTTTACTCAAAAGTGGTATACTATTTAATCTCTCTACCTAAACACCATAGGCTGCAGTCAACAGTTTATTTTCTCAAATACGTATAAGTTACTATTTGTTTGAGGTTCGCTGGATTATTACTATTATTATTTTACTCAAGAGTGATATACCAATTTAATCTCTCTACCTAAACACCATAGGCATTTGTAACAGTTTATTTTTTCAAATACGTATATGTTACCATTTGTTTGAGTATCACTGCATTATTTATTTGAGGTTCGCTGGATTATTATTATTATTATTTTACTCAAGAGTAGTACACTAATTGAATCTCTCTACCTAAACACCATAAGCTGCAGTTAACAGTTTATTTTCTCAAATACGTATAAGTTACTATTTGTTTGAGTATCACTGCATTATTTGTTTGAGGTTTGCTGGATTATTACTATTATTATTTTCCTCAAGAGTGATATACCAATTTAATCTCTCTACCTAAACACCATAGTAAACTAATAACATGTTGTAGCCCTCTGTATATAGTATAAATAAGTTTTGTGAACGAAGGTAAAATCTGCTGTAGTTTTAAATTTAGATTAAGGGAAATGGACTTTGACCGGGGCATTGGAAATGCTTATGTTTTGTGTCTGGGTATGAAGTTACCAGTTTCGTCAACGTAAACGTAAACGGAAACGGAAACGCAAACGCATACGCAAACGCCAAAGCGCAAGCGCAAGCGTAAGCGTAGGCGTTAGCGTAAGCGTAAACGGAAACTTTACAAATCCTTACGTTCCCGTTCTCCGCCTAAAGAGGGCCAGGGAACCCTGAGCACTCCGCCTCCGGTTTCCTTCAGGGGTGTTGGAAGAATGAAACTCGTTGACCCTCTCCCCCCTCAACGGCAAGATCTTTTAATAGATCCCAACCCTTTGGGAAAATATTGGTACAGCATCAACAATGAAGGGCAACAAGTTAATTAAACCGATTTGCAAAAAAAAACAACAGTCGTTCACCTACTAGGGCCATCAAAATCTTGTTTCGAAAAAGGGTTTGTGTAAATAACGTCGTTCACGGCGATTTAACACAAATAGCCTCACTCCACCCTTATGAATAAAAGAAGAGACAATTACACAAAAAAGTGCTCGAGTTTCATTACGAAATACCGCACAAACGTTCGTATTATAAAAGGGCCTCGATATAATCAATTTAGAAACAATTAGGTTAAGCGAAAGCTAAAAGTACGTGATAATGGTCCACACGCTCGCCACGCATACGCCGAAAAAGCCAGAGCGGAGAGAAAGGAAAAATTAGATGAAAAACAATTAAAGTGGTCTCCATCTGTATCACTCAACGTTATATACACGACGCTTTTTCTGTGCCTTCGAATGTCCGGCATAAACGCGAGAGGTGCTTAGAGAGTAACATTACAAGGGAGTGGTTGCGGCCCTGGGAGGAGGCAGCTCGGGAGGGTAGATGGAAAATCAGTGTTAGTCGCTTCATAAAACAAAATCTGACACACTTAAATTGATACTTTAAAGGTAATCGGACGTGCGACATTGATTTGGACTTGTCATTTGTATCACTTATCTCTTATGTGAGCTCTAAACGTTTGCGCGACTCTTTTTACTTTAGCGTTTCCTTTTCACATTTAAACGTCTTCAAACACGGACTCGCACAAGATTTTAAAGGGGGCGCTGTCACGTTCAAAAGTCCCAGTAGTTTCAATAGTCTGAAGCAATAATAGCGGGGAGTGCTTGCAAGGTGTAAGGGAAGGGCGAAAAAAGAAGAATTGAGGTTTAATAAGATCGCTGGAAGAGGACACCTTAAGAACCTTCCAGGAAGATGCGTTGCCAAAACGAAGGATGTAAAAAACGCCGAAGGAAATGTGGAACTCTAATTAATGGAGAAGGGGGATTGTAACGGGTGGCCGCTTTGTAATTTTGCAAAGTATTGTTCTTGAATCTGTATTTGATTCAACCTAGGGAAATTTAAACATATACCGCTTCATAGCAAATGTGAACGAAACTATTTCTAGAGATAAGAGCGAGAAACGCCCGCGTTTTGAATAAAATGCAGTCTGTTTTAGTAGATAACGCGCGAGCTTGACAATGTTGCCAAGTTAAAAACCGTCGTGTATGGTGGTCTACATAAAAAACGGTTCCGTTTTCGGTTTTTCCAGCGGGCGAATAACCAACGAGACGTCATTCTATAAGGCATTGGTAAATAATTGTGAAAAATTAATATCAAAATTGGGAAATTGATTTTTTGTTCCTGTGCATAAACAAGATCTCTATCATTATTTTATTTTTATTTATTTTTGTTTTTATTATCTCTCTCTTGTTCTGGGCCCTCATAACGCTTTTTAGAGGTGCCCTTTAAATAATTTAAAGGCGGTTCTCTTGTATGCATTCTACAAGAAGCTGACCTTTCCTGGGCGGTGCAATAAGATTACTTGTACCAAGGAAAGATAAGACCATTCGTAACCTGAAGGAAATCCCATACACATCAATAACCGTAAGTTACATTAAATCTTTCATTTGTATATAGTATTATATTATTTTTAAGAATTTGCATGATTGAGGAATGTAATTTTAATATTCCTAGAGGAACCGACCTACAAAAATCTACTACATGAAGCAGATTTGTATTTTATTTATAGTTAAGAGTTGGAACCAAACAAAAGATTTTCATTAATTGATAATTTGCATTCAATTTCTTTGATACCATGCCTTTGATTGGATAAAAATTTTATTTAACATTCGGGAAAATGTACTAAGAACTTATCATGTGTAAAAAAGAGTTTAGTTCCAGAGCACCAGGTTTTGCCAATATTAAAGTACTGAGCTAGCCTGGGTAAAAAAATGAATTGTTACAGTAGAAATTTTGCCAGTGCCGTAGAGGTCCGATTTTATTTAATGCAAGCGGGTTATCCGACCATTGTAAATGTAACTAAGTTATTATGGGATTCGGAAGGTGTAAAAGAGCGAGAGAAAGGCTTGCGGGTGGTGTAGAATGAATGACTCAGGAACGAGGGGATGAAAGAGGAAATACTGAACAAGTAAAAAATTTTGAACAGAGCGGGAAGTAGACGGAGAAGGAGGAGGGAGAGCGGGGGTTAAGTAATCGTGAAGGTGGCCGCATGACGTGTGAAGGACGCGCAAGAAGCATGAAGTGTTTGAAAAGTGGAGCACGGTTAAGAAGGTGTAAGAAAGCGAAAGGGCGTGAATGAAATAGACGCGAACGAGATATAAGCAAAAAGTAGTTGGGGGAAGCTTGAAGAACCTTACGAAGAAGATGTAGAAAGTGCGAGAAACATTGGAAACATGTGTAGTGAAAGCGCGAAGTGTTTAAAGGCAACGTGAAGAAAACTTGAAAGTAGAAGGGGGGCACTGTGTCGGCCATCTTGGATTTAATTCGCGGTTTAATTACCGGTTTCGCGCTTTGAGTCACAGACTTTAATTTAATTATTTCTAATTAATTTGGGCCAATTAAATAAAATTGGCGACTTTATTCGCGGTTTTTAATTTGATTGGCGTTATAACGTCATAGAATATCCACCTCTCTCATCTATTATTCTATTGTTTGCATAAACACTTTGGTGTAATGTGAGCGATCTCATTCGTCCGAATAGGTAATTATTATTGCTAAACTTAGATAATGCATTCGAACCACACGTTATGTAACACAAACATTTATGTCACGTGTAAATTTTAGCTTGCATCTCATATTAGATCAGAACTTTTATTTTGCGAAAATTTAAACAATATGTGTAGTATGCTTGGACTGCAAGAAGCGGCATTCGTATTTTACTTCCAGATAGTTTGCATCTCAAGAATATTTGTTTCAAAATTATAATAATAAAGCCAATTGTGGGGAATCACACCGGGTTCGTGGTTCTGTTGATGAATTCAGCTTTCATCGTCTTTTCGTCCCAGGCTAGCTCAGATCAAAAGGGATGAAAAATCCGATTCCTAGCTGAACTCCAAAATATTCATGCTGGCCAAATAATTAAATTGATTTTCGCAAACAATGCGACAAATAATTCTAAACGGGAAAATTCAAACCATCAGCCCCTTACACTGATAACTCGCATCAAACGCAGATAAATAAAAATATGAATCAGTTCTTTATCGCCTTTTAATCCTTTAAATTAGATAATCCTAGTGCTTAATTTGATGTACCGTACTGCAACATGCGGATTTTTGTCCCAAAGTCTTATGCAACACCTAAACTTTTAAAATAAAACAAAGAGAAGCAAAAAAAACACGTTGCAATCTTTAAAAACAAGGCGCTGTTTATTTGATTGTCCATTAATTAAATGAAAAGTTTTCGATCTATGGTAAAACTGACTTGTTAATATTGGTACGGTTTATTAATATTGATTAATTTAACTTGATATCTATTTTGTGAGTACGACGGAAAGGGGTACAATTTTTATGAGTAAGACAGAAATAGTGTGCAAGTGTGGGGGAGTTCCCAATTTTTAAGACAAAGATCTAATTTGAAACAAGGATGGATAGTCTGAAGTAACATCAGTCGACGCCCTTCCAAAATACGCGCAATTGATACCATTTACCGCAACTCATGCCAACTACCGCGCTTGACTATGTTCATAATTAAAATAATTTAACCAACCAACCAAAACTATGAGTTTTGGAAGATCGCCTGGCCACGCCCACAAATTGACCCCATTCCCAGCATTTTAATTACATCGCGTGCCAGAATGAATCAATCTAATTAGAAAAAAACAATTGAATTAGTTTAATAAAATCCGTAAATCAAAGCGCCAATCAAACCGCGAATTAAATTAATTTCGCGAATAAAATCAAAGATGGCCGAAAAAGTGACCGCCTTCTACTCTCGAACAGGGATGAAACTATCCGTGAAGTAGATGTGATTACGGGGAAAAGAGCTGAAGGGTGAAGGATATGTACAGGAAGCGACGATTAGGAGAGTATAAGAGGCGAGAAGGGAATGCGGAAATGGTGAAGAAATCGAAAATAATGTTTACGGACGATTCGTGCAGGACATGTCAGAAAGATTGAATTTATGGTGACCTGTCAAGCTATGGGGGGGTGGGGGGGGGGAGATTACCAGGAAAGCTTGAAAAGACTATAAAAGGTACATCAGTGGTAGACGCAGGTTTGATTATTATTTCGCAAAGGTTGCCATGAGAGTGGTAGAGGAAAAAGACAATTTGATGGGGACACCGCTGGGTAAAAAAAATGGCAATAGAACCACCGTATATACTGAGGGGTATTCCATACACCCTAGACCCCCTCGGTACTACGCTTTCTCCAATAAAACGTTAGCCATCAGAATCCATAATAGCTTTTGGGAAAGCCAGATCCCCCTCTAATATGAAATACGCCAAAGAACGCAGCGGCGGGGGGGGGGGGGGGGTGTAAACGAATACATATATTTTGCTTCGAAAGCTTGGCGAAGAATCAGCCTCTCCCACATAATTTTTACTTATGTACTCGCCGAGTTAAAAACCCGAAACGGAACTAACGAGAACGAATCTTCGGTTATGCTTTTTTATATATGTAGAAGTATGGTAGAAAGTACGTCTCCCATTAACTGGTATTACACTCGTCTCTTATCTTAACGCGCTTCATTTTCTCGTATATTAATTCCGTTCTTTTCATTACGGAGCGATACATGTACAAAATTCTCTACACGGGAAAAGCACACTGAGATGACTTGATGTACGCGTGAAATAGTGGTAAGAAGGTGGTGGTAATCTTAGAATAACTCGGGAACGGGAGTAATTAAATATTGATGGGATTTCATTATTTAAAGGGTGCGGGCGGCATCTAACGTAGGTATCTTATAACACTTACCACACGGGTTTACAAATAAAATGTTTATGTTACAGAGTTTTCTACTAGCAGAAACCCTAGAGAGAGGGTTGGACAAAATCAATCTTATATGCGCTTGAGGACTATGGTTTTATCTGAGAGTATTTAACAAATTTTATTAAGTACCTCTTTGAGTAATCGAATAGTGTCTCCGTTACTCTCAAGATCACTTCTATGCTTGACTGTCAGCAAAAATACCTAATTTCCTCCGAAATCAGATCTCCCCCCCATCACTATTTCAAAGGGTGAGCGCTGGGGGCATTCGGTTCTTGAAAAATACATTTTTATATTAAGGGAGTTTATCAGATTACGGAGAACCGGTACCTACAATTCAAATTTCGGAGATTAGGAAAATGTGAAGTAGGAACTTTAAACGTCAGGGCGGCCACTTGCGAATCGACCTCGTATAAAAAGCAAAACCTTCTTGTGCCGCTTCAAGAAGCCAACAATGGGGGGTTCCCGTAAAATATGACATCTCTACCTAAACCCTATTTTCCCTTTCATTTCTCATATACCCTTCCTCATAAATAACACCCTTATTTCCATCTTTGTTCTTAAACAAACGCGGGTCGCCTTCTATGCAAAAACAAGACGTGCTACACGCCGCAACCCCGTCCTGACGCTGGGGCGTTTTCACTTTTGCCATTTTTCCCGGATGTCAACGATAAATTTCGTATTGAGGTAACCTAGACAAGAAATCTGAATAAGATAAACGATCTGTGTCAGTGGCAGAGCGCAAGGTATAATTCGTACAGCCCCATCCCCCGTCCTAGGGGTAGGTTGCACACTTTGGAGCATTCCGATATTAAGAGAAAAAAGTAAAAGGAGACAATATCGCATCCGCAATAATAAAGTAAATTGGGCATCGTTCTCGTTAGCGAGTCGAGTATTGGAGCGAAGACACGGGACGTTTATAGTCAAGTGGCCTGGAAACAAAGCAAGATATTCTTTCAATTGCTCCTTCGTGAGAGTCTCGGCGAATATTGCGAGAGGTCACGTGAAAATGTCTTAAATTAAATTTCAGTTAGTGCCCGAGATTAAATTGTTATCGCGAGTGGCGCGCTACGACAATGGAGGACTTTACAATTTTGTTAAACACACGTGAGAGTGATATTCAAATTCCACCCCCGACCTCTATCGCGATCAATACCTCTTCAAAGGTTAAAGCTGATAGATTTATATAAATCTAATTGCGCGCTGTACCTGTTAAACTTCGTCAAGTTTCGAAACTATTCAGTTTGGTGGAGAGGGTGGTGGTTAATTTTTAATTGTTCTAAGTATGAGCAAACTTCGGGGATAATTGTTTCTAGATCAACGCGAACGCCTTGTTTGTCTTTTTCAAACTAAGGATGCCTATGGCACATTTAAAAACAAATTAGTACTCAGAAGAAACACAAAATTTGTTACTGTTAGCGTTGTAGAAACGATGTAACAAAAAACGTCACATTATGAAAATAAAACTTCAAAATTATGAAACCCCTGAGACTCTTGAAATCCAGACCCTTAGTCGAGCCTTGGAGGCTTTTGACGAACTTGCGATACTGGCTCTTGAAAGTCTCAGAACCTTCGAGATCGTTAAGGGAGTTAGTGCTTACTGTGGATTTTTGTAGGACTTTTCAAGGCTTTTTAAAACCTTGAGATCCTTGAACCTGTTGAAAGGTGGAGAGGCCCTCGAGTTTCGAGGTTCTTAAACATTACAGGCATAGTAAAGGGCAAAAATTATTTAGAAGGTTCTTTCGGACTCTTCGAGGCAAAAGACGTTCTTCAAAAATTATAAAGCTTATAAAGGACTTTAAAGGCTCTGAAAGGCTTGGATTTTTACTAGGACTCAATTTATTTTTGGTCTTTCTTTTTTAGGTGGGTGGGGTTTCAGCCGTCTACCCGAACACGGATTCGAAACAGAGACCCTAAGTGCCCACTTAGGGTCTCTGGTTCGAATCCATCTTCGAGCAAGAATATTTGTAAATGCATAGTGGGTAGGGTTGGTACACGACTTAAACCCCGCCCACTTAAAAAAGAAAGACCAAAAATAAATTAAACCCTTAGAAGAAATCCGAGCCTTACAGAGTCTTTAAGGTCCTTTATAAGCTTTATAATTTTTGAAGGTCGTCTTTTGCCTCGAAGAGCCCGAAAGAACCTTCTAAATAATTTTGGCCTTTTACTATGCTCCAGCGTCAGAACGGGGTTGCGGGGTGTAGCACGTCAGCGTTTGTTTAAGAACAAAGATGGAAATAAGGCTGTTATTTATGAGGAAGGGTGTATGAGAAATGAAAGGGAAAATAGGGGTTAGGTAGAGATGTCATATTTTACGGAAACTCCCCATTTTTGTCTTCTTGAAGCGGCACAAGAAGGTAGGTACCGGTCTCCGTAATCTGATAAACTCCCTTAATATAAAAATGTATTTTTCAAGAACCGAATGCCCCCAGCGCTCACCCATTGAAATAGTGATGGGGGAGAGATCTGATTTCGGAGGAAATTAAGTATTTTTGCTGACAGTCTAGCACAGAAGTGATCTCGAGAGTAACGGCGATAAAGTAATTTTAGTTGGAGTAGAGACTATTCGATTACTCACAGAGGTACTTAATAAATTTGTTAAATACTCTCAGACAAAACCATAGTCCTCATCAAGCGCATAGAAGATTAATTTTGTTCAACCCCCTCTCTAGGGTTTCTGCTGGTAAAAAAAGTCTGTAACGTAGACAGTTTATTTGTAAACCTGTGTGGTAAGTGTTATAAGATACCTACGTTAGATGCCGCCCGCATCTTTTAAATAATGAAATCCCATCGTCATTAATTACTCCCGTTCCCGAGCTATTCTAAGATTACCACCACCTTCTCACCACTTTTTCACGCGTACATCAAGTCATCTCTGTGTGCTTTTCCAGTCTAGAGAATTTTATACGTGTACCGCTCTGTAATAAAAAAAACGGAAGTAATATACGAGCAAATGAAGCTCGTTAAGATAAGAAACGAGTGTAATACCGGTTAATGAGAGACGTACTTTCTACCATACCTCTACATATTAAAAAAGCATAACCGAAGATTCGTTTTCGTTGGTTCCGTTTCGGGTTTTTAACTCGGCGAGTGCATAAGTAAAAATTAGATGGGAGAGGCTGATCCTTCGTCAAGCTTTCGAAGCGAAATGTATGTATTCGTTTACACACCCTAGCGTACTTCATATTATAGGGGGATTTGGCCTTCCCAAAAGCTATTATGGGTTCTGATGGCTAAACGTTTTATTGGAGAAAGCGTAGAATCCCCTCAGTATACAGGGTGGTTCTATTGCCATTTTTTTATCCAGCAGTGTCCCCATCAAAACGTCTTTTTCCTATACCACTCTCATGGTAACCTTTTCGAAACGATAGTCAAACATGCGTCTACCACTGATGTACCTTTTATAGCCTTTCCAGGCTTTCCTGGTAATCTCCCCCCCCCCCACCCCCACCCCCCGTAGCTTGACAGGTCACCATAAATCCAATCTTTCTCACGTGTCCTGCACGAATCGCCCGTAAACATTATTTTCGGTTTCTTCACCATCTCCACATTCCCTTCTCGCCTTCTTATACTTCCCCTAATCGTTATTTTCCCCATTCCTTCAAGCCTTCTTACGCTTCCTGTACATATCCTTGACACTTCAACTCTTTTCCCCGTAATCACATCTACTTCACGGAGATACTTTCATCCCTGTTCGAGAGCAGAAGGCGGTCACTTTTTCGGCCATCTTTGATTGTATTCGCGAAATTAATGTAATTCGCGGTTTGATTGGCGCTTTGATTCAATTAAATTAACTCAGTTGTTTTTTTTTAATTAGATGCAATTAAACTGATGGGAATGGGGTCAATTTGTGGGCGTGGCCAAGCGATCTTCCAAAACTCATAGTTTCGATTGATTGGTCAAATTATTTTAATTAGGAATGTAGCCAAGCGCGGTAGTTGAGTTCCGGTAACTGGTATCAATTGCGCGTATTTTGAAAGGGCGTCGACTGGTGTTACTTCAGACTATCCATCGTTGTTTCAAAAAATTGTACCTTTCCGTCGCACTCACAAAATAGATGTTTTATTAATAAATATTAATAAACCGTACCGGTATTAACAAATCAGTTTTACCATAGATCGAAAACTGTTCATTTAATTAATGGACAATCAAATCAGCAGCGCCTTGTTTTTAAAGGTTGCAGGGTGTTGTTTTTGCTTGTTCTTTGTTTTGATTAAAAAGTTTGCGTTTTACATAAATAAGACCTTGGGACAAAAATCCGCATGTTGCAGTGCAGACCTTCAAAAATTATAAAGCTTTATAAAGGACTTTAAAGGCTCTGTAAGGCTCGGATTTCCACTGAGACTCTTAGGGCCGGTATTATAAAGCCCGCTTGAACGGAGATTGGCGTTCAATCGTAGTTTGAGTGCGATTGCGCGTATTAAAAACGCCGTTTAAGTCGTAACCAGAGCTCAATCTCCGATTGAAGTCAACCCGCCAATTTTCTCGGATTTTGGCGTCCAAACGGAGATTAGGCGCGCGCAAGTGTAAAGAACTGTAACCAGTTTATTTTGTTTTGTCATTTAATATTTATAACGAAATGGAAATAATTGAAATTGGACGTGCAAGAGATCGGTTACTGTGGGCAGTAAGCGACGATGACTTCATCAGAGGATGAGTTCATTAGAAGAAGAGCAGAAATTTTAGAGAACGTGTTGATCATTTCGGCAAGTGATATGAAGAGGAATTTCGGCAGAGATTTCGGTTATCCAAGGATACTGTTAGATCCCCATAAAACAGGATTCAAGCACTAAATTGCTCGCTAAATTGTCCCCCAAACAAACAAGTAGGTTTGTGCTTTTCTATGGAAATTCTATTATTTTTGCGAATTTACGCAACTGGGTGTGTTAATTAATTAATAATAGCCCATCAATGGTGAGGCTGTCGTCACCAGCTCTAGCTTCATTACCAGTAAGGTTTTTCACTGTGCTAGATCATATTTTGTCTTCAGTTACTCAAATGTGGCTCAGTCAATGCAGCGTTGTACTTCTCTGCAATTTTCTTCCATGCGAGGGTGTATAAACACAGAATGATTAGGGATATAGATGCAAACAAAAAACTCACAACTGATGACATCCTGATGCTTTACCTTGTTCTTGGTAGTAGAGGCGTCCGCCCGTTTATTTTCAATATATGTAAATATGACTTGTCTTGGCACAGTGGCAGGCAAAACAGCGCTATGTAAAACGATTTAGCAAGGGGATGGACAGATCAGCACAGTTACCGTGGCAGGGGCAAATGGCACAAAAGCGAAAAGAACGAACGGCGCGGGCGCGATGGGTGCGAAGAACGTAAACGTCAAGCTGTCACTGTCAGCTGACGCATCGGCCACTGAAAATTCTGCGCTCTGATTGGTCCTCGGTTCGCCCGCAGTGTTACCATCCTAGGGATCGTAAGCTCAAACGGAGATTAACCAAACGCTCTTCCCAAGGTGTTTATAATACGCAACCGCTCTCAATCTTGGTTTGACGTTCAATCGCCGTTTGATTAATCTCCGCTTGAACTGTACTTTTATAATACCGGCCCTTAAAGGTTTAATTTATTTTTGGTCTTTCTTTTTGAAGTGGGCGGGGTTTCAGTCGTGTACCAACTCTACCCACTATACATTTACAAATATTCCTGCCCGAACACGGATTCGAACCAGAGACCCTAAGTGCCGCACTTTGGAAGATCACCTTCATGAGCAAGGTTTTTAAATGCTTTTGAAAGCACTTAGGTCCCTTTGTAAGAAAACATCAAATTGATAACGCTGGAATTTTATTTGTGAAACATCCTGTACTATGTTTTGTAAAATCCCCTCGTTAGATGTCGCCTGTTGTCGTCCCCATCCTTTATTTGCAATCCCTTCTACATCTCCCACCTTGTTGTGTGTTTATTTTATTTTATTAATTAAACAATTTCAATCAATACGAATTTCGATCTCTGGCCAGCCGGCTGGAGCTACCCGAAGGCAGAACCCTGTTCTGTTTACACCTTAAAGGTTCTTAAAAATTTCTTTTTGAAAGCTTGTAAGAAAGAAGGCGCAAATATTACCCGAGCAAAGCATAAAAGGATAAGAGATTAAGATAAGAAGGGGGCGCGATCTATGCGTGAAGGTGGAAACTTGAAAAAAGTGGAAAGAGGGAAGAGGGAATAAAATACAATGCAACGTGAGAAAAGCTTGGAAAAGGCAGGGCGAAGAAAATGAGAAAGGGGTGCGAAAAGGTAACACCCAAGTTGTCTGTAGTGCTAAACCCCGTACCGAAATGCATAGGGATGAGTACCATAGGGTGGTAATATTCGTTTTGGGTAGAAACACGAAACCGGGGGGTCTGGGGGGTATGGAATACTCCCCAGTGATGGAAAACTTGAGGAGCCTTTCGCTACAATCATCATGAAATTATTTGTGTACGTAGAGGAATGAAGTGTACGTGTACTGGGGGGTATGGAATACCCCCCGGTGCAAAGTTTCCTCGCAAAACTCTACCCCTTGAGGAGTCTCTTCCTTTCCACACCCAACTTACCTTTAGTGCCACGTTGAATCACCCAGTACCGAAATGCATAGGGTGAGTACTATAGGCAGGAATACCCGTTTTCGGCAACAGCACGAAACCGGGGTATTGGGGGGGGGGGGGGGATGGGATACCCCTCATCAAAGGAAAACTTGCCTCTACAACCATCATGAAATCATTTGTGTACTCATCGTAATAAAGTCTACGTATACTGCGGGTTATTTCATATCCCCCAGACCCCAGAAAGACGCGAGTTTCGGTTAAGTTTGACGTAAATAAATTCTAACGTCGGCGAGATTCCAATATCCACTATCTCTCACCCAATTCTGTGCCAACATTTTTTGTCTTGACTTTGAAATTTGAACGGCGACCAACCTTTGAACTTTAAACGTCAAGAAACTTTTGAACCTTGGATTTTGAACGACGAACAAACTTTGGACTTTAAACCGCGATCAACCCTTGAACCTTACACGAACTTAACTTCGAAGATCACCACATGTATTGAAAGTCGTCCTCAGGAAGAGAGTGGCACTACTTTACGGTACCTGAATTTCACCTCATGGAATTTTACGTGGAGTAGAGTTAGGATATCGTTATTATCCCTATATGACCATCGCTTGAGTTGGTCCACGACTGCTATCCATCACATCATTGACAATATTCGATATGCCTGAACTCGAGGGTAGTTATAATCACTACTCCCTCTCCCCACAAGTTCAAACTTGAGGTTAATGACATCACACTCTCCCTCCGGCGTCCCTACGACAAATGTTTGATTTTTAATGTCGTGGGGTTGTTAGCCCTTAGACCTTAGTTTTTTAAAGTTACCTTCAAAATGAAATTGACACTAGAAAATCGCCTTATGAGATTTTACAAGGAGTTGAAAAACACCATAAACAAGGAGACATTGACCTCAAAAATGTAATATGACACGACAAACAATTGACGGCCTCGCAATAAATAAAGTCATTGAACTTTAATAGTCTTGAAAATGAAATGATACCACAAAACTGGGGTCATTGACCTCTGGTTACGTTAAAAATGAAGTATAACCCCATAAAATGGGGTCTTGAGCGGTGATAAACCTTTAAACTTTGAACGGTGACCAACCTTTGGCCTTTCAGCGGCCAGCAAATTTTGAACTTTGAATGTGGGCCAACCCTTGGACTTTGAACGGCGAACAACCTTTGAACTTTGAACGGTGACAAAGCTTTTCGTCTGGAGGGGCACTAGAGAACTTTGACGGCACCCAAGTTTAGCCTTATGGAATTTGAAGTTCACTTAGAATATCCCAATCGCTTGTTTTAGTCATGATGCTCAGCATACGCTATTCATGACAATATTATTCAATACGTATGAATCCAGGGGTTTTGTAATCGCTGAGTAAAGTTCAAAGTGAAAGTACATAACTGTCCAAGGTAATTATTCGTAAAGGGTAAATATCACACCAAATTTCCGGGGCGAACGACGGAACGAGGTCTTGATCTACTTCTCACTTTGACATTCTTGAGGAGAGGGATAGGTTTAGGGTTCAACGACTGCTTGAGCAAGGCTTCGTCGCTAAGTACCGAACCACCTTTGAACTTCTTCACCTTGACCAATGTGGCACCGCAAAAAACACAAACCCCAGACTTTATGGCTCTACTAGGGCTGGGCGATTACGGGTTTGAATAATCGATAATCGATTATGAAAAATAATCGATTACACTGATTAATCGATTAATCAAATAATCGTTTAATCAAATAATCGATTAATCACCTAATCGTTTAATCAAAAGTCGATTGTCACATACAAGGAGTGATAAATATCTGTTTGTATGCATTAATACGTTAATTATTTAATAATAAAAATAAAAAATAATTCCATTACTCTTTTCATCAAATCGTTCATTACTACGCAGATCGGTTAATCAATAATCAACAAAGTGTCCCTGGTTCGAATCCGGGTTCGGGCATGGATATTTGCAAATGCATAGTGGGTTGGTTGGTAGAACAGCCTTGGCTGAAACCTGCCCATTTGAAAATGAAGGTCAAAAATAAAAATAAATGATTAGGCAGCTTACTCTCCGATGAGGTGTGCTTTAGTTTTGATGATACAATCTTAATTCATTTTAGCTGCTTAAAGTGACGTTTTAACATCCGCTATAAAATAAAATAATACTTGTGAGCTGTTAGTGCTCCTTTTTGCGTAAACTGATGATCCACCTAATAATAATCAATTAAAATTTACTTAATAATTGATTAATCAAACAATCGATTAATCAAATAACCGATTAATCAAATAATCGATTAATCAAACAATCGATTAATCAAATAATCGATAATCAAATAATCGATTAATCAAATAATCGATTAATCGATTAATTTAATAGAATAATCAAACCCGATTATCGATTATCGTTTGATTATAATCGATTAATCGATTTTTTTGCCCAACGCTAGGCTCTACCGATTTCCGAAAGCAATTAAGAAACAATGCCCGACAGAAAAAAAATAACTAGATATTATAAATGCAAGTTCCTTGCACTGCAGTTGACCGATTTATTTGTTCAAATTCCAATAAAACCCCTATTCATCTGGAAAATACTTTCGAACCTCTAAATTTTGACAACCGGCAGGTTGGTTTCAGGAGTCCCAAGGGGCTCGGGGGTATCTTTCCCAACCTTGTAAAGGATCTCAAGCGCCAAAAAATTTTATACGATTCAAAGGACGTTACCACAGGTCCCTAAAACTCCAAAAGTTTTAAATGTCCAGGAATTTTAATGGTTACAAGAATTTCCAGTTCCAACGAATTGCAGAGTCAGGAGTCTCAAGAATCTCCAGATCAGTAAGCATATAGAGAATTTTAAAGAACCTCAGTTGTTTAAGGATATCCAAGAGCTTTTCGAGGTTTTTTGTATTCGGAAAAATTAGAAAGGTCTGGGGAGTTTCAACAGTTACCTTCAATAATTTAAGGTATACGAAAGTCGATCGCTAAAGAGTCTTATTGTTGTCAAAAATCCAAGAGTTCCAAAGATCTCAAGAATGTAAAGAACGTTGAAAACCTCTGATTCAAGTGTCGGTATCAAGAGTTCCAATCTTCTAAAGAAATCTCAAGGGTCTCAATGTTCTTAGAAGCCTTTTCAGTTATTCTACCCTCAAAAGTCCCCTACAGATCGAACAGCTAGGTCCATTAAGAGAAAATCTTTTGGGTGACAATTTCAAGGCTACTAAACACCTGTTAAAAGATCTTCGATAGCTTAAAGGGTCGACCATGGCTCGAAAATGCCAAGAGAATTTATTATTTAAAAAACTCTGAAGTGCAACACGCTGAAAGTACATTTATAATTGCTCGCCCGTTTGCAATCAACAAGTGCTTTACAAATTAAAAGCTTTGTTCCGGTGTTAGGTTGGAAATGTGTTTAACCTACATGAAGTCGGATAGCAAAACGTAAAAACAAACAAAACGAAACTGAGAAAAATGACATGTATTCGCAATCACGAGACAGACAAGGTTGGATCAATGAAACAGTCGCCGATTAAATAGTCAATCTGCATTAATAATCCAAATAAATAACATGGAAAGCCGCACGTGCGTTTTGTGGCCTTTTTGCGCTAATTACACGTAATGGATTGTTTATTACAGCCATTCGGTTCCTACTTTATTTATCGAGTGTGATTAAATTCAATTATATGTTGCCATTCAATTATAATTGAACTCGGCAATATACAGGGTATCGATTTTTGACGAGGTGCTGGACTTCTATTATAATGTATCGCGACAAAATTTAAATAAGACTACGTATACATTATAATTAATGCAGATTTCATGCGCGTCTTTGTACCTTCAATTTAAGTTTTAAGCCGTCACGGATCTCGAGAACGATTCGTGCTCGAAAAAACGAAATAATTCGCAAGTGAAGTGTTTTATTTTAATTTAACTGAATACATTTACGTTCGACGGATTATGAGTGACGAAAAAACCGTCGCCTAAGCTGAACAAACACATTATTACGCGTAGATTAAACCTACGAGAATTTGCACAACCGGCGAAAATTAAATTAACCCTTGAAATCTTAATTTCGATTTACATTGGAGACGTTAATTGCTTTGCCGATTATTCTGCCATTTCAAATATACCAATATTAACCGTTTACTGAACTGTAAAACATATACTTCCGTAAAGGTTAGTTATATCCAAGTAGAGAGTATTTTGATGTGATCAACCTGTAAGGCGTAACGATGTTCGAGATTTTTTTCGGTCCGTGACGACATTAAAGCTATTCTCACCTCGGGTTGACTTTCACCATGAACAATGCAGACGAGTTGCGCTTCGAAACCTTCGCCCGAATGGACGACGGCCCTCTCGACGGAAATTTCAGGTGGATCTGAAAATAAAACGAATTCCGGTTAGAAAGGCGACACATTTATTTACTCGAATCGGGCGACATCATGATAAAGCACGCGCTTCGAGGGACCATTTTTATTAAACCATTAAACCCTTTTTTGCCTTTTATCATTATCCCTTTTATCTCCTCATATACGTTATGTCCTTGCGAAGCTCACTTATATCCGAACAACGACGATATTATTGTAACTAAGCGCTAATTATGAATGAAGGACCCTTTTCGCAGCGAACCCCACGAACAGATTGGAATACGTAATTTATAGTTACGTGCGGGTTATTCGGTTTTACAATGAATCAAATTTATAATAATCAGATACGTTGTGTTTTGCGCGAGCATCTGTTACAGGCGCTTTTTCCCCAGTTTTGCTCGTTTTCAATACTCGTATGTGAGGAGGAGCGGGCGGAGAGTTTTTTAATGCTAAAAGGAAAACCCCCCCGCGATTTATATGTGAACGTGCCGGGGGTTTTGAATTATTACTCACAACTGTGGGATGTAAACGGTTGTTTTAGTTAATGAATTGGATCGTATCCGAAAAGGCGATTTTCATTGTAGTCACGTTTATACCGTCTTAATTGGCAGAGGTAAGCAGTTTGTATACCTGATCCTGTAAGACAGGCAACTCAAAGGTCTGGGATCAAGTGCTTTTAATAGTTACCCCTGCCGTTGATTGACAGCTATTTTTGCATATCGCAAAGTTCTGTTAATTTTTCTGTACTTACAATGTACATAAACCTAAAAGAAATTTAGTTTGCACAAGTTTCCGGCTCAATTTTGTGAGCGCCGAATTTAATTTCTTTTGCAAATATGGTGCACTTAAAGTTGTTGTTCCAATTGAGTTGTCGAGTAGGCATTCACTACTTTTTGGGTGTCACATTAAATTTTTAGGTGCCAAAATTTTATTTTATTTTTTTACATTTTCAAGCATACATTTTTTGTTAACTTCTTTGATTTCTCTTCAATGTCTGCTAACAACTAAATTTTATAATGCCAAACTTTATTATTTTACTGTTTTGAGGGAAATCTTACTCTGTAAATATTCAGATGTCAAAAATTGTTAAAAAAAGCTAAACGCAGTGTTAGACGTTAGGGTTTTTGTAGGTTTAGGATATTTTTTTCTAATGCACTTACACAAAAAATCTTGGGAATTCAAAACGAAGTGTGACATCCTGCTATGTTAGAGACTAGGTTGTTCGCAGATTAAAGGTATTAAAAAAATTGTAATGCAAACACACTTATTCCTGAGGAAGCCTGGCGGAGTGCCATATTTTTTTTCTAATGCAAACTTGCAAACATGGCTAAGAACAGTGAAGGAATAGTGAAACTTTTGACTTAATTTTTCGAAGATTTTTGAGTGTTACAAAAATTCCATCTTCTAACTAACTATTCCTTCTTCCATTCCACTCGATGGAAGCTTCCAGGAAGAAGGTAAGACATTTCTAAGAAGGCTCTTGTGAACGATTTTCGAGAAAAAGTTTCCTGCAGGTGTTACTAAAATAATTATCTCTAAGACGAGAGGACAATTTTTTCAATTCATCGGGTCTCGCCGATTCTTCAAATTCTTCGGAAATACTTAAAGTTCTTCAAATCCTTCAAATTCTTCAAATTCCTCAAATTCCTCTAATTTTCCAAATTCTTGTCTTCAAATTCTTCAAACCTGTCAACCTCTTCAATTTTTCAAATCCTTCAAATTCTTCAAATTCTTAAAAATTATTCAAATTCTTCAAATATTTCAAATTCTTCCAATGGTCAAATTCCTTCAATTCTTCAAATGCTTCAAATTCTTTAAATTCTACTGTTCTTTTGAATAGTTCAACCAGACTAGTTTCTTTTAAATTTTTCCGGTTCTTTAAATACTTTACGTGGATCCAGTTCTGAAGAGCCTTCCATTCCTTTGAATTTACCCGACTGTTCTATACAAACTTTTAAATTGCTCAGATCAATAAACTTCTTCAAATTCTTCAAATACGTCAAATTCTACAAATTCCTCCAATTCTTCAAAATCTTCAAATCCTTCAAATCCTTCAAATTCCTCAAATTCTTCAAAATCTTCAAATTCTTCAAATACGTCAAATTCTTCAAATTCCTCCAATTCTGCAAAATCTTCAAATACTTCAAATCCTTCAAATTCGTCAAATTCTTCTGCGATCTGCGAACTCTTCAAATTCTTCCAATCCTCAATTTTTTTCAATTCTTCAAATTCTTCAAATGCTCTAAATTCTACTGCTCCTTTGAATAGCTCAACCAGACTAGTTTCTTTTAGATTTTTACGGTTCTTTAAATACTTTACGTAGAACCAGTTCTGAAGAGCCTTCAATTCCTTTGAATTTATTTTTGTTCTATACAAATTTTTAAATGGGTCAGATCAATAAAATCCTTCAAATTCTTCAAATTATTTAAATTCTTCAAATTCTTCGTTTTTCAAATTCTTCAAACTCTTCAAATTCTTCAAATTGTTCAAATTCGTCAAATTCTGCGAACTCTTCAAAATTCGTTCAATTCTTCAAATTCTACTGTTCCTTTGAATACCTCAACCAGACTAGTTTTTTTTTTAATTTTTGACGTAGATCCAGTTCTGAAGAGCCTTCCATTCCTTTGAATTTATCCGACTTTGTTCTATACAAACTTTTAAATTGCTCAGATCAATCAAATTCTTCAAATTCTTCAAAGTTTTCAAATTCTTCAAATTCTTTAAATTATTCAAATTCTTTAAATTCTAAAAATTCTTCAAATCCTTCAACTTCCTCAAAATCTGCCAACTCTTCAAATTCTTCCAAGTCTCAAATTCTTTCAATTCTTCAAATTCTTCCAATTCTTTAAATTCTGCTGTTCCTTTGAATAGCTCAACCATCAAACTAGTAAGTTTCTTTTAAATTTTTCCGGTTCTTTTAATACCTTACGTGGATCCAGTTCTGAAGAGTCTCCCATTCCTTCGAGTTTATCCGACTTTGTTCTAACAAGTTATTAAAATTCTTCAAATTCTTCAAAATCTTCAAATTCTTCAAAACCTTCAAATTCTTCAAAACCTTCAAATTCGTCAAATTCTGCGAACTCTTCAAAATTCTTTCAATTCTTCAAATTCTTCGAATTCTTTATATTCTACTGTTCCTTTGTATTCAAAGCTCAACCAGACTAGTTTCTTTTAAATTTTTCCGGTTCTTTAAATACCTTACGTAGATCCAGTTCTGAAGAGCCTTCCATTCCTTTGAATTTATCCGACTTTGTTCTAACAAGTTATTAAAATTCTTCAAATTCTTCAAATTCTTCAAATTCTTCAAATTTTTCAAATTTTTCAAATTCTTCAAATTCTTCAAATTTTTCAAATTCTTCAAATTTTTCAAGCTTTTCAAATTCTGTAAATTCTTCAAATCCTTCACATTCTTCAAATTCGTCAAATTTTTTTAATTCTTCAATCCTTGTTTTTCAAGTTTTCTTTATTTGACCCCTTCCCCTCTTTAATAGTCCCCTACTCCTTCTCGTAATACGTCTTTCTTTTCTCCTTTTTTTGTTCTATCATCAGCTGTTTTCCCTTTTTTTCTGTTTTCCTCATTGCAATGTACCCGTTCTTCTTTTCTGTACAATATTTGTTCCACTTTTCTCTCCGTTTCTCTCTTTTCCTACTCCTACATTTTACGGCTTTATAATTTTTTGCACTCTCACTTTATTTTATTCCTTCTCATTTATTTAGCCTTTCTCTCCATTCCTTATCACCATATCATGTGCGTGTTTTATTTTTATTTTCTCATGTCTACATTAACTCAAATTCGGTTCTTGTTCTTACTAGTTCCATTCTTCTTTCATTTACTCTGATGTGATCTATTATGGACTCCTCTTTCCCTTCCGTCTCACTGTTAATTGTTCTGCCTGTTTTCTGTCAGTTCTAATATTCTAATGGTTCTAATTCTCTCTTTGCTCTTTGATGCCTCTTGTTTATCATTTCGCACCAATAGTCATTCTTCTTTCTTTCTCCTTTTTTACTTATTCTCCCTCATCTTTCATGTTTTCTTTTTTTTTAATGTTTCATGCTAAAGTGTCGTTATCACTCTTCATGTGTTTGTCCTCCAATGTTCTAATTAATTTTTGTCTACTGTTATTTTAGTACCATTTGTTCTTCCCTTTCTATCTCCATTTCCCTATCTCTTCCCGTCCCTTTGTCTCATCGCCCATTTTCTCCAAAAATGGTACTGCCACGCATACGGTAATTCGTGAAAATCTTGAAGCCTGAGCGCTGTTATGGAATAACGTAGGACGAGGGGGGATGGGGTCTAGGACTATGCCCCCCCCCCCCGTATATCCAAAGATTCGAAGGGTGCTAGAGGTAATAGAGAACGAATAGTTATCGAACCCTCTTTGCTATGGGATATTCCAGACTCCGAGTCTTTATTTCTGATGGGGAGTATTTGAATAACCCCCCCCCCCCCCTCCCGACCCTTCGGTACTACACACTTTCAAACAATGGTTAGTGTTGCCGCTCATATACGGTAATTCATGGTAGTCTTGAAAGCCGAGCACTTTTGTGGGAAAACTGGTGGGTCTGGAAGGTATTCCTCCCAGTTTTTGTGAAGCGTTTTCCTTTTTGTTCAGGGTTATCTCGAATACAAATCAAAAGAACTACATTAATTTAATTAGGTTGTTTTTTAGAATCGATGGTTTCCCTATGATACAAAACAATAAGGCCTTTCTCGAAGGGATTGTGTGTTAAAACTGGACTCCTGCTTTCTCGATTTTTTACGACCATCTCTCGTACGTAAATGATCGGACAATGAACTTTCTTTTTATATCGTCTGCTATCAAACAGCTTTCCGCTAATTTTTCGATAATTTTGGATACGAATTTGCAAGTACACTTAAAAGAATTGAAGCAATAGAATTTTTTTAAAGATAACTTCTTGAAACGTCCGCTTAATTGACCTTTTCACGAAAAGTTTGTCTGATTTCGAATTTGATTAGCTACTTAGAATTTCTTGGACCGGCGGACGGTTCTGCGCTAATTTTAGTTACGGATTCTTTGGCTGGAGCTCTAACAAGGTTCAAAACGCGAATTGCCACGACTTGAGCTCTACGACGGCACAATACGGTATAATTCTCTATGGATTTTACATTGGACTAATGAGCTCTACCGTGGCGCGACCCCTAATATTTAATTTCTTTTCTCTTAGTCCCCCCTCTACACATCATCAAATCTGCGAATCTTGGACACGAACTTTCTCGAATGCGAATTCCGGTGGTTTTTTGTCACAGAAATAGGACACTATATAGTTTGATTGTGGTCATTTCAACTATAGTCCAGCGAGTCTTCGGGTGGAGAATCTTCCCGAGTTTACAGTTGTACACAGGTTTAACGCTGTGTGGGGTGTGGCTCTTCAGATCATACATTTGGCATTTTGTTGAGCAAACACTTTTGACCGCAAGGCTTTATGCTTTTGACATGCCTTATACAGTGCCATTCATTAAAAAGTAGACACAGCGATTTACGTGTATTGTTTTCCCCCTATGTCTACTTTTAAATGACAAAATCTCTTCTGAAAGGCGCCTAATTTTATACAACCAAAATAGATTTCACTGTCATTCTAATTAATTTGAATATTGCTACTTTGGCTTCCGTATTTTTATTTTCGTTCGGCATAAGAGATTGATTCTCTGTGAAGCTAGAGCAACAATATTCAAATTAATTAATATGACAGCGAGATCTCTATCTGTTTCACGAAGTTATTTTGGTTGCATACAATTAGGCGCCGTTCAGAAGATATTTTGTCATTTAAAAGTAGACATAGGCAAAAACCATATTCATCCCTATGTCTACTTCTTAATAAATAGCACTGTATGTATACTACAGGCCATATCGAGTTAGCGTGTAAAAATTGTGCATGGGGGCGAGTCCGCCGCGTGTTTGTAAGGTAAATCGCTACATTGTGCTTAAAAATTACACGGAAAATATGTTGTATCTGGAGCATTAATATTAATATGTTTGCATATGGTGTATGCAAGTAACAGGTGCACAATATCCATAATGCTGGTTAGCAAGTTCGCATCCTGTTAATTGCAGTTTAACATGCATCAATGTTCTGTAACTGATTTGCCAAAGTAAATAACCGCACGATGCATCCCTCAACTCCTGTTTAGCGGTGTACATATCATTCGGTATCAGTTTACTGTCTAACACACCGCAAGTTACATTGAGTAATGGTCCTGCATTGAGCTCACATACAGCGAAAAGGACATCGTCCTGCAAGTGCGGATTAGCGAATTTTCGGATTAAGGAATGTACAACAAACATTAATTAAGATGACAAGCGAAGGATTTGCGCTTAATTACCCGTAAAAACTATATAATTAGTAAACTCCATTAACACTTGCGCTTTTAGTTGTTTAACGTAACGTGTGACACATTTAACTACCCCTAACATGATGCCGCTCTCTGCGACGTTTCGCATTTAATTTTCTTTGCTTTGACACTTAACTTTTATTACCCATTTCGAGAGATTTAGGCCGTTTGTCGTATTACAATTCGAAATTAGTTAGTGCGACCCGGGATGCCTAAACCTTTATCTCGGAAACGAGGATAACTCGTGCGATTGTAGGTATACGACAATAAAAGGCGGACTAACGGCCGTCCGAAATATCTCGGCGTTAACTGCGTACATAAAAAATATGCGCGATGTCAATTTTCGTAATTATTCAGATTATGTAAATGGAAGTTTCCGGTATATCACGGCATTCCGCTTTGTTTTCGTGTTGTGTGGAATGTAAACCGCGCACTGTAATTAAAATGGTCGTGAGGAATGATGGAACTCCCATAGAAAAGCCGTTTCTATTGTGTGTTCGAATATAACTTTTAACGCACCCGTGATCCGTTCTCTGCTATTTGAATTTCGCCCGGTAGAAATACAGAACAGAACGGTTCCAAGCCGCGCTCGCTTTCTGCCTGTTATATCTGGTCATCGCCAGGCGTACTTTCGTTCATGTTCGCTATGAAGCGGTACACGTGTAAATTTTCCTATTCGGCACAAAACACAAATTCGAAAAAATAACATTTTAAAGCGACCACCTGCTACAATTTCTAGGAGATGTGCGGGATCCTGAGATAGAGCGCGTCTAGGAAGAGAAGAGAATGAATGGTTTCGTAGTAGGGGACACAGAAGCGCACTAAAATATTTAGTAATTTAATGAGCCTAGAGAATTCAATGGGGAAGCTAGTGAATCTGGACAGAGCAGGGGGCCAAGTAAGAACACAGCGATGTAATTTTTTTTTGGGTTGAATTTTTGGAATTTCGCTAGGGTTATGCAATTTTTGTATTTGGGATAATGTCAACAGGGTGTCTCCATTATAGGGTTCTTGATACAATTGATTATTGATAGTTTTTCGTGTCATCGAGTTCTTAGTGGCCGTTTAATGGGTATGGTCCAGTATGACGTGGGAGCGTCGATAATACTGTTTTAACGGGGTGCACGTGATGCAGGTGATTTCCCTGGAAAAAGACAAGTTGTCAATAAACGAAGCAAGGGATTATGAGTTATGATTCTACCGCTAGAGTAATTCGTATATTTTAAACGAATCAAAGGATGTAAGTAAACATGGCCGATTGCATTAATGAAGCGCCATTTTGAGGCGTTAGTTAAAAAATGTAAGTAGGGACGCCTTAATCAGAAAGAAAGTACAGAGGATTCATTGCTTAGCCACCGATCGGGGCGCCACATTCGTTTAGGTTCTGGGTTTGGATGCAGGCAGTTTTAAAAAGGAATCGAGTTAGAAAACACGGATCTCCGTTTACGGTCCTCCGCGAAAGAATGCAATGAATAAATGCTCCATAGTGAGTCCATGAAACTAGGCTATGTTTTTAGCGCATTTTTTAAGAACTATTTGCGTTTTGTCCGTCCGTCTGTCCGTTAGTTAGTCCCTCCGTCCGTCCGGAACCACACCCACAGTTTTGAACTACCTCTAAGCGAATGGTCCTAGAGTCCTGGAAGCCTATACCTTGAAGGTGTGCCAGACGGCCATCAAATGTCGCTGTCTTAAGGCGGAGCCCCCCCTCCCCCCCATGAATTATTTCTTGAGAGGTTATAAAAGGTGCATAACTTTTACATATGACAACCAATTGGTCTCTGATTTTGCATACGCATGCCTCTAGTGGTGGTCAGTAAAACTTTTTCGAGATCAGTGGTGGAAGGGGCCGGGGGGGGGGGAATTAGAAATTAATTTTAAGTTTCATGGTATTCTTATTACAGGTCTCAACGAAAGGAACTGGTTTTTACCAACTACCGCTTTTGTTTCTGAGTTCTTATTAAAAGAGGGAGTTGGGAGGGAGAAGGAGTGGAACTGGTTTTACGCTTGATGGTACTCTTATGAAAGGTCTCAACGAAAGCAATTAATTTGTACTAACCATTGTCCTCCTTGGCCCCTTATCGTGATCGAATATATTCCCTTATATTATCCAGAGACCGGATTGTCGGAAGAGGGTGCTCACACAGGGCAAGTGGAACGTTAGGACGACACATATCTATTGGTGATGTCAAAGGTGCCCGTATCTGCAGAATGGAGTGTCAGAGGAGTTTGAATGTATATATAAGTGCGTCAAACAGATCAAATTATGGGAGAATCTGAGTAATCCGAGGAATCTGAGTAATCAGAGGAATCTGAGAAATCTCAAGAATCTGAGTAATCTAAAGAGTTTGAGTAAACTGAGTAATCTCAGGAATGTGAGGAATCGTCTGAGGAATCTGTAGAATCTAAGGAATCTGAGAAATCTGAGGAATTTGAGGAATCTGAGGAATTTGAGGAATCTGAGTAATCTAAGTAATCTGAGTAATCTGAGTAACCTGAGCAATCTGAGTAATCTAAGTAATCTGAGTAATTTGAGTAATCTGAGTAATATGAGTAATCTGAGTAATCTGAGGAATCTGAAGAATCAGAGTAATCTGAGTAATCTGAGGAATCTGAAGAATCAGAGTAATCTAAGGAAACAGTGGAATCCGAGGAATCAATGGAATCTGAGGAATCAATAGAATTTGGGGAATCTGTAAAATCTGTGGAATTTGGAGAATCTGTGGAATCTGAGGAAACTGAGGAATCTGATGGATCTGAGGAATCTGGGAAATTTGAGTAATGTGCGGAATCTGTAGAATCTGAGTAATCTGAGGAATCGTAGGAATCGTAGGAATTTGAGTAATCTGAGTAATCTTAGGAATCTGAGGACTCTGAGTATTCTGAGGAATTTGAGGAATCAATGGAATCTGAGGAATCAATGGAATCTGAGGAATCAATGGAATCTGAGGAATCAATGAAATCTGAGGAGTCAATGGAATCTGAGGAATCAATCGAATTTGGGGGATTGTGAAATCTGTGGAATTTGTGAAATCTGAGGAATCTGAGGACTCTGAGTATTCTGAGGAATTTGAGGAATCTGAGTAATTTGAGTAATCTGAGTAATGCGAGTAATCCGAGTAATCCCAGTAATCTGAGTAATCTGAAGAATTTGAGGAATCTGATGGATCTGAGGAATCTGGGGAATCTGAGGTATCTGAAGAATCTGAGGTATCTGAGGAATTTATGGAATGTAAGGAATCTGAGGAATTTTGGAATCTAAGGAATCTGAGGAATTTGAGAAATCTGAGAGGAATATGGAGAATTTGAAAAATCTGGAGAATCTGAGGAATCTGAGTAATCTGATGAATCTGAAGAAATCTGGCGATTCTGAGGAGTCTGAGGAACTTAAGGAATCTGTGGAATCGGAGGAATCTATGGAATTTGACGAATCTGAGGAATCAATGGAATCTGAGGAATCAATGGAATCTGAGGAATCAATGGAATCTGGGGAATCAATGGAATCTGAGGAATCAATGGAATCAATGGAATCTGAGGAATCAATGAAATCTGAGGAATCAATGGAATCTGAGGAATCAATGGAATCTGAGGAATCAATGGAATCTGAGGAATCAATGGAATCTGAGAAATCTGTGGAATCTGTGGAATCTGTGGAATCTGTGGAATCTGTGGAATCTGTGGAATCTGTGGAATCTGTGGAATCTGTGGAATCTGTGGAATCTGTGGAATCTGTGAAATCTGCGTAATGTGCGTAATCTGAAGAATCTGAGTAATTTGAGGAATCGTAGGAATATGAGTAATTTGAGTAATCTCAGGAATCTGAGGAAGCTGAGGAGTCCGAGTAATCTGAGGAATTTGAGGAATCTGAGTAATTTCAGTAATCTGAGTAATGTGAGTAATCCGAGTAATCTGAAGAATCTGAGTAATCTGAAAAATCTGAGGAACCTGGGGAATTTGAGGAATCTGAGGAATCTGAGGAATCCGAGGAATGCGAGGTGTCCGAGGAACCCGAGGAATCCGAGGTATCCGAGAAATCCGAGGAATCTGAGGGGAATCTGAAAAATCTGAGGAATCCGAGGAATCTGAGGTATCCGAGGAATCCAAAGAATCCGAGTATTCTGAGAGGAATGTGAAGAATCTGAGAAATCTGGGGAATCTAAAGAATCGAAAAATCTGAAAAATCTGAAGACAAAAATTTGAAGACTCTGGCGAACCTGAAAGATCTGAAAAATGTGAAGGATCTGAAGGGTTTGCATGATCAAGATCTGAAAGATCGGGAAAATCTAAATGATCTGAAAGATCAGTAGGGTGTGATGGATCTGAAGAATCCGAAAAATTTGAAAAACGTGAAAAGTTTGAAAGATCGGAGTTATCCAACGCATCTGATGGAATCTAAGAGACCAAAATCCAATGGTTTAACGCGTCCGAAGGGCCTCAATAACTTAAAGAGTCTAGGTCGAACATCTAGGGAAAGAACCTAGATAATCTGGAGTCTCCATATAGTCTAAAGTGTTTTGATTAATCTTGAAAATTTATCTGGAAAACCCAGATGCTCTGGGGAATTTAAAGGTTCTACCGTTTCTAGGTCCTAATAGTGATGTGAGGGATACGAGTGCAAGTCTGAAGGATTTAAGAGATCAAGTTTGGTATGGATCTCAATTGTGTACCTTGGCTAAATAGGATTTAAAATCTAGTTGAATGGTAGCTTCTCAGGTCTCTACATAGAAATTTGTATCTGGAATATAGGACTGTAAGATGGGAACAAGAGCGAGGTAGATATGATGGGTATCTTGGACATCTGTCTACAAAGTCTGACAACTTTACACAATTCAATGTTAACCAAAATGTATACACGGTTCTTCGAATTTCTGTATTTCGATTTGTAGTGAAAACAAAAGGAGTAAACGTTTTCGACTGAAAATATCGTCCAAAGATTGAGCAAACTGAAGGGGATTGTTTTGCAAGTCTAATCAGTCGACGTCGAATAATTCGCTCATAATTAAAGAGGACGCCGACGCGTATAAAAGTTTACCTGATTTTAATTAAAACGCGAAATACACTGTATCAGATTGTCCTTAAAGAGGAGCGATTCCATTTCCGGAACTATCGCCGTCGTCGGTGGGAAAAGAGGCACATGGTTTGACATGTGTGCGGTTGTTAAAGGGATCGAGACGGGTCTTTTGTGCGGTATATCTCTCAATAGCAGCGGCATTTTCAGCCTTTCGCAATTTCATTTTCACCTTCGTCTCTCGCTAAATAGTTTAGATAAAATCTAATTATTGTCGGACCCGACGTCGCTCCAGCTAAGGTTCCGCTAGGGTAGACGACGATGACGTAATGGAATTATGGGGACCAATCCGTCCGTCGCGTCGGTCCCTAATAACAATCACTCAGTCTATGTGTGCGGTAAATGATACAAATAGTTCTACCTTCGCAACCGGAATAATATATTCCGAGTAAATTATTCAATAGTCCGCAATATGCATATGTGTGCCCATGAATGTATTAAAGCTCAATATGGGGTACTTCCATCATAATCAATTGTATTTGCTGAAATTGATAATAGTGATTTAACAGGGCGAAATGTTTATTTGTGCTAATTCAATAATAGATGACGGTTTCGTTCTTGCTTTATGGGAACTGTCGATATTTGTGAATATTTCATTGCATCGATGTATTGATTTGGACGTTTCAAAATTAAACTTTAAAACGCGCATCATTATTTATGGTTCATTGTTTCCATTAACGTTCGTTCATTTATTACAAAAATATTACGTACTCTACTAATAGAAAGAATCATTTAGCTCGCACCCAAAATGCAACAAACACTTTCCTTTTTGATACGAGTAGAAGCTGTTTAGGATTAACTTAATATCTCATTCAGAAAGACTGAGCTGTTCATCCGTCACCTGCCTCTAATTTCTAACAAATAAATGAGCATTGTGTATTAAGTTATAAAATAACACAGGCACAAACGTTGCTTGTTGAAGAATAAGTTACAATTATTACAAGGTGCTCCTCTATATATACCAGTACAGTGATCATGGTCTATTACCTAATCCATAATAAAGATAGCATTACTCTGACTTAATTAGATCCTCGCGCATTAGTTGTGTCTTGATAAAGACAATTTTCGCTTGAGCTTCGGATAAAAGTTGAATTATGCGTGCACCCGCCTCGCGTATCAAAGTTACGGGTTCTTACTTAAACAGGAGCTCACTAAAAACCACGTCTGCACTCGTTGGCGGCCCGAAGTCGACTCTTGCGTTTTTTTCTAATTCCCTGAATTTTTAAAATTATATTAGAATTGGGAATTTGCATATCATTTCAGTTCTTGCAAATAGTAAGGTTCCATGCACTTTTCTGCTTTCCATTCCTTATATTATTTGCCATATTTAGAATCTTTAGGTCTGTTAAGTTCTTTAACCTTTTTCATTTCTTCAAATACGTCAATTCTTAAATCTTCTATTTGGGGAATTTGCCAAACTCTTCCATATTTTCAGATTGAAACAGTTCATTAACTAAATTGTTATAAGTTATTAATGATTTGCAGTGATGAAAATGATATAAACAATTGGGTTTTTCAATATTAATAATTGTTATATACGTAGAACAGATTTAGACAATGAAAAATATAAAAGTAACAGCTCATGACCACTTCACTGGATAATATAGAGGTGCCGCATGCAATAAATGTAATTAAAATTTAAAATTACCCAATTTTATTCTTAAAAGCTAAACGCCAAGTGAGCGAATTTGAGTATTTTTCATTTGCTCCTCGTGTGAAAAACTATGAAAATGAGAAAATTGTAGTTGTGCGACCAGATAAATTGAGAACGAAACGTTCGATCTAATGAACAAAAGTTTTGAGTCTTAATTGCTTGTACGATTAGGTAAATTCGAATTGTTACGATGGAAGGAAATGCACCGTTTTCAGTGACAAACGATCCGACCAACTTCCACAGTTTCATTTTAAAGAAACTTCCACGCCACCCTTGTTTTGTGACATTTCTCAACAAAATAAGGCTATAAATAACCGTCCACAATGTGCATACTATTATTGCGCTTAAAATTCACATCATGCAACTGCATTTCGAAACTTCCACAAACCTATATAACAAAGTTTAGACATAGAAACTAATTTTACTGCCACTTCTAGTTATTTAACGAACAAACTTCGAGTATTATCATTCGAAATAACGATCTCATTTAATGCACCGCATAAATAATTCTTCACACTTGCTCTGGTCGCAAAGAATCCGACTAACAAATCTTCTAATGCAATGAGGGATTAACTTGGAGGCCCAACTAATTGTACTCGCATTAGTATCAATACTGGTGGAAAATCGAACATCTTAAACCTACCGAAACTTTCTACCAAATGACTAAAGTTTCGAAACGTAAATATCGAGGGGTCTTATTCTTGCCAAATGTATTCTGTGACATATTTATTCGGCATTCGAACTTTTTTATGCATTTATAAATGTTATTAAGATGGAAACTCTAACTGCTCTCGAAGTTTCTTCGGGCACCTTTCTTATAACTGTTAGGTGTATTATAGTTCGGAAAAGTTTACAAATTCGGCAAACACTCGTTGTGTATATGGTGAAAGCTTTGGAAGTACGTCGGATGCGTTATCGGTCGATGGCGGTAAACACATTTTTCACATTTATCCCCAACCACCCTTCCAACAATCCAGACTCCAAATTCCCCTTTAATAAGCGTCTTCACATTTCAATAATTTTTTCTACAATTATTTTCGAATTTGCCCCCCCCCCCCCCACTCTCCTTCGTTGGGTGGTAAGTGATTTTCCGAATGAATGGTAAGTGGAGATCCCGTATACGATTTTTAAAGAGTAATCGGAAGTTGAGATCTGATCGTTTTCAAATTTAAATAACTTTTTCTTACAATTATTTTCGAATTTGCTCCCCTTGGAGGGGTGGTAAGTAATTTTCCCAACGAATGGTAAGAGGCCATCTTATATACAATTTTTTTAAGGGTAATTTGGAGCTGGGATCTGATCGCCTTCACATTTAAATACTATCTCTCAAAATTATTTTCGAATTTGCCCCCCTTGGAGGGGTGGTAAGTAATTTTCCCAACGAATGGTAAGAGGCCATCCTATATAAAATCTTTTAAGGTTAATTTGGAGCTGGAATTTGATCGCCTTCACATTTAAATAACTTTCTCTCAAAATTATTTTCGAATTTGCCCCCTTGCAGGGGTGCTAAGTAATTTTCCCAATGAATGGTAAGAGGCGATCCTGTATGCGATTTTTAAAGAGTAATCGGAAGTTGGGATCTGATCGTTTTCACATTTAAATAACTTTTTTTTACAATTATTTTCGAATTTGCCCCCTTGGAGGGGTGGTAAGTAATTTTCCCAATGAATGGTAAGAGGCGATCCTGTATACGATTTTTAAAGAGTAATCGGAAGTTGGGATCTGATCGTTTTCACATTTAAATAACTTTTTCTTACAATTATTTTCGAATTTTCCCCCCTTGGAGGGGTGGTAAGTAATTTTCCCAACGAATGGTAAGAGGCCATCCTATATACAATTTTTTAAGGGTAATTTGGAGTTGGGATCTGATCGCCTTCACATTTAAATAACTTTCTCTTAACATTATTTTCGAATTTGCCCCCTTGCAGGGGTGCTAAGTAATTTTCCCAATGAATGTTAAGAGGCGATCCTGTATACGATTTTTAAAGAGCAATCGCAAGTTGGGATCTGATAGTTTTCACAGTTAAATAACTTTTCCTTACAATTATTTTCGAATTTGCCCCCCTTGGAGGGGTGGTAAGTAATTTTCCCAACGAATGGTAAGAGGCGATCCTGTATACGATTTTTAAAGAGTAACCGGAAGTTGGGATCGGATCGTTTTCACATTATTGAATAACTTTTTCTTGCAATTATTTTCGAATTTGCCCGTTTGGAGGGTTTTCTTATTTAATTTTTGTCGAACGCCTGCGTGCGTGGTATGTTCAAGAACATGCGCTGAATTTTAATGTAAAAAAATCATTTGCTCACAACTTGAAATTTGTTTCAAACGCTCAGTAGATAATGGTGTCAAAGTATATTTCATCATGAGAATTCTTTATTGTTGATACAACAGGTCTTGTTACAAACTGGATGAGGCATCCCTCTATAGTATTCTGCTAGTGAGTATGATCGCGGAGTAAACTGCCAATTTAGTTGATGGCATTTGACAGTAGTAATTCGTTTGGCAATCATTCTCAGCTTTCAAAAGATGTAAAGAAACAACTACGTAGGCCAGATTTAATTAAAATTTCACAAAAGCAGTTCCAACTAGGACTTGGTGAAAGTATTCTGTCAAACGTCATTTATCGCCCCTCGAGAATTAACAAACCGGTCCATTTGCGATTAGGACGTAATTAATCACCTACTTCATATTTTACGATTTTCATCCACTAATTTCAGAAGAGTGCTTAGAGCATCACTTCGCTCGTCAATGTCCTTCTTAATTTATTGCGCGACTAATTAATTCGCTCGTTTACCTCGAGCGCCCATTATCGATTGCCGGCCGTATGTAGGTGAGGGCGGGAAAACTGATCGACTTCCGCGTAGGATTTAGGTCAAAAGAAAAGAATTTCTTTATTGCGATGAGCCCGTTAACCCTATTTTGATTTCGCTGCGAGTAATTTCTTTTAAATTTGATACGGAGGAATGTCGGATGGTAGAAAAACGGGAGATACGCCGTTAATTTATGCTCGGCGAAGGGCCGAAGGGAGAAATTTGAAACCTCGCAAACCCGCAAAGTCCAGTAAAACTGGATTTCTCGAGTTTTGGGGCGGTATTAGTAAACGGAACGGTCGGAAAGCTCCCTTAATCTCCCATCCGTTAAAACTCTGGCAGGACTAATGAAACCATTATTGTAGTAGAGGAAGGTTACATCTGCTTTAGTTGAGGGACGTCGCACGATCGGGCAGATAGCGACGCGAGCGCCACCTTATGCACGTATCGGACAACGGGGGAACGTAGAGAGAGAGTGGATCGGCTTATCTACCTAATCGCGACCCGAGGGAGCGGTTAGTTCGCGATACTCCCGTCGAGGCAAAAACCAACCTGATTTATAACTCTCCGGTGTAGTAAACACTGCTAACTAGACCTCTTACCCACAAACCAATATAAACAAGAAGGGTGGGCGATCCGTGATTGGGAATTTTCAATTGTTCTGATTAAACATCCCTTACGCCATACATTTCGATGGATCCCACATGCGTTTTACTTTGGAGCGTATACACTTTTAAAGCAGACGCTTGCGTCAGTCCGTCAACATTTTACTTTTATTCTGTTCCTTTTCGAAATATGTAGGACTGCGTCTTCTTTTCCACTTTCTGGTGATAAACAGAAAATTGGTATCTGGGAATCATAAAGCGTAAGAAAATAATTATAAGCAAGCCAGGGTAATGTAACCCCAGTAGTGTCCTTTTCCCGAAAGCTAATGTTACCGTGCCATTAAATCTTTTTTCCTGGGTAGTATTCACCGCAGTGCTCCGTTTTTCCCCAAAATGTTGAAAGTGCTCAGGATTCTCGATAGTTTTTGGGAAAATAGGCACCGAATGTTCCTCCCTGGTGGATATTCTTTGTATCTTGTTTCCGTTTCGTTTTTCGCTTCAACTGAACGCTTGGTAAAATTTACCTTTCCCGTTTGGATTTATCGTATTGACTTTTTCGCCAGATATCTACATTTCAGACCCCTCTCCCTAAAATCGGTTAATAGAACTGGCAACACGGTCGAGCCCTCGCTTATCGTACCTACCTAACCCATATCCAAAGGCACTTCGGTTATCGCCAGACCTACACACGTGCACGTTTCCTATGAAGCGGTACAAATGCACATTTCACTTTCACTTTCAAGAATCCTGGAAACACTTCACATAATATCCTATCGCACTCCCAGATCCGTTACAGAGTTCTTACAGGTTTCTCTGTCATTTCTTAACTTTTCTTGCTTGGACCAGCTCTGGACAAGGTGTAAGATGTAAGAAGTTTGTAATAAGATCTAGAAGATCACAAAGTACGCTTAAGGAATAGCCAGTTTCAGAGCTTTCTGGCCCTTTTCAGCATTTTCTACGCCTAGATCGTTTTGCTCAGGCCAGAAAGGGACCTAAAAGGATGTGGAAAGGTCTCGAATGCTTCATAATGCTCTGGTAAGACAAACCGTTTTTGTAGGTGAACTGGGAAGTTTTATAGTGCATTTGGAGAGAAAGAAGAAAAACTCGGAAAACTCTGGGAAGAGGTGACACTGCTCTCTGAAAGCTCCCAAGTTCTAGAGATGTTCGACGGTCTACCACTGAGACACATAGTCGGTCATCCTGTGATCCTACGATCCTACGATTCTACGATCCTACGATTCTACGATCCTACGATTCTACGATCCTACGATCCTACGATCCTACGATTCTACGATCCTACGATCCTACGATTCTACGATCTAAAGATCCTAGGATGCTACGATGCTACGATCTTACGATCCTACGATCCTACGATCCTACGATCCAACGATCCTACGTACGATTGTACGCTTCTACGATCCTACGATCCTACGATCCGACAATTATACGATCCTACCAAAGCATATGTTGTGCTACTTTTCAAGAAATCATTTCTTTCTTTTTTTCGTAGGGAAACTTCATCCCTCACAGCCCCCCCCCTCCCCCCGGTGCTACACTTTCCTCCACAATATTTACCACAAGTGTTAGGAAGTTCGGAATAATAATAATAATAATATATATTTGGTCTAGTTGATCACAAGATTTGGATATAAGATCTAGAAGGTTTTTGAAAGGTCGAGAAAGGAATAACCCGTTTCAGACCTTTCTCAGAATGTTCTACTCCTAGATCGTTTTGCTCAGGTCAGAAAGGGACCTAAAAGGATGTGGGACGGTCTCGAATATGCTCTGGAAAGACAAAGACAAACCGTCTTTAAAGGTGAACTGGGAAGTTTCATAGTGCACCCAGAATATTTGGAGAGAAAAAAAAATTCGGAAAACTCTGGGAGGAGGTGACACTGCTCCCTGGAAGCTCCCAAGTCTTAGAGATGTTCGACGCTATACCACTGAGACACATACTCGGTCATCCTGTGCCCTTATAATCCTATGATTCTATGATCCTACGATCCTACGATCCTTCGATCCTACTATCCTACGATCCTATCATCCTACGACACTACTATCAATTGATCTTGTGATGGGGGGGGGGGGGCTGAAGATCCTTTCATGAAAGCAAATGTTATGCTACTTTTCAAGAAATCATCATTTATTTCATCCTGTGATCATATAATCATATGATTCTATGATCCTACGACTCTCCGATCCCACGACCCTACGATCCTGCGATCCTGCGAACTTACGATCCTACGATCCTATCATCCTACGACACTACTACACGACACGACTATCTTATGATCTTGTGGTTTGGGGGAGGGGGGAGTACTAAAGATCCTTTCATGAAAGCGTAGTTGCCCCCAAGATGGCCGTCAATAATCTTTTGACTTTTAAAGAACAACGGTGTAAAGTTATTATTTACGATCCTACGATGCTACGTTCCTACGATTCTACGATTTTACGATCCAACGATCCTACGATTCTACGATCCTACGATTCTAGGATTCTACGATCTTACGATCCTACGATACTACGATCCTACGATACTACGATCCTACGATACTACGATCCGACGATACTACGATCCTACGATTCTACGATCCTACGATTCTACGATCCTAAATCCTACGATCCTAAGATAAAGTACGTAAAGAATAACGGTGTAAAGTTATTATTTACGATCCTACGATTCTACGATCCTAAATCCTACGATCCTAAGATAAAGTACGTAAAGAATAACGGTGTAAAGTTATTATTTACGATCCTACGATTCTACGATCCTAAATCCTACGATCCTAAGATAAAGTACGTAAAGAATAACGGTGTAAAGTTATTATTTACGATCCTACGATTCTACGATCCTAAATCCTACGATCCTAAGATAAAGTACGTAAAGAATAACGGTGTAAAGTTATTATTTATGATCCTATACGATAGTACGATCTTACAATCCTACGATCTTACGATCCTACGATCCTACGATCCTGAGATCCTACGATTCTACGATCCTACGTTCCCACGATCCTACGATCCTACTATCCTAAAATAAAGTACGAAAAAAATATCGGTGTAAAGTTATTATTTACGATCCTACGATCCGACGATCCTACGATCCGACGATTCTACGATCCTACGATCCTACGTTCCTACGATCCTAAGATAAAATAGGTAAAAAATAACGGTGTAAAGTTGTTATTTATGATCCTACGATCTTACGATTCTACGATCCTAAATTCTACGATCCTAAGATAAAGTACGTAAAGAATAACGGTGTGAAGCTATTATTTACGATTCTACGATCCGACGATCATACGATCCTGCGATCCTACGATCCTACGATTCTATGATCCTACGATCCTACGATCCGACGATTCTACGATCCTACGATCCTACGGTCCTACGATCCTACGATCCTAAGATAAAGTACGTGTTTCAAACGTTAGGGAGTTTTTTTGTACAGTTTGCTAGTATTTAAGAGATTACGTGTGAGAATTTTCCACTGAATTACGTTCTTAAGACACTCGCCTCTAACGTAATGTAACTAGACCTAGCTAATTAGGAGGTAACACGTACCCACTTTCGTGATTTCCCGCAATAATTTTAATTACGTGTGGGATTCCATAGACGATAGTTTGGAAAGTTTCCAAACTAAAGTGAGGTATCACGTTGAATTGGAAAATAGTTACGCAGCAAGCCGAAGCTCGTCGTCTAATTATTTCGCAAACAATTTGCAAAAATTGTAATGCACGAAAATCTGACAAGCTGCGCAAATTAATTTGCAACATCTGCGTCGGTTCCGAGAACTTTCTCGCATTACGTGCTATTTGTATGTACAACTTTCATAAAATGTTAACTTTGTTCGAATCCGTTGCGCTCTTTTTTTCCGGTTTAATCTAAATTATTGCGGTCGCCTCAGCGATGCGGTACAATTAAAATTCCGTTTACGGCGATCGTCCGAGTCGCAATTTTCGATCACTCCACGTAAACGTATGCCATTTACTACCCTTTTGCCGGCCGAACTAGCCATGCATTATCTGTTCTTTTTATGTGTAACGTAATATGAAAAGGTCTGCTTCGATTTCGGATTGCGCTACAGTTAAGTTAAAAGGGCGCATCCCAAGCGTAGCCTTGCTTTTAGCTACCAATCACATCCTAATACGGTTATGGCCACGATAAAAGCCTCTTTTATCAAATATGAATGACTCGATGTGACCCAGTAGGTACATTCTACACAAACACCGGTATACCAAAAGGGGCGATATTATTGCCTCATTTATACAAAAGCTCCTACCGTAACAAATAGAAATGTCACATACAGAGAAACACATAATAAGGGCTTCACCTTAGAAACGACAAGGTTTATCTTTATCTTGACGTAGACGTTTCGTTCTGTGCATAGCGTACATATAATTAACAAAGTCAAAAATCTTCGCATCTCGATGTCTCAGTCACGTGCAGATAATTTGTTTCCTTTGCCACGTGTGCTAGTTTTAGTTTGATTATGTTTACGTGGCTTGACGGAGCTCCAAAGGCAATTTAAATGATGTATACGGTTGTTCATTTCTTATTGAGAGCCTGCTGAAAGGCAACGACACCTTTTTTGATAGTTTTTAGCGGCTTTGTATCCTTATTTATGTTCCCCGTAAGCGTGAAGTCCGATATGGTGATGGAATTTCAACCCATTCAATTAATCAGTGCTAAATGAAAAGAAATCACTTTGCAGCATAGCCTACGGTACAATGTGAGTCTTATTTCTCAATGGAAAGCACCATTCCACGATGGAATTTCAACTCATTCAATTAATCAATAATAAATGAAAAGACATCATTTTGCAGCATAGCCTATGGTACAATGTGAGTCTTATTTCTCAATGGAAAGCACCCATCCGCAATTACAGAGGACAGTGTCAGATTTGATAAGCTTGATAGGGCTTGTTAGAACGCTGAATTTTTTCAGAGTCATCGCTGCATCCTGGACTCAGAGGAACCAAAAGATGGTTGTTAGAAATGCAGGAAACAGGTAAAAGAAGAGGAAAGGAGAGAGAAAGGAAAAGAGGAGGGGGTAGATTAGAGTCAAAACAAACAAAAAGCCACCAGAGCACGTAAAGAAGGGTTGGAGAGAGATCCTGTGAACCAACAAACGGGAGGTTGATATATAGAGGAGAGAAAAATATAGAAGGATGGGGATAAATAGAAATCAGAGAATGGAAGATGCATTTTGTCAAGTGGGTACAAGGAAATCTGTAGAGAAAGAAAGAGGTAAAGGAAGGGTATCGAATACACCAGCACAGAAACATTAGATTCCGTTGTCCTGAAAACGACCATGACAGTTGCTATCGGGATAAGATTATCAAATCTTCCTTTTTGCTCCCAGACCCCAGGTACCCCGTTTTCCCCCCTTTAGAACGTTTCAGTGTGGAATATCCCTCAGAAAAAGAAATTTGTTGGCACTCCCAACAAAATAATGATAAGGATGATAATCGTCCTAAACGTTTTGGGAAACGTGTAATACAGAAGGGTTGGGGGGCAGACCCCCCCCCCCCCCCGCACGTGCAGAAGGAATAAATTTCATTTTCCTGAACACTACAATGACAGTTGTTCTCTGGACAGGATCATAAAAGGGTATTCCATACACCCCGGTATTACGGTAATACCGGGGGGTCTGGATGGTACCCCTACCCCCAACAAATATCACCTAGTAGAGAGGGAATTAGTTACGTTTTTCTAAACATTACCATAACAGTTGTTTTCGAGATAAAATCACCAAAAGCCCCTATGCCGGGGGAATCCCCCTCCCCCTCCCACCACCACACCGGCAGTAGGCTCTCCCTCAAAAGTTTAGCCTTTAGATCTCTCAAAAAGGAAAGTTTAATGGCACTCCCTACCAAATCACCATAAGGATGGTATGTCAAAGATGAAATTGCCCTCCCCTCCCCCAAATTCAAATATTTTCTAGTACAGAATAAATTTATTCATTCTTCCTAAACACTATCATGAATGTTGCCTTCGGGACAGGATCATCAAACCACAACCGTAACTGCGGGACATCAGCACACTTCTATTTGCTTGGGGGGGGGGGGTACTTCATACCCCCTGATCCTCGTACTCCGCTCTCTCCCCCAAAACGTACATCGCTTAGAGCTTTCGTGCACGGAATATCCCTCACAAAAAGACAATTTAATGAAACCCTACAAAGTAATGAAAGATGTGCTAATTGTCTATAACACTTTCGGGGAATATAATATCGGGAGGTCTGGGAGGCATGAAATTACCCCAGCCAGATATTCCCTACTACAGAAGCAATTTATTAAGTCTTCCTCAACATTACCAGGAGAGTTGCTTTCGGGACAGGATTATTAAACTTCCCTTTTCTGGGGGTAAAGTTTCCCAGAAAAGAAAAATTTTATGGCAGAAAATAAGGGTAGTAATGTAGCCCCCCCCACCCCCCACCGGGTCATGTATCTCCTAGTACAGAAGGAACTGATTGAGTTTTCCTGAACAGTACCATGGCAGTAGTTGCTTTCAGGACAAGATCATTAAACTTCCCTTTGCTTTGCGAATTGTCTATAATATCGGGCGATCAAAAATGATTGGCTGTCGAGTCGCCATTGGAAGTTCAAGTTAGATACGATTTCCCATGTAAACAAAAATTCCAAAGGCGACTAGAGAGCCAATCATTTTTGATCGCATTGTATTTTCGGGGAACCTGGGGGGCCTGGGAGGCATGAAATATCCCCAGATATTCCCTACTAGGGAAACAATTGATTAAGTATTCCTGAATACTACCAAGATAGTTGCTTTCGAGACAGGATCATTAAACTTCCCTTTGCTGGGGTGTACTCCATACCCCCCAGATCACCCGGTATTACGCTAACCCCAAAAACGTTCAGCCCTTAGAGCTTTCGTGCACGGAATATCCCAGAGAAGAAGCAATTTAATGGGACTATAAAGTCATGAAAGGTGAGCTATTTTCTCACATTTTCGGGGAACATAGCACCGGGGGGGAGTCACCCAGAAAAGAAAAATTTTATGGCACACCCTACAAAATAATCATAAGGATGGTAGTTGTACTAAACATTTTGGGGAAAGCGTAATATCGTGGAGTCGGGAGGAGGAGGGTATAGAATACCCCCCAGGCAAAGGGACATTTTGTATCCTAATACAGAATGAATTAATTTCGTTTTTCTGAAGACTATTACTGAACACAATTGTCCTCCTCACCTAGGGGGGGTAAAATGTTCAGCCCTTAGAGCTCTCGTGGACGGAATATCTTCCAGAAAAAAGGATGCAGTGGGACTCCCTACAAAATAAAGAAAAGGATGCTACTCGTCCTCAACATTTGGGAAAAGTGTAATACCGAGGGGTCGCGGGCAGCAAATACCCCCCCTCCTAGTACAGAAGGACAGATAACGTCCCTTTGCGGGTGGGGGGGTGTTTCATACACCCCGGTGTTACGGTAACACCGGGTGTCTGGATCTCTCCCTCAAAAGTATAGCTCTTAGACCTCTCAAAAAGGGAAATTTAATGGCACTCCCTACAACTCCCCCCCCCTCCCCCCCAATACAAATATTCTTCCACAGTACAGAAGAAATCGATTGATTGTTTCTAAACACTACCATGAATGTTGTTTTCGGGACAGGACCATCAAACCTCCCTTTGATGGGGGATATTCCATACCCCTAGACCCCCCGGTAATACGCTCACCCTCAAACCGTGAATCCCCGTGTATGGAATACCGCCCGGAAGAAAACTTGATGGCACTCCCCACGAAATAATGATAGGCATGCCGATTGTCATAAACGTTGTGGGGTGAGACCGTAATACCGGGGGGGGGGGGTGGTATCGTACACTCCTCCTCGAGCAAAGAAAGATTTGATGATTCTAGCCCTATAGTCATAACTTATAAGTAAGCCGATTGGGCTAAGCATTCTGGGGTGATAGGGTATCCCGGGGGTTCGGGAGGGGGGGGGCGATACCTCCCAGCAAATGGAGGTTTGATGATCCTATACCTATAATCATAAACATACTGATTGTGTTAATTAAAGTTGGAGCATTGAAACTTTGGGGACTTTAAGGCTTTAAAACGTTGAACTTTTGCAGACCTTGATACCTTAACTTCAAAGTTGTGAAGAACCCTTGAAACTTCAAGGTTTTAAAGATTTGAAGCAATGAAGCCCGTAAGATTTGGAGTCTGATACCTTAAATACTTTGGAGAATTTGCGCGTCGAAGACCTCAATCGTAAAACCTAGGATCCTTATAGCTTTGGAAACCTAAGGAGGCTAAGAAACCTGGAAAGCTTTGAGAACTTTAACTACTGACATTGGGTGACTGGTGCTTTAAGTCTTGCAGCTTTGACGCGTTGACGGTTGAGAAAAAAACAGATGCTTTAAAACGCCGGATGCCTTAAGGTATTTTACGGATTGAAGCCTTCCAGCGATTGCAGAGGCACTGAAAAATCACCGATAGGTTGGGGTGGTTGAATGTCACCCATCACTAGAGCATGTATCATTCAGCAACTTGAACTCGTGTGGGTCCAAATAAAAAAGTTCATTTTGGACAATCCTGGTAGAACATGGTCAAAATAGGACAGGTTTACCCCAAGCGTGAAGTGTCTTCAGTGTGTTCAGTCGTAAAGCGCCACCTGGCGGTTAGACTCTTAAAATGTATTTCTCCGCCCTTTCTGATTTTTTTTGCCGTATAAATAGATATATTTGTTGGCCAATAAACGGTAGTAGCAGTAATAATAAATGACTCGTCGATTACTTACAAATTTAATTGACAGACGTCGAAGGTGTTGCCGTTTCAATATTTTCCCATCGAGAATATTATGAGAACGAGCGACCATCCAGCGATAAAGCACATAATATATTGTAGAAAATCAAAGTTATTTATCACGGATTTCTGAACCTTCTTCACTTTAAGCATTCAATACAAGTATATATAAAAGCGGGCTTTTCCAAGATCCTCTCTCCATTCCCATCATAGATTGATTTGATATTTCCAGATTACCTCGAATGGTTTCAATACGTTTCATTGACTGCCGTCTATAGCGATACTTCAATTAAGTGAAAATCTATAAGTATGAGAGAGTTTTTCAGAGGGAAAGCCCCCCCGAAGGAGAAGCGCCAACATTTTAATCTTTTATCCGTCCATTCCTACGATGAATTAAGCTGAAATGTTAATCGGCAAGGTGCGCGCCGGTAAGGCGATGATTGACACACCAAGACGCTTCCGCAATTTGGTTCGGGAAATTGAAAACGCGCAAAATTAGGAAGCCGATTAATTGGTCGACGTATGCAATTTCGGATTCGTCTTGTGACAAATTATTTCTAGATTGCAATTTCGGTGTGTGCAATTTGAGCAGTGCAAATCACCGCCACGACTTCAGCTCACATGCTGCAAAATTCACTTCTGAGATATTCAGGCAAGGCCTTTGGACGGTTTGCCATCCAAATCGATCTATAAATTTCGACTGTATCCACTAAATTCTTGTGCTAGTTAAATAGTTACGCCCAGTAAAGAAATTTACTGGTCATTAAGAACGATAGCAGCTCCCAACGTTTTGTTATTTTCGAAATTTTCCCCGGAGTCTACAAATTTTAAGGAGATCAGCACCATCTAGGCAAATTTTAATTGTAATACGCAGTTTGTTTTATTGTACATCCAAAACCGACCATCTGGAATCCGTCGGCATATGTGAATTCCGGGAAATTTCAACTAGAAAATGTATTTTGACCATTTGTATCCATATAATCATTGTAAATCTAAATTGCTCTTTAGTAGGTTCCCTTTCGTAAAGCAAATGCAGAGAAACAAAAAAGTTCTCTTTCATTGTTGCAATTTAATAAAGTACATAAATTTTGAATATTTTAATAAACGTTGGCAATTTATGTAGCTTATTGGAAATATTTCATGAAGAGGAGGTAATTTTATTTTAAATCATTTACGTGGAAATGTACTAAAAATTTCCTTGTGAAAAGGTATGCAGTGTTTATTGATAACTAAGTAGGTAACTTTCGGGTCGGGTATTTTGAATGCGGATTTCATTACTAGAAAGATCTAAGAGTGAGAAAGGGTCAGAGTTTGATTCTATCTCTTCTATCATTTTTTTCTAGGGTGTTTGTTTCGATTTTACTTCCACCTTTCTTTCTGTTCATCAGAAAATATTTTTCTTGTATCATAATGAGGCTTAAAGGGAAGTTCCGTGCCTTTGGGATTTATTTACCTACACTGTTGTTTCTTTCAGCAACCTTTCCTCTTCTTTTTCCATAGATTTTGGAGTAAACACCCACCCTTCTTATTATTCTCTTTCGCCCGCGAGGCATCTGCAATATTTCTGTTCATAAGATAAACCAAACATGTTATTTTTTCGATAAAGTATTTAAAAATAATTTGCTGTGGCTAGCACAGATACCACCCGCACAACTGCGCATGCGCGATTTTGCCCTTTTATCCCTAAGAATATGTATACCAAATTTGGTTCCAATCGGTTCAAACGTTTGGGCGGAAATAGACCGAAAAGTTAAAGCGAAAGTGAAATAGGAAACAGAAATAAGAACGAAAATGAATGCGATAGTGAAAGATATGATATTAAGCGGAAGAAGGTGATGGGTTAGAAGGAAGTGGAAGATTCATATGCTTCAGATACTTCAAATGCTTCAGATGCTTCAGATGCTTCAGATGCTTCAGATGCTTCAGATGCTTCAGATGCTTCAGATGCTTCAGATGCTTCAGATGCTTCAGATGCTTCAGATGCTTCAGATACTTCAGATGCTTCAGATGCTTCAGATGCTTCAGATGCTTCAGATGCTTCAGATGCTTCAGATGCTTCAGATGTTTCAGATGCTTCAGATGCTTCAGATGATTCAGATGCTTCAGATGCTTCAGATGCTTCAGATGCTTCAGATGCTTCATACGCTTCATACGCTTCATACGCTTCATATGCTTCATATGCTTCATATGCTTCATATGCTTCATATGCTTCATATGCTTCAGCTTCATATGCTTCATATGCTTCAGATGCTTCAGATGCTTCAGATGCTTCAGATGCTTCAGATGCTTCAGATGCTTCATACGCTTCATATGCTTCATATGCTTGATATGCTTCGTATGCTTCATATGCTTCATACGCTTCATATGCTTCACATGCTTCAGGTGCTTCAGATGCTTCAGATGCTTCAGATGCTTCAGACGCTTCAGGTGTTTCAGGTGCTTCAGATATAATTTTTCGGGGTCTCTTTGTGCTGTGCAGGTTCTACCTGGACTACACACTTCTGCTTCTTCGAGCATTCGTATAGGTATCTCCAAAAAGCGGATTTTTTTTCAAATAAGGTCGATGTCCCTCGAGATCCTTCAGTAAGTCATATCATTCAGTTCAACTTTTAGGTCCTTTCAAATGTCTAGGTCTTTTCGGTCTCTCAGGCGTCTTAGGTCCTTCAAATCTCTAAAACGATCATTCGGATCATGCAACCATTGGAGTCTTTGCATCTTTAAAATCTTTCGATCTTTTCGGGTCCTTTCCAGTGGCCCAGATCCCTCAGATTTTTCTTATGCTGCATATATATCAGATGCAACGGATCCTTCGAATAATTGACGTTCCTGGAAGAACCTTTCAGACTCCTCCGGGTTCTTCCCGTTCCTCTGCTTTCTCGATTTTCTCAGGTTTTTCATGTTTTTCAGGTTCATGTTTCAGATGCTTCAGATGCTTCGGATGCTTCGGACGCTTCGGATGCTTGAGATGCTCCCGATGCTTCAGAAGCTTCAGATGCTTCTTTGTGCTCTGCAGGTTCTACCTGTACTACACACTTCTGTTTCTTCGAGCACTCGTATAGGTACCTCTAAAAAGCGGATTTTTTTTCAAATAAGGTCGATGTCCCTCGAGATCCTTCAATAAGTCATATCATTCAGTTCAACCTTTAGGTCCTTTCAAATGTCTCTCAGACCTTTTAGGTCCTTGAAGGTCATTCGAATCATGCAACCGCTGGAGTTCTTTGGATCTTAAAAGTCTTTCGGTCTTTTCGGGGCCTTTCCAGTGCTCCAGATCCCTCCAGTTTTTTCTGCTGCATATATATCAGCTGCAACGGATCCTTCGAATGATTGATGTTCCTGGAGTTCTTCGAACCTTTAGGACTCCTCCGAGTTCTTCCCGTTCCTCTGGTTTCTCAAATTCTTCAGGTTCTTCATGTTTTTCAGGTTCTTCGTGTTCGTCAAGTTCTTCAGATTCTTCAGGTTTTCTAGTTATTTGTGTTCTTCAGGTTCTTTGTGATCTTCAGGTTTTTCAGGTTCGTCACATTCTTCAGGTTCTTCAGGTTCTTCAGGTTCTCCAGGTTCGTTAGGTTCTTCCGGTTCTTCAGGTTCTTCAGGTCTTTCAGGTTCTTATGGTTTTTCAGGATCCTTAGATATCTCCGGTTCTTGGGCCTTTTCCTACTCTTCCGGTTTTTGGGAGCACTTGATATCCCTTGCATTCCTCCAAAGTACGGATAACGCTAAAACGTTGACCAGTGTCTTATAAATAGCTTACAGGGAATTCAAAAGGTTCCATTTCATCTGAAAAACGGAACAGGCGACTTCCGAGAGATTTGAACGGTCTCTCAGGATTGTTTCGATTATTTCCAGAGCTTCGATATCATGTCCAAGGCTAGTCTCATAAGTCTTCGCCATAGTGTTGTGGACTTTGTCGACTTGCTTAGTTCCAGGAAGGATCCATTAAATCACCATAAGGAATTACTCCAGAAAACACTTGAGGGCTTTACTGAATTATTCGGGCTCGGGTTTCCAGTGCAGTTTTAAATGTATTTTAGCGATCATTTACGATTAATTTCAAGGTGATGCTGTACTTGGCCTGTGAGAAACCCTCTCCTCCTTCTTTCTTATAAGAGATCCTTTATATACGCTTATTTTGAATTATGTGCAAAACTCTTAAGCGTCCAGAGGAAGCAATAAACGTAACTATAAAAAATTTAGATTAATTATGGAATATCCTTGGAATGATATCGAAAATGGCGGCCTACGTGGGGCATCACGCCATGTATTAATGGCGGACAGCGTGGACCATCACAGCGATGCCAATATTAAAAGAGCTACACGCAAGGATCACCTTTAAGTGCTCATGTAGTATATTCTAAAGAGGACGTTTGGTACTTAATTATTTTTACTGCCAAACATAATATCATCCCTATGAACGAGTAATAAAACTTAACAACTTTGAACAAGGCCGTTTTATAGCGCCTAACCCGCACCTGTTTAGAATCATTGATAAACCGTTGCGTAATCGACCGGAAGAGAACTGCGAGAATTTCCATCCAATTTTTCTTTTATCTTCATCCTTAAACCTTCTGTTTATTGCATGTAATAATCGAGTGGTTGATTTTACTTACACCACCCTTCTGCGCCCATTTATCGCTTTTGAATCTTCTACGTTGCGCCGTTAAACTTTCCCGCGTTACCTACTGAAAAATGCATGACGCCGCTGCAGGGAAAATGGGAAATTGCACATTTTTGTTGGCGATTTTCCGCCATTGTCACCGTAATTTGTTTAATTGAGTCTGTTACCACAGGTGTTTTTTGCTGAAAACCGAACTAAATTGCTTAATACTTTACCGCGCGTATTTACAGATCGCCGAAATGAGTAATGCGATGTTGCTGCTTGTACGTAAACATTTCATTAATTAATTAGTGCATAAATTAAACGGATAGGCATGTTAACGTAAACTGTTCATCAAACGATTAATTACAAATGTAAGCCGTCTTTTGCATTCATAATGCGAATCATACCGACCATTTCGCGTGAATATTTACTGCGACTTTTGAAGCAAGACGTACACAAAACCCTTAAGTAGCTTGAAGGAACATTAAATTTGCACCGAAATCCAGGTTACAAAAATTTGCCGACCATACTTGCCCTTAAAACTTGTATGTCGTCTAGTTCTCTTTGCAGTTACCAAGCTGCGTAGCCGGACGACCGGATACGATTCAGTTGTACCATAAATTATAACCAATTTTGTCTTATCTCGCGACTTCCTGACGCCTCAAGCTTTCATACGAAAATAATTCGACAGCACTGTATCCACGAACCATTCGTTTAAATTTTGAAAGAAGCAGCCCTATAATGAGACCACCCTGTATATTTTATTTGACCCAACCCTAAGGAACTCGAAAAAAAATTTTAATCCGTGTCGGGCTCCCGTTACAAAGTTAGCAATTTTTCAATCCTTCATTCAATTTTTTCGCAACCTTGTTATTCAGTACCACATGGCTATGATGATGATGCTGATGATTTTTTTGAACACCAGGAAGTCTGGTCCTTTGAATCTCTGAGTAGGTAGCGTAAGAAGAATACGAATGAGCTAAAAAGGAGAAGAAAATAAAAACAATTGAAGATTGAGAAGTGTGGAAAATACATAGAATATTGAGGTGAAGAAGAAGATAAAAAGAACTAAAGAAGTAAGCAAGACGGAGGCGACAAAGTAGACTATGAAGCAGAAGAAGAGATGATGAGATCGAACATGATAAGGAAAAGGAGGAATGGAAAACGCAAGCTGTGCTGCAGAAAAATCCTCTGGAAGCGATCATGATGAGGAAGGTGAAGATGAAGATGATAGGCGCGACAAAGGAGCGATGAAGTTGGGGAAAAAGAAAGTAAAAATCCTCAGCAAGCGATCATGATGATGAAGAAGATGAAAATTATATGCACGATGACGGGAAAAACGAAAGGCGTCAAAGAAAGCGACGAAGACGGCAAAGATCAAAAGGAGCATAAGAGTAAACGAAGGAAGAGAAGACAAAGATGGTGACGATAAAGGAAGATAATGAGAGATATGAAGAAAACGGAAAAAGTGAGCAGCAATAGGGAGCAGATGTAGCGAAAGAAGCGAAGAAACTAAAGAAGTGGAAAAAACAAGAAAAACGAGGAAGGAGACCAAAATAAACAGGAAGCTGAAAACGCGAAAGATACGAAGATGCAGTCCGCCATGTAAAAAAAGCAGAGAAGATTGAGGAAAAGAAAGGTGACTATGGGGGAAGAATCGAAAATGGCGAGGAAGTGGCAGGGCGAGTAAATTGACTAGGAAAAGCGGAATAAGGCGAAAAAGACGAAGAAGTTGAAAAGAGGAGACGGAAAAAGCGCGAAGATGAGCAAAAAGACAAAGAGGGGTGAGGGCAAGTAGAGCAGGAAGTAGAAAAAGCAGAACAATGCGAAGAAGCTGATGAAAGAAAGATGGCCGAGAACAAAAAGAACAAAGTGAAAATACACACGCGATAAAGATGGTGATGAAAAAGAAGAAGGGGAGACGATAACAAAGACGGAGAAGTTAAAATGTTATGAGTGAGAAGACGAAGGAAGAGAAGAAGTGGACACAGGTGAAAGTGAAGCAGTGGCAGACGGTAAAGGTGACGTAGATGATCACAAAAGCCATGACAGACATGGCGAAGTTTGCGGAAAAAAGAATTCAATAAAAGCAAAAGAAGAAGCGGACGAGGAACAATGCAGAGAAGACGAAGGAGACAAGTAAGAAGAAAAATTACCACGGAAAAGATGAAGCAATTAAAAAGGTGATAAAAAAAAGATGGCGAAAATCAAGATGAGCAGCAAGAAACAGCAAAGGCATATCAAGAAGAATAAAAAGACCCGTAACGCTAAGAGGAAAAGAAACGAAGAAAACTAATAAATTATATAAACAAGCATAAACAGTCCAATGAAGGTAGCAAAAATTGAGACGAAAATAGAAGATAATGAAGCGAAAACCGTGGGAAAAGCGAGCGGATTTTGCGAAAGGATATAAAAATTCGAAGAAATTGAAGAATGTGAAAGACGAGAAAGAGATTAATAATTAGTGACAGAATCAAAAGATATTGTGAGCAAGAGAAAGATCAAAATGAGCAGGAAGCGGAAAATACCAAGTAACAGAGGCAGATCGGTGCGAAGAACGAGGGAAAAATAAAGACAACAAAGGAGACCGTGAAGAAGTAGGAAGTGGGGGAATCGCAAGGTTAGCAGGAAGTAAAAGAAACGGGAGGATACGAAAAAGTTGAAAAATAGAACAAAAAGAAAGAAGAACGAGAAAGCAAAGAAAGGGAGAGAAGATTATGACAATGAAGACAAGCAGGAGGGAAATCCTCTCCATCCTCTGATCTCGAAAAGGAGTCGTGCAGGAAAGTTTTAGTTTGTAGAAAGCAATTCATTTCGACGAAACCTTTCCTTACAATGCCATGAAGGACAGAACGTGCCCCCCCCCCCATTTCCAAGTTTTACATGGCACCACTAACTTCTGCATCTTCCGGAACCTCTGGATTCTTTGTAAGTTTATTTTGAATTTGATCGAGTCGAGTATATTTTAGACCTTCTGGCTTCTCTGGTCCTTCCTAGACATCTAGATCTCCTGGATCTTTTGGTCTTCTGAATACTGAACACTTTCTATATCTTTTAGATCCTCCAGAACTTAAGGTGTAGTTAAGACTTTCATGTACTTTAAATCTTTTAGGACTTTTGTTCACAGAGGATTTGCAAAACCTTCAGGAATTTCACAGATATTACAGATATTACAGATGTTACAGATATGTTACATATTCAGGGTGATCCAGAAATTGATTATTTAGACGTCTGCTCTCTGTATCCTTTTATTAATAAGTATGAAAAATACCCTGTCGGTCACCCCTGCGTCCGTGTGACACCAGAAGAACTGCGCGCAGTCAGTATGAACAGGGTGGAGGGTTTAATAAAATGTAAAGAGCTGCCGCATCAAACATGATCATCCCGTTATACCGCTTTTTTTGTCACCGAAAAAAAGTTTAGGGGTCGAAAATGTAACATAACCCCTGAAAAATATTACAGCTTGTGAATTGTCATTGCCATTGGTATGACCAATCATTTAAGCACTTCAACGTAAATGACCGTTTCCCTATGGAAATGCGTGTGTTAAGAAGAGAACTGATAACTTTTTTGTTTACCGATCATTATCGAAACGGTGTTTCAATACGACCCAAATATTTGGAGTAACGTGGCGTCAGCAGGTTCCCGGGCCCGGACAACTTATTTCGTTGAAAAACAGTTCCAGTAACTAACGCATTGGCGCCTGTTTAAAGCTGTGATATTTTTGTATTAACTTATTTGCTTCGTGGGAAGCTCTAACGGTTGACAGGTGCGCGACTGCATTTATTATGCAAATAAACGGAGAAGGGCATGCAAGTCTTTCGACGTACTTTCGATGTACCTAGAAGTGAAGGTTGAGACACCGTTACTGATACCCGAGTCATTAATATTCCAAGCAGCTCAATCGATAGTTTAAGTAATTCCCTTTGTAAATTGTTAAACGACCTTATAACGTAAATGAAATTCATAGTTGCATGGTAGCAAGGAAAAATATTGGAAAGATGGAGCGTAAATTTCCGCTTTTCCTGTATTGGAATGAAAATGTTATTTTATTGAAATTGTTACGAACGTGTGCAGAAAAGCTTCGTTTGCGTCTTCATTTTGATTTTAAACACAATGGAAAGCGTGAAGAGAGAAATAAGGAAGGCAATACAAAAAACAAAGAGAAAGGAAGTAATGGGTGCCTATAGGACAAACGCAGACTGAAAGGATTGCAAATGTAAAAAGAAAGATGTAAGGAGCGATAAAGGGAGTAGAGATGAAGCACGAAAGAGACAGAGAACGATAGTAAAAGATGACGAATACAGTCAGAGTACAGGGAAGGGGTTTGATGGGAGCAGAGACTGAAAAGGTAGAGGACTGGTTTGGAAGGAAAAGGTGCGAGTTGAAGGAACGAAAGCGAAGAGGAAGACGGAAGAAGACAACTGAACAATGAGCTAAAGAGAAGACGGAAAACGTAGGTTATGCTTAGAAACTCAAGATAAGGTACGGTGGGTGCAATCATGGATAGTAGAAGTAGTAGGATACATAGAAGGAAAGAGTGGTTGTAAAGTGAAAAAGAATGAGAATGATGACGACTTGCAACAGGACGTTATGAAAAAGGGTAGAGTGCAAGGAGAAAAGGGAGAGAGTGAAGAAGATCAAGACAAAAAGAAGTATCCTTCAGATGACGATACACGCATGAAATTTTATATTAAACACTGACCACAAAAAAATGTAATATGGACGCCATTTTCTAAGATGGCGGCACATATTAACTGTTATGTTATATTAGTGGTAAGTATCTTCCAAATACTGATACTATCATGAAAATTGGTAAAAAAAAAACGCTTCTATAAGGGTATTTTTTATACACTGGCCATTAAAAAAACACAAAATGGCCGCCCTTTTCCAAAATGGCGGCACAGCCCATGTAAATATTAACTGTGGTGTGGCTCTATTAGAAGAGGTTGAGCACATGAGATAAGGAGGGGAAGAATCAACCATACAATTGAAGCAAGAGCGGAAATGAAGGGGAAACAAATGATGCAAGGGAAGACGGAGGAATGTAACAATTACAGTCAGATTCGCAAGTGGAAATAAAGACAGAGGTAATGAAAGAGAGAGAGAGAAAAGAAGAAAGTTCTATTCTACGAGGAAAGAGAGAGGCGAAAGGGATCGAAATATTTAAGTTAGAGGATTGGATTTTTATTAGGACTTTTATGTTATTGAACTTTCTTAAATATTAAGGTTTTCTTTCATAGTTTGGAAGTATCCAAGTGTCTTCCAAAACCCTCAGATTCAATGTTCATTTCTTGACATATGTCATAATATCTTGGGGCGCTGGGGTCTGTTGAAGGCTGAACGTTATTTTTCTTAAATCATAACATTTTCGTGTACTGGGGTGTTCTATACCCCCCCCCCCCGAGCTACGTTTTCCCGCACAACGTCCATCCCTGAAGATACACGTTAGAATTTCTTTTTCTAAAAATTATACCGTAAGTGCCCAAAGCACTCAATATTTTGGGGACGAATGTCGAACCGGGAACCATAAAATCTTGGCGCCGAGGGGGGGGGGGATTGTTCCATACGACCTAGGAAAAAAAACGTTCAATGTCCCTTTTCTTAAATCATAGGATTTTCGTGTACCGGGGTTGGTATGCGTAGCACAGTCCATATCTACCCCCCCCCCCCCCCCCGTTCTACGTTCTCCCACACAACGTTTATCCTTAAGGACTCACGTTCTAAAAATGATAGTGTAAGTGAAAAAGGTACTAGAAAAAATAAGATCCAATGTTCATCTACATACATATATTATAAAATCTAGGCGCTTGGGGGGGGGGGGCCTTGTTCCATATGATGTAGGAAAGGAAAGGTTCAACCTTCCTTTTCTTAAATCGTAGGTTTTTCGTGCACCGGGGTTGGTATGCGGGGCACAGTCCAAACCCCCAGCCCCCTCTTCCCCCACCCAGTGCTACGTTCTCCCAGACAACGTTCATCCCTAAGTACGTGAAAAAAAGCACTAAATATTTGGGGGGGGGGGGGAATGTCTAACCGGGAAAAAATAAGATTCAATGTTCATTTTCATACATACATTATAAAATCTAAGCGCTGGGGAGGGAGGGGCATTGTTCCATACGATCTAAGAAAGAACAGTTTCTTATGGAATATCCCCCAGAAAAGAGGTTCAATTTGTATTTCTTTGCATATGTCATTAACCCCCCCCCCCCATAAGTGCTCAAAGCACTCAATATTTTGCGGAAGAATGTGGAACCGGGAACCCCCATAACAAAAATAAGAATCATTATTCAGTTCCTTACATATACCATAAAATCTTGACGTCTAGGGAAGGGGGGTATTCTTCCATACGACCTAGGAAAAGAAAGGTTCAACGTTCCTTTTCTTAAATCATAGGATTTTCATGTACCGGGGTTGGTATATGGGGCACATAACCCCCCACCCCCGTGCTACGTTCTCCCAAAAATTATAGTGTAAGTGAAAAAGGCACCAATTATATATTTGGGGGGAAGAATGTCTAACCGGGAAAAAATAAGATTCAATGCACCAGGGTTGGTATGCCGAGCACAGTCTATACCCACAGATTCCCCCCCCCCCTCCCCGTGCTATGTTCTCCTACACAACGTTCATCCTTAAGGACTCACGTTTCAAAAATTATAGTGTACGTGAAATGCCTCTTTTAAAAAATTATAGTGCCCAAAGCATTAAATGTTTTGGGGAAGAATGCAGGACCGATTGGTTCTGAGGGGGGGAGGGGGACGAAAAGAAGAATAAAAATTAAGGGAAATTGGTCGATAAGGTGGAAGGGGAATGGGGGTGAAAATAGAAACGGATTGCGAGAACCGAAGCGGAAAATAAAATGATAGTGTAGGTAGCGGAATAAAACACGGACGATGAAATGAAATACAGTAGGAAAATGACAACAGGAGCGGAATTGACCGAAAAAGGAATGAGGAGTGATTGGGAAACGGAAATGTATGCGAAGTGAAGAATGCAAGTGGAGGCGGAAATAGAGTGAAGGAAGAAATTGAATTGGAAATTGGTAAGGGAGTGGAAATGGGAATGAAAGCAGAAGTGTAAGTCAAAGAAGAAGTGGAGGTAAAAAAAGACGAAAGGTGAATGGAAAGGAAGGTGAATGAGAATGCAGTAGAGGATGTAAAACACACTGAAACATGAAGCGGAACAGAAAATGGAAGCGGAAATATGTGCACACTACCACACAAAACGCAGGATAACTTTAGAGGGTAAGAGGGAGGTAGAACAAGAAGTTGATAGCGTCGTGCAAGAAGGAATACACTGCATATACAGGGTATTTCGAAATTCGCACACACGGACTGTAGGATGTTGTTATACAACGAAAACTAAATAAAAAGTTCTTCTACCAGTTTTTGATCAGACCGGCACTTTTTTTTTCGACGTGCTGAAGCTTGTTTACTAGCAGACGGCGGACGTTTTGAACTACTGTTGTAATTACGTACTCGTCATAATTATAGTTTATTTTGAACCTTCTTTTGTTTTTAAAAATGTGTTATTATTGTTTTACCAGTGGCGCAGCGAAGGGGGGGGGGCGGAGATTTTTAAAACCGCGATTGCTCGAAAAATAGCGGTCTGATGGAAAACTGGTAGAGGAACTTTTTGTTCAGTTTTTGTCGCATAACACCATCCCATAGTCCGTGTGCGCGAATTTCGAAACACCCTGTATGTAGTTCATTTCCCCCATAATAAATCCATATTTTCTGATCAAAGCTAAACGAGCCCATAAAACAAGTAATTGCTTCTGGTTCTAACTACGTTCTGATATGGAAATATGCTAAGAAGAGTTCTGGGTTTCATTAAAAAAATGAGACAAGCCCTACATGTTTCCCGTTTTGAAATGGGTTCCGCATAGTATCTCCGTACAAGTTCGTATCGTCAATTCAACTTTTTTCGATGGAATAGGCTTCAGGTCAATTCCCACTGAAAGTAAATAGCTATGAAGCTTTTGAGACGATTAGTATTAAAAAATATAATGGGAAGGTGGAGAACCAGCTGCTACCTGTCTTAGCACAATTCCACCTAATAATAATTTCACCTGAAGTGACACAAGAAAATCGGAAATGAAATTACATCAAACTAGTTGCGGTAAAATTAAACTCCACAATACGAATCCAAAACATTAAGTGCGCTCCACCGAGTGTAATAGCAAAGCGAATCAAGCTTGTTGAATTTGAATTGTAAGAAGTATAAAGAGCTCTCTCAATTTTAATGTTGGAAAATTTCGGCATTGTGTCTTAGGAAATCTAATATACAAACGCTTTGGGAGCTTTTTCATTTTATAAATCTGCAGCTGTAATAAGTAGGTGCGATATTTCAAAGAGACGCTTTGTTTCTTAAAGGCGGAAAAGACCTTGAGATTTTTCACGATGAAATACAATATCGTTGGTTATTGTTATGGCCTGTGAGGCTCCCAGCCGTGCGAGGGAGCGAATTTTTCAGAATTTTCTACTGATCAGGGTGAATACTTGGATGCAAATCTTGAAGACGTAAGTAACATGCCAGGTGAACGATGCGAAATTACGTCTCTTGCTTGCGGTTACCTCGCCATTCTCATAAATATTAAAGAATGTAAGTGCGACAGCTGAGATAACTCGAAACTACCCCGGACGGTGTCAGTTAATAAAGTAATAACGCACCTCGTGGGGATTACAGAGTCGTGCTCGTTCCCCATTTCCCCGAGCGTTCCTTTTCCACTCGCTCGCTTGCCGGCTCACATTCTGGATAAAATTCAAAATTTTAATCCCAGAGATAAAATACTTTCACTTCTTCACTTTTATTGTCAAGCTTTTCCCTGCTACATATCAAAATATTTTCGTTCATTGTTCATCGTCGGGAAAGTACCTAGTTTACAACAAGTTCGCGAGTTTACACGTCTAAGGCAATTTTCCATCATGTTCCCTCGTTAATTGCCGGATTTAATCCGTAAGACCTTCGCTGGAGTGACTCCAGATATGCGTTACCTTAAATCTCGCGTCTTGGAAGTAAAGTACGTAATAGTTTCATGTAGCAACGGTTGTATGTATCAAAATTCAAATATAAATGCAAATGACGGCTTATCACCGCTGTTATCGGGGTTCTTGATAATCACGCCTTGAATCTGTGAACAATGTCCCGGCCGCTTATAATCTAATTTACCTGCACCTAACTGAATAAACATGTAAATTTCCAACTTAGTTGATGTCATTCCCAAACTCGCCAGATCATCAAAATTCGTCACTCCCCCCCAAACCCAACACCTTCACTATAAACCGTACCCAACACCATCAACGTAAAGCAATTACTAATGCAGACGGCGGGGACAAAAAGCAATCTACATCAATCTCCGTGGATACCTCGAAGTTTGTTTGATGTTAACATTTTTGGTCGACTTTAGGCGTAATTAAATTAATTATTTAAGAATATGAACTAGTTTCGTCCGTGCGAAAACTTGTCCATCACGTCTAATTAACGTCTCACATCGAGATTACTTTATATATCTCGAACTTTGCAAGATACACAAACGCAAATTGAATTACTAAAGCTGTTACGTTTGGACCCATTTCTTTGTCGACCCAGGATGAACACAGCTCGTGCATAATTAAGGCAACTGATGTTTGCTATGAACACATAAATAGATAAAGATTTAGGCTGTTTAGTCCGGTTGAATTATTCCTCTTTACTTTCTTGTCGACTGCAATCTGATACTAACAAGTTAACAAACCAGAAGAGTGCTGGATTGTACCAATTAACTGAACGTTATAGAGGTGCCACGTACCAATGCTGCAAATTTAACTAGTCATAGAAACCATTTCAGTGGTCACCAAACTCAGTAGCAGGGGGAGGGTGTGGGGAATGGAGCATCAAGGTTGTAGCTTGTAGAGAATGTTGGGTTAAATTAAATCTTAATTTACTGTCTATTGTTATAGGTGTGGTAAGCCAGGGGTTACTAAACCCAAATGCCCTAAATGCTATTCGAACCAAGGAAACTGATTGCCGAATTCTCTAATCGAGGGGATCACTCACTTCTTTAACCTGGAACCTATGAGTTCCTTGACGAATACGAAAATTGCGACTTGTCTTTTAGCTACTGGGGGAACTTGTAATGTTTTGGGATCGGTAAACTGTTACAAGTATTGCTTTAATTCGTGAACAATTTTCCTAATCTCCTGAAAATTGACTCAAAACTTTGATTTTCTGATTCACTTTCCTGAACCAGATTACGATAATGATGCCGAAAAAATTAAACACTGAAAGAATTCTAATTGCATTTCCCATTACAGATATTACTATTTTTGATTTTCTCTATAAATTACCGATTAATTTTCGTGACTACGATTTTTTGAACAAACTAAACTGAAATGATGCAAATGTTTTTTTAACGTAGTTTTTTTTAGCGGCAAATCCTTGAGATTAAGAATTATGAGCAAACCACCAGGAGCTAGCGACCTTTGAGCTTTACCTTCACTAACTTCCCATGGAGGCGAGCGGCCGTTAAGCTTCGTCTTGATCTATCTGTTAGGAGCAGGTGATCAACCTTTGATACCTCACTTACCAAGATCTCTCATTGAAGGGTGAGGTGAGACCGAGTGGGAAATGCTTAGGGATGTTCCTGGTAGCCAGTGATGAAGTCTTTAGTATGTCTGGCAGATTTTAAGAACAAAAATACCTTCTTTCGTTTGCCAAAAATGTGTCTATTACGTATTAGAAGCAAAAAAGTCTCTGGTATCCAGAAATTCTCAAAAAATACGTGTGGGTGGGATACTGTGTTAGGATCATAAAGACACCCTCGCTCATTATATTCTCCTGACACAAACTATAAAGAGGAACTGAAAATTAGATATAAATCCCAACTGATGCTAGAAAGTCACCATTCATTATCACACCTGATAGCAAAAAGAGGGTGTCAGAATCTTTCTGATAGATACTAAAAGTATTGGGAACAGAGATAGCTCCTCTCGCACTATGTTCTCTTGATTGAAATCAAAACCATATGACAAAGTAAGGTGTTGTCTTGATCTGGCCATAAAAAATATGCAAAATTGTTTTTACAGTTATGCCATACCTACCCCGACATTATTTTCTCCTGATACAAACTGAATTTTTTGTAAAACAAGTTGCCTATGTTCCCCTAGCATCCAGGGAAGTATCAAAAATTGTCCAGCCTATTACTTTAAGTAGTTGGACCAGAAATAACTCTTCGCGTATTATACTGTACTGATGCAAATTTTAAAGAAATCTCTCTAGACGTTCGAAAGTGACCTCTTCATTTATCATGCAAACCTGATAGCAAGAGAAAGGTGAATCTTTCTGACACTTACCATCGGTATTAGGAGCAGGGATAGAGAGACATTATGTTATCCTGGCCCAACCTGATGGTTACCGTAGGTAAGTATTAGAAGCAGACATCCATCCTCGCACATTTATTTTCCTGATACAAAGTAATAACCCATTTCTTGCCTGTTTCCCTGGCAGCCAAAATAGGTTTTCAATATTTTCCCATCTGTTACTTAAATTAGTAAGCAGGTTGCAGAGTTTTTCTGACGTATACTCTAAGAATTGGGATCAGGGCTACTTCCCTGCCCGTTATATACCTACTCCTGGTAACAACTAAAAGTAAGGGTTCAACATTCCTTTTATGGGAGAAGGGTATCTCTTCATTTGATCTGCCCTCCTCGCAACCAGTAGAAGTTTTCAGGTTATTTCAGACGATTAACCTAGATATTAGGTGCTGTAATACCTCTTCGCACATTATATTCTCCTGATACAAACCTGAAAGGGAAGATTTTGATGCGTCCTGTGTAACAGATGGTCGCTTGAGTCATTTCATGGTTTTGAATTTGTATTTTGTTCAACATAGGGAAATCTACACATATACCGCTTCATAGCGAATGTAAACCAAAGTATGTCTGGCGATAACAAGAAACGTGTTGAGGAAAGTGAGCTCTTGTGACCAAAACGTTCTGTTCCGTTTTGTTTTAGCCGAGCCTGTTAAAAAGGTACGTTAGTCGATGGCATTGTATACAGAAAAAAACTTCCATTTCGGTTTTTCTCTTGGGCGAGAATGAAATAGTGGAATAAATTTGAGAGAGAGCTGGTTTTCGCGAGCGATCACGTACTATGTTAGGTACGCGAAATTAAATTCTTACAGAAGTTACGAGTGCGAGTCAGTACCAATTGGGGTACGCTACATTATTTTATGATTGTTGGTTTATTTCGCGAAAAATGACTTCGAGTAGAAAGAGAACTCCTAAAAGTACGTCGTTGAGAAACAATTAAGTGATAAAATTTACGCGAAGGAAAGTTTTCGAGTCGGAGAATCGCTTTTGAAATACAAAACGAGATTAAATAAACTGAAATTAAAACATCGTTTTTTTCGGATCTCTAACAAAGGCTGGTTTAAAGCAAGTTCCTAAAAGTTGAGTGACGTCATTGGTCAACGCCTTGTGCGATAAATAAAATTTGGTATATAACGCCGTATGGCATGAAATTTAAAGACAATTATTGATGCATCTGCCGACAAAAAACCTAGTTAATAAATTGGACAAAATTAACATCAACACAGTAGAATATTGGCATTGTATTCCTGTGCCTAAGCCTGCTCTTACGTATTACTTTTGCGAAATTGAAGCTGGTTTTGGAGACAGGGACGGTAACCACATGAACGTTTCTTTCTACAAAATAAAATCCTTAAGAACAGTGCGCCAAAACATTAATTGTCCCAACGACCAGCCAGTTAAGGCTCATGCTCACTACAAAAAAATTATAGGGGTGTCCGGCATCCAGCTTGCAACATCTTCCCTGGAGCTATACAGATTTGTAGTATCACAGTTGCAATACCAACCACAGCTTTCAAAACCTTTGCGATTTTTGAGAGTTTTTAGTGGATGATATCTATGATTAGATCACGCTGCCGGTAGACACAGATCCTTCAGTTGAGAAGAATCTACACCAAATGAAAACAACGTTGTTCCGTAGACCGAGACCTTTTGACGTGCGGCAGGCGCTTTCACTTAAATTATTGACATAGGATTAAACAACTTTTACTGTATCGGTGTTTTACCAAAACCCGCTTACATAATCCACACAGAACGCATTTTTAACAGAAATTGAATACCCTTTGTGACAAGTTAACGAGTTCTTTTTTAACGGACGTAGAGAAAAGGCAGTTAGATTGAAAATCATATTTTCTTGTTTTATTGTAAGTCGCCGTAACGTTAATAACGTACGGGGCTGAGGCCTGCGGGAGTAAAAAAAAATCTCCGATTATTTCTTTGAGCGCCGTCCCATTCGAAATCAGTCGATCGAGCGGCTTTCCTAAAATTAAATTTTGGGCTTTTAATTATTTGTTCGCTTTTTGTTGCGCGCATTTAAGTGTTCAAATTAAATTTCGCTCACCAAAAGTAGAAAATCGACACAACCCCCCACCACTTTTACGTAATCACCAGTTTGTTCACGCAAGCGACAGGTCTTGTCTTACGTACTAATGAGAACAGGACCCTTAATTAGTAAATCTGCTGATAGTGATCGTGTTACAGTTACTCAACGTTTCTACACATAATTTGATGCCAAAGTGGCACAAGTGGCAGATTTACTTGTTCCTGAAGAAGGTTAACTATAAGATTCAAAATTCTATCTTTGTACGTACTCCAAAAGCCATTAATACTTCACCGGGAAAGCAAACATTGGAAGACTTTTACTGCATAGAACTGGGAGGGCAAGGAATGTGCACCTGTAGAGTCCTCTAGATATATTCCTTCGAGTACTGCGAATACTTCGGGTCCTTCGTGCATATTTTCGGATTTTTCGGGTTACTCAGCATTTTCAGATACATTTGATCGTCAAATTATTCGGATGTTACAGTTAGATGCTGACCCTTCGGCTTTGTCGGGTTCCTGGAGGCTTCGACCCTTCGAGAACTGCGTGTTTTCGGTTTCTCCTGATCCTACGCATATTCCTCACATATCTTTGGTTTCTGGGTTCAGGTTGTTCAGATTCCTTTCCCTGGCTTCACCATCCCTACCATTGGATAAACACCACCGCATCTAATACCACGCACCCCCTATTCAATCCAGCCTTTAGATTCTTCAGATTCTTAGGACTTTTATATCTTTCTAACGCCTCGTCTTTTTGCTGGTTCTCCGAAACCCTCATTTCCTCCCATTCTTCTAATTCCACGGATATATTTCATATTATTCATACCTTTTATACCCATCATATCCACATATCATTAAGATGCTTCATACACTTCAGACGCTACAGAGGTTTCAGCTTCAGAAGCTTCAGATGCTTCATATTTTTATTTTATTTTATTTTGTTTTGCCTTTATTTTTGAGTGGGCGGGGTTTCAGCCAAGGCTGCTCTACCAACCCAACCCATTCGGGTATCCTTAGCATCACAGTTCAGCTTTAACCCTGCCTCTAATTGAACTGCGCAACACGGTCCGGATGTTTCAGATGCTTCAGATGCTTCAGATGCTTCAGACGCTTCAGATGCTTCAGATGCTTCAGATGCTTCAGATGCTTCAGATGCTTCAGATGCTTCAGATGCTTCAGATGCTTCAGATGCTTCAGATGCTTCAGATGCTTCAGATGCTTCAGATGCTTCAGATTCTTCAGATGCTTCAGACGCTTCAGACGCTTCAGACGCTTCAGACGCTTCAGATGATTCAGATGCTTCAGATGCTTCAGATGCTTCAGACGCTTCAGACGCTTCAGACGCTTCAGACGCTTCAGATGCTTCAGATGCTTCAGACGCTTCAGACGCTTCAGAAGCTTCAGACGCTTCAGACGCTTCAGACGCTTCAGACGCTTCAGACGCTTCAGACGCTTCAGACGCTTCAGACGCTTCAGACGCTTCAGATGCACCAGATGCTTCAGATGCTTCAGATGCTTCAGATGCTTCAGACGCTTCAGACGCTTCAGACGCTTCAGACGCTTCAGACGCTTCAGGCGCTTCAGACGCTTCAGACGCTTCAGACGCTTCAGACGCTTCAGACGCTTCAGACGCTTCAGACGCTTCAGATGCTTCAGATGCTTCAGATGCTTCAGATGCTTCCAGATTATTATTTCATTTTATACCGTTTAATTCTAGAAAGTGGATACCATTTTGTTAAAAACATGGCCGACTTCTTCAGTAAGTCCTATCATTCAGTTCCATCTTCACCTCCTTTAAATTTTGCAGATTTTTCTAATCCTTTAGATCATTGAAATCCCCAAAACCCTTCAGATAATTAGCGATGCTTCAGGTCTTTCATATAAAGTGACTCATGTGAGTTTGTTCAGGTCCTTTCTTAATGCCTCAGGTCTCTTAGTTTTCGCAAATCAGATGCAATGGATTCTTCGTGTCATTACAGTTTCTGGATTTCTTCCAGCCCTTTTGACTCTTACGGTTTTTCGCGTTTCTCTAGTTTGTCGAGTTCTACAGTTTTTTCGTGGTCTTCGGGATCTTCGGGTTTTTCGGGTTCTTAAAGTTCTTCCGATTCTGAAGTCTTTATGTTCGTAAGGTGAAGTTTTTCAATTTTTTTAGCTTCTTCAGGTTCTTCAGGTTTTCCTAAGATTTCTTGGATTCTTCATGTTCGTCAAGTTCTTCAGCTTCTTCAAATTCAACAAATTCTTCAAGTTCTTCAGGTACTTCAGGTTTTTCAGGTTCTTCAGGTTTTTCAGGTTCTTCAGGTTCTTCAGGTTTTTCAGGTTCTTAAGGTTTCTCCGCTTCTTTAGGTTCTTTAAATAGGAGTTCTTTGGATCTTTCAAACCCTTTGGGTTGTTTAGGGCCTAATGGCCCCAGCTGATCTATTCGATTTTTCAGATGCTGCAGATATCAGATGCAACAGATTTTTCCTGTCATTGAAGTTTCTGGAGTTCTTCCAACCTTTCGGATTCCTTCGGGTTATCCGCGTTTCTCGAGTTCTACAGGTTCTTGAGGTCCTTCGGGTTCTGCAGATTCTTTATTTTCTTAAGGTAAGGTTTTTCAGCTTCTTCAGGTTCCTCAGGTTTTCGTAAAGTGTCTTAGATCCTTCAAGTTCTTTAAATTCTTCAGTTTCTTCAAATTCCTCGGGGTCGTAATATTATTAGGGTTCTTGTGCTTGTTGAGATTCTTCAGGTTCTTGAGGTTCTTCGGGTTCTTCAGGTTCTACAGGTTCTTCATATTATTTGGGTTCTCCAGGTTTTGTAGGTTCGTCATTTTCTTCAGGTATTTCAAGTTTTTCAGGTTGTTCAGGTTCTTTCTTCTCCAATCCGGTATCTTTGGTCTTTAGGTAGCTTATTCAGTCAGACTTTGCGGTGAGCTTTTTCACTCAGTTGGTCTGTCGGTCCGTCGGTCTGTCGATCCGTGGGTCCGTCGGTATGTAGGTCTGTCAGTCTGTCTGTCTGTACTCTCATTTCAGACTAAACGCAAAACCGATTGGAACCAAATCATGGTTAGACATAAAAGGGCAGAATCGCCCATGCGCAGGTGTGTGGGTGGTACCTGTGCTAGCCACAGCAACTTTTTTGTTCTAAACAAGGAGATTCTTTAGAAGTAAGTTTTATATTTCGAGATTCTGGGAGTGTTTGACGTGTTCTTTATTTGAATCTTTGAAATGAGTTTCACTAGAATTAAATCCGTCCATCTCGATAGGTGCGGGTTTATTCCAAATGCAAGACGAAAGGGGGTTCAAATTACACGAGGTCGTTGAGTTTCTAAAGCGCTTCCTTAAAAAATTAATTGCTTAATTCGTTCCGCATTCGGGATTTTCAGATTATCGCCATTAGCAAAAATGTGCGGATTCGGAACTTTTCTTTTTAAGAACGATCGTTCCTGTATTACCAGAGTTTTGAATTATTCACGAGTTACATTTATAATTAAGCGCGTTTTTCACATTTTCGCGACCCTTTATTAATGGATTAGGGCGATCTGTCCAACATTTTCTTGCATATCGAGCTCCCTCCATTAATCTAAGAAATAAATATGCAAGTTTCTCATTTTTGCTTATTTTCTAGTATTTATTAAAGGATGTCTTACGTTCACTTTGGGCCAACGTGACAAAATTACCTTAGATAAGCACACGGTAAGCTCAGGCAAAGTAGAGGTGGGTGGGGGTCAATATGGGGTTCTTCTATAAAAACACAAATAAGCCAAAAAGGGAAGGAAACAGTAAAAGTAATCCGGATAGGCGCCACTTAGTCTTTGATAAATCTAGAAAGAGAGGGACGAATACTTACTAAAGGGATAAACAAGGCAGACTAAGAGATCCTTGTTCTCGTCTTACTAAACTCGAAGGGATGCACAATTATGGGAAAAGAAACATAAACAATATTTGATGTCATAAATGCGAGTGGTTTAATACTTTAATACAATGACCTCAAAATATCACAAATCTGACACTGTAATATATAGATCTGGTATGTCAAAATGGGAATTTAAAATAATATCTAATAAAAACAAATGAGAAGCCATTACGTAGCCGGGGAAAGTATTTGTACAAAAGGGGCTTCCGCAGAAACAACGGAGCTATAATCTTTAAGTGACTGTCAAACAAAGTAATAAGCACAACTCGTTAGTAGCAAGAACCAAAATGTAATCAAACGTTAAAAGGAAAAACGACGAAACAGCTAAATTTACCTTGAACTCCGATCGCAACCTTCTGAGCTCAGAGGGCGCGAAACTGCAAATCTGTACAGACAGACACACAAACAAAAAAATATAAGAAGGGTAATGATTCGCGTTGCACAATATGGTTAACGTAAGACACGAAGAGTTATTCTTATACGTCGAATTGCAATCAATACTAAAAAGAATAAAAAATTCAAATGGTTTTTACAATCGGTGTGAGATATCAAAAAGTGACATGAAGTCTTAAGGGAAAGAAATACTATAAAATGTACAAATAAGTGAATCTCTCTTCAAAGACAAAGCAATCTTATCAATTCAAATGAAAACAAACTTACACGACCAAGTTCTTCAGAGCAAAATACATAACGACAATTAAAATTGTAGAAATTTACTTCGGACAAAGTCTCGGCAATTTTAAGAACTAGATCGCAAACAAAAGTAGTTAATATGAAGGATAAAATACAGTAAACTAACAAATATAAGTATCGGAGTAACACAAATATGATGTCATTCGTAGATGATATTATCGTTAATCTAAACTTCGGTAACGACAAAACTAAACGTAATCGGTAACTCTGTATACAAATACATACGAAAAATTTACACACTACCAACTCCACACGTCTTGTTATTTAGGTACTTGCGTTTCGGAGGAATCAATCGTAGGTCAACGAACTTCGCAAAATTGAGTCATCAGTTCAAATCGGTTTCACACGAAATGGCGGCAATTCTTCAGTCGGTAAGGTAGAAATATGCCGGGGGTTTTTGACTGGTAATGGCGTCGAAATTTCAATGGAATTCTCTTGCACAATCTAGAAAATCGGGAGTTCACGTTTCCACTTATCAATATCACAATCAGGAAGCAATTGGTAACTCCAAAATAAGAAATAAGAAAACTCAGGGAGTACGAAGGTAGCCGTAAACAGGTTTAAACTTGTAAGATAAATCCGCAGAAATGCGTCAGCGAAGTTGAAAGTAAGATAATAAGAGAAAAACTTCACTAATCTTAATACAAACATCACATAATATCCCAAAAAGGTAGACAATAATGTCAAGTAAGTGTAATGGCGTGCAGCTCAAGTACAAGTCAAGATCGATTCGAGTTCTTCAACAACGTCTGCGCGCGCCAACAGCAAGTGGGAGAAAAACGCGCAACAAAAATCTAGACCGCAAGGTTTTAAAAGAAAGCTATATCACAAATAACGGATCGGGTTACAATGTGAACACCTAGATGGCGTACGGATTGCTATTTATAAAGGTAAGAGTTCGCATAATGTTATTCGAGAAGGATTCCACATCGTAATCCAAATGCAAGCCAAAGCAATCAGTTTTTCCATTTTTACCTCTTTCGCATCCACTCCTTCTCTGCGATAGTAACCTCGGATGCGATGCTGCATTCTTTCACTTGATTTTAGTATATCACTACTGTCCCCAACAGTTCAAAACCTAAATGCTGTAATACTGCATTAAATCGGGTGCTTTAAGTATGTGTTTGTACAGTGAAATCCGTAATTAACGCGGCCGCCAACAGTAATGGCTCAATGATTATTAATGAACTCATAATATGTACTCGAAAAGCACTCGTACGCATTTGCCGAGGTTTGCATTAGCAGTTATAATATTAATTGATGTGATTTTAAACTGCTTGTAAACCAAATTTACTTAGCAGCTAGGTATATATAACATAATAGGATTGGGCCGTAATCGTAAGTCGTCAATTAACCCCGAAAGAGCGAATATAATCCCGAAAATTATTCCGCTCGATTTCCCATTATGGAATGTTGGAAAAGAAGTTTACGCTAAACAGAACGAGGGGATGAGTATTAACAAAGCAATGCAGAAGTTAGTTTAATCACTTTCTCTTTGCGACGGGAAAGCGTGACGCGCACGGATCAACCTCGTCTTATGACCCCATGTTGAAACCCAAAACTAATTTTACTGCTTAAAACTAATCATCCCGACCTGAGAGCTTCCCTTCACAACTCATGCAACGTAACGATAGTGTTTGTGAAGGGTAAATTACTTTCTTCCTGTTTTCGATCCGCGTCAATTCAACTTTTTAATTTAGGATTTCGCCGCGGCATTTTTCATTCGCCGAGTTTAATTATACGAGCCAATGAATAACTAATTTAATGGCCGAGTTTAAGTTCAATTTTGGCGCGTGTTATCGTTAAATAATCTCCGAATTCGCCGCTATTGTTGATTGTGTTCCAACGAATGGAGGAGTCTTTGTCAAGGCTTCACTATGTTATGAGCGAAACGTGTGCTTCTGCCTGCTCCTATTGAATATACAGGGTCCGTGAAGTTGGAGGGTCGACTTGAAAGTATCTCATAATTTTGTGTTCATTTTGTGCTAATTTGTGCTGCTAATTTAAAATTTTGTGCTCATCAAGTTAGTGCGTAATTCAGTTTTTTCTGACACTACAACTTCACGGTGTAGTGTCAACATCGATATTTTCAAATTTTTTTTTAACTATAACTTTGTGCTCAATTTGTGCTGCTAATTTAAAATTTTGTGCTCAGCAGGTTAATGAGTAGTTCAATTTTTTCTAATGGCACTCCAACTTCATGCTGTAGTGTCATATGGATATAAAAAATTTTTGTACTATAATTTTGTGCTCATTTTGTGCTAATGCGCTCCTAATTTCCAATTTAGTGCCCATCAAGTTAATGAGTAATTCAATTTTTCTGACGACACTCCAACTTCACGCTGTATTATCAACATCGATATTTTCAAAATTTTCTTTTACTATAATTTTGTGCTAATTTATGCTGCTAATTTAAAATTGTGTGCTCATCAAGTTAATGAGCAATTCATTTTTTTCTGATGGCACTCCAACTTCACGCTGTAGTGTCTACATCGATATTTTCATAATTTCCTTTTATTATAATTTTTTCATTTGGTGTTAATTTGTGTTGCTAATTTAAAATTTTGTGCTCATCAAGTTAATGAGTAATTCGATTTTTTCTGATGACACTCCAACTTCACGCTATAGTGCCCATTGAAACATTTACATTTTTTACTTGCAATATTTCTTAAAATTTGTTGGCATTCCGAAGGACTATAGGGAGGTTTTCAACGAATCCAGAAGAAATCCAAGAAACACCAAATCCAAATATTTCTAAAATGTTTTGAACTTTTAGTTCACTTCAAATCTTCGCGATTGCCTTTGAATACATGCAACATTTTTGTTTTTCTTTTGGTTTATAAAAGTTAGGCACTGAATTTTCATAATTGTGTAAGAACCGTATTTTAGTAATAACCCTAACGGGACGCAAACACACCCCTGACCGTAAAATGTAGCGTAATCCTTAACAGCTGGCTGGTCAAGTATGCGCGATTCTGCACAGATGGGTGCAAGGGTCTTACGGGATCGTGTTAAGGCAGTTAAGTTGCGTACGCGCTCTGGTCACGATCGTATAAGGGATGCTAAGTAGAGCATCGGACGTATTAGAGAGTTGGGTGTAATAGCCCTTTAATGTGAGTGTCTCCCACGCGTAGGTGGTGAGTGTCTCCCACGTGTAGGTGGTGAGTGTATTGTGCAGACCATCGTGCTGGTCGTGCATTGTTGTTGGGCTATGGTAAAACCCCTGGCAGATATCCGGATATATTCCTAGGCTTTTAGAGTGCATTATGTGCATGTGCCTATGACGCGGTCCCGCGGGTAGCTCCCGTTGATTATACCGCTGAGTGATCTACTCGCTCGAGTAGATCATGGTGTCGACCCAATACGAAACATAAAGGCCTCATTGTTAACACAAACAGTTCGGGGGTGAGCTCGACCTGGATGTCGTTCCCAGGTAGGGCAATGAGTGACATAGATCGACGTTACTGATCTATTGGCCGAGGGTCCTAGTCAGAGGACCAAGGCGGGATGTGTATCCTAAATAATACACGTGCGCGCGGCGTAACCCTTTCCCAAATAGGTATGAGCTCCATCTTAACCCTTCAGGAAGCCATCTCCAAAGACGCATTCCACCTCAATCGCCAACCGGAGTATTCGGAGGTCCAGGAGAGCTTACTGCCAGTTCGGGGCTAACGCCCCCCGGTGAGTTACTTAATTAATTAACGAGGATCGCGGTTAAGCAGTCGCGATATTTGTTTACATGACCCTTGAGCGCGGAAGACGACCAGTCAGACTGAATGCTGCCATGCCAACCCCTTATGCGCAGATTACAGACGGACGTTTCTAATGAAGAGTGAGTTTACAGTAGATTTGTCGCATCTTAATAATGAGTTCTGACCAACAATTAGCTCCAATTTAATTAGCGATTTCCCGGTTGTCATATAAAATAGACCCCCCATTACATGTTCCATTTTTTTCACTAGAATAATTTATTTAAATTAGTCTCGTTAAATTGCGTTAAATGCGCTCTTTATTATAAATTTTATCAAGAAGAAAAAAAAAAAAATAACAATTTAAAAAAAACTACGGCAGCGGTTACAACTGTGGAACGGTCAACTCGGGCGCCATCAAGGGATGCAACCTTGCTCCTGGTCAAAGTCGAGTTAGGAATTGTTTCATAGATGGGTCTCGGAAGCCTCGGACTAAACGGCAGCTCCAGAAATTCTAAGGGGTAAGCGGCGGCCGGCTACTGGCGAATTTTAAAACAAAATTAAAGCGTACAGCTATGTCCATGAGCGGGAATGAAAGCAGAAACGTAAATTAGCGGTATCTACGGGAAGTCAAATGTAGAAAAGTGAAACAATATCCCCCTCTTATAACCAATGGAACAGATGGCAACAAACAGCTTAACTTGCAATTAATCGGAGCGGTATAAATTATAAAAGTAACTCACGAGGCTGCAAAAGGCAAAAGATCTTACTTTTCGGTTACAACGCCCAAAGGCAAGAGATCCCCGATGAACAACACTACCATTTATAAAATTCGAATATTTCGTAGAGGGATCGACGGTTTATCAGTCGACACAGTGTATTCGGTTATATACATCCAAAAAATTAAACTTCCTTAATTAAAGCCCCTCACAACTTAATTGGATGCTGCCTACTAATTATATTTATCAAGTTAATGAGCAATTCATTTTTTTCAGATGGCACACTAACTTCATGCTGTAGTGTCATATCGATATACAAAATTTTTAACTATAATTTTGTGATAATTTGTGCTGCTAATTTTAAATTTTGTGCTCATCAGGTTAATGAGTAATTCAACTTTTTCAGATGGCACACCAACTTCATGCTGTAGTGTCATATCGATATACAAAATTTTTTTACTATAATTTTGTGCTCATTTTGTGATAATTTGTGCTGCTAATTTTAAATGTTGTGCTCATCAGGTTAATGAGTAATTCAACTTTTTCAGATGGCACACCAACTTCATGCTGTAGTGTCATATCGATATACAAAATTTTTTTACTATAATTTTGTGCTCATTTTGTGATAATTTGTGCTGCTAATTTTAAATGTTGTGCTCATCAGGTTAATGAGTAATTCAACTTTTTCTGATGGAACACCAACTTCATGCTGTAGTGTCATATCGATATACAAAATTTTTTACTATAATGTTGTGCTCATTTTGTGATAATTTGTGCTGCTAATTTTAAATGTAGTGCTCATCAGGTTAATGAGTAATTCAACTTTTTCAGATGGCACACCAACTTCATGCTGTAGTGTCATATCGATATACAAAATTTTTTTACTATAATTTTGTGCTCATTTTGTGATAATTTGTGCTGCTAATTTTAAATGTTGTGCTCATCAGGTTAATGAGTAATTCAACTTTTTCTGATGGAACACCAACTTCATGCTGTAGTGTCATATCGATATACAAAATTTTTTTACTATAATTTTGTGCTCATTTTGTGATAATTTGTGCTGCTAATTTCAAATTTTGTGCTCATCAGGTTAATGAGTAATTCAACTTTTTCTGATGGCACTCCAACTTCATGCTGTAGTGTCATAACGATACACAAAATTTTTTACTATAATTTTGTGCTCATTTTGTGATAATTTGTGCTGCTAATTTGAAATTTTGTGCTCATCAGGTTAATGAGTAATTCAACTTTTTCCGATGACGCTCCAACTTCAAGCTGTAGCATTCTTAGAAGTGGTTTTGTATTATTTTAAATCGTTTTGCTATAATAAAACATGTAACATTTTTCTCTGCGCGGATAATTAATGCGCGATTTTGTATGGACTAATACCATATTAGTTATATGTTATTTCATTCTAGTTTAAGACACATAAAGGATTGTAACGATATCTTTCCTAGAAATAGAAATATGATGGTGTAAAGATAGAAGAACACGGATATATTATCATCGTTTTATCTTCAGAGACTTTAAACCTTAAAATTAATTAATTCCAGTGCCATTAAAAAATTACAAACACAATAATTTAATTATATGCGCAAATGGCAACCTCCCAATGAAATTTCGTGGTTCCATATTCCACGGATTCGGGGTAGAAAAATAAATAGTGGAGCCGCGCGGATTATCCATAAGCCGTAATGTCTCCTAAGGTTACGGGGCTTTTCTGCTTATATCTAACAAATAACAACATAAACAAACAAACAAGAGAGATAGTGAATGTTTAACGTCCGGAACTTATCAGGTAAATCCTATACTATAACCGTAATTAATACTCAATAAGAATCAATAATAATGACTGTACACTAGCAAAAGCAAAATTTTGACACAACCACGGATCGTCCGTACAAGTTGGTGTATAAAAGCATGAACGTGCCGATAACTCATACGATAACGTAACTAAGAATCGTAGATATCTTTTTCGGACTAGGTCTCGGTAATTGCAAAAACTAATCTGAAGGATGCAGTGTAATCAAACTAACAGGAATGAATCTTCGGAGTAACACTAGTAATCGTGGTAATGTGGAAGTACAGGGTATGCCTATACAGAAAAGAAAAGCAGATCACGACCTCTAGTGGCGAACCAAGCAACTAAGGAAATCTTATTATAGAAATAACTGACATCTAAACTAAACGGTACTTCCATAGTCCATAGCAATGTGAGATATGTTTTTCTTTACTAGAAGCATATGAGTTAAAATGTCAAAGAAATGTCTCCAAAAATAAGGAGGTACTCGTGACTTATGAACTACTTTAAATCGCTAATAGTTCCGTTTTCAATAGTTTCAAGGGAGAAAAAATGTTCTTTTCAGAGAGAAACGAATTGAGTAAGAATGACAACTCATAAAAGCATGTAAAATTTCAGATTTGTGTAGAAAATTGCATAATTTTGAGAAAAGGTATCAGGAATTCGGAGAGAAACAGAAATATGAAACTGAAATCAGAAGATAAGAAGCAGATGTTCTAGAATTAGGGAAATGGCAAGTGTATCAAATTTATAAACAAAAATATATCAAAATCGAACGAGTTATGTAAAAAAGAAATGTAAAATAAAGTGGAAGGAGCAGGTGAAAGACAAACTAAAAAAGGTGGTCGTACCAAAGGGGAAATTAAGACACAACAAGCAAGTGTTTTCTTTTTGGGCGCTTACAACAAAATTATAAAACTCACTGGGGTGATAAAAACGTCGATGACCCGAAAATAATTACAAAACCGAACAGTAATTAAAATGCATCGAAAGTATTTCAGTCAATGGACCTACAGCCCTTTCGGCGTTTAATTTTTTAGGTTTCCACCAATTTATTAATAATTCAGTGTACTTTTTTAAAACAACCGATCACATTATTCGTTCATTTCGAGAGTAGTAGGGAACCCGGGCGAAAAATACACCAATGCCAAACAAAAACGTTAATGCGAAATCGCTTTTGCCCTTATTCAAATTTATGTATTAGTTAAATTTCCTCTTTTATATTAAATCGCTCGATTTTCCGGCCCAACTGTTTCACTGTAAATAAGTAATGATAAATGGGGTTGACTTCAAAAACACTCACATTGAGTGACGATCTCGTGCAGGCTCAGGTGCTTCCACGTGAAAACTTGATAACTGTGATCCGAACCAATAATGAGCTGTCAATGGCAGGGATGCTTTGTTTAGGTCATCGAAGCGTGGCTCTTTTCCTCCCTCCCCAACTAATTCAATCGACAATAAACAGCGTTCGTATATTTAAATCTATGTAAGGATAAAAAAATTCGCATGTCGATGGAGGGGGGGGGGGCGATTTTGTAAACATGCCCCGTCGCAATTTCTAATGTAAACGGAAATTGACGCCGAGAAACTTTATCGGATTGATCTCACAAAGAAACTTTTCTTGCGCGCAGTTCTCGCATTTCAAAATGGGAATGTCAATCAAGTGTAGGCAATTACTGCAAGAGGTTTTTTTTGAGTAATTGAGACATTGCGAGCTGAAAAGCTGACGTTAAATTGCCGATAGTTTTCCTTTTCAATCGATCTCGATTGCATTGTCGATAATAACCCCCTTTCCTAGCAAATAATTGCACAATCTATGAATTAATAATTAAAGGAAACCCCTATGGCGAAACAAGTGACATCGAGACATTTTCATGGCAATCTTGACTTTTGAGTCTGAATTGAGAATTGATGATTAAGAGACAAAGAGCAGATCTCAAACTCATTTCATTTTGTAATTTCAAAGTCCCGGATTGTGAAACTTCTATCCTGGAGCCGAGATTCCAAATTCCAGTTCACGCATCGGTAATACAGGACCATAGACTCCTAATGAAGGATTCTACCCTGCAGTCATGAATTCGTACCCCTAATTCCACATTTTGATTAGAAATCACGTATTAACGCATCCCGGAACTCGCATCCGCGGCTCCGGTTCTGGATTATGATCTTGTAACTGGATTCTAGAGCTACACCGTTTATTTCGGATTCCGAATCCAGATTAGGACCCCTGAATACTAAATTTTACAGACCAATCCTTTATTCTATGTTATTGAGACTGAATCAATAGGGTCGTAGATTCCTGATTCTGGATTGCGAATCCCACATTTTGGTTTTTGAGTGCTGACGAAGCTCGAAGCTCCACAGCCGTAATTGCGGGTCATCGATTTTGTGGATTCTAAGAACTCCTAGACATTGAATGTTGCTGCATTCTGGATTTGGTATACCGAAGGTCGTGCCAAGGGTACCGAATAATGACTTTCCGAAACCGTATTCTAATTCTTGTATATACATCGTGGATTCTCGACACTAGACTTGAGACGTGGGGTTAAAGAATCCGTGGACGACGATTACTAAAACTGACTTCAAAATTTCCAAAATCAGGTTTAGGATTCCTGACCTAAAGTCCGGATTTTGAAAAATTTAATCCTGATGAATATTGGACCGCGGATTCTGAAATCCAGTTTATAACTTTTCTGGATTATGCATATATTCTGCATCCCGTACAATCCCTTGTCTTGAATTCCGGATCTTGCATCCTGGATTCTGGATTCACATACCTTGTTTCTGAGTCTTTCAGTCTGAACTTTTTATTCTGGGTTCCCGTTGTGTATTCTAGACTGGCTTAACTTTTTGAAAAACCATCATCTCAGTATAGGAACGATACTGAATCCTGGGTTTTCGAATTGCGAATTCTGATTTCCAAAGTTTTTGAAATTACGGTTCCAAGGCTCGGATTTTTTATCCTCAATTCTTGAAACCAAGGACGGGCACTAACTTCGCTGTTCAGGATCTTCAAAAGCCGACTCTGAACTTTGGATCCGAAATTAAGGATCCTAGTCTTTTCGTTGCGGATTCGGAACCTCAATTCCAGGATCAACTTCGTATTAGAGGTTTAGAAACGGCACTCTTTAATTAATATTATGTGGATCTTGCATTTTTTATTCAAGGTCCGGTTCTAGATTGTGACTCCAGTTACTGAACTTCCTGGATTCTTGAATTTAGATTCCGAATCATGACACTTCAACCACAGAATTCGGGACCTGTAGAGTTCCTTAGATCGGATTTCCTTAAAACTGTCTTCAGTATCTCCTTTGAATCTCTTCAAGACCTCTTCAGAATCTCTTCAGAATTTCTTCAGAATCTCTTGAAAATCACTTTAAAATCTCTTCAAAATGTTCCCAAAATATCTTCAAAACGTCTTCAAAATCTCTTCAGAATTTCCTCAGAACCTCTTCAAAATTTCTGCACAGTCTCTCTTTTCAAAATCTCTTCAGAATCTCTTCAGAATCTCTTTAGAATCTCTTCAAAGTCTTCAGAGTCTCTTCAGAGTCTCTTCAGAATCTCTTCAGAGTTCGGAATCCATTTAAAATCACTTCAGAGTTTCTTTAGAGTCTCGTCAGAATTTTTTTAGAATCTCTTCAGGATCTTTTCAGAGTATCTTCAGCATCTCTTCAGAATCTCTTCAGAACCTCCTCAGAATCTCTTCAGACTTCAGAATCCCTTTAAAATCACTTCAGAGTTTCTTTAGAATCCCGTCAGAATTTTTTTAGAATCTCTTTAAAACCTCTTCAGAATTTCTGCATAATCTCTTCAGAACCTCTTCAGAACCTCTTCAGAATCTCTCCAGAATCTCTAGAATCTCCTCAGAGTCTCTTCAGAATTTCTTCAGACTTCAGAATCCCTTTAAAATCACTTCAGAGTTTCTTTAGAATCTCGTCAGAATCTTTTTAGAATCTGCAGAATCTTTTCAGAATATCTTCAGAATCTCTTCAAATATCTTCAGGATCTTTTCAAAATCTCTTCAGAATCTTTTCAGAATCTCTTCAGAATCTCTTAAAAGTCTCTGCAGAATCTCTTCAAAACCGCTTCAGAATCTCTTCAGACTTCAGAATCCCTTTAAAATCACTTCAGGGAATCTCGTCAGAATCTTTTTAGAATCTCTGCAGAATCTTTTCAGAATATCTTCAGAATCTCTTCAAATATCTTCAGGATCTTTTCAAAATCGCTTCAGAATGTCTTCAGAATCTTCAAAATTTCTTCAGAAGCTCTTCAGAATTTCTTCAAAATCTCTTCAGATTCCCTTAAAAATCTCTGCAGAATCTCTTCAAAATCACTTCAGTTTCTTCAGAATCTCGTCAAAATCTTTTTAGAATCTCTTCAAAATCTCTTCAGAATAATCTCTTCAGAGCCTCTTCATTATCTCTTCAGAATCACTTAAAACAGACGTCAGAGTTTCTTTAGAATCTAGCCAGAATCTTTTGAATATCTCTTCAAATTCTCTTCAGAATATTATCTTAAAATACTCTGCAGAATCTTTGCAGAAGCCCTTCAAAGTAAGTTTATATTCTCCTTAAAATTGACTGTTTGAGAAGGTCGGGTCCCTAATTTAAAATTTAGCATTTTAGTTTCTGGATTCTTCCTTGGTCTGGTACAGGATCCTAATCTTCGGGCACTGATCCAGAACTATAAGGATGTCTGACCCTTGAATCCAGATTCTAATTGGGAATCTAGTATTTTCAATTTCAGCTTCCATGTCCTGGAATTCGCATCCAAGGCACCCTTTGCTCTGGTCCATGAATTTTAGGTTTGAACAACGACAGTCGTGTATCCCCGATTATGACCTTGTACCTGGGTTCTAGATCCAGACCTTGGATTGCGCATCCCAAATCCATCATTCCAGATTGCGGCTCTTAATTGCTGAATTTTAAAGCCTAGATACTATATCCTGCACCCTGGATTCGTGATCACGAATTAAGGATCCCATATGTTGTTTTTTACATGTCTATTATAGACTCTGGATTATAGACTCTGGATTATAGACTCTGGATTTAGACTATGGATTATAGACTCTGGATTATAGACTCTGGATTATAGACTGGATTATAGACTCTGGATTATAGACTCTGGATTATAGACTCTGGATTATAGACTCTGGATTATAGACTCTGGATTATAGACTCTGGATTATAGACTCTGGATTATAGACTCTGGATTATAGACTCTGGATTATAGACTCTGGATTATAGACTCTGGATTATAGATTATAGACTCTGGATTATAGACTCTGGATTATAGACTCTGGATTATAGACTCTGGATTATAGACTCTGGATTATAGACTCTGGATTATAGACTCCGGATTATAGACTCTGGATTATAGACTCTGGATTATAGACTCTGGATTATAGACTCTGGATTATAGACTCTGGATTATAGACTCTGGATTATAGACTCTGGATTATAGACTCTGGATTATAGACTCTGGATTATAGACTCTGGATTATAGACTCTGGATTATAGACTCTGGATTATAGACTCTGGATTATAGACTCTGGAACCAGGATCCAAGAGCACTATCAAGTTTGTGAACCAACACTCACTTGGATCGTTACATTGCGTATTCCAGATTTCGGAATTGGGAAATGTACTCTGGGCGCAGGATTCTGTTAGCATGAAACCTGGATCTTAGTGATTTTTAATGAAGAACTCCAAATCGCGTATTCTCAATTCTGGATCAAAGATCCAGGGCACCAGGTTCTGAAACCTGTGTAAGGGATGATGAATTCTGTAACAGAATTCAAGTTCTTTTATGTAGGACTCTGGACTCGAGATTCTGGATTTCTAATACTGCATGGATCTTATTTCCATACTCGTGTGTGTGCGAATTTGGCTCCTGACTTCTTCAGTACCTTGGCTTTCGAACCCTGGAGCCTCTATACTTGACTTTAGACTCTGGGCTCCGGTGTAGTGGCAAACTCCGAATTTTAAATTATGGATTAAGTTTGAAAACTGGATTCTGAGCAATGGATTTAGATGTACGGTATCGGGGATCTGAATCTGCCGTTCTAAACTTTGGATTTAGAAATATAGACTGAAATACAGTCCCAATTTCGGATTATGCTGTCCAGGATTCCATCTAAAATCCGAAATCCATATTCCAAAAGGGATCGGATTCCAGACCAAAGTTTGTTTCTAATCCGGAGTCAAAGAATCAAGACCAGTCCACGATCAGGAGATTGAATTGTATGTACAGACTCGGATATGCAAATCGGGAAACCAGGAGCTGGTACCTGGTGCCTGGGGCAAGGGTTTTTTAATCAAGAATGACTTGCATAACATTTAGAAATCATTTCGTGGTTGATTTGGATTCAGTTCTTAGCTACGGCAAATAAAGCGAGCTGATTAACGCATCCATTACACGCATTTGCATTAAAAGATACAGTTTCGCGAGGGAGATATTTAATTAATCGCCGTCTAATTACTGTACCGTAATAATAAGTATTTATGTTTTAAACGAGAACTCGCAAAGTACGGGCTCCTGCATCTTAAAGGTTAGTTCAGAGAGCGAGCAAACAATCCTTTCCTACTACTTTAGCATAATAATAAATTTAAGAGCCGTCGTTTACAAATTTGCCGAAGCATTAAAGGAGTAAGAGGGCTGAGCATTTTTGGGGGGTGGTCGGACGGCGGGGAATTGTTTTATTTTATTGTTTGTTGATGGCGGCTGCCGCAGGAGATATTCTTTAAGGGGCGGGCGCAGCATTAAAATAAAATATTCCCGGATGTGTCGTTCTTTTACTAAATACTTTACGAGATCCCCCGGCTAAATTAATACATTAAATATGCAAGAAAACTAAAACTTGGGGATTTATTACGGGACTTAGGCATAAACTTGTATAAGGAAGGCAGGTGGGGAGGCCGCTAGATGAGGAAGAGTCTCGAAATTTCAAAGTGTGCAGTTCGGAGGCGTACGTAACCTTGTCAGTCCCTAATTATCTGTAGGTATAATTATTTTAAAATCCAATTAGAAGCTCCCAGTGCGAAAAACTTATTACCTGGTAAATTATACCCAGTACTTTAAACGACGTCTATTTTCTAATTAGTTTCTATAATTTATACATCGCTGCGTTGGTTAATGCTGCTGCCTTTCAAGTTACTTTATGGCGATGTGTTCCAAGTTTATCAATATGAGCAGATTGTACCCTCTGACCATGATCATTATCAGTAATCTATAGGGACACCTTGCACTACGATTGCAATATACGAATATGAAAGTTTTAACCGAAGGCTTAACTTTTTTCGCAAATATCGTTTCCTTTAAAAGAGTAGGAACAGTGTCAGCACGACCCCAACGCTTCCATTTTGTGTTACAGTGCAATGGACCTCAAGGATCAAAGAGGAATATCCCTAATTCCTTTACTATTTCAGAATAGCTTGGAAAAGAATGCATCTATTAAACATTCAGTCTATAATGACTTGTAAGAGGCTGTATATTAGAACCGCTTGCATGCGAATAGCCTTGAATTTCCCATGTATCTTTGATGGTCCTTCCTTCAATCCTGTTAGAACACGCTTTATCGACCTTTAAAAGTACTGACACTTGGTATGCTCTTATTAGATATAAAATAACGAACCTGGACGGTTCAAGGTCGCTCGCCATCTGGCGATGAGTAGAAAAGTAGGTCAAGATGATGTTCAAAGGTAGCCTGCCACGTGTTGGTGACTTTGTAAAATAAGTGAAACTCCACGATTGCTTGCCCGAAAGGTCAACTCCATTTTGTATGGTGTCATATTTTATCTTCAATGTCATCAGAGGTAAATGGTCTTATTTTTGTAGGTCAAGGTAAGGTTTAAAAGACCTTGAAAGGTAGGCCAAGGTGAAGTTCAAGTGGTATTTGGCACCTCCACCTAGTGGTGACCTTGGAACATAGGTAGAAATGAATGTCAAAGGTTGCCACCTTGTAAGGACGGTTCTGGACTAGCCCAAGGTCGCTCCCCACTTGGTTGTGCACTTAAAGAGTTGGCCAAAATACATTTTTGTCAGTCGCTTGCCTCCTGGTTTTGACTTTGGAGAATTGGTGAAGGCTTACGCGGTAGTTCTAACAATTAGTCAAAAGTCGCTCACCCCGCCGCTTCGCTCCTGGAGGTGACATTGGAAAGTAGATCAAGGTGACGTTCAAAGGTCAATTCAGCCCATACCGATGTGTCAAAAGGGCGATGGGGTCTGAGGGTGAGTGTGTGGTGTTATTGATCGTTAGTTCGAAGCAACGTTCTACTTGGTTACTGGCGCGAAGTAGCGATTATAAGTCCCCCGCATATGTGCAAATCGATTCATATTGATTACATCATGAATAGCATACGATGAACACTCGTGAGCAAAACAAATGATTGATAACAGCGATATCCTAACTCAAACCATGTAAAATTGTATGAGATGAAATTCGGATGTTGTCAAATTTCTTCGCTCTGCTGACGATGACTTTTAAATGCTGACCGTTCAAAGTTCAAAGGTTGGTCGCCATTCAAAGTTCAAGGTTTGTTCACCGTTCATAGTTCAATGTTTGGTCACCGTTCAAAGTGCAAAGGTTGGTCGCCGTTCAAAGTCAAAAGTTTGTGTTATGCATTTACATGCATGAAAGGTATCATTGATCTTTGTTGACCCTGAAAATCAAAGATGACACCACAAAAATACAATCATTGACCTTTAATGATCTTGAATACCGCCTAAAATGACACCATTGACTTCTGATGACCTTAAAAATGAAATATGACTCCACAAAAATAGGGCTATTCACCTCTGATAACATTCAAAATAAAATATGCAAAGAACTGACCTTTAATCACCTTAAAATTGAAACAATAGGTACCACAAAAAGCGAGACATTGACCTCTGATGACCTTAAAAATAAAATGACTCCCCAAAAAAGTGTGGTCATTGTTCTTCTTGTTCTTCTCTATGTAACGGTTGAAGCTGGTACTTGGAGATTTCTTCTAACATTACGGTAACGAAAATTTCAAGATACTTTTTAGATGCAACAAAAGTTTTCAACTAATCCTTTCAGGATTTAAGAGGGCGGACACAAAAATTGTGCTCTAATGATTTTAGTGTACCTTTCTGAATGTCACAAGCGGCAAGAAAGTCAAGAACAACAGTGCAAGTAGAATACGTGGGTATTTATTCCCAGAAGGACTCTAGCAACGTATCGCAAACTTCGACCATCTTCAAAGAGAGCCTCAGCTTTTGCAGAATCTTCGGCACCCATCGAGAGAAAAAATAACAAGACAACTAGAAGAATATCTACAACACCTGAAGTATCCTTATATATATCATTAAGTTTTTCTGTTAGACTGTACACCCTTTGGCCTCCAGTATCCATAATAAATCACAGAAACGCATTCAAAGTAGCATGCTATCTAGTAAATGCATATCTCAAACTGTGAACAACGACCAACCTTTGAACTGTGAACGGTAACCAAACTTGGGACTTTGAACGGCGACTATTCGAAAAGTATTTCAAAATTCGAAAAAAACTCTCGAAAAAGGGTCGAGTCCCAAAGGCCTCAAGGTTCGTAATAATCACAAGTGTCTCACGAACTTCAAGGACATCAAACGGTTCTAAGTTCTCTAGCGTGCTAAACTTCCTGTGGGTGTCGAGAGTCTCAATGTTTTCAGGGGATCATAGGTTTTAATGTAGTGCATCAAAAATCCTCAAATGGATGGTCTTAAGGATCTCAACTATTGAAGGAAGTCAAGTGACTTAAAGCTTACAGTAATTGTAAGTTCTCAAAAATTATAAGGGGACGTCCTTATTTATCCTTGATTAGGAGATGTCTTTAAATACCTCAAGCGTTTCGAGGTTTTACAGGATCATCAAGGATCTGAGGGGATAAATATTCAACAATGTGTCAAGATGCACAGTCCACAAATGAACCTCAAGGGCATTGATAGTCTCAAGACGTCAATCGTCTCAAAAACCTCCGAGAATTGTAAGCCCTCGAGAACCTGAAGGGGTTTTTCTGATTTTCTCTGAATATTATATTATTATTATGTTATTATTACTATTACATGTGCAAAGGTTTAAGGGTCGCAAGAATCTCCTGAACACTAGCAACCTCACTTTACGTTGTTTCATTATGTTGAACCGTAATTTAATCTTCATTTTCAATCCTCATTATTATAGGGATGCTATAGCTTGTGCTGTGTTTTTTATCTTCTGTTTTTTGTTTTTTCTTGAAAGATTAACGTTCGAAAATTCCAAAGAATTAAATTTTGAGAACAGTAAATCTTGGAGACGAATAGAAAATATTGCATGACTCAATCTAGGGTCACACAACGGATTCGAATAAACCTGCAAATGATTGACAATGACAAGCATTTAGTCTGAAGTACATGAAAGAAATAAAGACCAAATCCCTGAAAGAAAAAAAAGCTTACAAAGCGTGTTTGAACTTAATACCCCACACGCAGGCTGTCAACAATTAAAAAAATCTTAAATCATTTTTTTTTCTTAAAAATCTGTACAATCTGGATAAACAAAGTTTGAGATATTCAGGCGCACAGAGAAACACTTGCTCCCAGCTTCAAGAAATTTCACTTTCCCTTTTTTAAACTTAACTCAATGACTCGTGAAAAGTAAGATAAAAAAAATTTCGATGACTACTCTTTTATTGATTGTTTAACCTCTTCTACATACTCTATTTCGAAATCCTCGAACTGCGTCTTCAATTAAACAAATAGGGTTAACTGCTAGAGATTTAGTATTATACCTCGATAGCTTCCGGCTAATGAGAATGGTCGTTGATATCGTTTATTATGGTGGTGAGAGTTTTTATGTTATTATGAGAGTAAACGGACCTCTTTATTAAATTTCTGAGGAGTATGAACAATATTAGCCAATTACAGGCGCAGATCATAACCACTAGCAAGAAACTATAGGGGCACGCTGCACCCAGGCTGCAACTTCAATCATAAATGAATGTTTTTGCGGCGTGCTCTACTTCCTTCACAAATCTGTGTTACTTTAAAATAGAACCCAAGCCTGTATGAACATTGTCAGAATGACTTCATCGCTTCCATTTTGTGCTTGCCGCAGAAAAGACGTTACCCTTAATGGACCTCAAGCATCAAAGGAAAGTGTCCCCAACTTTGCTGTTTCGGCGCGGCTTTGAAAAGAAAAATACAACACGAACATGTCTTAGGAATTCCATCATGAACTTTTGAACTTTATTAGCACATTCCGGCGTAAAGGTATGCAATTAAATTTTATTACATTTAATTAAAGTAAAATGAAAACTTTCGAAATGCGTTTATAGACCTATAAATATAAAACCGGGAAACTTATCATTGCCTAGTCAGCGCAACGTTTCCTTCCGACAACAAAAGCTAAGCAAACAAGCAACTACGATATCGACGTCGCAATTGTAGTAAAATGAAACGGAAACAACACTGTTAAATACCGATAGCAAGAGTCTGCACGACGATATTTCGTATTCCCTTTCGCCGCCTTAATTACGTCGCGCGCACAAAGGGCGGTAGGCAACTAAAAAATTCCAGTGTTTTGCATCTCTACGAAATAAAACAGTAGCGTACATTTCACTTAATGAGATACTTCATTATTAATTTAAATATGCAGCTATGTCAGAGTAAATGGCTGCCAAAGCGAGATGAGTCTAGAGGAATGCGAGTACACTTGAAACATTTATAATTCGCTAGATTTTGAAAGGGAACATAATAGATGGCTCGACGGTCACAATCTTGCGCCCCCAGTGGACAAGTACAATTGGAGTTTATCGTGTCGAAACTGTAATGCTGCATAATGGAAGGTCTAGTGCAATTTTATTGACGCAATCTCGTTCGGTCATGATGGCATTTCTCCTTAGATTTTGACAGTCCCTGCAACATATTTGTGTAACTAACTACGGAAAGTAGGTCAGTTGAGCTTATATAAAATTTACCACGTCAAATTACCTCAAGCTTTAAAATGTTAACATGCCCCATTTCGCTTTTACGCCCGCGTCGTGCTTTAATTATTTGCAATTTTGTATGCACGTGGTTTCGCTACTTTTATAGCTATCGATATCGAATGCGCGCCGAAGTCCACGTAGCTAATCTGAGGTGTACAACTAATTAGAGTAATTGAAGGTGAAAAAGAGGGATTATTATTATATTCCACTATAATGATCATATCCATGAAGCATTAAAGCTAAATCGGCACAGGAATATATTGTCACATTTTTCTGGTTCGCGACCATGCTCACGTAACACAAATTTATAGAGGTATTCCGCACCAAGGTTGTAATATTGATATTATTGAAGGGGCTCTTGATAATCGCCGTAAATCAATAAAATTCAAACCATATGAATGACCATTCTCATTAGCCGGAAGCTATGGAGGTATAACATACATATATTACGTTAAATCTCTGGCAGTTAACCCTATTTGAAGACGCAGTTCTTCGATTTCAAATTAGTGTGTAGAAGAGGTTAAGTACCAAACCAAAAAGTAGGCTGCTTAGTGAAAGTCAAAAGTTTCAACTCTCCGAATAGCAACCGAAAATTTTTTTCATCTTCACGAATCATTGAATTCAGTTTGACATGGGAATAGAAGATTTTTTTTAATTATCGACTCCGAATGTGCGGAGTATTATGTCCAAACAAACTATGCGGAGATTTCGTTTTAGTTTTGTCACACGTGTATCGGAATAAACTTTTGTCTTGGTATTGGTTGAATTTTAAGGTGATTAAAGGTCAGTTCTTTGCATATTTTATTTTGAATGTTATCAGAGGCGAATAACCCTATTTTGTGGAGTCATATTTCATTTTTAAGGTCAACAGAAGTCAATGGTGTCATTTTAGGCGGTATTCAAGATCATTAAAGGTCAATTATTGTATTTTTGTGGTGTCATCTTTGATTTTCAGGGTCAACAAAGGTGAATGATAACTTTCACGCATGTAAATGCATAACACAAACTTTGGACTTTGAACGGCGACCAGCCTTTGCACTTTGAACGGCGACCAAACATTGAACTATGAACGGTGAACAAACCTTGAACTTTGAATGGCGCCCACACTTTGAACTTTGAACGGTGGGCATTTAAAAGTCATCGTCAGCAGAGCGTTTGACAGCACCCGAATTGCACCTTATAAAATTTTACATGGTTTGAGTTAGGATATCGCTGTTATCAATCATTTGTTTTGTTCACGAATGTTCATGATGTCAATATGTATCGATTTGCACAAATGCGGGGACTGATAATCGCTACTTCGCGCGACTAACCAAGTAGAACGTTACTGCGAACTGACGATCAATAACCCCATACACTCACCCTCAGACCCCACCGCCCTTTTGACACATTGGTATGGGCTGAATTGACCTTTGAACGTCACGTCGATCTACTCGCCAATGTCACCTCCAGCAGCGAAGCAGCGGACTGAGCGACTTTTGACCAATAGTTTGAACAACCGCTCTTAAGCTTTGAGCTACACCTTCACCAATTTTCCAAAGCCATCACCAAGAGGCAAGCGACCACCAAAAATGTATTTTGGCCAACTCTTTAAAGTCACAACCGCGTGGCGAGCGACCTTGGACTAATCCAGAACCGGCCCTACAAGGTGGCAACCTTTAACAATCATTTCTACCTACTTCCCAAAGTCACCACCAGGTGGAGGTACCGTATACCACGTGAACTTCACCTTGGCCTACTTTTCAAGGTCTTTTAAACCTTACCTTGACCTACAAAAATAAGACCGTTTACCTCTGATGACCTTGAAGATAAAATATGACACCACACAAAATAGAGTTGTTGACCTTTCGGGCAAGCAATCGTGGAGTTTCACTTATTTTACAAAGTCACCGACACGTGGCAGACTACCTTTGAACTTCATCTTGACCTAATTTCTAGGGTCATCACCAGGTGGCGAACGACCTTGACCGATCCAGGTTCGGTATTCTATATCAACCAAAATCATCAAAAGTATCAGTACTTTCAAAGGATTCTAGAAGGTAGAAACAGGCTCACTGCCAGATATGCTCAAATATCGAATACGGAATGCAGGTTCTAATATTCATGGTCCAGAGGTGTACAGAATTTGGACTCAGGCGTTCGGACTCGGAAATCCTGAATCCAGAATACAAAATGTAGTTCTCAATGCGTCAAAAGTTTCCACCGTCCGAGCAGCCACCGAAATTTTTTTTTATCTCACTCATCACGAGTCATTGAGTTTAGTTTAAAAAAGGAAAAGTGAAATTTCCCGAAGCTGGCAGCTGAATATCTCAAACTTTGTTTATCCAGATTACTTAAATTTTTAAGAAAAAAAAGGAGTAATTTAAGATTTTTTTAAATTGTCGATCGCCTGCGTGCGGGGTATTATGTACACGATTTTTAAGCTTTTTTTTTCTTTCAGGGATTTGGTCTTTATTTCTTGCATGTACTTCAGAATAAATGTTTGTCATTGTCAATCAATTCATTGTGTGATCAAGATTGAGTATTCATGCACTAAAAACACAAAAATTTAAGGGATTTGAGGAATCGTAAAAATCTTGGATTTTTCGAAGGTGCTTAAGAGCCTTAGGATGCTGTTCTGATTTATTTTTGATTGAACTGCGGGTCCCAAAAATGTAAACAGGCAGAAGGCTTGAAACGATGTCAAAAGTTTCAAGGGTTGCAAGAATCATTTGAGGTGTTTGAGAGTTTCAAGGGTGCTAAGTTTTTTTGGGGTGTTAAGATTCATAAGGAGTTCAGAAAACTATAGGTTCTCAAGAACCTAAAGATGTCATTTTGATTCAGTGCCTCAAAAACCTTGTACGATAAGCGTACCAAAAGTCTCAATTGTGTCAAAATTACCTACAGTTACACGTGTCTTGCGAACCTTAAGCCTTTCGAAAGGGTGCCAAGTTCTCAAGAACCTCAAGATGTTCAGATTTGATTGAAGTCTCTCAAAATTCTAAACAGCATGATCATAAGAAGCACGTGATCATAAGAAGCACTTCAAGCGTTTTCAGAATCGCAAAGGTGCTAAGCTCCTTGAAGTCGTCAAGTGTCTAAAGAACCTGAGGAAATTATTACATCTTAGCAACCTGAAGATTTTGTGAATTTGACCACTAAGACTGTAATTTTCGATGCACTTTTTCACACTTATTTTAAACCAAATTTGAGTCACTTCTAGTGCAGTAGTCACTTCCTCAGAATTTTTACCACGCGCTCACCTGACCCGTTGTTCCTTAAACTTACTTTTAACCTTAACTGCAGCCATTCCGGTGGCCATGTCCATACAGTGTTTATTTTATTTCCGTGTTACGAAAGTTCGCGTAGAACCTGGGGGTTAAGTGCACTTAGTCTTAAAATTCGTTAGCCTCGCCAACCCTAGGGGCCTCAAGCGTTTCGAGGTTCTTAAAGATTCTAAGTCAAGTACCTCTGGTTTTTCTCTGTTATCAGTAGTCACAAGCGTCTCACGAACCTCAAGGATATGAGGGGCTTTAAGTTTGCTGAAACTACTATAATGTGGGCGCTCTGTTTGCTAGGAATTATTGTAGTTAGGCATAAGCTTTTGAGCTAGTAAGTAATAATCAGATTATACTTTAGTTCCGGCACAAACCGTTGATGGCGTTACCATTTCAGTTCAGACAAGAACCCACTAACGTTTCTAATAGATGGAACAAACCTGTACGGATCAAATTGGACATAGTCTTTAGAAGTCGTTTGCATCTTACATACAAAAAATGCCTGGTTAATATTTTAAATATTGAATTCGGCAGACGGTTGATGAGCAGCAAGTTTAGATTGCATCCATTAATTTCGATTGCAGCACTATCGCAAAGTATGTTAATATTTAGATGGTACAAACTTGTACGGGTCAAATTTAGTTTATACAACGAGCATAATTGTGACATTTAAATATTGAAACAGACACTCGTGGCAGTAATTTGAATAATTAAAGTTAGACGGATAATGCGGATGAAATTAAGTAAACGACATCGCTCAGTAAACGTTATTTAATAGAATGTACGGATTCGCTGAAGAAAATCGCGTTTGACAACAATGGTTTGTAATTTGGTTTAATAGCATTTGGCACCACAACGGTTGAATTTGCAGCATGAAGCGCTTACATAAAAATAGTTTTTATTATTACAAAGCGGAGTAAGTGCAAAAGCTCACGTGAATATTATTTTTATTCCATTTCGTGCCCGTCTGCGCCATAAAATTAGTTATCACACATTCAAAGGGAGCAAGATTTATATAACCGCAACGTATCTCTTAAAACGTTTTTAATTTTTAAAGGCGTCTTAATTATAAATTGAATCTATATACCTTCGCTTTCTTCCAATGCGGGGCACGTGCGAGCCGCACGACTAAGCGTGGGTCGTGGATTATTTAAAAGCGCGCGGTCAAGGCGCGATAATAATTAGATCGCATGGGTGCGGTAAGCAGTATAGCGGTAGCGCGAAGTTGCAGGTAAAGGGGTCCCTAGGTGTGCATAACACTGCTCACCACTCAATCTGGTTTATGGCCTCTCCAAATTAAAGCCGGCAGACGGATGATTAACCGCTCCCCGGCTCGGCACTTCATCCTCCACGCTCGCGTGCGTTTTACACGCGCGCGCGAGATTTTCCTTAGAACTAAATTAATGGAATAAATTACTTACATAGGACGTGAAGGACGATTTGCTGTGTGACGTCCTCGCCGACGCCATTACTTGCGGTACATTGGTAAATTCCGGCCTGATGCCTGTCCACCCTTTCCAAATTGAGCTGCGGCGCAACTAAGGTCTGCTCGCCGCCCGGTAGCAAATTATTTCTACGCGACCACGTCACTTTGGGTACGGGATTTCCGGATGCCTTGCATTCTAATCGAACCGACGTTCCCTTCTTCACTTCCACTCTGCCACTTGACGTAGCGTAGTGTATTCGTGGGGGCACTGAAAAGAAACGTCAGTTTTCATTACACTATACGGCACGAATCCACCTAATGACGTGTGAGGTGGGATACATTCATGGATACGTCTGATAGTGACAGCGAGGCAAGCTCATGGCGCAACCATACAAGTTTGTCATATCATATTTTGACTCCACTAACCTGTACGTTATTAATCATCTAATCGAACAAAACAGGTTTGCATGATTATGCAGACGACCACATTTGCAAATCCTTTCAAATCGAAGTGACTTAGTTGCGAGGGCGGTTTTACGTCGAGCGATAACGTGTAAGTATCTTGCTCTCCAAAAAGTCAATATTGAGCTCGAGTAAAATTCTGCTCTCGCAGATAACAGGTTTTCAATAAAGTAACGCCTATAAGAAGCGATAGTTGCGCCGCTATCTCGTGCAAATTAATTAATTATTAATTTGGGAGCACGTTCGAGGGGAGCAGATGGCCTTAAACCCTTTAAAACTTTTTGTTCGTGTTGCCTATTAAAGACTATCACCTTTCATAATCGGTTAACCGAATCGAGAAGGGAATGTAACGTGAACCGCGCTCTTACTAATGTTGTAGTGGTACTACACATAATTACCCATAGGAAAACATGATGTGTAATGGAAAAGCAACAAGCTGAAAAAGGCACCCCTCAAATAGGCTTGTCCACTTATACTTTACTAACGTGTTCTAAACGTAACTCTCCTCTTTAGCTGTCCTAGTAAAATACCATCACTTTAGTCTTGTGCAATGAACGGACCCTGTGAATGCCACTTACTAGCTTTGAGTCATATGATGTAAAGTAAAAACCAATGGGAACGCATTGAAAGTGAAGGAAACTTCGCTCCGAAACCGTCAGAAATCGTGTGCAGGTTCAAATTCCATCAGAGGGATGGGTTGGTAGGGACGGAAGTGCGAAGTTTTAGGACGCCAACGCTCCCAAGAGGCAAGCTTCCCTGTCTCTCTGCCATTACTACCCTGAGCGTCACTTCACTAGCCGCTTCGAAGCCGGCGAGACCCACGACATCCTTGGTAGCATCCGCTTCAGTTCGCAATAGAGGGGACCAAGAAACGTCGAAGTGACCGAACCAACCCCGATGCTCAAGAAGCGATCCGCAACGAAAGGGCCGCCAACAAAATCCAAAGAAAATTCCTGCTAGAGTACACCGCCGACGAACAGCATCTCTACAAACACAGCCCCTAGGGTCCCGCTACTCGTCATCCACAGAGAAAACCACGAGGACGTCTTCGGCGCCTACTACGTCTCCCCCACCTCCGGGCAGCCCGAAATCGAGGAAACCGCTCCCAAACATATCACTTCTCAAAATTGGAAGCTAGGGCTCGCCAGTACCGGGTGACCCAATAAAACTGTTCCTCGGCCATATCTCGAGAACCGTTCGTCGTATGACTTAGGGGTAAAAAAAATTATATTGGGTAAATCGGTCATGAAGAATCGCTGGAAAATATTTTCAAGTTCTAAAAATGGCCATCAGAGGGCGTAACTGCCATCTTAAATTTTAAAATTGCATTTTCTTTAAATTTCGCATAATAAACTAAACATTCTTTTTTCACATTTTTAAAGCGAACCAGTGTATCTATCATTTTCGTAAAAACAAAAACTTAGTTATTTCAAAAACAAAGATGGCGTGGGGCGTTCAATTGTTTTTGCAATAACCTGCTTTAACTACTTAACCGTTTGACCGATTGTAATAAATTTGCTATCGTTGCAAAGAGCATTCCTTAGGCAATAAGAATCAACCAATATAGTTAATTTAGTTGAATCTTTCCCCGCCAGGGGGGCTAGTTTTGACACTATGATTCAAAATCCTAAAAAAAAATCAAATGGAATGATATAACCTTTTCTTTATGAAAAAGTAGCCTAATAACATCCAAAAAGGCCAGTGAAACCCATTTTTCAAAATCTCGTTCCTAACCTCAAATATTGGGAAAATGAGATTAATTAATTTAAAAAAATGCTTAAATTGTATCTTATTTGACGCATTTCCGGTATTTGTCGATGGCGCGAAAGAAAAGCACCCTGACACTTTTAGGTAGGTCTTGGAAAATTATAAACAAATGAAACAGGATGCATTATAAAATAATAACAGCCGTAATTTGTAAATTATTCTGCTGTGTTTTCGTTCAGAAGGTGCATTTTTTTGAATTTGTAATCTTTTCTAAAATGCCGATTTCTAACCAAGAAGCATTTAATATGCTGGCGATATATTTTGAGTGGTTTCAAAATCCGACCATCGCTGCCCGCATCTTCTATTTGCGTTATCCGAATCGACCACGAACCATCGCCGCCAGCATATTAAATGCTTCTTGGTTAGAAATCGGCATTTTAGAAGATTACAAATTCAAAAAAACGGCACTTTCTGAATGAAAACACTGCAGAATAATTTACAAATTACGGCAGTTATTATTTTTATATTCAACCTGTTTCATATGTTTCATTTTCCAAGGCCTACCGAAAAGTGTAGGGTCCTTTTCCAAACAATCTTTCGCGCCATCGACAAATACCGGAAATACTAGCCCCCTATCGAAGAAGGATTCAACTAAATTAACCATATTTTGGTCGATTCTCATTACCCAAGGAATGCTCTTTTCAACGATACCAAATTTGTTATAATCGGTCAAACGGTTAAGAAGTTAAAGCAGGTTACTGCAAAAACAATTGAACGCGTCACGCCATCTTTGTTTTTGAAATAACTGAGTTTTTGTTTTTACGAAAATGATAGATAAACTGGTTCTCTTTAAAAATGTAAAAAAAAAGAATGTTTAGTTTATTATGCGAAATTGAAAGAAAATGCAATTTTAAAATTTAAGATTGCAGTTACGCCCTCTGGTGGTTATTTGTAGAATTTGAAAATATTTTCCAGCGATTCTTCATGACCGATTTACCCAATAAATTTTGTTACCCCTGTCATACGACGAACGGTCTTATTGGGTCACCCGGTACATTCGCAGCTGTTAGATTTGCATTACCGCAAAGGGCAGCTCAGTTGAGGACGCGACTCTCCGACCCAGGCAACCAACGCTCCCTTGCAAATTCGTGTCGATAGACCTAGAATAAGACACCACCACGCCCACCAGGTTCTGCCAGGTGTAGGTCATAACGGTTGGGAGGAGGGGGGGGGGCTTTCTGTTGCGACAAACCACAACCCCCGACGTTACCAACATACTGAAACACGAAGCGTTCGTGTGGTTTGGAATATGGAGGTCAATCGTCTCTGACAACGGTACGGAATTTACCCGAACGAAGGAGCCAAGGGGTGAAAAGGGGCTGCGCACGCACCTCACCGGAAAATCTCCCAACGCATGGGTGCGCGTACACCCCAAGCAAGGACTTCTTGGGCTACGATCTGATCAGACCAGGAAGATGACGAGAACTCAAAAACCTCCACCCAAGGCTGAATCCCAAAAGAGACCATCGAAACCAACACTGCTACAGAAGCCGTTACGCCAACCACGACCATGCGGTCACCCATGATTAAGTAGGGGTACGGGAAATGGAGAGGAACCGAGAACTTCCTGAAACCAACGCCTATTGGGTCCGTAGGAACAACCACCTGCGATCCGCACCAACTCCACCAGCCCCACCAGTTCCCGCTGGAGGCTAGGAGGAGGAGGGGAGAATTGTTACGGATGAGCCTCCACGACAGCGTTGACTCTTTTAGCAGCGCTGCCACGCCGCTGCCATTTCATTTCTCTTAATAACGTAATAGAGATCGAAAGATCCCTTCGTGGTGAATAAATTACCCTGGGTCAAGATCAACGTCCTCTGGTAACTGCCGCTTCTTGACGAGACATGGACAAACTCCATCAGTGTTTACAATGGAAGAAAATACGGGTCGTCTCGGATTCAATAAGTTCACAATTTTTCGCCAGGTCAAAGATCTAGGTTGATGCTTCAATCCACGCCTTACAAATATTTGTCGATGCAAAACATACTTCAACGTTCATTTATTATATTATTGCTGTGCTACCCACGCAATTTATTTTTTTCCGTCGTCGAAATTTTTCGATATGTGATAAGTGCGCTTGGAGTTATATACCGTATTCCTTAATACAAAACAATTTGTGGGCGCCAGTCTTTTTTCGTATGCCCCCTTGAAACACGCCTGTATTATCTCCGCGATTAAATGATTGCTCCATTTTCATAAATTAACGCACCATTTGACTAACTTCAATGTGACATAGCTTGATCACCGAAAAACTGCACGTTTCACAACTAAATTGCTTACCCGAGTTTAAACTGTAGCCATTCCACCTCTACCTTTACGCTATTTCTGTCTTTTTTTTTAATTTGCGCTTCGCTATTTATATTAAACAAATAACGGAACCAACGAAATTTCCGCGACCGGCGTCCTCTTTAAACCAACAGCAGATCGGCACTTTTTGATTACACTGCAATTTTTCTCGGCCAAAACGCAACCACTGAAGCACTAAGTTCGCTGCTACGAAACGGTTTACATTCAATTTTACTTATATAAACTTTGAAAAAAAGATATAAACCACAATGCGGGGTTCCCGTTACAATGTTAAATTCCATTGCAAGGTGTTCTTCTATTTGAAAAATTTTCAAGTTTAATTTTTGTTGCTTCCAAGCGTTCTTCGAGCATCAACTTTACTTCTTTGCAATTCCCTGGTTCTAAATAGAACTTTTGAGAGCAGCATTTTTTAGCATTCTTGAAGGTAATGGTGTCAAACAGTCTTTTTGTGGGTAAACAATTATATAATTATATAAACTTTGGAAAAAAAATGTAAACCAAAATGTGGGGTTCCCGTTACAGTGTCAAATTCCATTGCAAGGTGTTCTTCTATTTGAAAAATGTTCAAGTTTAATTTATGTTGCTTCCAAGCGTTCTTCGAGTATCAACTTTACTTCTTTGCAATTCCCTGGTTTTTAATGCAACTTTTGAGAGCAGCATTTTTTTAGCTTTCTTGATTATGGTGTCAAACAGTCTTTTTGCAGGTAAACAATTATATAATTATATAAACTTTGGAAGAAAAATGTAAACCACAATGTGGGGTTCCCGTTACAGTGTCAAATTTCATTGCACGGTATTCTTCTACTTGAAAAATTTTTAAATTTAGTTTATAATACTTCCAAGCGTTCTTCGAGCATCAACTATACTTCTTTGCAATTCCCTGGTTCTAAATGGAACTTTTGAGAGCAGCATTTTTTTAGCACTCTTGAAGATTATGGTGTGAAACAGTCTTCTTGTGGGTAAACAATTATATAATTAATTATATAAACTGTGGAAAAAAAATGTAAACCACAATGCGGGGTTCCCGTTACAGTGTCAAATTCCATTGCAAGGTGTTCTTCTATTTGAAAAATTTTGAAGTTTAATTTATGTTTCTTCCAAGCGTTCTTCGAGTATCAACTTTACTTCTTTGCAATTCCCTGGTTCTAAATGGAACTTTTGAGAGCAGCATTTTTTAGCATTCTTGAAGGTAATGGTGTCAAACAGTCTTTTTGCAGGTAAACAATTATATAATTATATAAACTTTGGATAAAAATGTAAACCACAATGCGGGGTTCCCGTTACAGTGTCAAATTCCATTGCAAGGTGTTCTTCTATTTGAAAAATTTTGAAGTTTAATTTATGTTTCTTCCAAGCGTTCTTCGAGTATCAACTTTACTTCTTTGCAATTCCCTGGTTCTAAATGGAACTTTTGAGAGCAGCATTTTTTAGCATTCTTGAAGGTAATGGTGTCAAACAGTCTTTTTGCAGGTAAACAATTATATAATTATATAAACTTTGGATAAAAATGTAAACCACAATGCGGGGTTCCCGTTACAGTGTCAAATTCCATTGCAAGGTGTTCTTCTATTTGAAAAATGTTCAAGTTTAATTTATGTTGCTTCCAAGCGTTCTTCGAGTATCAACTTTACTTCTTTGCAATTCCCTTGTTCTTAATGCAACTTTTGAGAGCAGCATTTTTTTAGCTTTCTTGATTATGGTGTCAACCAGTCTTTTTGTGAGTAAACAATTCCTAGTATACCTATGAACCCAAAACTCCGTGGTTAAAGTGGATTAGAGCTGTTCAAACACATCAAGTACGCTTTTATCACTTCGACTTCACTTCACTAAGTTTAGCGATTAAATTACCGCAAAAGGAAACCTCCCTTACAAAATAAACGCGCACAAATTCATTACAACGGCAGCTAACGTTGTCGCACTTTGCTAGATAAATAATTAATTTCAAGCTCGCTCACTCACGGCCCTCTAAATTTCCGCACGTCTTTACCTATTCATCTTTAAAGCTACGTGCTCGTTTAGGTGTTAAATCGCCATACATCCGTCAATAGGGACCCGTTCTAATTAGGAAGAGGAGAAGCGATTGCCTTCCTATCTGGAAACGTGGAAGGATTCAGCAACTCGTATAATCCCGACATTCAGACTCCTCGCACAAGGAGAAAAAGTCAAAAGCTCAAGGATACTATATAAAAATTAATAACGTTGTCATATTAAGTTTTCGAAAACGAACGGCACCATAGAAAGCAAGTGAGCCGCGGTGAAAAGCTCCTTTATTTACGATTTGGACGAGAGCGTCGGTCGTCGGAAATCTTTTCTGTCCTTTTTCCCTTGCAGTATCGCCAATAATATCACTCTTAAGCCCGACGGCTCATTTAACTTACTTAGCCTGTAATTATTGTGAAAGATCCGGGTGTCTCCATTAACGTTGAAATAAGTACATCACAATAGGTAATCCTGTCAGAACCCGGATAACTAGAAGCGAGAATTTAATGGAACGATAATTACTTATTCATTAATGTATAGTACGTGCGCAAGATGCAAGCGGTTATACACTTCGTTTAGGGAATTCGATTTTGCATTGTCATTTTCAAACAGGAACGGACGGTGTGAGCCAACTTCTAGTTTGTAGGACCGATCCCGACTGTCAGCAATGCCTAATACCAAATAAATTAAGGAAACCCATGGAACACATATCAACTCCGTATAGGTTTATAACATCGAAGTATTGAGATCACCGTATAGGTTCATAACATCCAAATATTGTGCCCTGAGCGGCGCGGAACTGTAGTTATTGGTAGCATAATCGAGTAGGTTCGTAAAGTAAGCGTAAATAGAAAAGGTTTAGTTGCCAGCGGAACGAAGAATGTCCGTATTAAGCACTCAATCTCAATCGCACGCTTCCTCCTTAGAGGCACTCCCTTTGCTAATGATGCCGCTTTTGATTTTGTTTTCGCCGCTCACCGAACCAGAATTATCGGTTCATTTAAACTGAAACGCATTCCGAAAACTGACTAAACTTATTCCGCTCCCTGTATTAATGGAACAACTTTTTCCTTTATCCAACGCACGCGACGCGGAGGAGCGGAGCCGTCTGACACGACGTAGCGTATGAATAAACGCCGATATACCCTATAAACTATACATTCTATCGCTGGTGAAATATCAAAAGACAGCTTTTCAGGCTTTGACAATGTGCGCTGAGGTGTGATATTGTACAGCCGAAACCCGATCGAAAATGCGGTCGCCTATGAAATGTTAAATTTTTAGCACATGCATGAGGAATTATGAGAGGCTGAGATTCGAGGCACTTCTAATTCCACTTTTATACATTTTTTTTCCTGTGGCACGTTACACAGGTTAATTGATTTTGCATTCGTGTTTCAAGGTGTGTTCTTGTAATGTTCAGGCACTACTTGAATTAGTAAGGAGGGTCTTTTATTGAGCATTAAATCTTAGACACGACAGTATTTAAATTATGATTGCGCCTCACCAACTGATTCCAGAATTTTTTGCACTCTGGAAACGCACCTCCAGATTCTGGACTATGCGGTGTTCTGAATTTTCTGATCCGAAACGTGATTTGGATTTAAAAAGCCCCCAGTTCCAGTCTAGTCCCTGATTGGTAGATTTGTGAATTTTTATTCTAGATCCATAATTCCAATCTAGAGTTTCCGAGTTTCCAACACTGGGTCTCTCGGTCTTGGGCTAGAGTCTTGTTTTTAGGCTCTGCTGGACCTTTGAACCTGTAATTTGTATTCTATAATCAGGATTTCGCGGTTTTAATTCTCAATTTCAATACCAGACCGATAATGCTTGGACTTAGGCTTTCAGATTCAGGGTTTCACATTTGTGTTCTGAATCTTTGGATCCGAAGCGTGGTTGGAATTTGGAAAACACACAACTCCAGATTCTGGGGTCCGATTTCCGGGAATTTTGATTTTAAATCCATTTTTCCAGGCTAGAATTTCTAAATTTCAAGGACCTCATCTCTCGATACTACAGCGTAGGGAAATTCTCAAATGTTGATCCAAAATTCGGCGATGGGCCTATAATCGGTATCCTAAATTCAGGATTCCGCGATCTTCATTCTTAATTTATAATACCAGATCATAATCCTAAATTTAAAATGAATTTTTGACACTCCCTTCAATTTCTGATTTGGTATAACCGACTGTCAATTTTGCAACTCGGATTTCGAATTTCGGATCATTTCGTATTCTTCAATTCCTTACACTGGATCATGATTCATGCAGGTTGGATCGACCAGATTTGGGCTCGGATCCTGCGCCCAGGACCATGAATTATAATTTCCAATTAATAATTCCAGAATTTTTACTTGATACTGCACTCTGAAAACTCAACTCTGAATTGGAATCTTCGGTACTGTGCTCGGAATTTTCTGATCCGAAACGTGATTTGCATTTTAAAAGCCTCCAGTTCCAGAATCCAGTCCCTGATTGGTAGATTTAGGAATTTTGATTTTAGATCTATTATTCTAAACTAGAGTTTCCGAGTTTCTAACACTGGATCTCTCGGTCTTGTTTCTAGGCTCTGCTGGATCTTTGAACCTGTAATTTGTATTCTAGATTCAGGATTGCGCGGTTTTAATTTCAATACCAGACCGATAAGGCTTGGACTTAGGCTTTCAGATTCAGGGTTTCATATCTGTGTTCTGAATCTTTGGATCCGAAACGTGGTTTGAATTTTGAAAACACGCAACTCCAGATTCTGGGGTCCGATTTTCGGGTGTGGGAATTTTGATTTTAGATTCATTATTCCAATCTAGAATTTACAAACTTCAAGGACCTCATCTCTCGATCATGATTCATGCAGGTTGGATCAACCAGTTTTGGGCTTGGATTCTACGCTCAGGACCATGGATTATAATTTCCAATTACAAGTGTTCGGATTTCACATTTGGGTTCTGGTTACCAGGTTATTTTAACTTTGAACTACAGAAACCGGATTTCAGATATTAATAGGATCCGATACTATTAATTCCTCACAATTCGAGTTCAGATTCGGCACCGTAAGGGTTTGGATCCAGGATTTTGAATTTATCATACTCACTTTTCTTTGATTGGGTTGCGTACTAAGGATCTGGTATTCTGGACCTTAGATTTCAGAATCCGAATTCCCCATTCGAAATGCTGGCTCTGAATTTTAGAGTAAATACTAAATAGGTTTATCGTGTACACGAACACGTTGGAATTCCATAAAAGTGCGCGATTCCAATGAATCTGAAATATGTAGTCCATAATTCAGAGTCAAGGGTTTTGGATCGTAAATGCCTCGACTTCCGTGTGCCAGAAGAGAAAAGACCACAGAAGTTAACACCGAGATATGACCGTCTTTTCCCAAAAACGATCAATAGAGTTTGAAGGGAGAGAGGTGCCCCCCCCCCCCCCAGCTATACACTCGCCAAGGAAGGACAATTCTCTCCCCTATTACCCTTCCCTCCTACAGGAATCTTTGGGAAGAGTAATTGAATCTTAAAAATGGGAGGAGGGGTATTCCATACCCCCCCCAGACCCCCCGGTGCTACGTTCTTCTCAGAAGACGTTTAATATCAAATTTCGAGAAAAAACCAAAGCACCAAGATACCAAAAAAATCATGAGAGTAGAAGGAAAAACGTAGTACCGGGGGGTATGGAGGATACGGAATACCCCCCAGCAGTAGCCCCGCGCCAAGGAAAACATCGACCCTTTCTCTATTACCTTTGCCTTCATAGTAGTCTTCGGAAAAGTGATACTGATTTTTCATACAGCGGGGGTATTCCATACTCTAACCCCCCCCCCCCCCCCCAATCATTGTCAGGCTAGAAGGTAGTACCGGAGGTTTGGGGGTAGGAGTACCCTCGACAAGGAAGATTTCAATAATTCTTTCTATATTACTCATTCCCTCCCTAGTAGTCTTTGGATATGTGTAACTGAATCTTTGTATACGGAGGAAGGCCATACCCCCATATACCCCCCTGTGCTACGATCTTCCCAAAAAGCAGAAATTAGAACCAAGATACGACTGCCCTTTCCGAAAAACCATCATAAAGGTTCTGAGAGATAAACTTGAAGGACGAACGGGTAGTAACGGTAGTACCCCCCCCCCCCCCCCCGTACCCTCGGCAAGGAAGGTTTCGATTCGAACACTTTCCTCTATTATCCTCGCACTATCATAGTGGTTATTGGAAAAGGTAATTGAATCTTCGTATACTTAGGGGGTATGAAATTCCAAACTCCCCAGGCCCCCCGGTACTAGGTTCATCCAAAAAAACGGTAAATGATAAAATTCGAAAGAATACCACAAAACTTAGTACATAGATACGACTGTCCTTTCCCAAAAACAAACATGCGAGTAGAATGAGGAATGTAGTACCGGGGGGTCAGGCCATGTTTTTGGAAAAGTGTTTCTGAATGTTCGTGTACTGGGGGGGGGGGAAGACCCCTCCCCCCCGCTGGGGGGTTTTTCCAAAAAAGCGTTTAGTGACTAATTTCGAAAAAAATCCACACAACTTACAACCAAGAGACGACTGTCCTTTGTGAAAAAACAATCATGAGGGTAGAAGGAAGAACTTAGTACCTGGGGGTATGGGGGGTATAGAATACCCCCCCCCCCCAGCAGTATTCCGCCAAAGAAGATGTGGATAATTCTTTTCTTTCTCCATTATCCTTGTCCTTCTATGGTAGTCTTTGGAAAGATGTTACTGAATGTTTGTGTAGTGGGGAATTCGATAGCCCCCCCCCCCGCGGTCTCCGGCAGGAGTCTCGTTGGAAATGGGTCATTAAATATTCCTATACTGGGGGTTACTCCATACCCGCAGGCCCACCGGTGCTACGTTCTGCCCAAAATTTCGAGTAATGGCTACACAACTTAGAACCAAGATACCACTCCCAAAAACCATTATGAGGATTCTGAAGGACTTAACAAAGAACGTAGCGTGGGGGGTTTGGAGGGTGTGGATTACCTTCAGCAGCACTCTCGCCAAGGAAACTCTCGATAATGCTTTTCCATAGTGGTCTTTGGAAAAGTGCCCCCCTCCCCCGCCCGCGGCGGTACTCTCGGCCAGGAAGGTCTCAACAATTCTTTCTCTATTTCCCTTGCACTCTCAAAATAAGCTTTGGAAATGGGTCACTGAATATTCGTATACTGGGGGGCAGGCTCCCGGTGCCACGTTCTTCCCAAAATTTCGAGAAATGGCTACAGAACCAAGGTACTACTTCCCCTTCCAAACAACCATTATGACTGTTCTGAAGGAAGAAAGAACGTAGTGTGGGGGGTTTGGGGGGTGTGGATTACCTTCAGCAGTACCCTCGGCAAGGAAAGTCTCGATAATGCTTTCTCTATTACCCTTGCCCTTCCATAGTGGTATTTGGAAAAGTGTTACTGAATCTCTGTGTACTGGGGGTATTCCATACCCCTAGACCTCCGGTGGTACGTTATTCCTAAGAAGCGTATAATGAAAAATTTCAAGAAAAGACTACAGAACTTAGAACCAAGAGACGACTGTCCTTTGTCCAAAAACAATCATGAGAGTAGGAGTAAGAAAGTAATACCGGGGGGGGAGTATGGAATAACCCTCTACCTCCAGCAGTACCCTGTATCCCCGCCAAAAAAATGTCGATAATTCTTTCTCTACTATTACCTTTGCCCTTCTATTAATAGTAGTCTTTGGAAAGGTATTTCTGAATCTTCGTATACTGAGGGTATTTAATACCCCAGGTTCTTCCCTAAAAAGCGTTTAATGGCAAATTTTGAGAAAATACCACGGAACTTGGAATGCGATACGACTGTCCTTTTCCAAAAAACCTTCAGGAAGGTTCTGAAGGCTAAATTTGAAGGAAGAACGTAGCATCGGTGGGTTTGGTAGTTTGTTTGCAGGTTTGGATGTCCAGAACTAAAATTCACAACATGCACAATCCGAGACATGACGCCGGCGCCGCCATCTTGCCAAGATGGCGCCCAAAAACGGTTTTCTGCAAATATCTTCAAATCTATGCGGTTTTCGAAAAAGTATGTTGAGAGCAGAATTGAAAAGCCAGAAATGTTCTTAGCATATTTTTGATAAAGTGAGCCGTTTAGGCTTAAGAGCTGATTGAATGACAACATATTGTGTTAATTTCTATAAACTGGCCCTATCTCCATATACCTATGCGTATAAATTTATATTTTATAGTAAAACGGGTTATTCAATTGGTTTCTCGTTATTTTTATAATTTACTGGCTAACCGGCACATTCCTAGCATAAGTCCAGATGCCGATGTGCACATCTGCAATAAAGCGCCACCAGAGGGCGCTAGCTATTTACCCCTCATTTCTCTATAAGGCGCCTAGAAGCAGATCGTTTGTCGTGTCGCTTAACAGTTGTACTGTACGGTAATAAGCGTTTTCTAATTCGCAACGTATTTAGCGTTTACGTGTTGATTTTAGTACCTAAGTGGATTAGGCCTACAGGGGAAACCACGTTAAAACGCGCCGTGTACTTTACCTCTTGGGTGGCGTGGAAACAAGTATAGCATTTTAAATCGAAATTAATTGATCATAAATTACTAACATGGATTAATTAATGAATTAATCGATTGATTGAATAGAAGATATGCCATTATTTCGTGATAAATATTTACTAAGAACTTATTTTATAGGAAACTTTCTCCTCTTTAATTTTGCGTTCTACATACTTTTTTGAAAAACGCAAAGTTTTCGGAGATATTTGCAAAAAACTGTTTTTGGGCGCCATCTTGACAAGATGGCGGCGCCGGCGGCATGTCTCGGATTGTCCATTTTGTGAATTTTAGTTCTAGATCCCAAAACCTATAAAAAAGTTTCAAAACTTCCGGACTTATTTCCAGGTAAAAATCCCCAATGACTGACCTAATAATTCTTTCTCTATTGCGCTTGCACTCTCATAGTACTATTTGGGAAATGAATCTTCGTATACTGGGGGGGACATTCCAGCCCACCCACACCCCCCCGGTACTATGTTCTTCTCAGACGTTTAATCATAATTTTCGAGAAAAGACCACAGAACTTGGAATTAAAACACGACCGTCCTTTCTCAAAAACCATCTTGAGAATTTTGAAGGCTAACCTTGAAAGAAGAACGCTGTGTCGTGGGGTATCGGGTATTGAGAATTCTGGAGATATTGAACCCTTGCGCGGATTCGGAATTCTGAATTCCAAGTTATGTATCTTGGTATCGGCCTATAACGTATGGGATGTTGGTTCCGGAGACTAATATTGAACTGAATTCTGGAGAATTTCCTGTTTTCAGAGTCCAGGTTTTGCATTTCCAACTTTTGGGTTGCGCATGGATGAAGATCTCAGGGTAGACGCTATCTAAATTCATTTCCAAGGAAATTGCTTGAAAGTTGAGGGTACGCCGGACCTTGTATACGCGAAACTTCGCTACTAAAGATGCACTAGCCCGTTTCGTGTATTTATATTGTTGATACTGTAGACGCCGGAGTATTACACAAAGAATTTCCTCATCCGCATCTAAAACATTGAGAGGATGAGTAAGCGAAATTATACTAATTAGCTCCTCTACATTCTGCAATTTCTATGACTAAAGTTGCAGTTTGAAGGGCGGTCCGTGCAAAATTTCTATTTAACAAACCGCTTTTATTTCTTACTAAAAGTAAACGAGCAGAATGGTTGCAATATTGCGGAAGTTATAAGCAGAACTCCAACTTGGAAATAGTTTCGTGCGACTCACTAAACCCATTTACTGTTTTTGATAACACAAAAATTGAAAACTTCAAACTAAAACATAATAAAGTCCCGAAGTTCCATCCATTACAGTCGACAACATTAACCTATTACGACGTTTATTGCTTGTACAACGGCGAAATCAAAATAAGTAAACTTTTCGCAAAAGAACTACCCTCTCTCGTTTTATTCCTTTATGTGGAGTACCAAGTTCGAAGGTGGTGTATTTAGTGATTTTCAATTGAAAGTTTCGTCTCCGCCGCGCCGTATTGAAGTTTAATTGAAACCTCCTTTGCGGTTCACCATCGTCAATATTTTCTTTCAATTACTTCCAACAGCGAAAATCGGGTCGCTAAACTGTTTTCTTTTTCTTCTCGTCTTTGTTGACTGATTTGAGGATGTGAGAGCTCTACAAATATGCGCGATAGTTGTTTTACCCCCATAAAATATGCATCCCGTCATTTTTTTCTGGCGTTGATGAAGGAAACGGCCTTTGTTGTAACTTTGATGTAGTAATGAAAACGTACTTGGCAAATACTACTAGGGCTTTTACGTCACGCTTGATTTTACGTTAAAGCTCCCTCACGTTCGCTATGTAAACGACAACAAATGTTCAAACATTCCAGCAATTTTCTCAATTTTAGTATAAACATTTATGCGTACAAAGAAAATATTTTGGAATCAACTTCGGCGGAATGCTTTGTGAGTAAATTTACATTTCATACTTAGCCAACATGCGGTGCCTTTTTATTACTAATAAGGTCACGTTCAGGGTTGCGTCCGTAGGCCATTGTAACCCACTCCAAAACGTTTTTTAGTTACTGTTTGTTGTTGAAATTGGAACTGTACCCATTCTTTGAAGCCAAAACGGCCGCCATCTTGAATTTCTTCATCAAAACCTTCCCAGAAATGTTCTTTGGAGTAATTTTTACTTTTTTTTACTTGCAACTGCTCTCATCAAAGTCGATGTTCCTTAGAAATGGCTTTCAAGGCTTCCCTTCCTTAAGGAATCTCCGTAAAGGTCCATTTCGTGCGTCTAAAAAGTAGGAAAACTGCGGCCATCTTGAATATATTATACTTGCACTTAATTTAAGATCCAGAGTGAAGGTGCCATAAGTCCCTGTTAGCAGAATTACTGTGTGATTACAAAATCTAGGATCCTCAATCCAGGCTACAAAGTTCAAGTTTAGTACCCTGGGTACAAAACCTCCAGTGTTTGAAATGCGTATGTTAAAGATCAGTCAGGAATTCTGGATACCAGATGGTCTAGAACACGGTCCACAAACTATAATATTATAATATATAATCTATAATCCAAAAGCGAAAATCCAGATCCAACATTCCGAGTCATTAAATCCTAGATACCGTATTTTGAAACTTGTTTAATGGGTCAGAACCAAAACCTTTCATTCTAGGTTCTAGATTAAAAATCCTGAGAACTGTATCTTGTACCGGGTGACCCAATAAGACTGTTCCTCGACCATATCTCGGGAACCGTTCGTCGTATGACTTAGAGGTAAATCGGTTATGAAGAATTGCTGTAAAATATTTTCAAGTTCTAAAAATGACCACCAGAGAGCGTAATTGCCATCTTACTTTTTAAAATTGCATTTTCTTTAAATTTCGCATTATAAACTAAACACATTTTTAAAGAGAACCAGTTTTTCTATCATTTTCGTAAAAACAAAAGCTCAGTTATTTCCAAAACAAAGATGGCGTGGGGCGTTCAATTGTTTTTGCAATAAACCTGCTTTAACTTTTAACCGTTTGACCGATTTTAACAAATTATGTATGGTTCAAAAGAGCATTCGTTGGGCAATGAGAATCAATCAAAATATAGTTAATTTAATCGAATCCTTCGCCGCCAGAGGGGTTGTTTTGACACAATGACCCGATATCCTAAAAAAATCAAAAAAATCAAATGGAATGATATGACTTTTTCTTTATGAAAAAGTAGCCAAATAACATCCAGAGGCCAGTGAAAACCGTTTTTCAAAATCTCTTTCCTAACCTCAAACATTGGGAAAATGAGATTAATTATAATAAAAATGCTTAAGTTTTAAAAACAATTGAACGCCCCACAGCATCTTTGTTTTAGAAATAACTGAGTTTTTGTTTTTACGAAAATGATAGATAAACTGGTTCCCTTTAAAAATCTGAAAAAAAATGTTTGAGTTTATTATGCGAAATTTAAAGAAAATGCAATTTTAAAATTTAAGATGGCACTTACGCCCTCTGTTGGTCATTTTTAGAATTTGAAAATATTTTCCAGCGATTCTTCATGACCGATTTACCCAATAATTTGTTATACACCTAAGTCATATGACGAACGGTTCTCGAGATATGGCCGGGGAACTGTCTTATTGGGTCACCCGGTACACCGTGTAGAAAGATCCTGGAGCAACACTACCAGTATCCAAGATATTCAATTCTTGATTATGGGATCTAGATTTTGGATTCAGAATTTAGAATACTCCAGCTCAATGGAGCGCCAGCGTATCGACGCCATCTAGAGTTTCCTGTCCATCCCCGTTAGAAAAGGGTTTCAAAATATGTTTGGAAATTTCCTTAAAATCTTTTTATGGATCTATTTCTTGGGTTTCAGGAGAAGGTTTATTCTCCTAAACCCAAGAAATAGATCCGCAAAAAGATTTTTACCGCACCGTTTGATGCTGCCATACAGAATTGCTTGTATTTGTATCTGCAAATTCCTAAATAATTGTATTTTTCGGATCCCCAAGTTCAGGTTCCAAAATAAAAGTTGCAGAATCCGAATTCAGGGTTCGTAACGTATATTCCAGAGTGTACACCATCCAGAACTAGAATCCAGGCTATAGTCTATGATCCAAACTTCTTAACTGTATCCAGAACTCAAAATCAAAAATGTAGGATTCACTCAAGCGCCTAGAGCTTAAGATCCAGACTTAAAAATCTGGTACTCAGTATCCGACATTCAAAATCCTTGATTTCGGAGCAGCACCCCGGTTCTGGATCCAGTGTATACAAGCTGGAACATAAGTCAGAGGTAGGAACCTTGCACTCAAAGTACACGGTCGGTTCAGATTTCAAAATCCGGAATAGAAAAAGTAGGATTAAGCCTCCCAGTCATAGGATTCAAGGCCAGGGGTTCAAATACCGGACCAATTACCCACAACCTGGAATACAACCAATATTTACAACTGAAGATCCACCATTGACTTTTAAATCAGGATTTCCAAATTGAGGGTACGATATCGAGTCCGGAATAAATCACGCATCCGTGCTAGGGTCCAAAACAAACACCTCGCAATCCAGAATCTCCTCGCATCCGTGGCAGAGTTTAACATGTCAAGTACCTGAATCCAAAATTTTACTTATTTTATTTTATTTTATTTTATTTTATTTTATTTTATTTTATTTTATTTTATTTTATTTTATTTTATTTTATTTTATTTTATTTTATTTTATTTATTTATTTTATTTTATTTTATTTTATTTTATTTTATTTTATTTTATTTTATTTTATTTTATTTTATTTTATTTTATTTTATTTTATTTTATTTTATTAAGGGTTGTTCTACCAACCCAACCCACTATACATTTACAAATATCCATGCCCGAACCAGGATTCGAACCAGGGACCCTTAGTACCGCAGTGAAGCTTCAACTCAACTGCGCCCCACGGGCAGGAAGCTAGGGGTGCAGATTACAACCTGTTATCTGTAACATGGACTTCATAGCGCGAGATTCGACAGCTAGGATCCAAAATCACAGAATTGGAATCTGAAATCTGGAATCCGTAACTCTTCGTAATCCAGATTCCAAAACTCACCGTCCACGTGTCAATGTCCGGTAACCCATAGTTCAGAGTTTCAGGCTCCTGGTATTCGATTCCAGATGTGGAATTCAGAATCCGTCACACAGAGCATGTAGTTCAAAATAGAAGATTCTATCACGAATCCGGAATTCAGGGTCTATCTTCTTCCCTGGCTCCAAATCTTGAACCATGGGCGTTAAATTTGATACCAGATTTTCAACCCTGAATTCATGAACCTAAAGTGTAAATCTCAGTTCCCGAACCCGAATTCGAAATACAGGTTCCAGGATACCGTCTTCCTGGATCGTAGAGATTCTAGTACAAACCTTAGGTTTTGATAACTCTCGAGTCTAGATTGTGGTCTTTTGAACCCAAATTACAGACCCAGAAATCGATTGACCATACTAAATTCTGGATCCGGGATTCCTTAGTATAAACCTGAAGTTTTGAATTAAGGAACTCTGGATTTTAGATTCTGCACCCGAATCCGATTCCAAAACTGTATTACGCACTGTATTATAATTTCCAGGTTTTTCTTAATCTCGTATCCTGAAATCTGGAGTTAGGGCTCTAGATTCCCTATCTATATACTTGACTTTGGATCCTTTTGAAACCTAGATCTATCTTGAAATATCGTGATTGGATTCTGTATGTCGGAACATGAATTAGATTCCGATCTCCTGATTCCCCACTTTAAACCCCAAATACTTAATTCTGGACCATGGCTTCCTTAGTTCTTAAGTTTTGAATTAACGAGCTCTGGATTCCAGGTTCTGGAACCCAAATCCGATTGCAAAATCTAGGCTTTGCATTTTGCACCCTGTATCCTAATTTCATATTTTTTTAAAATCTCGTATCCTAAACGCTGGAGTTAGGGCTCTAGATTCTTCGTCTAGATCCTTGACTTCGGACGCTGGATTCACAAACACACACCAAATCTTACTGGCGTTCACAATCTACCTGATCTATGCGATTTGAGACAGAATTGGGATAATCCAGACCGAAAGGATTACAAAATCCAAGAGGACAAGACTGATTTTGATTGAATTTATTCCCAGTCGCGAGATTTGGGGTCTGATAGTCAAGATCCTGAATCCAGAATTAATTGTTCCTAGGCTGCGACTAAGAACTCGGAATCCAGGGCTTATACTATGAATTGTGGATTGTGTATGCCAAGTCAGTTTTCAGGACCTGGGCCCAGGTATTAGGATTACGGAGTGAAAAGACTACAGGTTTCAAAATCCAGAATAGAGAATGTAGCACAAGCACTTTGGATACCGAATTCCAGTTGTGTCCAAGTCCAGAATCTCTTGTACAAGATCTAGGGTAGCGAATAGGGATTAACGTAACAGTCTTCGGGACCCAGGAATCTAGAATTTAGAACCCAAACCCAGATCCAAAATGTTGAAGTTTTGAATACCCGTGCTCTAGAATCTGGTTTTTTGTTGGTTCTAGATTCTAGTTCAGCACAAATTCCAGAGCACCCAACCTCCAAAGTAGTCTATCAGAATAACCGAACATTGAAATTTCAGAATTCGGTATGTATCTAATTCAGGATTCACAAAATTTACTATTCAGACGTTGAGACCTTAATCCGATGCGGTATTTCGAATCCATTGTTCAAAATGCACCCTTCTCAATTAAACACTTATATTCCGAAGTCTAGGCTACAGTACAGAGTCCGGAGTCCAAAATCTAGCACTTATTGTTTGAAAGAATCCAGATACAGGAACATAGTGTTCAGAATCTTGGCATCTCGGATTCAAGATCACTTAAAGTTTCGTGATCAGCAATTCAGGACACTCCAACTGTATGGAGTACCGTCATCTTCGCACCAACAGGAACACATACTCCATTTTAAATCTGGAATTTGGATTAACTCTTCCAATCTCTTATCCATAATCCTGAAATCATATTCTGAAAGTTGAATTGGGCACTAGAGACGGATTATGGTGAGTGTGATTCAGAATTCCAACCCACGAAATCCAAATTCTGGATCCAAGATCCTGGGAATTAGGCCATGAACTTTGGTGTAATAAATCTAGGATTCAAAGGTTGGGATCTCAGGTCACGTATCTAGATACTGCCCCAGGTCAGGTATCTAGATATTTCACTTTCAACCCTAGTTCCGAACCTTTGAATCCTAGATCCTAGATTGTTTCCAAATATTCAAAATTAATAAGAAAAAGTGTTTTCCCGAGAAATTTTGGAGTAGTCGATTTTTGGTAAAAAAGGCTTTTTTTGAGGCCGAAAAAAAAATTGTCTCAGATTGACCCGGAAAAAAATTTTTCTTATAGAATGTGGCCTGTAGAATCCATAATATCAAACAGTTCCAAGATTGGGCTACTAGTTCAAAAGTTACAGCCCTTTGAATTTTCTTTCGAAATTGGTTTCTAGTCCATAACTTTTGATTGAGAGGTCTGATCGAAAAAGTACGAATTGATTTGGATTCTACGCACCCAATTTAATAAGAAAAAGTGTATTCTCGAGAAATTTTGCTGTAATCGATTTTTGGTAAAAATGGAAGGTTCTACACTGCCTTTTTTTGAGCCCCGAAAAAAAAATTGTCTCAGATCGACCCGGAAAAAAAATTTTCTTATAGAATGTGGCCTGTAGAATCCATAATTTCAAACAGTTCCAAGATTGGGCTACTAATTCAAAAGTTACAGCCCTTTGAATTTTTTTTCGAAATTGGTTTTTTGTCCATAACTTTTGATTGAGAGGTCTAATCGAAAAAGTACGAATCGTTTTGGATTCTACGCACCAAAATTAATAAGAGAAAGTGTTTTCCCGAGAAATTTCGGAGTAGCCAATATTTGGTAAAAAAGGAAGGTTATATACTTGCTTTTTTTGCGGCCGGAAAAAAAAATTTTTTTGAGAAAAAATTGGGCACTATAGACGGATTATGGGGAGTGTGATTCAGAGTTCCAACCCCCGAAATCCAAATTCTGGATCCAAGATCCTGGGAATTACGCCCTGAACCTTGTGTAATAGATCTAGGATTCAAAGGTTGGGATCTAAAGATACTGTCCAAGGTCAAGTATCTAGACATTTGACTTTCGACCCTAGTTCCGAACCTTTGAATCCTAGATCCCAAATAATGGGATTATGAACGTCTACCTATAAATAAAGGCGTTGGCTCCTCGATGATGGAGTATGAATTGGATTCCGGCTTCCTCATACCACACTTTAGAGTCTGAATACTAAGTTCTGGAGATTCCTTAGTATAAACAGGCTTTGAATTCAGGAACTCTAATATAGTGAGAATGTGGAACCCAGAATCAATTGTTTCTACAACCCATACAATTATCGGGCCCGATAACTAAGAACCCGGATTCCAAGGCCCAGGATCCGAATTGTGGACTATGAATGCTGATTCCAATATTCAGGATCCAGTATTCAGGATCTAAGTCCAGGGATTAGGATTCCGGAGTGCAAAGATTAGAATACAGGTTCAAAATTCCAGAACAATCTATAATCCAGAAGCTTAGATTCTGGGGGATTGCGGAATCTTGTATCCAGATTCTCTTTGTTCGTACTAAAGTCATGTCTAAAAATGTTATCCTGATTCGGAACGTGTCTAACTGACCACCGGTCCCAAGATAGGTTGCAGACATCCAGAAAAATTGTGAGCATCCAGAAATAGATAATTCAAAACGTGAGTTTATATTTTGTCTACAGAATAAAGCAGTAGTACTAATTCATTATGTTGTATTTATAGGGAACTCTCCACCCGATACTTTCAACAGCAAATACACAAAAAAAAGATCCGATTTCATTATAAAAACACAACAAAAGTCAAAATCGAGTCCGTTCATTTGAAATTTTAGATGAGATTCCAATTTCGTTTCTCTCCCGCGGCACGTATTTATTTATATCTGTGTAGATTTGGTATTCAAATTTTTACGAAAAATAATATTATTTACGACTCTTCTTTTAGGTCGAATATGTTTACAAGCTGACCATTGTATTATATTCCTTTTTATATTTCGGCGAGAGTAACAGTAAACCGGCGGCTTAATTAAAAATGGAGACAATCCGCGGCGAAAATAAAAGAAGGGAAGGACTTTAATATTTAAATTTACGGCGGAACTCGGTTGTAACCTTTTTTTATCAGATTTGCAAAATATGGCTCGAAACGAAAATTAGGGACTTGTATGCAAGGTGTGTACCGAATTTAATAACGGCAGGTGGGCGAAGGGGGTTGCGTTTTGTGATGCTACTTCCTTGGGGGGCAGTGACGTTCGTTTGGATTACAGGGTGTTTAATTGGAAAGCACACACCCCTATTAATTTTTAACATTACAAGCCGAAACGTCAAATAAAAAGTGACCGTAAGATCGAGATTGGGGTTTATAATCCAAGAAGACGGAACTCAAAATAAAGTATTGGGATCAAGAATCCAGAACTGTAATTCCAACCCCAAAATACAAAGCTTGGATTTTGGAATCGGATTCGGAATCCACAATCCAGAATTCGAAGTCCTTCACTTCAAAGCTAAGGAATCTCTGATCCAGAATTTAGTATTTACCGTCTAAAATGTAGAATTAGGAAATCGGAATCCAAGGTCAAGGAGCTAGACTTGACTTGGGAGCCTAGATCCTAACCCTATAAAATAAAATAAAATAAAATTAGGAAAACCGAATCCAAGGTGCATAAATAAATAAATAAACTACGACCTAAGATTCAAAAGTTGGGATTTAGTAACTAAGATCAAGTATCTAGACATGACTTGACTTGTGAGCCTAAATCCTAACCCTTCAAATGCTAAATCTGTCACACAAGGTTCAGGATTCAGTTCCCATGTTCTTGGATCCAGAATTTAGATTTAGAGGTTTAGAATTCTGAATCCCAATCCCCATATTCGGGGGTTCCGGTTGTAGTGCCCAAAATTTTATGTCCAGAATATGATTTTATGATTTATTGTAAAGAACGTTGCAAAATGCAAAGCTTAGATTTTTGAATCGGATTCGGAATCCACAATCCAGAGTTCATAAACCTTCAATTTAAAGCTGAGGAATCTCTAATCCAGAATTTAGTATTTACCGTCTAAAATGTACAATTACGAAATCGGAATCCAAGGTACATAAACCCAGCACTTAGAAATAATCTAGGACTTAGGATTCAAAGGTTGGGATTTAGGATCCAAGGTCAAGTATCTAGAACTGACTTGACTTGGGAGCCTAGATCCTAACCTTTCCAATGCTAAATCTGTTACACAAGGTTCAGGATTCAGTTCCCATGTTCTTGGATCCAGAATTTAGATTTAGAGGTTTAGAATTCTGAATCCCAATCCCCATATTCGGGGGTTCCGGCTGTAGTGCCCAAAATTTTATGTCCAGAATATGATTTTATGATTTATTGTAAAGAACGTTGCAAAATGCAAAGCTTAGATTTTTGAATCGGATTCGGAATCCATAATCCAGAGTTCAGAATCCTTCAATTTAAAGTTGAGGAATTTCTGATCCAGAATTTAGTATTTAACGTCTAAAATGTACAATTACGAAATCGGAATCCAAGGTACATAAACCCAGCACTTAGGAATAATCTAGGACTTAGGATTCAAAGGTTGGGATTTAGGATCCAAGGTCAAGTATCTAGAACTGACTTGACTTGGGAGCCTTGATCCTAACCCTTCCAATGCTAAATCTGTTACACAAGGTTCAGGATTTAGTTCCCATGTTCTTGAATCCAGAATTTAGATTTAGAGGTTTAGAATTCTGAATCCCAATCCCCATATTCGGGGGTTCCGGCTGTAGTGCCCAAAATTTTATGTCCAGAATATGATTTTATGATTTATTGTAAAGAACGTTGCAAAATGCAAAGTTTAGATTTTTGAATCGGATTCGGAATCTACAATCCAGAGTTCAGAAACCTTCAATTTAAAGCTGAGGAATCTCTATAATCCAGAATTTAGTATTCAGCGTCTAAAATGTAGAATCAGGAAATCGGAATCCAAGGTACATAAACCCAGCACTTAGGAATAATCTAGTACCTAGGATTCAAAGGTCAAAGTAGTCCAGCTTCTGTATTCTAATCTAGACTTCGGAACTCAAGTTTTTGATTAAGAACGGTACATTTTGCGCTCTAAATTTTGGATTTTGGACCCATCTCACCCCAAATTGTTAGTTCCTTACCCGAGGTTTTGGAATCTGGAACATGAACCAACAAGAACCAACAAAAAAACCAGATCCTAAAGCACGGGTATTCAAAGCTTTAGCATTTTGGATCTGGGTTTGAGTTCTAAATTCTAGATACCTGGAACCGGAAGACTGTTACTGTAATCCCTATTCCGTACCCTAGATCTTGTACAAGAGATTCTGGACTTTGGACACAACTGGAATTCGCTGCTACATTCTCTATTTTGAAACCTGCAGTCCTTTCACTCCGTAATCCTAATGCCTGGGCCCAGATCCTGAATACTGAATCGGCATGCACAATCCACAATTCACAGCCTGAGCCCGGGATTCCGAGTTCTAGTCGCAGCCTAGGAACAATTACCTAATTCTGGAATCAGGATCTTGACTATCAGACCCCAAATATCGCGACTGGGACTAAATTCAATCAAGATCAATCTTGGACTGTTGCTCTTGGATTTTCCCAATTCTATACCTCAAATCGCAGAGATCAGGTAGATTCTGAACGCCAGTATTAGAATGTGGTTGTGAGGTGGTGAATCCAGGGTCCGAAGTCAAGGATCTAGACGAAGAATCTAGGGCCTAGGGCATTTGGGATACGAGATTTAAAAAAAATAGGAAATTAGGATACAGGGTGAAAAATGCAAAGATGCCTAGATTTTGTAATCGGATTTGGGTTCCAGAACCTAGAATTCAGAGCTCGTTAATTCAAAACCTAAGAACTAAGGAAGCCATGGTCCAGAATTTAGTATTTGAGGTTTAAAGTGGGGAAGCGGCAGATCGGAATCTAATTCATATTCCAACATACAGAATCCAATCACGATATTTCAAGATGGATCTTAATGGTGCACTAGTCCAGTATCTAGGCGTTATAATTTATGATCTAGGATTCAAAAGTTACAATCAAGGGTCCAAAGTAAGGAATCTAGAGCCCTAACTCCAGATTTCAGGATACGAGATTAAGAAAAATCTGGAAATTATAATAAAGTGCGTAATACAGGCTTTGGAATCGGATTCGGGTGCAGAATCTAAAATCCAGAGCTCCTTAATTCAAAACTTCAGGTTTATACTAAGGAATCCCGGATCCAGAATTTAGTATTGTCAATCGATTTCAGGGTCTGTAATTTGAGTTCATGAATCAAAAGACCACAATCGAGAATCGAAAGTTCGACCCGAACTCAAAACCTAGAATCTCTACGGTATCCTGGAATCTGTATTTCGAATTCGGGTCCGGGAACAGAGATTCACACTTTAGGTTCATGAATTCAGGGTTCAAAATTTGGTATCCAAGGCTGTAGATTGACAAATTTAGCGCCCATGGTTAAAGATTTGGTGTCTGGGAAGAATACAGAGTGCAAATACCAGAATCCGATGTCGAGCCTTAATAATTTTGAATCCAGACACCAGAATACTGAAATTCAAAATACTTGAAACAATCTTTTCAAATGTTGGTTTCTTAACCCAAGATGCTTGATCCTGGGCTCAATTTTACAACCTGAAATCCGCATCCATACCCCAGGGCCACAGTTTCTAGATTACAGAATCCGAATTCGGCTTTCAAAACATAGATTTCTGATCCGATAATGAAGTTCAAATTATGCGTTGCTCAATTATGGGTGCAGGTCTGAATTCTGGTTCCAGGTTCCAGAATGCAGGATTCATTACACAAGATCGTTGGTACTGGACTGTAGATCCTGAATTCTGGATTCGGGACAACGAATGCCCTGAATAACGCAGTCCGAACTCGTGGATCGGATACAGGAGCCTGAAATTCTGAGCTCTGGGTTTCCAGATATACTTAAACGTGGATTGTGAGTCTATGGATAGTAAATTGTAGGTTCCGAAGTTTCTCCTTTCGACATTGGACCATTACTTAGGTGTAATTGATTTAAGATTCCTTACCCTGGATCCTGGAATTTATATTCTAAATGCAGTATTGTAGGTTTTGAATTTTGAACCCTAAACCAAGTCTGAATTCTAGAATATAGATTTGTAATACCAGTCCCTGAATTTCGATACCGGACCATGGATTTGGAATTCTTGTTTACCAATTCTGGATTTTAAGTCTTGGATCTTCACATCTACATATTTGTGTATTGTGCTTTTTAGTCACTCTCGATTATTTCATTGCATTTCATTTTATTTGCTTATTTGGGGCTGTGAGTAATCAAGAGGGAAGTGTGCTTGTTTAGAGGGGATCGAGTTATTCAAGCTTATACGGGCCTTGGTGAACCTAACACTAACATTTTCACTCGTTCCGAAACCCAACAACTTTAGCCCACGTCTACAGGCACCCCACTGGGCCTGGGTAATCCTACCGTCCGGCGAGGCATATTTAATATCTCTTAGTTTTGTCGGATGTATGTGTTGTAATACCTGGGGAATGGTTCGATTCCATTTTGGTTACTCATAGCGTGTTTGTAGTATTTACCCCGGTTTCGAGAGAGCTCAAAAGTGCTGTACATTAGATGTTAGCTGTACGCTTTGTTCATTATAGGACTACTCCGAATTAGGTTTAGTGGGGTACGACTCATTCACGGAGACAGATGAATCGTTGCCAATGTTCTGCTATTGCAATTTTGAGAATAGAAGTTTATGCAACGCATTCAGGCACTTGACACCGTAAATAACTATTTTAAAGCAGAGAAGTACTTCATTCGTTTCAATTATATCAAATTTGTTCATATAAATGGGCACTTATTCCTACGGGTTACGATCGTAAGGCGATTTAATTTAATAGGAAATGGCATGCTGCAGGTTATCTATTCGAGCTTAAATCCTTACCCAAAATTTCCACCGTATGCGTGATTTCCCGCGGTTCCAATGTTCCAATCTGACAAACGTAGTCCCCGGCATCCTGCGGTCCTACATCCTTGATCTCTAAATTGTATCCGTTAACCAAACTGATACGAGGGTCAGGGGAGACCTTTACGTTTCCTGCCGAAAGTACCGCAATGCCTCTTTTCCACGCCAGCACGTAGTGCCCTGAAATTTAGATAAAGTTACATATAATCGAGAGGGAGCGAGAGGGGTTGGCGTTTTAATTATTAATTCGTTTTTGTTGCATAGTCAGAGAATATCACTTTTTTTAAATGCCCGAGACATATTTATGAAGTTCATTATTTCACAAACATTTCCCGCTCCGTCGTGCGGTTCAGCGAGCGAGACCGAGAAAACTGGCGAGACAGAGACAGTGAAACCAATTAAAGGGGATGAGTTATGTTCATAATCTGCGTAAAAATGCTGTTACCAAACCGAGGTGCTTTAAAAAAGCTCGCCACTATTTCAATTTCCTGCGTATTGGTTATTTCGATAATTGCAAAAAATTAATTAAGCCCCAAATTTCTTCTGAGGCGCACACGATAATTAAAAACAACTTTTACGTTGTGCCCACCTCTTTTTTGGTTAGAATTTTAATTAAACCTTTACGTAAAAGTGCAGTCTGTATAAATCAAATGTGGAAGCCGACAGACAAATAAACGAGCGTAAAGGGAGTTTTTGGGTAAATAACCTAGCGAAAAAGGAAGACGGTGAAACGCTAGAAACTGTAAATTGCGTACAGAAGAGGAATTGGCGATACACGATTGAGATTTGGCATGCAAATACATCATTCCATTACGGTCTCGGAACGTGAGCGAACTATCTTCTATTGCTACCCTTCATTCCAACAGGGGTATTTCTAGTACGTTCAAGTGGTCACGTCAGCGCTAAACTTTCCTTGCTTAAATTAGGATTGGCGGTCGAATCGATTGTCGACTATCTAGACGTAACCAACTGCATCGCTTGCGCTATGTTTATTGCAGCAAGTTGATAGATTTTGAATCTTGCAAGAATAATAACGGAACGCTAAGAAAGCAAGGCACTGGGTTTCTCAAAATTACGAGAGCATCACATGCTCTGCCGAAAGTCGAATCAATATTACACCCACCGTATGGGTTAGTAACGTCTAGATTCGTCGTTAATTTTGGAAGCTTCTTTACTTGTTGATTGTTTATTTACATACAACGTTATTTGAAAAACGACCACATCACGCGTTTAAATTTTCCTTTGATTAAAACATCAAATATAAAGAATAAATCAGGCGTAAACGTAAATAACTTTATGCGTAAACAGCCTCGAATGTTGTAACCTTTATGTTCCCGTGGGCGCGCAACTTCAGCGCCATTTTAAAATTGAGATAAAAGTCATACAAAATAAACATAAGAGAATGGAGCACGCGTAGGGAATACTAAGTACGTCGAGTTCCAATAACCATTTATTTCATAATAGAAATAATACCTTTCGTCCTTTATTATTTAACGACTCAGCGCACTTCGTACCTTTCGTTCTTCCGCGTATTTTACCAAAAGCACTCTGTCGCGCATTGCGCAAAAAACCTCTTAGCCACCGCAGTTTTATTGCAACCCTTGGTAGTTGTAACCGGCAAGAAGTAGCATAATCTATCAGTCTAATTTGCACACTAATGCTTCCGCATGCATTTTGCAAATGCGAGCACTTTGATGTTACCAACTCATATGGGTCGGCAATGATGATCCATTTTTAAAATTGGGAAGATTGGTATTGAGCTTGCAAATTTGTGAAATAAAGGAGGCAATTAGAAAAACTCAAAATGAGGATAGAGAAACCGGCTCAAGTTTTCTTAATGAGCTATCCCTAGGCAGTAATTGTCGGAAAATGTATAAACAACGGTTCTAAAAGTTTCATTATAAACTTTGATGCAATTTTAAGCGAAAGCGACTTGGGTTAATCGTGCTTTATTAAAATTTGCGGGAGTTTGTTTCTTAGGAAGCTTTTTCTAGGTTGCGTGTGTTTATGTAAAAAGCTCCTAATTTGGCGGTAGCACAGTTGGGTTTAAAAGTTTGAAATTTCCGATTCTCACACCGAGGATTTTACGCGACCGGTTGTTCTGAGGTAAATCATCAGAAAAACGTTGCCCGTAATGAGCTTCTCGAGCTTTCCTCGGGCTATAAACGGATATCTGTAGTACACATTGGATAATAACTAATTGGCATCAGGAAACCAACCGATCTCTTTAAAAACATTTTGTGAAACGAATACGAATAAGCTGCCTTGTCCCCCTCGGAGTTATTATTTCGATTCATATCTCCCCCAGATGTAGTTTTTAGTTTTATGGTACTTGTTGCCTTAATGTTATCCTTCAGATTCGTAAAAACAAATGTATAATGCTTCATCAGATATCAACTCATATGGCTCATCTATGCGGAGAGTTAATTTATTTATTTATTATTATCTTGTTCTGAGCCCTCAACAGGCTTCCGCCCAATTGAGGAGTGACCCGCATAATGCTCTTTTTAGAGATGCCTCTGAGGTAATTACCTTACGAATTAGGAAACTGCAGGAAAACCGAATTCGGAGTAGCCGGCAGAATGCTCGATAGTGGTCTAAGGTAATTCCCATCTCTGCCACAGATAAAAAATTCACCTCAACCCAGGTTCGAACACCCGACCTCCGGACTTATAGCCCAACGCTGTACCACTGAACCATAAAGCCGGTCAATTTAAACAATGCGCCTCAATATAATGTCACAAATGAATGGTATGTTGTGAAGCGGATAGGTTTGCAATGCGACTTTCAGTCATCCGAGGCTACTTCAAGCTTTTTTAAATTCAATGCTCAATAGCACCACCTCACCGTTTCTTCAGATTTTGCTATTTCATAGAGCACATAGATCATTCTTTACGGTAGATTTTTGTCATTCTGCTCTGTAAATTCTGTAGATTCTGTAGATTCTGTAGATTCTGTAGATTCTGTAGATTCTGTAGATTCTGTAGACTCTGTAGGTTCTGTCGAGTCTGTAGATTCTGTAGATTCTGTAGATTGTGCAGATTCTGTAGATTCTGTGGATACTGTAGACCCTGTCGATGCTGTAGATGCTGTAGATTCTGCAGATATTCTGTAAAGATACTGTCGAAATTCTGTAGAGATTCTGTAGAGATTCTGTAAATTGGGTAGGAACTGTAGGCTCTGCAGATTCTGGAGATTCTGTGGATTCCGTAGAGATTCTGTAGAGATTCTGTAGATATTCTGTAGAGATGCGGTAGAGATGCTGTAGAGATGCTGTAGAGATGCTGTAGAGGTGCTGTAGAGATTCTGTAGATTCTGTAGAGATTCTGTAGATGCTGTAGATTCTGTAGAGATTCTATGGGGATTCTGTAGATTCTGTAGGGATGCTGTAGAAATTCTGTAGAGATTCTATATAGATCCTGTAGAGATTCTGTAGAGATTCTGTAGATTCTGTAGATTCTGTAGATTCTGTAGATTCTGTAGATTCTGTAAATTCGTAGATTCTGTAGATTCTGTAGATTCTGTAGATTCTGTAGACTCTGTAGGTTCTGTCGAGTCTGTCGAGTCTGTAGATTCTGTAGATTGTGCAGATTCTGTAGATTCTGTAGATTCTGTAGACTCTGTAGGTTCTGTCGAGTCTGTCGAGTCTGTAGATTCTGTAGATTGTGCAGATTCTGTAGATTCTGTGGATACTGTAGACCCTGTCGATGCTGTAGATGCTGTAGATTCTGCAGATATTCTGTAAAGATACTGTCGAGATTCTGTATAGATCCTGTAGAGATTCTGTAGAGATTCTGTAGATCCTGTAGATTCTGTAGATTCTGTAGATTCTGTAGATTCTGTAGATTCTGTAGATTCTGTAGATTCTGTAGATTCTGTAGATTCTGTAGATTCTGTAGATTCTGTAGATTTTGTAGATTCTGTATATTCTGTAGAGATTTTGAGGAGATTCTGTAGAGATTCTGTAGAATTTCTGTAGAGATTCTGTAGAGATTCTGTAGAGATTCTGTAGAGATTCTGTAGAGATTCTGTAGAGATTCTGTAGAGATTCTGTAGAGATTCTGTAGAGATTCTGTAGAGATTCTGTAGAGATTCTAGAGATTCTGTAGAGATTCTGTAAATTCTATATATTGGGTAGAAACTGTAGGCTCTGCATACTCTGCAGATTCTGGAGAGTCTGTGGATTCCGTAGAGATTCTGTTCAGATTCTGTAGAGATTCTATAGAGAGCTTCTGTAGAGATTCCTGTAGAGATTCTGTAGATTCTGTATTCTGTAGAGATTCTATAGAGATTCTGTAGAGATTCTATAGATTCTGTAGAGATTCTGTAGAGATTCTATAGAGATTCTGTAGAGATTCTGTAGATTCTGTAGAGATTCTGTAGAGATTCTGTAGAGATTCTGTAGAGATTCTGTAGAGATTCTGTAGATTCTGTAGAGATTCTGTAGAGATTCTGTAGAATTCTGTAGAGATTCTGTATTCTGTAGATTCTGTAGAGATTCTGTAGAGATCCTGTAGAGATTCTGTAGAATTTCTGTAGAGATTCTGTAGAGATTCTGTAGAGATTCTGTAGAGATTCTGTAGATTCTGTAGAGATTCTGTAGAGATTCTGTAGAGATTCTGTAGAGATTCTGTAGAGATTCTGTAGAGATTCTGTAGAGATTCTGTAGAGATTCTGTAGAGATTCTGTAGAGATTCTGTAAATTCTGTATATTGGGTAGAAACTGTAGGCTCTGCATACTCTGCAGATTCTGGAGATTCTGTGGATTCCATAGAGATTCTGTAGAGGTTCTATAGAGATTCTGTAGAGATTCTATAGATTCTGTAGCTTCTGTAGAGATTCTATAGAGATTCTGTAGAGATTCTGTAGATTCTGTAGATTCTGTAGAGATTTTGAGGAGATTCTGTAGAGATTCTGTAGAAATTCTGTAGAGATTCCGTAGAGGTTCTGTAGAGATTCTGTGGAGGTTCTGGTAGAGGTTCTGTAGAGATTCTATAGAGATTCTGTAGATTCAGTAGAGATTCTGTAGAGACTCTGTAGATTCTGGGGATTCTGTAGGAACTAGATTTTGAAAAACGGCTGTCACTGGCCCCCTTGAATGTTATTTGGCTACTTTTTCATAAAGGAAAAGTTATATCATTCAATTTGATTTTTTAAATTTTTTTAGGATTTTGGGTCCTGGTGTCAAAACTAGCTCCTTGGCGGAGAAGAATTCAACTAAATTAATTATATTTTGGTTGATTCTTATGGCCCAAGGAATGCTATTTTCATCTATACCAAATTTGTTACAATCGGTCAAACCGTTAAGAAGTTAAAGCAGGTTATTGCAAAAACAATTGAACGCCTCACGTCATCTTTGTTTTTGAAATAACTGAGATTTTTGTTTTTACGGAAATGATAGATAAACTGGTTCTCTTTAAAAATGTGAAATAATGTTTTTAGTTTATTATGCGAAATTTAAAGATGCACTCCGGGAAAACGCGGAATCTCCAACTATTTTGATCTCAGAATGATGCGGTTCTCAAAGAACTCCAGCAGGCGTAGCCCATCAGCGGAGGCGAAATGCAGTTCCCGCTTCAACGGACCCGGGGACGTCCAGTCATTCATTGACAATATCTCGACGTATAAGGACTGCGTGATTATTATATGTTCGACGAGAACGTTCTACACGCTATGCTACTGGAAAACGACGCCGCCACCTGGTGACAAGGAGTCAACAAGTCCATCATCTTCTGGATAGATGCAACTCTCTTGCTTCGAGTAGACGTTTGACCCAAAGGAACCGCCGCACGAGCTCTTCCGGGACCTATTCCAAACGGAACAAGGCGAAGCTGACAAGTCGGAATTGGTCATCGCCAAGAAACTTTGTATCCGCAAAAAGGTGTTTCGAATCTCCTCCACATACTTTGCGGAACTACTCGAAGGACTTCGCAAGGTTTATGAGGATAACAGCACCACGTTGACCAGCAACCCACAACCGCCCCAAAATAACCACGATGTGCTACTGCAAATACCTAGTCGACACGTGGAACGAGTGCCGAAAACGTAAGCGCGCAGAAGAAGCTGCGATACCACACGGCGATGCCATGCCACTAAGTAACGCAAGGAGTAATCCGCAACCAATGTCCGAACTGCCTACAACGAGTACCTATACCTAGACAACGGAAGAAGAGGCCGACATCGGAAAACCAAAAATTAAGCATCATTTGAATTTATATTATATATATATATATATATATATATATATATATGTTCCACGTGCGACGTAAAGGCACCCTGAAACCAGTTCAACCCCAACTCTACAGACAGCGCCCAGATACCTTCACACAGACGACCGCCAAATCTATGCCGAATGTTGGCAGGAAGGAAGGCAAGCTCAACTACCGCTTCGCTCATAACGCTTACAACATTCCGTAAGCTCAGGTTGTTTATGAGTGCTAGTGAAAGGTGACTTCTATTTAGCTAGTGATACTTGGAAGTCGGTGACCCGACCCGTTTCAAACACGAGCAGCTTTTACCCAAAGACTTTACGTAGACTATATTAATTTTAGCAGAAAGGGTTTATCTTTTTTATTTTATTTTTACACTCTGAACAATGAACCTTTCTACTAATTGGAATGATCCAGTTCGATATTCCGTATCCAATCGATCATGAGTTCGCACAATGTTGGCCAACAAGGGTGATGTTGTCTTGGTCGGTTGAGGTAGTACGATTTCTCTGCCCTTGTGCCGGATGAATGCAAATCTAGAGCCCAAGAATCAGTTTTCGGGTTCCTTACCCAAAGGTGTGGCCAGAGCAACCCTAAACACAAAAGAAAGTCGTAGGCGTTGTGAAACAACTTAAGGTAGGAGATTTACGATTCGTAAAAATTCGATAACCAATAAATTAGCGGTCATAAATTCGGCATCGAATATATTTAATTAACAGTCGATTCCGCAAGTTTAATGGGCCCTACGGAAATTGATGGTAGGATTGTTTAATTTATGTGCACTAAAATTTTATATATATATTGAGAGACGATTTATTGGATTTTCACATTGTTGGAGCGATCGGTTCTCCTCGATACCATAAAATGGTAATAAACATAAATTCCGATTCAACACTAAGATACAATTATTTATAACTATAAAAATGTAAGTTTGTAGTTGGGATTGAGGGAGGGAGAGAGAGACAGTTCGGTCGGAGAGCGCTATTCACAAATTCGAAAGCAATTTCAGTTGAACGTCGGAACACGAGATGAAATACGATTCACTTTCCCAATTTAAAATCAAAAGACTGTCATTTCCAAGACATAAATTTATTTATAGCTCTCGTTGTAGCAGAAATTATTGTGAAGGGAAGGGAGCCGATAAAGGGTTGATGATGTCGACGGGGTGTTCCTATGTTTCTGGTAAGGGAAAAGAAAGCTGGAGATGAAAAACGAGTTAAATACAGTTAGGTTTTCTAGGACTATAATAAAAAGCTCATATTTCTCAAAGCTTTGTCGCATGATAAATGTTTAACATAGGAAAGGAAAGCTTTTTCGTGTAGCTACTCCGTCCTCCGTTTTTATACGTCTATGTTATGGCCATAATTTTAGTTTACTTCTATTTACTTATATCGTAAAGAAAGTAAGGGAAACGTGCCGAGTAAAAATTTAATAAAGTCAGGTTATTAGAATAACGCATAATTAGATGGGAATTAAATTGTGGGATACGTCTCTCCTACTACACGCTCGAGCACTTTATGATATTACCTGTCGTAATATTCTGCTTAATAAAGTTGTGTCGCTATTAAATTAGTTTGGCAATTTATAATTAAAAAAGTTGCCTACCCGCTTTTGTGGTTTCCTCGCGGGGAACGGAAATGAAGTTGCCATTTAAACTTTTTCTTCCTTTGTCCGTTTTTGGGCGACGCGCAATTCGTTATTGTCACCTGGACCGCCATGTTTGATGCCTAAATTTTAATTGCGGATCGAACACGTGAGAGGGATTTCTGCGAGATCAAATCTGTCGAGTTTTTAATTTCCTCTCCAGGCGAAAATGTAATTTAGATGCTTCGAATGACTTACAATTTAAATTCGGATGAGGGTTTTTGTATAATTTTTTGATAAATTCAAAACACAAAATATATGGAAAAAATATAAATATACTTACAATTCAGTCGGTGCTGGGCGACCACTACAATGCACGGGGGGGAATAAGGAGATCAAGGGGTGACAATAAGGAAGGGTTGAATTCGTCCAGCACTACCGAGTTTACAAAAAAAAACAAGAAAAAAATGGATTGATTTTCAAACTTGGAAAAGTATATTGCTTCAAAACAAACACGATTCGATGCAGCTTTTCGAATGTGGGAAATGTTTCTCTTTTGCCCCCACTCATCGCATTCAAATTGCATTAACATTAATAAAGCCACACTTACTCCATCTAGTTTATATCTTATATATTATAAAATATAATAATACGGCGTTAACATTCCCCCCGGGATGAAGTACGGTTTCGAACTTCAGGATGACAAAGAGAACACAAAAAATAATTGTTATTTTTCTATCTACCAATATTTAACTAACAAACCTGAACAAAAAATAATTGTTGCTATTTATTTAACAACGTTTAATTAACAAATCAAATTCTAAGAGAAAGATCAACTAAAAGTAATTTTATTAAAAAAAAAAACTGACAAAGATTTATTGCGTGGGTAAAGGACATACCTTAATTACTGGCCGGCGGTAAATACCAGTTTTGGTTCGAACATCGAGAACTCTGACCACTTGGTCAGTTCCTGGGTAAGTTTTTTCTATAATGCCTAAAGGCCAAGATAATGGAGGAACATTTGGCTGATTTAATAGGACAACAGTCCCTATTTCAATAGGATTCGTTTCAGTATTCCAGCGATATCGAGTTTGCATTTCAGTAAGGCATTCTAACCGCCACCTCTTCCAAAAGTCTTGTATCATACGATCAAGTAATTGAAATCTGTTTAAGCGATTAATATTATGATTAGTATAATCGACGGTGGGGAAGTGGTTTATCGGGCCCATGGTTAAGAAATGAGCAGGCGTCAAACAGAGTGGATCAGCAGGATCTGAACTTAGCACACAGAGAGGCCGTGAATTTAGTACGCACTCAATTTGTATTAATAAAGTATTAAACTCTTCGTAAGTTAATAATTGGTCGCGTAAGATTTTGTATAGATGACTTTTGACAGATCGCACGCCCGCTTCCCACAACCCTCCCATGTGAGGAGCTCCAGGAGGTATTAGTTTCCATTGTATTCCACGGTTAGCTAATTCATTTCCTATGGATTTGTTATATTCAGGAGAATATATGACTTTATACAATTCATCTAAGGATGTCCTCGCACCAATGAAATTGGTACCGTTGTCGGAGTTAATTTCTGAAACTACTCCTCGCCTACTAATAAATCGCTTGAAGGCTTGCAAAAAGTTTTCCGTGGATAAGCTACTAACTAATTCTAAATGGACCGCTTTAGTCGTCAGACATACAAACAAGCAGATATAGGCTTTAATTGAACGCACTCCTCGTTTCCGATATGGAATAATCGATACAGGGCCCGCGTAATCACAACCAGTCTGGAAAAAGGCTTTAGGGGATTGCATTCGGCTTATTGGTAGGTTTCCCATAACCGGAAATTGTGGTTTGGGTTTCATCCGAAAGCAAATGTTACATTTCTGCACTCTAAATCTTATAACGTACGTGCTGCGAGTATCCAATACCGTTGCCTAATCAAGGTTAAAACTAAATGTGGTCCTGTATGTAGGTTGGATCTGTGATAGTGATCGATAAGTAAATCTACGAATCGGTCTTTCTTCGGTAATAAAATAGGATGTTTTACATCAAAAGAACAGTCGGCGTTACGAAGCCTACCACCTACTCTAATAATATTTCCATCTAAAAAAGGGGTAAGGTATCTAAAAGATTTGGGTTGAATTCCTTTTTTTAGTAAAGAAAGTTCAACTGAAAAATGTTTACATTGAATCAAACGAATAAGTCTCATCTCCGCAGTCATTAAGTCGGAGGCGGAAATGATGACATTGTAGGGTAACCGTCTAAGAAATCTAAGCACATAAACAACAGTGCGCACTAATTTGATCCATTTGGAACAACGCTCTATTAAGGAAAAAAATGGATTTTCTTCTTTTGCAGGAATCAGTAAGGCGATAGTTTCCTCCGATTCCTTATCTTCAGTGCGCACAATTCAAATTGGCCATTCCAAAAAGTCTAATCTCATCCAATCAGGACCATTTTTCCAAGAAACGTGGCTGATAAATTGCAAGGGAGTTAGACCTCTAGATAAGCAATCGCTTATATTGTTATTTTACCATCAATGTGATACCAAGATAAAGGATCGATTAAGGAGTTAATTTGAGTCACCCGATTTGCAACAAACATGGGCAATTTGGTTGGGCATGTAGCGATCCAGTTGAGAGTAACTGTAGAATCTGAGAAAGCATACACTTTGGCAATGTTCAAACGAGATTGATAACAATTGATTACAAAATGCAGGAGTCTGGCGAGTAAATGAGCCGCACAAAGTTCCAGCCGTGGAATAGTGACTAGTTTTATGGGCGAGACCTTTGTTTTCGCACAAAGAAGGTGAATTTGATTTCTATTAGCAATACTTTGCAAGTACACCACCGCACCATAGGATGTTAGACATGCATCTGCGAATCCTACCAATGCTACGCTCTGATTGTTCGTAACTCCAATATGCCGAGGTACTTCAAATTCTAAAAGATGAGAAAGTTGGGTGTTAATTAGCTGCCATCTTTGTGCTATACTGTTAGGGCATGGTTCGTCCCAATCTAGTTGGAGCACCCAACATTCTTTGATTAAGAGTTTCAAGTTCAAAATCACAGGAGCCAGAAATCCTAAAGGGTCATAGCACCGTGCAACGGTGGAGAGTATAGTGCGTTTGGTGCAAGGTCTATTGGTAATGTCGAAAGAGAATGACAAGAAATCAGTCTTGGGATTCCACTGCAAACCTAAAACTTTAAAGTTGGAGCTGTCAAAATCAATAGGATTAGTAATGCAATCATCTTCAGGGATGTTTTCTATTAGTGTTGGAGAATTTGTTGCCCATTTCACTAACTGAAAACCACCTCTACCAAATAATTCCTTTAATTGCGAATAGGCGGTCATGGCTAAACTCGTGGTTGGAATGCTGGTGACGAGGTCATCAACATACATATCTCTTTTCACTATTTCAGCAGCTATGGGGAAAGTTGACTCTTCATCCTCTGCTAGTTGACGAACAATCCTAAGGGCTAAAAAAGGGGACGCTCTGACACCAAACGATACTGTGTTTAGTTGATAGGTTTCTATTGATTCTTGGCTCGAAAATCTCCAAAGTATTTTTTGATATTTGCGATCGTTCTCGCAAAGGTTAATTTGCCTATACATTTGGCGAATGTCCGCGGAAAGAGCTATTGCAAATAGTCTAAAATTCAACAACATCGTACAAACATCCGCTTGTAGCTTAGGACCGACAAATAAAAGGTCGTTTAAAGAATAAAGAGAGGTAGTTTTGCACGAAGCATCGAAAACAATTCGAACCGGAGTAGTGATGAGGAATAAAATAATGCGGTTCCGAGCAAATGTGGTTCGTAACCTTCGACATATGACCTTGGGCTAGGTAGTCTCGAATAATATTTGCATAATGTATTTTAAGATCTCCATCTCTATCTAGTTTTCGTTCTAAGGCCAAAAATCTACGAAGTGCTGCCGCATAGGAATCCCCTAACAAAGAACTATTGAGTTGAAAAGGCAAGGCCACGGTATATCTTCCATCACTTCCTCTTTTGTAAGTAGATCGAAAATGGTGTTCACACTTGACGTCCTCCGGACTTACTAAATTTAAAGAGGGCACATCCTCTACTTCCCAAAATCGTTGTACCAGTGTCTCCAACGGAGGTTCCAAAGCGATAAAGAAACTATGTGTGCAAGGAGATATGGTGGGTGCAACTCCCATTAAAACAAATCCAAGCTGAGTCTCTATAGCTAAGGGTGTATTTGGAGGGCCTGAAATCCGCTCTCGGCCCAACAATTGTGCAAATAAACTGGCTCCAATTATTCCATCTACCTTTCGAGGAATATGAAATTCAGTATCAGCTAAGGGAATTGAAACTAAGTAATTAAAACGACTTATATCGACGGAAATTGGAGGCATTTGATTGGTAATTTGATCTACTACTAATACATCTAAACAATATCTTTTATGCGTATTAATTTTGGAAATTATAACTGCGCTCGCACTTCCGTGTACTCTGCTACTAGTCGAACCAATTCCAAGAACTGTAGTGTCACATTTGGCAAGGGGTAATTTCAAGCGACGACTAAAGTCTAAAGAGAGAAAGTTAGCGTGACTTCCACTGTCTAATAAAAAACGGGCTTCATGAGTATTGCCGAACACGTCCAAAACATCGACCTTTGCTGTGGAGAGTAGGACTGTATTATTAGAGCCATTAGTATTTGACGTAATTGTGCAACAATTGATTGAGGAAGAATTCGACTCACCATGAGCGTTATCTGGACTGCTACTACTATTCCTATTTGAAGTTGAAGAGCTGTTATCAATAGGGGTGCCTGAAGTGGAACGGTCTGATTTACTACGAGAGTTAGTTTTGAAATGTAACAAGGTGTGATGCTTAAGATGACAACTTCTACAAGTATAATTACTTTGACAATTCATTATTTTATGAGACCCTAAGCAGTTTAAACATAAACTGTTTGCGCGCACGATTTGGTACCGTTCTTCAGGCGTAATCTCCAAAAACTGCGGGCAAGCGGAAATGTAATGAGTACCTTTACAACATGCACATTTAGCCGGTGTAGGCTTCTGCGCAAGAAACACATGGGTAGATTTTGATTTGCTATTACTGTTACTACTTTGAACGGGATAACCTTTTGAACTACTACTACTACTTGCCAATTTATTTACTACGGTGCTAGTGCGTGCACAAATTTTGGCTTGTTCTTTTATGAAAGTAATGATGTCCTTATAGGAAGGCATATCCGTTTTTCTCCTAGTGTTTTCGAATAGACGTTGAGTCTCGGGATTTAGTTTTTGAAAAGCTAAGTATGCTAAAATGTAGTCGGCTAAATCTGGTATATCTAATTTTCGCAAAGCTGTAACGGCAGGATCGAATTTATCTACGAACGCGTTTAACGTATGAACATTTTCAGTAGGACTTTGTTTAAACATAAACAATTGTTCTAATAAGGAATTAGCTATGGCACGTTTGTCCTCATATTTGTCAACAAGCGCAGCAAGAATGATTCTGTAATTGTCTCCTGTAGGAGCTATTCCAGAACATACCGATAGTGCAGTATCACTTAAACAGCCGAGTAAATAATGCGCCCGATTAACGTCGTTTAATTCAGGGTTGTTGTGAATTAGGCTATTGAAGCATTCAATAAATAAAGGCCACTCTTTTAAATCTCCACTGAATTTTGGGAGTGGAATATCGGGTAGTTTGCGAATTCTGTTAGTCCGCTCTTCACTTCTTGTAGAGGGGGCACTACTAGTAGAACTACTATGAATTTTAATCTTTTGAGCAACATGTTCAATGTAACATACTATTTCCTCAATCGTCTCAATGATTTTAAAACTTGGAACAAAGTGTTCGTCTAATTCGCACTCTAATAAGTTTATATCTTCTATTGTTTCTAACAATTTAACTTTGGTTGCCTCGTAATTAGTGTACCTCATCTTAAAATAACTCAATTTCTCTGGGGTTGAAACATCCCTACTAAAATCATATACCCGTTGAATGTTAGCAAAATATTGTTCTTTTTTTGCCTTTAAAATCTTAAGACGATGTTCCGCTTTTTTGTCCATCGTTCAGAACCGCTAAATATCGCGCTAAATTGACAATAATGGAATATGTGTGGCGGTTTTATCAAAGTTTTGATATCTACAACTTGAATTCTATACTATAAAAGCGCTTATCAACCTGCACCGAAACGTGTTATCTATAACTCTACTATTTATGTACTATAACATGCGTGCAAATCCGGCTTGATTTGGACCAATGTATAATTTTTTGATAAATTCAAAACACAAAATATATGGAAAAAATATAAATATACTTACAATTCAGTCGGTGCTGGGCGACCACTACGATGCACGGGGGGGAATAAGGAGATCAAGGGGTGACAATAAGGAAGGGTTGAATTCGTCCAGCACTACCGAGTTTACAAAAAAAAACAAGAAAAAAATGGATTGATTTTCAAACTTGGAAAAGTATATTGCTTCAAAACAAACACGATTCGATGCAGCTTTTGAATGTGGGAAATTTTTCTCTTTTGCCCCCACTCATCGCATTCAAATTGCATTAACATTAATAAAGCCACACTTACTCCATCTAGTTTATATCTTATATATTATAAAGTATAATAATACGGCGTTAACAGTTTTTTTTCGGAAACGCTTAAACACACTTACCCCTCCAATTTGCTATTACGATTAGGTTTCGTCCCTGGACATAGAGCAATAAAGTTTTGGCGTCTCTCGTCTTAATTTAAATTGAGAAACTCCTTGTGTTTGCAATTTAAGGGAGAATCGATTTCCTTACATCCAATTCCGGCCAGCTGGCCGTCCCGTATTTACAAAACAACCCCTTGGATGGCTTCGATACAATACAGACGCAATTTTAACTGACCATAAAGCAACAAATTGTGTGATTTTGCCTCCATAGCTGCAGTATTGTGGTAGTAAGGCAACGATTGCATTTACCACAGCCTGAATCCATAACCCGTTCAACAGCTCTACGTAAGGAAAGAACTACAGACTAAGCCGAGTCAACAGAATTGAATTGAAAGATTCTACAGGAGTAGCTAATTACAGGTTCTACAGAATCTTCCAATATTGATGAAGGGTGTGTTTCGTAACGCCATACACACCCCGAATTCAACATTTTCTAGCCATTCAACGGGAATACGTAAGGAAGAAGTTATGCAAGACCTGTACTGAAAAAATCAACGAAAGGAATTAACGAAAACATGGTATAATTGTGGTGGTACATATGGTAACGGATACGCATCACACCAAAATTAAAAGTAAAATCAACAAAGCGTTTTTCCCACGCAGTGCGAAATAATCATCCCCGCCGTCGATCTTGGTTTTATAAGGTGACGCACATGCGTTACAATTCATTCTATTGCCAATTGTTCTATAGTAAGCAGTAGGATCAAGCGAGCTGTCCCACAGTGAGGCCGATTTCGACGACGATACGGCACTCATATCACTGAAATTAATCGTTCTACATCTACAAGGCTGACATAAGCTGCAAATATTTAAGGGCCTGCACACTCGACTCGAGATTAACCGATCTAGGGGCATAGAATAGGGAACTTCTGCTATACATAGAATCTACCGAACCAATTAAATCGACGGAATACATGGAATCTACATAACCTACACAACCTGAAAACTCTAGAAAATCTACGGAACCCATCCGTTACAATTCTAAAGATGTAGATCCTGTACCGGGTGACCGAATAAGACTGTTCCTCGGCCATATCTCGGGAACAGTTCGTCGTATGATAGGGGTAAAAAAAATTATTGGGTAAATCGGTCATGTATGAAGAATCGCTGGAAAATATTTTCAAGTTCAAAAAATGACCACCAGAGAGCGTAACAACCATCTCAAATTTTAAAATTGCGTTTTCTTTAAATTTCGCATAATAAGCTAAATATCTTTTTTTCACATTTTTAAAGAGAACCAGTTTATCATTTTCGTAAAAAAATCTGTTATTTCAAAAACAAAGATTGTGTGGGGCGTTCAATTGTTCTTGCAACTACCTTAACTTCTTAACGGTTTGACCGATTTTAACAAATTTGGTATCGTTGAAAAGAGCATTCCTTGGGCAATAAGAATCAACATAGTTAATTTAGTTGAATTCTTCTCCGCCAGGGGTCTAGTTTTGACACCATGGCCCAAAATCCTAAAAAAATCAAAAAAATCAAATGGAATGATATAACCTTTTCTTTATGAAAAAGTAGCAAAATAACATCCAAAGAAGCCAGTGAAAACCATTTTTCAAAATCTCGTTCCTAAAAAAAAAGAAAAAAGAATATAGGTACATAATATACAGAATGTATAGAATCTACAGAATCTACAGAATCTACAGAATCTACAGAATCTCCATAATCTCCAGAATCTACAGAAACTACAGAACCTACAGAATCTACAGAATCTACAGAATCAACAGAATCAACAGAATATAAAAAGATTCACATTGTGTTTACTTAAAATATATAGTCTCTACAGTATGTACAAAATCTACAGAACCTTGAAATAAAACAGAATCTAGTGGATTTACGAGATGTTAAAAATTTACAGCATATACAGAATCCCCCGAATCTACAGAACGCGTAGGAAGTCTAGAATCACTTCAAGATTTACTGAGCCTACTGAACCTACATGAAATTATACCGAATCTACAGAATCTACAGGATCTACAGAATTTACAGAATCTACATAATTTACAGAATCAACAGAATCTACAGAACCTACAGAATCTACAGAATCTACAGGATCTACAGAACCTACAGAATCTACAGAATCAACAGGATCAGCAGAATCTACAGAATCTACAGAACCTACAGAATCTACAGAATCTACACAATCGACAGAATCTACAGAATCTACAGAATCTACAGAATCTACAGAATCTACAGGATCTACAGAATCAACAGAATCAATAGAATTTACAGAATATAAAAATGCTTCAGAACCTAGAATCTAAAAAGATTCTATTGTGTTTACTTAAAATATACAGTCTCTACAGTATGTACAAAATCTACAGAACCTATAGAATCAACTGACTCTTGAAATAAAACAGAATCTAAGGGGTTTACGAGATGTTAAAAATTTACAGCATATACAGAACCCCCAAATCTACAGAACGCGTAGGAAATCTAGAACCACTTCAAGATTTACTGAACCTACTGAATCTACAATCCTTCTACAGAATCAAGAGATTATACCGAATTTACGGAATCTACAGAATCTACAGAATCTACAGGACCTACAGAATCTACAGAATCTACAGAACCTCCATAATCTACAGAATCTACAGAACCTACAGAATCTACAGGACCTACAGAACCTACAGAATCTACAGGACCTACAGAATCTACAGAATCTACAGAATCTACAGAATCTACAGAATCTACAGAATCTACAGAATCTACAGAATCTACAGAATCTACAGTATCTACAGAATCTACAGAATCTACAGAATCTACAGAATCTACAGAATCTACAGAATCTACAGAATCTACAGAATCAACAGAATTTACAAAATATACAAATGCTTCAGAACCTAGAATCTAAAAGGATTCTATTGTGTTTACTTAAAATATACAGTCTCTACAGCATGTGCAAAATCTACAGAATCTACAGAGTCTACAGAACCTACAGAATCTACAGAATCTACAGAATCTACAGAATCTACAGAATCTACAGAATTTACAGAATCTACAGAATCTATAGAATCTACAGAATCTACAGAATCAACAGAATCAACAGAATTTACAAAATATACAAATGCTTCAGAACCTAGAATCTAAAAAGATTCTATTGTGTTTACTTAAAATATACAGTCTCTACAGTATGTACAAAATCTACAGAACCTATAGAATCAACTGAAACTTGAAATCAAACAGAATCTACGGGTTTACGAGATGTTAAAAAAGGATTCAATTTACAAAACCTACAGAAAATAAAGAGTCTATAGAATCTACGGATACAGAATCAATAGTAAGATACCTGCTTGAGTTACAGAACGTACAGAATCTACTTAATCTTTGTAATCTGCAGAGTCTACAAAAGGTACAAAAACCACAGACAAGGCTGCAAAATCTACAAAAGCTACAGAACCCATAGTATGTACAGAATTTACAAAATTTACAGAACCTGCTGGATGTACAAAACCTGCAGGATCTACAAAATCCGCAATATCTGCAGTAGCTACAGAATCGACGAAGTTCTACGAGTTCGTCAGGATTTACAGCATTTGTTCCTGCAGAATCTACAGAACCCGTGTAATCTACAGAATTTACAGAAACTACAAGATCTTCGTGATCCTAAAACATATTCGGTGATCAAATTGTCTAGCGCTAGCCGCAGGGGGTTTGCTGCTCCCCGGAAGACCCATTAGGCCCATATATTAAGAATTTCAGAAACAAATCTAGTACTCTGATACTCCAGATACGATATTTCTTAGCTCTTAGGTTTTGAATTAATGAACTCTGGATCCTAGGTATTGGGATATTTATTCGGGAGTCTGAATCCAATATCTAGGTTTTGCATTTTACATCCTGTATCCTAATTTTTGAGTTCTTTAATTTCAAATCCGGAAATCTGGAATTGTGGTTTTAGATTCTGTGTCTAAATTGTGAACCTTGGGCCCTAGATTCCAATCTTTGAATCCGAGATCCTAGTCTTGAGTCTTTCCTAGGCCCTTAGGTTCCCTCCAGGGCTACCTACCTACGACTTAATTCTCTAGGAACAACAAACAGGGAAAGCTCCATGGGTGAGCCTCTAGATCCTTCAAAAGGACTATAAATCTCTGGGGTTCAAAGTAGCCTTTGAAGAGAATTTTTGACTGAAACTGTTAAAGACCTGTCAAAGATCTATAAAGGCCGTGAAATAGTGTTCCGTCATGTGTTTAGTGGCCGGAATCGTATACCGGTCAGGATGCAGGATGAGCGGCTGGACTTATACCGATCTCGTCTTCGGCTCGTTCCATACTTCAATAAAAAAAAATACTTTGCTGTCTAACGTTAAGGGTTGGAGGTGAAAAACTGTCAATGGAATACGAGTAATTGGCAAAGAAACAATTAAGTTCAACGTACATAATGTTCGTGACGTATTATCAATCATCCCCCCAGACAACTTCGACGGATGAAACCCGTGAAATTTCTACGGGTATCGATCACTGACTTCCGACGGAAATGGGTCGTCGGAGCCATCGGATTATTATCTCACTTAACCGACTGAGCGGAACTCCATATTTTATTCAGGATATTCTAGTCATTTCTACTTCGCAATCTCCCGAAGGATTCGACGCGCTGATTTCAGACCGGTGCCGAAAATGTATTATAAATTAAAAACTATTATACCTAAACTCCGTCTAAATTACACATTTGTACGTACGAAATTGATTTGACCCATTTCCGCCCCATGCGAAACACGGGATGTGGAAGAAAAAACGACCCTCCTAGGCCAACTCAGAGCCGATATTAGAGACGCGCGCGCGTTCTCAGTTTCATATCGGGGAATTTTCGTATTTAAACAGCGAAATGAGGGTATTTTAAATATCTGTCAACAGATGAGCCGAAGCGTCTACAGAGGTTGACTTACCCCTCGCATAATAAGATATGTATACGTAATAAAGCGGAACAGAAAAATACCTAATCTTCCCGACTATTAAACTTTTCGGAGCTATAAATTATAAAGAAATCCTGGAGGGAGATTTAGGGAAAATACACTCTCCCGTTTTCCTCGTACTTTATGAAATCGTATTTGCTTGTTTGCTGCGCCAAAGCATTTCCTTTATGCTGTATGCCTTTTTTAAATATTTCAGAATACATTTATTTATGCCGTCCGAAACGCACTGCGAAGCTCTAATATCAAAAGGAACGACGTCTCCCTAACATCAATTCCGAAGACCCATTTTATTTCACTCTCGTCTTGAGTTTCCAGGCTGTAGCATTTGAAATCAACAGTAGATCCTAACGAAAATAAAGGCACTAAATGCCAAGTTAACATTTTTGGAAGCGCGTTGTTGATAGAAGCATTTCTTTCTGGGTACCACTCTCAAAGAAACCTCATCTAATGCGTAAGAGGAGAGGGGGAGTAACGTTGATTGAAAGCACGGTGTATATCGTGTTCTTTCTAAACCGAAGAAAATTGGCGCCCAACGTGGGGCCCGAGTATCAAAGACCTAACCCATCACCAGAATCCGTGCCAAGAAGACCAACAGCATTCCGGTGGCACGGTCTATAGCTGATTGTCGACACGCACAAGGTTGGAATCGCCCTTTTGGAACTATTCCGGTGAGAGAAGTGATCCAAAACAGTTTGACCTTTTGCTTTTGGTGCGGAATGCCCGATGTTGTTAGTAGGGATTGCCCTAATTGTTGTGACAATGCGAGTATTGCTCAAATGACTTACAGGCACAACTACCCTACGTCACCACGTGCTAGACCTACAGTAAACATTATAATTGCGCCTAGAATGCTGGGTTTATCCTCTGCGTCGTGAAACTGGTGTTAGCCGACCGAAAACGACCCTCACCAGCGTAGGCGGCGTGGAAACCGCCCAAAGCTCCAACAAGCTTCACCTCTAAGGACACTACCTCGTCCAAGCATCTTCCCTTATTCGCCCCGAAACAAATCTATGGTGCCCTCTTTTTCATGGTGGAAACGAAACACGTTACCTCCTGACCCGATGAAGCCAAAGTCTCTTAAAAGCTAGCCAGTTACGATGTTCAGCAACGTTTTTGAATGCATGCAGTGCTCTTAAGAACTCTTAATAACCCTCTAAGGTCTAAAAGGCTCTCACAACCTCTGCAAGGCTCTCTGGTTGATAAGAGGAGAGAACCATAAAAGCCCTTAAAACTCGTAGGAGACATTGATAGATTATTTGAGGCATTTGACAGTTCTTAGAAACTGTAAGCGACGCTTTAGTGTACAGAAGTATGAAAGACTCCTCTTGAGACCCCCTGGTTCTACCGGAATACCCCTCCAGGAAAGAAAAATTGAATATTTATTTCCCCACACCTTACATAAGACCTTCGTATGCTGGAGGGTATTACCCCCAGACACCCAGGTTCTACAGTACAGTTACATTCTTCCCCACATGTTTAGTACCCTTAGCTTGTATACCAAAACTGTTGGAATGTCCTTAGGGCTGAACGTTTTGAGGATAATCATACGCATGCAAATTGTTTTTAAGATTACGAGGAAGATCTTAGAACTAGGGGATGTGGGGGGATATGAAATACTGTCCAGTATACGAAAGTGTTATGTCAGATGTAAAGAAATGAACTTTGAATCTTTCTTTTTTTCCTGGGAAATTTCATACTCCCCCCCCCCCCCCAGCACAAAACGTTCAGCCCTAAAACATTCGAACATTCGAAGTAGTGTACTTATATAGGAAGAGATTCTCGTTCTTATCTTACAAACTGCGAAGCTATATACGATCAGGGGTGGCACTGAGAATCAGCATTCCTGATTAAACACAGCGATTTTTGAACTTGGGTCAGATTGCACAAGATTTAGATTTTGTACAGCCCTCCGATAACTTTTCGAAGAGAAAATATGATTTCGGGACTACTAAAGAAAGGCATTTTCGGTGGCCGAAAAGATCAGAAAATACTTATCACCCGAATGTATAAAGAATAAGCGCAAGGAGGTTGGTGAAAAGGGGTTAAGGACGAAGGAGCCTTAAAGATAAGTGTTTGAAAGGAAGGTAACGAAACTAGGCGTAAAAAAGAGAAGCAATAATCACCAAAAACGGAAGCAAACCTAAAGAGGTGAAGCATTAAAGAACTCTGAATTGGGAGCGAAACATATAGAAAGATAATGGAAGAAATTCAAAGTGTCTGAAAGAAGGATCTGGAAAAGGAGAAGAGGAATCCGAAGAACAAAATGGAGAAAAATTCGAAGAGAAGGAAGAATACAGAGAAATCGAAAAATTTGTTAGCTCATATGCAAAGAATCCAGATAGTCTTCTCAATCTGCATCGTGATTGGGGGAAACTAAAAAATCCTGGAAAACTTCAAATGAATTCAAATTTAAAATTTTTGGAAACCTCAAGGTGGAAAATTCAAGGATAAAGAAAACACAAGTTGGATGTTTAAAACAGATCAAAGATCCAATAAATAAAAATATTAAATATCAAAAAATGAGGATGCGAATAGTAAGAAGAGGAGAGTAGCAAAAGAGGAAGAGTGAAAGATCACCGGAACAAAGGTAAGAGGCGGCCGTGAGAAAAAATGTAGAGGATGGAGTTAAAGGAGGGGGAGAGAGAAGGGACTCGGAAAGTATGGAAAAAGGATGGAGGACGTTAAAGAGGAAATAAGGCCAGCTCGGTAAACAAATGGACAAATTGAATAAAATGAAAAAGAAGATGGCGGAGGAAATTAAAGGATTAAGGGCGGAAATTAAGAGAAAAAAAAGCAATGATATAAGGAAAAAGAGGAATCTATAGAAAGAATAAAACCTCGAAGAAGAAGGTTACAAAGATGAAAGAGAAAAAATAAAGCACAACATAACGATAAAGGGAGAAGAGATGGAAAAACGAAAAGAGATTGCAAGTAGAGGTGAACGCAAAAGAGACGAGAACAAGATTGAAGTAGGGGGAAATACAGTAACAGACGTGGAAATATGGGAAAAGAGGAGGGAAGTTGTGAGAGGTAAGGGAAGGTTAAAGGGAAGAAAAGGGAATTATGAGGATGGACAGAGAGAAGTTATAAAGAGATAGCGGAGGCAGAAAGAGGAAATGGCAAGATTAGTGGTGAAAGAAGGAAAAGAATTAGTGAAAGCGGAGACGAACAGAACGGACGAGGGACAGGGGGGGTTTAAGGATGGACGGTTAAGGTGTACAAGAGACGGCAGGGTGCGGAGTGAGGGGGGCGAGAGAATGAGATAGATAAGAACAGCAGAAGAAAGCTGCAAATCAGAGATGAGTAACAGAGATAGCAAGTAAAGACGTACAATTCTGGGAGTTACGAGGACATGATGTGGTGGGGTTGGCGGAATCATGAATGGAAGAGAAGAACAGATAGAAAATAAAGAAAGAAGGTTGCTGAATACAGATGGACGAATGAATTCGCAAAGAGCGAACACTTAAAGAAAGCACTAAAATTAAAGAGGAAGCGGGCATCCGGGAAAGGAATAAAGAAGTGTTGAAAAATCAATTAGAAAATATAGATGAAAGGGAGGAGGGGAATAAGGGAAGAGAAACCCAAGATAGTAGTCAAGAGATAAAGAATGCCATAAAGAGGGGGAGTTGTTACTGGAATTAATAGAAAGGAGGTGTTGGAGAGTATTAAACGGAAACAAGGAGGAAGATATGGATGGGGAATACACATACACGGGAGGGAGGGATAGGGAGGTAAGTAATTGATTACACGAAACAAATTTGGAATCAATAGAAGGTTCTAAGGTAGGAACAAAGATATGATCGGATTACCAACCGTTGGAATTGAGTTTAAAAGGGAAGATGAGAAGATCATGAAATAAAGAAACCCAAAGACGAAGGGAGATACACTTATGGACAAGAGAAGAGATACGGTGGAGGATTATAGAATCATCATCATTGCCATTATCTCCTTCATAGTGTATAACATGCAGATTGCTGAACCTTCCACGTCCTATGAACCTTCAGGGCATTCAGAATCATAAAATCTTTTGAAGACTCCGGAAGACCCGAGTGCCCGCTCAACCATAAATGCTCTATGAAATCGGTACACCAAAAGCTCACACAGCACTTCCTCATCTCGGGAACTACAGGGCATTGAAAGGAAATAAGCAGAATCTTCAGAATCTTCAGAATCTTCAAAATTTTCAGAATCTTCAGAATCTTCCGAATCTTCAGAATCTTCCGAATCTTCAGAATCTTCCGAATCTTCAGAATCTTCCGAATCTTCAGAATCTTCCGAATCTTCAGAATCTTCAAAATCTTCAGAACCTTCAAAATCTTCAGAATCTTCGAATCCTCAGAATCTTCAGAATCCTCAGAAGCTTCAGAATTTTCAGAATCCTCAGAATCTTCAGAATCAGGATCTTCAAGATCTTCAGAATCTTCAGAATGTTCAGAATCTTCAGAATTTTCAGAATCTTCAGAATCTTCAGAATCTTCAGAATCTTCAGAATCTTCAGAATCTTCAGAATCTTCAGAATCTTCAGAATCTTCAGAATCTTCAGAATCTTCAAAATCTTCAGAATCTTCAGAATCTTCAGAATCTTCAGAATCTTCAGAATCTTCAGAATCATTAGAATCTTCAGAATCTTCAGAATCTTCAATATCTGTAGAATCATCAAAATACTCAGGATCTTCAGCTAAAATTTTGCAAATTAAAATGTTTCGAAGCATTCTATGATGTGGAAGATTCTGACGAACGGGGTCCCTTCTAGGCGTTTTAAGTACCCTTACCACGATCTCAAAGCGTTTGAGAAAAAAGAGAGATTTATATCGCCTTTTAATTCCATTGCGTCTAGATGACACAGTCTCCTTGGGGGCCTATAACCACAGCTACTGCATTTCAAGCATCTGTAAAAGATTTTCAGAGCTGTATAAGCCTATACGCAGAGTGTTCTACCAGGTCCATTTTTTCAGAATAGGACCAAAAGGGATGTTGATACGCGATGGATTACCCGGAAATCCGTCATCAAGTTTTTAAGGTCAATGGAATTTGATTCTCCTTTGGCTTGAAGATCAAGAAATAAAAAACCCAAAGACTAAGAGAGGCTAGAGGAGCAAGTATATGAATGAGGAAATAGTACAGAGGAGGATTGAAAAAATAAGAAGGGGAGTATTAAGAAGTCAATATCATGGAAACAGGGAAAGAAGAGGCAAGGATAGATAAAAGAAAGAAATAGTGGGACAGAGAGTGTACAGAAGAGAGAAAAAGATACAGAACAATAATGGAGAGAGAGAGAAAGGGAGAGAGAGGCGAAGGAAGTGAGGAAACAGGAAAAAATACAAAAGAATATGTAATAAAAAGAAACAGAAAGAATATGAAGCAGGGAAACACATTTAGTAAGAGAGAAATATAAACACAGGATCGGAGGCAACACTTTGAAGGTAGTACAAGGTAAGAAGGAGAAACGGTGTGGGATAGAAGATGAGGGAAGGGAGGAAGTGGTAGACTGAATTAAGGGAAGGCGACAGGGAGGGATGAAATGTGAAATTGAGCTTGGATTTTCGCTACAGATAATATTAAGGAGAAGCTGAGGAAACTAATAAACAGGGTATGGAAAGGAGGACTACCGGAAGAATGGAAGAGAAGGGTATGGGAAATTATAGGGTAAACTCGATAATGACGGCGGAGGAGTTATTATGGAGGGATAAGAAATGGAGTAAGGATAGGAAGGAAAGAGTCTAAAGTGTTCTGAACAATTAAAGGATTGAGACAGGATGCCCACTTAGCCCAACATTATTTAATTTATACATGGGGGAGGGTCAACTTCAGAAAATTCCAAAAGACATTTTCAGCAACATCTGACTCCATTCTTGGACACCAAAAGGCAAAAATATGACATGAAAACGCTATCTGTGTCGCACAAAGGATTCGAATGGACAATTAATTGACGGATAATGGCACAAATTTATTCCGAAATACATAAAATGAAGAATTAAAACAAAATTTCTGAAGGAAAGAAAAGCTTACAAAGCGTTTTTGGAAAAATTACCCCGCACACAGACGTTCGACAAATAAAATAAAAAAAATCCTTGCAGTTTTTTTTCTCTTTTAATAATCTGTTTCTCATTACTTTCAGATTATGTTTAGAAATAGTTGTTCGTAGTGATCCTACAAAGAATCGTTTTGAAAACACTTCCTTCTCCTGCATCCTACATTTTTTTTAACCGATTAGGAAGCGTCTATTCTAAAACCTTATAAAAAAACTCGTACAGTTCTACTAGATGTATTATACTCTTCCCAATGAATCCTATTGAAACACTTCCTAGGAAAAGGTGACAAATCATGATATTGGGAGTGGTGCACCACACTATGAAATCTGCCAAACGCGAATTATTAATTTGCAATCTGAAAAACTTGTTTAAAGATGTGTGAATGCGCGAGTTAAAAGTGGGATGGAAAAACTCGCGAGAAACTCGGAAGAATTTAAGTGCCTGATTTATCGATTCGACTTTCCCCCTTCGCTTTTCGCGGATTATTTGGAGAACAAATTTAATGCGAAAGATTTTGAATTACAAAGCTTTGATTGACTTTGCAAAACGAATTACGCGAATCGAAAAAAAAGAGAGTATACTTTGAGACGAATGCACGCTTACGTTACATCAAAGGGAAATTCATTTCTTTAAAGCAATTTCCAAATTACTGGCTGACTTACGTAATTAAATGGAAAATTATCCCTTTGAGCTTCCATTTTATTAAAACTGACAGTGATTGACTTAACGAAACTAAACCTCATAAGCATATAAATTAATCTTGTATTTAAACACAGCGGAATGTTTGCGTAATTTGTCACGTGGATCGTTCTCTGTGCCTGGCAACCTGCTCTAAGAGCGCTTGTGTAAGCATGTGACGTATACATTATCTTTACGGTTACCCAATTTAGTTTGTACTTCCTACAAACAATGAGGTTCCAAATGCCGCCATTTTCAATTTTACAAAATGATTTCAACGGCTTTTAACGTTTTCATCCTACCACACGGAATCCTTAAGGACAAGTATCCGTTCGGAATTGGACTCATTCTGACTATTCACAATCAACAGATATGAAGGACACGGATAGGCGTCCCATTGCAACGGATACTTAGATAAATCAATTCTTGCGAACCATGAAGTGCCATATTTACCTGCATTGCTAACTTCACACGGAAGTATCACGTCGTCCTTCTCCGTCACCTTGTACACCTGACTCGACGTCAGGAACGTGGGCAGATCCGCCGGATTAATCTTTATTTGGCTCGCCTGACTGGACTCTGAAAAAAACGAAACAAATTAAACTCGAACGCACGTATGCGTAAATTACGTTGTTACTTCTTCCACCATTGGCCGAACGGGATTATTAATTTTGATTTATGGAGATTCGATTCGCCATTTCACTATATGCATATTATTGCATTCCCATTAGCCATATATGTGATTGAATAATGTTAATTTCTGTAATATTTCGTGAAATCGAGGGCTCGAATTGGGTTTATTTAATTAACGTATTGATGTGAGGGAGGCAACGAGCCTTGCACGTCTGCATTTTGGATCGGACTGTTTGTTATCGGACTTGCTATTAAACTAAAGCGGTGTACTTACAATTCAGTCAAAAGCATGGAAGTACCGTACAGATTTAGTACATCTAAATATCAATCAAACTTGCGTGTAACATAAGCTAATGCTGTTGACGTAGCAATCCTTAAAGGAGTTTGCGAGTGTATCAGTTATCTCTTAATGAATGCACATCACAATTTGCATCGAACCTACCTTCGATGGCGGAGACTTACTCAAATTAAACTGTTGCAATAATTATGCATTGCACATACGTTCATTGCCTCATGCATTTTGCATTTTATTTCTACCCTTCACGTAATTAAAAGAAATTTCTACTAGTTTCGGGTGGGGTTTTATTGCAGCTTTAATGATTACCACCTACTAGTGGGAACACCTCGAAAAATCAGCAAAAAATCTCAAATGCTCGGAGAACACGAATAACACCGATGATTTGGAATATTCCGAAAGTCAAGTTTACTGTAAAAGACCCTGGAGATCTTGATGGCCTAGCTAGAGGAACCCTACGATCATACCCTGCATTGCGAAAGTCAACTATCATCTTGAAACTCCAAAGAATCTTAAGACTTAAGTCCAATGATGCCCCCCGTATCATCCTCGAGCACTATGTAGAAGTAGAGCACTATAGCGTTACAAAGTAATGAAAATCTCAAGATCTCTGCATTAATATACAATATCTAGAGAATTCTACGGAACTTGTATGTTGAACCTTCATATCTACAAATCTTTAAAAAGCTATGAACGTTCAGTCGGTATTTATTGAACTTACCTACAGACCATTCAAAAGACTTAAAATAATTAATAATTTTCAGCACATCCTTCAGTACTTAATTACCTTTATAGTTTCTAACATGCAGAATCTTCCCCGTCCTTTGAACTTGCACAGCATTCAGAATTATAAAATCATTAAACTTTTGAAGACCCCGGAAAACCTGAGTGCCCCCTCAACCATAAATACCCCAACAATTCTGCACACCAAAAGCTCACACAGCACTTTCTCATCTCCGGAACTACAGGGTATTGAAAAGGAATCTTCAGAATCTTCAGAATCTTCAGAATCTTCAGAATCTTCAGAATCTTCAGAATCTTCAGAATCTTCAGAATCTTCGGAATCTTCGGAATCTTCGGAATCTTCGGAATCTTCGGAATCTTCGGAATCTTCAGAATCTTCAGAATCTTCAAAATCTTCAGAATCTTCAGAATCTTCAGAATCTTCAGAATCTTCAGAATCCTCAGAATCTTCAGAATCCTCAGAATCTTCAGAATCCTCAGAATCTTCAGAATCCTCAGAATCTTCAGAATCCTCAGAATCTTCAGAATCCTCAGAATCTTCAGAATCATCAGAATCTTCAGAATCCTCAGAATCTTCAGAATCCTCAGAATCTTCAGAATCCTCAGAATCTACAGAATCTTCAGAATCTTCAGTATCTTCAGAATTTTCAAACTCTTCAGAATCTTCGGAATCTTCAGTATCTTCAGAGTTCTTCAAAATCCTCAGTATCTTCATAGTCTTCAGAATCTTCATAATCTCTAGAATCTTCAGTTGTAAAATCTGCATAATTTTCAGTGCATCCTTTGGTACCTTCAGTATTTAATCTTCATTATTTTCTTCATAGTGTATGACATGGAGAACCTGCAGAGCATTCAGAATCAGAAAATCTTTAAACCTTCGAAGACCCCGGAAAACCCGAGGGCCCGCTCAACCATAAATGCCCCAACAATTCTGTACACCAAAAGCTCACATAGCACTTCCTCATCTCAACTACAGGGCATTGAAAAAAAAATAAACAGAATCTTTAGAATATCAAGAATCTTTAGGATATCAAGAATTTTTAGAATATCAAGAACCTTAAAAATCTTCAGAATATTCAGAATCTTCCGAATCTTCATAATCTTCAGAATCTTCAAAAGCTTAATTAATATAACACCACTACAGCTAATGCACTTCAAGCACCTATAACAGATCTTTAGGTCATTGCATAAACTACTCAGAGCCCTCTAAGGCTGTTCGCAGAGTAGTCTATAGGCAGAAAAATTTTTTCAGCCCATAAAGGTACCAAAAAGGATGCTGGTGGGCGATGGATAACCAGAAATGCTTCATATGGTCCTTTCTAATGTCCATGCAATATGTTTCCTCTGGATAACCCTCCATGGCTTTGGCTCTAGTAAGCTTTTACAAAGTTATTTGATCTAAAGCAGCCCTCTAAATGCCTCAAAATGAATCACAAATCTCACACAGACTCTGCAACACTCTGGAAGAGACATAAACGTCTTTAAGAGGGCACCGTAAAGATCTGGAGGACATACAGAAGATTTTGAAAAAGGTCTCAAACTTCTAAAGACACCAAGAAACCCTCAAAAGACCTCAAGGTACTCAATTCGTCAACGCCAATAAGGTTTTTTCCTTTTTCCTTGTTCAACACCATCTCATACATTCTAGCGTTCTTCTGAAACGGCCGGATGCATTCATTTTTTGTTTGAAAATTTTCAAAACTTTGTAAAGCGTAAAAAAATGACAAATTATTCACCTTAAACTTTGCAAAAAAGAATAAGCAAAGCGTTCAAGCAAAACAAACAAGTTCTGTATTTACATATAACGTTTCTATGTGTTATAAAATAATGCCCATCATGATTAACACTTTTCAAATGTTCAACACGGTCAAAAAGAGACTACGGACAGACTACAGACACAGACACACTACAGAGGCCACAGAAATTACAGAGAGGCTACATAGATACTACAGTGAAACTACAGAGATGGCATATAGTCGACAGACGTACTACAGAGATACTACAGACCTTGCTACAGAATGGCTACAGGCAGACTATGAAGAGGCTACAGAGACTGCGTAGAGGCTGCATAGAGACAAACTGTAGACCGCCTACCGACAGGCTACGGACAGACTACAAACTGACTACAGACAGACTACAAACTGATGGACAGACAAACTGTGGACAGACTATAGACAGACTACGGATAGACTATTAAGAGACTACGAACAGACTACGGACAGACTACGGACAGACTACGGACAGACTACGGACAGACTACGGACAGGCTACGGACAGACTACGGACAGACTACGGACAGACTACGGACAGACCACACATACTGAGTAGACCACAGAAGACTACCTGGAGACTACAGAGAAACTACAAAGAGACTACGAAGAAGTTACAGAGGGGCACTCTAGGAGAACTACAAAGGGAATACAGAGGGACTACAGGCAAATTGCAGAGGGGCTATAGAAAGATGGTCGACGAATTTGCATCCAGAACAAACCCGTGCTTCAGGTTCCTCTCAATTGATTAGCACTAATTTGGTTTATTTACTGGTGTGGTTACCAATGTTCCGCATCAAGGAATGTCCAAAATTATCCTTATCACTTTGGGCTTTGACAGTCAACAAAAGTATGAATTAATTGTCTGTAACATTTTTACCGGTTGCCGTTTTATTTATAATGTTATGAAGGTATATTAGTATTAAATAGGGAACTACACTCCTTAATTTCTCTTGACTAAAAAAACGTAATAATTAGTGTGAATTTGCGTCAGTCCAAAAATTTTATCAGCGGTGGTTATTGAAAGTGGTAGTAATTAATTGGTTAATTCAATTAACGCAAATTATTATTACATAAAGAGGTATTATCCTTAATTATATATATAATAATAAATATGTAAAATATTTCCGTGTTAAAAACAATTAACAGCTTACTTTGTAAACCACATCTTAATTGTCAAATTCTTGTTTCTTGAGTTTTAAATGTAGTACTCCATTTCTTGTTTCACTTTTTGTATGTATCATGACCTGTCTAGTTAAATACACTAACATAAAATAAATTAAAGGTTGAGTGGAAGAGCAGACACGGATGATATCCCTGTCTGAACTCCGCCATTTATACAGGCTCTGTATAGAAATTGTCTATTAAAGTCATTTATTATTATTATTATTATTATTATTATTACTCTTGACTACAAGGGCAATTAATTAGAGCCTATATTTGGTTCAGTTCAAGCAGCATTTCACGGGCTGCCCTTTAATTGGTGCCTCGTTCAAATTCAATCGACGCAAATTAGTATTGCATATAGAGATATCTTTCGCAACATACGCGACACAAAGGAAACATGAACCCGCTATGACACGGGTATGGTAGTACAGGATGGTACAGTTGTTGTGGCGGAAGAACTGTGCACTTCACTAACCCCTCAACCGTTTTTAAGTTGATGTCTTGAAGTTCTTCAGCTGTAAACACTACGCAGGGATGACCTAACGGATACTTGCCATACTTATTCACGTATGGGTATAAAGGGTGTTTCATAATTGAATGTCAATCTTTAAGGGGGCGATTTTTGGGTCCATTTTAAAAAGAAAACTTCATATGAACCTGTGCCTTAAACGTCTTCACTTTTGAGATACAGGGTGGTGAAGTTTTCAAAATTAAATCATTTATTATTATTACTAATATCTGTAATACCACGTTAGATAAAAATGAATTTTATCTCTCATTGTATCCTAATTAAAGGTCTCAACGAAAAGAACCGTTTTCTACCAACTACTGCCCTTCTTTCTACCCTCTTATCAAAGTACGGCCTAGAGGGTGAGGGGGGGGGGGAGGGGAACTAGTTTATCCTTCATGGTACTCTAATGAAAGGTCTCAACGAAAGGAATCAATTTCTACCAACCATAGCCCTCCTCCTCGACCTCTTATCGTGATCGGGTATATTCCCTTATACCTCAAGAACGGATTGACGGAAGAGGGTACTCACAAAGGGCGATCGAAACGTCTGCAAGAAATATATCCATCGGTGATGTCAAAACAAAAGCTATTTCGGGTAAAAATATGCGCTTTATCTGCATAAGACCTGTGCACAATTTATACTTGTTCATTTTACTGTGCACGCAGTACATATTATACCAAGCTCCACTTGTTGCCACTATCACGAAAAATCTTACGAACTTAAAATGACAAAATAATGAATAATTAAACAGATTCGTGTGCGTGACCAGCGACGAGGTCTCGTTAATGCACAAAGTAAACAAATCCAAATGAAACGCAACTACTGACTTCCCCCATTAAAAAAAACCAATCCCTCAGTCGCAAGTTTATTAATTAATTACTCGACCCGAGACAGTAAAGAATATTAATGGGTGGAAAAGGGCGAGAGCATACAGGCACAAAATAGAGTTATAAATAATCGAAATAAAGGAAGCGATTATCAAACGACATAAATCAATAGCAGCAGATGCTATCAAATATTAAATAAATAAAAATACCATTAGTGACAATGTTCCCTTGCACGCGATGTAACGTGATCCGAATCGTTGTCTCGGAATTGTTGGTTGTCCAAAATGTAATTGACGGGTTGTACGATTATTGTTAATAATAAGTTTCAATTTATTCGTCTTCACAAACATTGGGCGTAAGTACGGAGTTCATTGATGCAAAGCGGTGGGAGTCCCTTCACAGGCAGGCGGTGGAGTAAATTAATTGAAGGACGTATGCAATTATGATATTTAATAAGCCGCTTCTCCAACCACATGAAACAAATAAGAAGTTTCTACCTCCCCAAAAAAATGAGGTTAGGTACAAAATGTAATCGGGACGTAGGCCTATAAGAAAATTTCGTTTAGATGGAATGTACACAAGATTAAGTATGCCACAAAAATTCAATCTACATCTCCCACACGAAATTCCGGAGAGATTTAAATTAGTATTTACTCCACGAGCTTATTGTTCTTACAGGCGATGCAATTTTTTGCCTAATTGAGACAAATGACAATTTCCACGACGACAATTAGTTCGTAATTAGTTATCGACGTCGATTTTGGGGGATGAAGCTTCGAGAAGGGGGTTGCGTAATAGATCCATGTTTACTTTCGCTTCTCTCGACTCGTACTGTGTCAAGGGGGTAACTTTCGATTGGAATAATTACCGTGACGTAATTTGCGCTGAAGGGTTGTTGGTTTATAGTTTCACGCTGAGGTTTGTTAATTTAGAAATTATTTATTCACCACCATTCTGTGCTACATTGGTGCATGCTTATGCAGGGGCAGACTGTACAGGGTGAATCAAATGATTTACATTCATTTTTCTGCAAAAAAATGCGATGCATCGGAATGAATTTATTATATTATTTTGGCATTCTAAGGGTATGCAGCACTTTTTTTATCATCGTTAACGTCGCACCACAAACCATTGATTCGCCTTCCCCTAGATACAAACTACACCAGGCACTAGCTAAGATAAGAGCCCATTTTACTTTAGTCAAGATACGAACCACATGAAACTAAAACAAGAACCTATTTTACGTTGAGTTTTTTGACCGGGCGTATGCCATTCACCAAGTTTACGTGTTTGCACTACAAAACAAGACCACTTATTGGTTACGTCTCGGTTTTTTGCACTGTAAAAGAAACTTTCCATTTTTTTAACCTGCGAGAAAATCCAACCAGTGGTTACACACTTTGACAGTTGCTTTCTATTGCTATAAATGTGGGAGTGCGTGAGTAAAGGTAAATCATTGCGGAAAATGTCAGGGAAACGGAAAAAGGGGGGGGGGGCAGTAATGGATCGGGTCTCACTTCCTCCTTCTTTGAACATGAAGATCCCTCCATTAAATTCCAAGATGTATCACCATTCTGGGGAGGCAGGGACTTTGCCTTCTTCAGAAACTTGGACTCCCTTCGCTGAAGTCCAACGTACCGAGATGCACTGTGGCCAATAATGACTCCTGTCTAGTGATCGGCCAAGTGAATCTTCCAATCCAGCTGGAAGAAAAAATGGAAGTCGTGACCGCAATAACTAACATTTTTCAAAATCGGATAGCGCATACCCGAAAACCTATTCAAAGACGTGCCACCCATCTTTGTAACTCTTATGGTTGCTGAGAAAAACATTAAAGAAGAAATCCAAATTTCTCAAAAACGAAACACATTGGACTCGGGGTTTATTTGGAAACAATGCTTGTCCTATTCCCCTTTATCACTCAATTTTTTTACATGCGGTCATATAACACCCTGTATGTGAATATCATAAATACAATATTTTGACGTGAAGTTGCCGGTTCGTCACGTGATGTTGACGTTCCGTAAAATGAGAATCGACCTTTACACACGTTGCCAGTTGAGAACTTATACAATTTATTGTAGAAACTACATGCTACTTATATCACAAGAATTGCTACCTTAATAACCTTGGTTAAGATATTGTTAGTTAGGAACTGCTGACGCCTTGTCCTTGTTCCTGTTGTTTTGAGTCGTTTGCGTTTAGTTTCCTAGTTCCTGAATTGTGGGAATCTGTTCTCATTATTTATTAATACGTGTTGCACATCCTGGATTGAAACCGGTTTGGGTTCTGGGCTAGGATTCTCCGCACCAAAATTTATACGAACAAGTGTTTTCCCGAAAAATTTTGGAGTAGTCGATTTTTGGTAAAAAAGGAAGGTATACACTGTCCTTCTTTGAGGCAGGAAAAAAATTGTCTGAGATCGATCGGGAAAAAACATTTTCTTATAGAATTTGGACCGTAGAATCCATAATTTCAATCAGTTTGAAGATTGGGCAACTAGATCAAAAGTTACAGCCCTTTGAATTTTATTTAGAAATTTGGATTTAGTCCATAACTTTTGATTGAGAGGTCTAATCGAAAAAGTACGAATCGTTTTGGATTCTACGCATCAAAATTAATAAGAAAAAGTGTTTTCCTGAGAAATTTTGAAGTAGTCGATTTTTGGTAAAAAAAAGTAAGGTTATACACTTGGTTTTTTTGAGGCCGGAAAAAAAATTGTCAAAGATCGACCCGGAAAAAAACATTTTCTTATAGAATTTGGACCGTAGAATCCATAATTTCAATCAGAAATTTTGAGTAGATTTTTGGTGTAAGGTTATACACTTGGTTTTTTTGAGGCCTAGATCGGAAAAAAAATTTTCTTAGAATTTACCGTAGAATCCATAATTTCCAGTTTGAAGATTGGGCAACTAGATCAAAAGTTACAGCCCTTTGAATTTTAGAAATTTGGATTTAGTCCATAACTTTTGATTGAGAGGTCTAATCGAAAAAGTACGAATCGTTTTGGATTCTACGCACCAAAATTAATAAGAAAAAGTGTTTTCCAGAGAAATTTTAGAGTAGTCGATTTTTGGTAAAAAAGGAAGGTTATACACTTGGTTTTTTTGAGACCGGAAAAGAAAATTGTCAAAGATCGACCCGGAAAAAACATTTTCTTATAGAATTTGGCCCGTAGAATCCATAATTTCAATCAGTTTGAAGATTGGGCAATTAGATCAAAAGTTACAGACCTTTGAATTTTATTTCGAATTTTGGATTTAGTCTATCTTTTGATTGAGAGGTCTAATCGAAAAAGTACGAATCGTTTTGGATTCTACGCACCAAAATTAATAAGAAAAAGTGTTTTCTTGAGAAATTTTGGAGTAGTCGATTTTTGGTAAAAAAGTAAGGTTATACACTTGGTTTTTTTGAGGCCGGAAAAAAAATTGTCTGAGACCGACCGGGAAAAAATATTTTCTTATAGAATTTGACCCGTAGAATCAATAATTTCAAACAGTTAAAAGATTGGGCTACTAGATCAAAAGTTACAGCCCTTTGAATTTTTTTCGAAATTGGTTTTTTGTCCATAACTTCTGATTGAGAGGTCTAATCGAAAAAGTAAGAGTCGTTTTGGATTCTACCTAGTTTGGGTTACCGATAAATTGACAGATTTTTAACCGACTGCTGGATGGTCTCATAAGGGATGTATTTTCATGTTTAAAATGCCTAACGTTCCCGTTACAAAAGTAGATTAGAGTACTACATCATGTCAAACTATTAATAAAATCGTGTGCGCGTTATCAGTTACGCAACAAGAGGCACACGAAAGTATTATAAAGCAATTTGTCAACCCTTTGTATTACCCAGCGACGCACGTCGGCACTCACTCCCGTTTGACATACCCGTGCGTGTTGGCCAAACAGACGCCGCCGCCGCCTGTCCTCCCGACCGGCGAGGGTCTCTCGCAACAAGGGGGATGATATAAAGTAAAAAGTTCGCCATTGAGATGTAAAACGGCTTGTTCCCATTCAGAACTCGTACATCTACTTTCGGCCACAAAGAGGAACACCGTAACTTTACTGGCGCTTAATTAAATTGCTTTTGGCCGCAAGAATTTTTCAATTTCCCACCGCGATGCGGCGTCGGCGGCGGCGGGGGTTGAGGAATTTGCAAAAAGGAAACACACGGACCGTCACGTTTGTTCGGTATTAATAAATTAGGAGCTTCCCAAGGAGCGAAAGGAGAGATGCAAAAAAATGTCTTAGAACTTAATTACCTAAAGCGTCGGAAAGCTTTGGGATATTCCTCTCTGCAGAAATTAATTATTTTAATTAAATTAAAAATCTCTCTCTCTTTTTTATTTCTGTGTAGTCCCCCCGCCTGCGTTTGAGAAGTGTTTAAAGTTGTTTCGCTCTCATTAACTTAAGGTGTACATATTTGTATGAGAGTCTTTAATTATTTTTTAGGGACATAATTGCCTTCACTTCGTTGTTGTTTTAAGCTGAATAATTTCCGAGCCCGGTTTTATAGTAACATTTGTATTCTTGATAATAAACAATAAACGCTGAGAGATGTAGGGCCGCGAGTTATTGTTTTATCTTCTGTTTGCGCAAATTACCACTTTTAGCATCTTTAATTGGGTTTACAATTAGGGAAAAATAAGAAAAACAAATGTATTTGTATTCCAAAACCTTCCGCACCCTCAATATCATCCCCATTGTAGTCTTTAGATCTAAATATTCAGCACAATTTACAATCTTTCGAAACTAAAATGCCCTCGGTCTTAAATTTTCCGTTTCAGTATCAAGAATTTAAGTGGTTATAGAGTTTTCAGCATTTTCCGGGTTTTCCGTGAGTTCTCGCAAAATCTTGTAAGGCGTGAAGATTGTAGAAGATTCCTTAAGGTACTTAAAATGAATAGAGACGTGGTAGCAAAATCCCTGAAAGAAGGAATAGCTTACCAGTTCTTTTGGACATACTATGCCCCGTACACAGACGGGCGACAATTAAAATAAGAAAATAGACCTAATGATTTCCTCGCAAAAGGTTTGCGATACTAGGCGCTGGCAGCTTCTGATCTTTACTTTGACTTATACGTAACATAGAATTAGAAGGGATAAGTGGGTTTGATGAATACGATGACAAATTTTCGGTGGCTCTCCGGACGGTTATTTTTAATAAGACCAGAACCTTAACAAACGGCATCGCTGTGCACTACACCTGCTTGCTTCTTTAACTCGACTTCATAGTTGACGTGCTTCTGCAAAAATGACGAAACGAATAGGGCTGACTGCTCGAAAATTAGGGTGAACAAAATATGTACACGCTCTTCAACCGTCGCGAAACTAGCAGACCGTTTTTCTCGTTGCCTCTAGTATTAAAAGAAACAACGCATCCATAGAATACTAAACTAAAAATCATCATGGAAATAAATAAAGGTGATGGACCTGGAAATCTTGGAAACCTTGTAAATTGTAATCATTAATCCTGAAAGATCTTAAAAATAATATGCTTCAGGAGCTTCAAAAACCTCACATACTTCAGATGTTTCAGAAGCTTCAGACCCTACACACGCTTTATACCCTTGGTATGCTTTAAATGCCTCGGATTATTGAATGCTTCGGATTCAGAATGATTCTTCAGGTTTCTTGGTGGCTCAGGTTCCTCGAGGTCTTCTGACTCTTCATTTTTTTCGCATTCCTCTAATTATATGGATCATTCAAATTTTTCGTCGTCCTTCCGGATCCATGAGAATTTTCTATTTTATATACTACCCTCAAAAATCGCTACATTTTATTATAACATGGTTGATGTAGTTCGAGGTCCTTCGGTGCACTTAGATCCTTCCAGACCCTCCGTACCGTTCCAGATCCTCCATATACTTCCAGATCGTCCGTATCTATCCAGGTTATTCAGATCCTTTAGATCCATCAGATCCTTCAGATCCTTCAGATCCTTCAGATCCTTCAGATCCTTCAGATCCTTCAGATCCTTCAGATCCTTCAGATCCTTCAGATCCTTCAGATCCTTCAGATCCTTCACATCCTTCAGATCCTTCAGATCCTTCAGATCCTTCAGATCCTTCAGATCCTTCAGATCCTTCAGATCCTTCAGATCCTTCAGATCCTTTAGATCCCACAGATCTTTCATATCCCGCAGATACGTCAGATTCTTCACATCCTTCAGATCCTTCAGATCCTTCATAACCTTCAGATCCTTCAGATCCCTCACATCCTTCAGATCCCTCAGATCCCTCAGATCCCTCAGATCCCTCAGATCCCTCAGATCCCTCAGATCACTCAGATCAGTCAGATCACTCAGATCCTTCAGATCCTTCAGATCCTTCAGATCCTTCAGATCCTTCAGATCCTTCAGATCCTTCAGATCCTTCAGATCCTTCAGATCCTTCAGATCCTTCGGATCCTTCAGATCCTTCGGATCCTTCAGATCCTTCAGATTCTTCAGATCCTTCAGATCCTTCAGAATTCCCAATAAATGAAGCAAAATAACCCATTCCTCTGTTTGGATTAGATTCTTACATAGAATACAATTCAAAATCTGTTTCACGCAAACAATCGTCCTGGGTCGATTCCTTTAGGAATATTAAAATTACTTTCACCAAAATTACTTTGAAAATTCCGGAATTTACAATAATTCATCTATTCGAAGACATAATATTGCAGCTAACTAGCAATTTCTCACAAATATTTTTCGCGACGTAGCTAAAAATGTCGTCCGCGAATCAATTTTTTCACTGAATTCGGTGCTAATTAAAATTTGAAAAGAGTAAAGAGACTTTCCTTGTCAGTAAGATCCCCAACTTTTCGCTATTTTTGAAATTTTACCCGGAGTCTCCAATTTGAAAGAGTTCAAATGGTAGCCGTTATCTGTTCACACCGAATCCGACCCCATTCCTCGGGTTTTGACCACTCTTGTAAAGGTTGGACAAAGCCTCTCGTTCCCCATACGCTTCGTCGCACAGAACGAATTTCTATCTCGATGTAAATTCGTGGTCACTTTCCAAATCAAAGAATCCGGAAGGTATTAATCGAACCGTACATAAATACCAAGCCTGGATTTACTATAAAACAAAAGACCGCACCGTCACATTTACAATAAGATTATCCCCCTCGGTCGAAATCCGAAAGAAAACGTTTATATAAACGTAGGGTTCCTAATACAATAAACAATAAGTCCGCAGATTTGCTCGATGTCGAAGGTAAAGAAAACAAGTAGAACGCATAAACGATTGTATAGACATAAAGAGTAGGTAAGGATAAAAAAGAAATCGGAATTGAAACACCCTTCCCGCCGTTGATAGTCGTCCCAATTGAAATTTACGCATCGAACCCCCGCTTTTAACTGTACGATACGCGCGCGTTCGCCTGATCTTATTTGGAAAGGGTCGCTTTATTTGCGGCCCTTTGGTTAAAATAGAGAATCGAGGATTCTTAACTGTGTCAGGATATGCTTAATTGACGTGACGCAAACCATGCATTAGTAACGAGAAGGGGTAGGGAAACACACTGTAGGTATAAAGTTACCAGCTTCTTCGAGCACCCTTTTCAAATGGTCCACTCGAAAAGGAACACTCGACGAGGATCCTCCTACTAACTTACACCATGTTAACTAAACATGCGCTTTCCTTTATTAGAACCCCTCGTCTTCCAGTTTTTATCCTTTAGGCATCGTTTTTAATCAAACGGGCTTTCAATGGAATTACTAATAAATTGCTACGTTATTGATCATACATTCACAAAGCTTTCTAGGGGATGGACGTAGTCGAGGAGATCGCCTCTCAAACTTTAACGTTAAATGAAGCTCTAATCAGGATAATTAAATTGGGCACGAAGAATTACAACTCGTTCAATTGTACAGAAACATACCCGACAAATTATACTAAAACCCATTAAGGGGCGATAATACAGTGAAAGTCCGAAGAAGTTTCGGATCAATAGCCATAGAAAGGGACGTAAGGGATTGAAATTTATTCGTGCCAGTAGCTATACCAATTCCTTGTAATGATAATGTTTCTGCTTGACGCTCGCATTCAATAAATCAGGCAAAACTTAAACGGCGGAGGTTTAATAAACTTGCAAAATTGACAGCTGACCTGCTAAATTTAATCAGCCAATAGCGTTGTTGAGATTCGGGTCTCCATATATATAGATTTCACGGTTTTTTTCTCGTTTCTGGTGACAAACGATCTACATTCGCCTAGAAATTGGTTTAGAGAGTTGAGTAAGTAGCGATGTTCCGCGTGTCTATGGATTTGTAAAAGATGTGCCTCAGTTGGTATTGTTAAGTACTGCAAATTTGAGATGGCGTGTACCTTCATTGTTAATTAATTAAAAGTGCGAACCGTATAATTGTTATAAGGTTATAAAAAGTGATTAGTGTATTGGCCTGTCGATTGTAGGTTAAGCAATTTGAGATTGGATTAGTTTGTACATACGGACTTAGGCCTATAGAGGATACCACGTTAAAAAAAGCGCGCAATTAACTCCACCTTCTGGGTGGTGTGGAAACGAGTTTTTATTGTATATTTTAAATTGTAATTTTCGATTGCGGTTGTAAGGTTTTACTTTATTGACTTCTGTGTGTTATACATTTGATAATAAATATATATATATTTTGTTCATTTAAGTTTCAACATATTTCAGAATAGTGAAGTGAGAAAATATGTATAATATGTGCAATGAATAAGAGAGCGATAAACACAAGGCGTGTCGTCACATAATATTTTTAAATTACACGGCCTATTTTTGAATTTCAATTAAAGGAGAATTACATTTGTGTAATCATTTTTCTTTATTAGGCCACGAATTCAACCAATCGCACTGCGAATTGATTAATAAAAAACGCGAATTAAATTAATTATATCAATCAAATCGCGAATTCAATTACTTAAGCCACGAATCAAATGAATGATATTAATCGATCCACGAATTAAATGAATCAAAAATGCTAATTAAATTGATTTACCAAAATTCCGAGAAACCAGACCTCGAATTAAATTAATCGAGCCGCGAATTAATCTAATTGGATGTAATTAATTTAATTGATGACGTCATCAATTAAATAAAATGTCAAAAGAGCTTAAAATAGCACCAAGTTTTAATTAATTAGTCAAATCAAACTCCAAATTCCGAGAAATTAAACAAATTTTCCAGAAATAACCAAATTAATACCCGAGAACACCCTCCCCTCGTGACCGACATCACGAATCAATTTTAATTGACCTTGACTGACCCCGCGAATAAAATCCAAGATGGCGGAAAAGTGTCCCTCTTCTACTAACAGTCTTAAAATGAATTTTATAAAAGTAAAATTTTATTTATCACTTACGAATACACAATTTGTCACAGCGCGTACTATTTCTTACTTCGGAGTCGTAATTGGAACTGACATGAATCATAATTTGATTTGCTTATATAGAAAAATCCCTCGATAGTTTCCGAGTCTTCTAGAATGTTCTCGAACAAAGTACGTCATATTAGGTCTCAGAAGTCTTACGGACCATTTTACTAATATTGTTCGGCACATTTCTATCACGTTACAAATAAACAAATTTGAAATCTACCTAAAGGTCATAGAAACCTTAAAAGTCCTAAAAACCCCAAAGGATCAGTTATGTTATGAGGTTATGAGTGGATTACTGTTGTTACCACGAAACCGTTATGGTCCAAGGTCCAACAAGTTTCATTGCGCTTGCGATTTGTTATCTGATCATTAATCAAAGTTGTGCCCATAATTTATGTATGCAATCTGTTAATTAAATTTGAAACGAATTAGGCACCAATTAATTATTACCACTTTAACGGACAACTAATTTTTGAACCGAGGCAAATTGCCTTTATGGTCAACAGTAATAATTAAGGAATGTACCTCCGCATTTAATACTAGCTGGTTATACTAGCCGAATTCTGGAATTTGTGAGTGGAGGACCTAAAAATTACACTATTAAGGTGTATGTACCGTGTGAAGGTAAATACGTAACCGTGTGTAAGGTAAAAGGTCTTAGTTTAAACTACAAAAACAGTGCGATCGTGAACTTTGACAAGGATTGTGTTATGAACAATGCAAACGAAACATTTGTGGAAACGGATCGACGGATAGCCCGCACTTGTACGTACGATGTGGTTTCTAAACTTGAGCGGAATCGGTATCGTGTTCAGTATACGAAGCGTCGCCGTTTAGACGTAGGATACGACACCCTTCCATATGGTTATAAAAACTTATTAGTGTATTTTATAGGTTAACCAATTTTATATTTCTACATATAGACTTAGGCCTACAAGGGATACCACGTTAAAAAAAGCGTGCACCCTACCTTCTGGGTGGTGTGGAAACGATTTTTTTTTATTGTATATTTTAAATTGTAATTTTCGATTGCGCTTGTAAGGTTTTTGTTTATTGACTTCTGTGTGTTGTACATTTGATAATAAATATAATAAAAAACTTGTTTTGTTCATTTAAGTTTCAACATATTTCAGAATAGTGAAGTGAGAAAATATATGTGTTATGAATAAGAGAGCGATAAACACAAGGCGTGTCGTCACATAATATTTTTAAATTACACGGCCTATTTTTGAATTTCAATTAAAGGACAATTACATTATGTGTAATTATTTTTTTATTAGACCACGAATTCAACCAATCGCACTGCGAATTAGTTCATTAAAAACGGGAATTAAAATAATTATATCAATCAAATTGCGAATTCAATTAATTAATCCGCGAATTAAATGAATGATATTAATCGATCCGCGAATTAAATTAATCAAAAACGCTAATTAAATTGATTTACCAAAATTCCGAGAAACCAGACCTCGAATTAAATTAATCGACTCGCGGGTTTAATTAGATGTAATCATTTTAATTGATTATGTCATCAATTAAATGAAATAGCAATACAGCTCAAAATAGCAGCAAGTTTTAATTAATTAGTAAAATCAAAGTCCAAATTCCAAGAAATTACACAAATTTCCCACAAATAACCAAACTAATTTCCGAAATCACAATTTAATTGACCTTGATTGACCCTGCGAATAAAATCCAAGACGGCGGAAAAGTGTCCCTCTTCTACTAACGCTCTTAAAATGAATTTTATAAAAGTCATATTAGGTCTCAGAAGTGTTACGGACAAGTAAACAAATTTGAAACCTTAAAAGTCCCAAAAACCCCAAAGAATCATTTATGAGGTTGTTTTTCCTGCGAAGAAATGAGGTTTTTGTAACGGGAAATTGTATGTGCGATCCACATTTTTTCGCCCTACTTTCAGTTTGGGCGGTTAAAATAATAAAATGATATGCTTAAAGTTGTGATTGTTATTTTGGAACCGGCGTACGAGAATTATGCGGCTTAGCTCGCCCATTTGCATATAATAATGTATTTACCGGCTCGACTTCATTAGCGAAATGAAATTATAACACGACGGACCCCAGAGAAACCCCTTTGCATATGTATAAACAGACCCGCAATTTGACAAACCCGTCGTATACCTAATTTTTAATCAGAATATTACGCTTCTGGCCGCATTATGCGAGAGGGAGGCGGCGGCGGTGGTAGAAAAAACACGACTTTTTCGAGAGAGAGAACCACTCTAGCTAAGCCTAAAAGTAAACGTAAGCCCAGGAGACAGATGTAAGGCAAATACGGAGCTTAAAATTGTATAAAAGGTGGAATGGGGGCCGAATTGTGTAGTCTGACACGTGAAATCAAAACGGCTGACGCGACCGACGAAGGATAATGAATACAAATACAAGAAAATTAAGTTGGACGGCTCGAGTTTGTACGGGGATGATGAATTATGAAAATAGGGCAGCGGGTTGGGGTAGAGATTGACTGATATATTGCAAGTAACCCACATTAAAGGGTAATTAGAATGTTAGTAAGTGAAGTTCATGAATATTAAGCAGGCACTTAGCATCTTTAAAAAGTTTAGACGAACTTTATCCGTTTAACATTATATTCACGCCCCTGGTGCTTTAGCTTTATTTTCGCATAACGAATCTTTTATATAGAATTAAATTTCTTGCCAAGAAATGGGGTGTTACACATAAATATTTAATGAAGAGGCACTGATCGTACACAGATACAGTGAGAGGTTTCCAAGTTTTACGATTTAATTCAATTTTGAAAACGATTTCGGTGAGAATATTCATAAACGGGTTGCCTATAGGGGTCCATAGAAGTCCCTAGGAGAGGATCCCAAAAAAGGTTCCTATTTCATTTACCCTTGTTGCGGTCGAGTTCCGTCTCTCCACCGACTGACAAAACTCAGCGTCTGATTAGTCAACGCGATTTACCACTAGCGATTGATACCGACATATCGACGCTCCCGTCGTTCTGTGATCGGTCCGTGTGCCGCGAAATCTGAGCATCTACTCGAAACATATTGTTCGGATAATCCTCGCAACATCGACAAGAGATTTTCCTAGAACATTTTACAGGGCTATAAAGTTGATCGTAGGACAGAGCCATGTTTTGGAAATGGAGGTGTTGTTTTTATCGAATTTCAAGGTATTTAATGGCCCTGGAAGCAATGATTAGACCCTTGAAAGCATTTAGAAGACCTTCTCGAATTTTACTTAACTTTTTACGTCCTTTTACGATACTTCGAGATCTTTCTGGGTCTTTTCTAGGACTTCCTAGGTCCCATCGTTTTCCAGAGCTAATATAACAATTGGAGGTTGTTCTAAAAAGAGCCTGAAGTTTTTTCTAGGCGATCTAAGCCTCAAGAAATTACCTTTATCGCTTTGGAAAGCGTCTCAATATTCTGGGAAAAGCGTTTGATTGTCCTGGAAAACACTTGCAGTGTTCCGCTAAGGGTTTAAAGGCACTCGAAAGAGTGGGAAAAGACTAGCGCTCAAAAAAACCTAAGGTTTCATTGATCTTCAAGTCTTTAATGTTCCTATTACCACCTTTCAGGAAACACGCTCACTGTTTTTTTGCAGATTTCCACAGATAAGGTACGTAGGAAATTCTGGAAAGTATCTACGATGACCTGAAAAAAGCTGACAACGCTTTGGAAAGAGCTTGGAGCTTTGGACCGCCTTGGATAGCCTATACACTTCTAAAAAATGCCATTCTGGATGTGTGATGAACATCTCTAGAAAAAGAGTTTTTATAGGAATTCTGAACCTTTGACATTTCCTAAAGCGGCCTGGGTTTCCTGTCATCTTTTTAGGTGTTGGAGAGCATTCTCTCCATAAAACCTTTATAGAGCTGTTCTGGGTCTGGGGAGGTATAGAACACCCCCGCAGCCATCATACCCCTCAGTAAAGTAAAATTCAATGACAATTTCAGTGCTCTCATGGTGCTTTGCGGGAAATTGCAATGGAGTTAACGTGTGTTGGGAGGGAGAGGAAGGTATTCCATACCCCCCAGAACTCCATGGCCACATTCTCCACAGTACTACTTAAGAGAATATGATCATTTTCTGCAGTACTTTTTAGGATAACAGTATATGATCATTTGTTCCCAAAAATCGGTCATGAGACTACACGTTTTGTGGAAGAAAATTGTCTGGGGGGTATGGAATACCTCCCCCACATCCCCCTCCAAAGTAAAATCTGATGACACTTTCCCTATAACCTTCAAAGCTTTCTTGGTACTTTACTGGAAATGACCATGGTACTAACGTGTCCTGGGGGGTATTCCATACACCCAGACCCCCCGGTGCTACATTTTCCGCAGTACTTTTTAGGATAAGAGTATATGATCATTTGTTCCCAAAAACAGATCATGAGACTACACTAGGGAATGCAATTCCGGGATCGCGGGATCCCGAAATACCGGGATCCCGCAGCATTTTTGCGGGATTAATCCCGCACATAAATGGAGCGGGATCCCGCGGGATTTGCGGGACTGAGGAATTTGTCGACCAAGGGAACGACTCTGTTTACTTCGTTAATGAAACGCATAACGGAGAAATTATTTTTAAAATAATTGTTAAGTAAACTTTTTTTGTAAAAAATGTACTTGAGGCACTTTAGAAGTTCACCATTTTTGTGCTTTACAGGTGAGTTTTTTTTTGAGTTCTAAGTTAGGCTGAAGGTACTTTTTTGTTGAATATTGTGATAATTACCGATTTATTTTAATACAGAAGTTAACTGCACAAAATCGCTTATTTGCCAATTTATTTAAAATTTTGCGGAATGCCACAAATATCGGGATCCCGCGGGATTAACATCTAAGAATCCCGCAAATACCGGGATTGAAATTTTGCTGCGGGATTGCATTCCCTAGCTGTCACTTTTGAACTAGTAGCCCAATCTTGGAACTGTTCGAAATTATGGATTCTACAGGCCACATTCCATAAGAAAATTTTTTTCCGGGTCGATCTGAGACAATTTTTTTTTCGGGGCTCAAAAAAGGGCAGTGTATAACCTTCCTTTTTTACCAAAAATCGACTGCACCAAAATTTCTCGGGAAAACACTTTTTCTTATTAATTTTGGTGCGTAAAATCCAAAACAATTCGTACTTTTTCGATCAGACTTCTCAATCAAAAGTTATAGACTAGAAACCAATTTCGAAAAAAATTCAAAAGGCTGTAACTTTTGAACTAGTAGCCCAATCTTGGAACTGTTTGAAATTATGGATTCTACAGGCCACATTCTATAAGAAAATTTTTTTCCGGGTCGATCTGAGAATTTTTTTGCGGGCCTCAAAAAAAGGCAGTGTATAAACCTTCCTTTTTTACCAAAAATCGACTACACCAAAATTTCTCGGGAAAACACTTTTTCTTATTAATTTGGGTGCGTAGAATCCAAACCAATTCGTACTTTTTCGATCAGACTTCTCAATCAAAAGTTATAGACTAGAAACCAATTTCGAAAAAAAATTCAAAGGGCTGTAACCTTTGAACTAGTAGCCCAATCTTGGAACTGTTTGAAATTATGGATTCTACAGGCCACATTCTATAAGAAAATTTTTTTTCCGGGTCGATCTGAGACAATTTTTTTTTCGGGGCTCAAAAAAAGACAGTGTATAACCTTCCTTTTTTACCAAAAATCGACTGCACCAAAATTTCTCGGAAAAACACTTTTTCTTATTAATTTTGGTGCGTAGAATCCAAAACAATTCGTACTTTTTCGATCAGACTTCTCAATCAAAAGTTATAGACTAGAAACCAGTTTCGAAAGAAAATTCAAAGGGCTGTAACTTTTGAACTAGTAGCCCAATCTTGGAACTGTTTGAAATTATGGATTCTACAGGCCACATTCTATAAAAAATTTTTTTTCCGGGTCGATCTGAGACAATTTTTTTTTCGTGCCTCAAAAAAAGGCAGTGTATAACCTTCTTTTTTTTACCAAAAATCGACTACAGCAAAATTTCTCGGGAAAACACTTTTTCTTATTAATTTTGGTGCGTAGAATCCAAAACAATTCGTACTTTTTCGATCAGATTTCTCAATCAAAAGTTATAGACTAGAAACCAATTTCGAAAAAAAATTCAAAGGGCTGTAACTTTTGAACTAGTAGCCTAATCTTGGAATTGTTTGAAATTATGGATTCTACAGGCCACATTCTATAAGAAAATTTTTTTCCGGGTCGATCTGAGACAATTTTTTTTTCGGGGCTCAAAAAAAGGCAGTGTATAACCTTCCTTTTTTACCAAAAATCGACTGCACCAAAATTTCTCGGGAAAACACTTTTTCTTATTAATTTTGGTGCGTAGAATCCAAAACAATTCGTACTTTTTCAATCAGACTTCTCAATCAAAAGTTATAGACTAGAAACCAATTTCGAAAGAAAATTCAAAGGGCTGTAACTTTTGAACTAGTAGCCCAATCTTGGAACTGTTTGAAATTATGGATTCTACAGGCCACATTCTATAAGAAAATTTTTTTTCCGGGTCGATCTGAGACAATTTTTTTTTCGGGCCTCAAAAAAAGGCAGTGTATAACCTTCCTTTTTTACCAAAAATCGACTACACCAAAATTTCTCGGGAAAACACTTTTTCTTTTTAATTTGTGTGCGTAGAATCCAAATCAATTCGTACTTTTTCGATCAGACTTCTCAATCAAAAGTTATAGACTAGAAACCAATTTGAAAAAAAAATTCAAAGGGCTGTAACTTTTGAACTAGTAGCCCAATCTTGGAACTGTTTGAAATTATGGATTCTACAGGCCACATTCTATAAGAAAATTTTTTCCCGGGTCGATCTGAGAAAATTTTTTTTTCGGGGCTCAAAAAAAGGCAGTGTATAACCTTCCTTTTTTACCAAAAATCGACTACACCAAAATTTCTCAGGGAAACACTTTTTCTTATATATTTGGGTGCGTAGAATCCAAATCAATTCGTACTTTTTCGATCAGACTTCTTAATCAAAGGTTATAGACTAGAAGCCAATTTCGAAAAAAAATTCAAAGGGCTGTAACTTTTGAACTAGTAGCCCAATCTTGGAACTGTTTGAAATTATGGATTCTACAGGCCACATTCTATAAGAAAATTTTATTTCCGGGTCGATCTGAGACAATTTTTTTTTTCGGGGCACAAAAAAGGCAGTGTATAACCTTCCTTTTTTACAAAAATCGACTACACCAAAATTTCTCGGGAAAACACTGTTTCTTATTTATTTGGGTGCGTAGAATCCAAAACAATTCGTACTTTTTCGATCGGACTTCTCAATCAAAAGTTATAGACTAGAAACCAATTTCGAAAAAAATTCAAAGGGCTGTAACTTTCAGTGCTTTACTGGAAATGGCAATGGGGTGAACGTGTGTTTGTTGGGAGGGGGGGGGTTATTCCATACTCCCCAGGACTCCAGGTGCTACATTCTCCACAGTACTTCTTGGGATAAGAAAATATGATCATTTGTTCCCAGAAATAAATCATGAGACTACACGTTTTGTGGAAGAAAATTGTCTGGGGGGGTATGGAATACCTCCCCCACATCCCCCACCCACGTATATATATTTTTTAAATTGAATAACCGGCTCACAGACAATTAGGCTCTCTTTCAAGTTAATCCTAAACAACCCCTTTTACTCTTCGGTCTAGTTATTTAAGCAAAAACCATCTCTAACATCGTTATTAACCCGACAACACTCGAAATTTCATCTATGCCGACAGAACTGATAAAACACCTGCCACGCTTATCTCGCACGTGACACTGTTTGTCAAAAATCAAATTAATATTGTTCGATATCAACTTTTTATAAACATTTGACCAGATAAACAAATAGAATGAGATGAATTAAACAATCATTAATTAAACAACAAAACCTACTATATGTATGTCATTGTATAGCAATTAGTGGGTATGATAAGGGAAATTGCGTCCGGTATGAAGTTAATGCTGATTTCTGGGCCGCTTATTCTGAATTTTTGGGCATCTACCTAATAGTTCTATACAAGTCACTAAACTGCCTTTTATAACTAAAGAGCAGAGCAGGTAGGTAACGGGGCATAAAAGAAAGGATTCTCACTTTTACCTTTACGACAGCATCACACGTTATATTCTGTTTTAACGCTCAATATCTGCTGAGAGGATGTTATTGCAGTAAACTACTTATAATGCATGTAAATTTGCCTACTGTACACACATTAACCGGCTTTACCGCAACACGAGCAGAAAATTTCATTACGCAAATTTCTTGTGTGCGCAGCCATTGGAGCGATCGGCACCTGCGAGGTATGATTGTTTTGCTAAATTGTACGGCATTAAACCTTCGCGCTCTCGTAGGATTTCCAATTGAGCGACGCAGGAATTTATACTAAAGACTTGACTATTTGGAGCTACTACTACGAGTGTTTTAACTGTGGGTGCCATCATTTATACGGTCATAGCGCTACACCACCCCCCTCTTGATCTTACGATGCGAACAATTAGTACAACTCTCCTTTTTGTTTACATTTTTGAAGACGACTATCGTTGGCACTCAATTAAATTCTAAACTCCAGATCTAGCACCAGAGTCTGCGCACGAAACTTACACTTCAGATTCCAAAACCCAAAATGTAGAATCCATGATCCAGGGTTGAAACACCTAAGTTCGTCCTGGGCCAGGATGTGACGTTAGTCCAATCAGAGAAGCACGAGCCTGGGACGTCACAGCCAATCAGAGACAAGCACACCCCCCCCCTTCCAGAATATGATTTTATGACTTATTGTAAAGAACGTTGCAAAATGCAAAGCTTAGATTTTTGAATCGGATTCGGAATCCATAATCCAGAGTTCAGAATCCTTCAATTTAAAGCTGAGGAATTTCTGATCCAGAATTTAGTATTTACCGTCTAAAATGTACAATTACGAAATCGGAATCCAAAGTACATAAACCCAGCACTTAGGAATAATCTAGGACTTAGGATTCAAAGGTTGGGATTTAGGATCCAAGGTCAAGTATCTAGAACTGACTTGACTTGGGAGCCTAGATCCTAACCTTTCCAATGCTAAATCTGTTACACAAGGTTCAGGATTCAGTTCCCATCTTCTTGGATCCAGAATTTAGATTTAGAGGTTTAGAATTCTGAATCCCAATCCCCATATTCGGGGGTTCCGGCTGTAGTGCCCAAAATTTTATGTCCAGAATATGATTTTTTGATTTATTGTAAAGAACGTTGCAAAATGCAAAGCTTAGATTTTTGAATCGGATTCGGAATCCACAATCAAGAGTTCATAAATCTTCAATTTAAAGCTGAGGAGTCTCTAATCCAGAATTTAGTATTCAGCGTCTAAAATGTAGATTCAGGAAATCGGAATCCAAGGTACATAAACCCGGCACTTAGGAATAATCTAGTACCTAGGATTCAAAGGTCAAAGTAGTCCAGCTTCTGTATTCTAATCTAGACTTCGGAACCCAAGTTTTTTATTAAGAACGGTATATTTTGCGCTGTGGATTTTGGATTTTGGACCGATCTCATCCCAAATTATTAGTTCCTTACCCGAGGTTTTGGAATCTGGAACATGAACCAACAAGAACCAACAAAAAAAACCAGATCCTAAAGCACGGGTATTCAAAGCTTTAACATTTTGGATCTGGGTTTGGGTTCTAAATTCTAGATACCTGGAACCGGAAGACTGTTACTGTAATCCCTATTCCGTACCCTAGATCTTGTACAAGAGATTCTGGACCTTGGACACAACTGGAATTCGCTGCTACATTCTCTATTTTGAAACCTGCAGTCCTTTCACTCCGTAATCGTAATGCCTGGGCCCAGATCCTGAATACTGAATCGGCATGCACAATCCACAATTCACAGCCTGAGCCCTGGATTCCGAGTTCCTAGTCGCAGCCTAGGAACAATTAATTCTGGTTTCAGGATCTTGACTATCAGACCCCAAATATCGCGACTGGGACTAAATTCAATCAAGATCAATCTTGGACTGTTGCTCTTGGATTTTATAATCCTTTCGGTCTGGATTTTCCCAATTCTATACCTCAAATCGCAGAGATCAGGTAGATTCTGAACGCCAGTATTAGACTGTGGTTGTGAGGTGGTGAATCCAGGGTCCGAAGTCAAGGATCTAAACGAAGAATCTAGGGCCCTAACTCCAGCATTTGGGATACGAGATTTAAAAAAAATAGGAAATTAGGATACAGGGTGCAAAATGCAAAGATGCCTAGATTTTGTAATCGGATTTGGGTTCCAGAACCTAGAATTCAGAGCTCGTTAATTCAAAACCTAAGAGACGTTGGTGAAGCTGTCTAACATATTTTGGAACCGGTACCGATCCAAAGAGCTGGTGTGAAAAAGCAGTTAGGCCAGTTGGAAAAGCGGTTGGACCGCTTCACGAACCTGAAAGTGAGGATAACAGGGGGGGGGGGGGTGCTAGTCTCTCATTGGCGGTGATGTCTCGACCTTGTCTCCGATTGGTGTAACATCACTTTCTGGCCCAGAACGAACATAGGTCTTCTACCACTCTTTTAGCTCTTGTCACGGAAAGCCCTGTTTCGAACAAGAAAACCCTACAAAAAACCTAGAAGTACCTAAACTGGACTAGGTCTACACTCATTTACAGAAAAAGCTCATGAAACATACTATAAAGCTCTATGAATGGGCTAGAGCACTCCGTAAAATCTACGTTCGGCCTTGAATTGGAAGTTTAGCATTGAAAATGATTGACGTAAAGGGAAACGAAACGCTACCAATTGTTTGATTGCTTAATCCTCTCCCCTACGTGCCAGTTCAAAGTAGCGCAGGTAACTCACGAGAGCAATAAATAACGACACAATCTCCCTCGCAACGGCAAATCTCCGCGATAGTGGCGTTTGAAAAACAACTCCATTGTGTCAGGGGGCCTAGTCATATTTTTTGCGAGCCGCGGGGGGTGCGAAATTTCCATGCTCGAATCTATTACCGCAGATTCGTGAAAAATGATCACCGAGCCGGTTTATCATTTATAAAAATCGCGACGTCGGCGGTAGGGGGCGCTCGCGGGGGTGAGAGAAAAAAGTGCGCGCCGCGATTTCGGCGAAGTCGCAATTAATAGCGAATAAATAGCTTGCGCCCTGTAAATATTAATAATAAGGGCTTTTACACGGACGGAGGGCTTTATATTCGTGAATTTAAGAAATAAATACGACGATATATTAAACATGCTTTCGTTTATCGGCCGAATTTATTGTGTGGGACTCGAATGGAACGACGCCGTAATTTACGGCCTCGTAACACGACAGTTAAAAGTCACGTTACTAGCGTTAGCAATGACTTTATGTTAATTACTCATAAAGAAATAACGAATTTCTGATATATTTTCTAGTTCCATTTTTTGCTTCTGGTAACGTTATCCGTCATCGTCGAGACGTTCTACAAAAAGCTCCTTGTTGTTCGCACAAAATTTGAATAGAAGAGCCATTTTTCTACGCGACCTGTTTACGCAATGTAAACTGATCCTCTTATTCAACCAGAACTTGTCAATTTTTCTCGAGAAATGTCCTCATGGTGTTTTTTTTCCAAAATGGAGCGCATTCATTATATTGACATTTAGAACCCGAATCTCACTCATAATAAAAAGTCTTGTTTGCAATCACCCTGTATATCAATGAGTTAACGCTGGTAACTAGTGAAATTGGTTAAAAAACGATTAGAATTCACGAATTACTATCAAACAGTAGGGTTACTTTTCCAGAAGGGCAAGTACTTGGGGATCTAGAGCACCAGCCCACACAACACACCGACGACGTACGCTAAATGTCCACTGTATGTACATATATGGACCTTTTGTACCAACATAGTACGTACGAATATACACAGAATTTGTACATTGGACGTCCATTGTAAGTCCAAATGTCAACTATATGGACAGTTTATGTACGTACATAGTGTACGTCCTATGGACGTTCGTTACCAGTCGTTTTATTGCACTAGATTAACAAATAAAATAGCTTTGAAAGCGACACCTATTCAAAAACTGTTAAAACAAGCAGGGTAGTAATGTAAGTACATAACAAAAAATTTTCTTCCTTTCCTTGATCTTTTGAGTAATTTAAAAAATGCTTTTTTGGAAACTGTCTTGGGAAATGTTTGCATCCCAGCTTTTAAAAACAAAAATGGTATTAATGAGATTTAGTGTGCGATATACAGTGTGTCCCAGATCCCAGATCGCGTGGGATTGCATGGGTAACTTTCTTATTATTAAAGATTGGTTAAATTGGCAATGTTTTGCAGTTTTAGATGCTTGTTTAAAATTTCCAAATGTCGAATAGGTTTGACGTAAATTCAAAAAAACTTAAATAGGCGCCATATTGGGTTTTTAGATTACTTGATAGATTTTTTAATTCTCTTTTCAACGAGCTATCATAGGATAAGATTGAAAATAAGATGCCATTTATATCAACGGTTTTTTTTATTTTAATCAAGTATGTGATGAATTAAAAAAAAGCAAAACAATTTTCGAGGCAACAAAACAATGAAACATCAGATGTTTAAAATACAGGTCATTATAGAGGTATGGAATTTCATAGACACTACACCTCCCTTGAGTTCGCTGTGCGTTTCGCTATCTATACTAAGGTCAAAACGGAACCAACGAAATTACTCCGATCTGCGTCCTTCTGAAACTAATTGCAGACCAGCATCTTGTGTTTACTCCTACAACTTTTTCTCGACCACCGAAGTAGGTGACCTCACTTATTACTTAAGACGCTTAACAATGTAAAAAAGCGTTAACGTGTTTTACTAAAATTCTTTAAGGGTCTCCACGAGTCTTCCGGAAGGTTTTAAGTTCTTTGAGCTTCTCTCCTTTCTCTGAGAGCCAAGTCTCTAAGAGCTATCTGGAGTGTTTCAGCGGCTTTGACCAGTATATTTAAATCTAATTAAAATTTCTTCAAAAGCTCTTCTCAAATCTCTTCAAAATCTCTTCAGGTCTTCAAAATCTTTTCAAAAACCTCTTCAAATGATTTTCAAAATATCTTCAATATTTCTTCAAAATCTCCTAAAAGTCTTTTTAAAAATCTTTTCAAAATTACTTCAAAATCTCTTCAACATTTCTTCAAAATCTCTTCAAAATCTCTTCAGTATCTCTTTAGAAATCCCTTCATAATCTGTTCATAGTCTCTTCATAGTATTTTCACAATCCTTTCATAATCTCTTCATAATTTCTCAAAATCTCTTCAAAATTTCTTCAAAACTTCCCAAAATCTCTTCAGGCTCCCTTTAGAATCTCTTCAAAATCTTTTCGAATCCAAAATCTCTTCAAAATCTTTTCAATTACTCTTCAAAATCTCCTCAGAATTTCTTTAGAATCTCTTCAAAATCTCTTGAAATTCTCTTCAAAGCTTCCTCAATATCTCTTCATAAAAGAATCTCTTAAAAGTATTTTTAATAATCTTTTTAAAATTTCTTCAAAATCTCAAAATTTCTTCAAAATCTCTTAAAAGTCTTTTTAAAAATCTCTTCAGAATCGCTTCAAAATTTCTTCAAAATCTTCAATTTCTCATCAAAATCTCTTCAGACTCTCATCAGAATCTCTTCATAATCTCTTCATATTCCCTTGATAATTTCTTCATAATCGTCTTCATAATCTTTTCATAATCTCTTCATAATTTCTCAAAATCTCTTCAGGCTCCATTTAGAATCGCTTCAAAATCTTTTCAATTACTCTTCCAAATCTCTTCAGAATCTATTTAAAATTTCTTCAAAAGCTCTTCTCAAATCTCTTCAAAATCTCTTCAGAATCTCTTCATAATCTCTTTAGAAATCCCTTCATAATCTGTTCATAGTCTCTTCATAATATTTTCACAATCCTTTCATAATCTCTTCATAATTTCTCAAAATCTCTTCAAAATTTCTTCAAAACTTCCCAAAATCTCTTCAGGCTCCCTTTAGAATCTCTTCAAAATCTTTTCGAATCCAAAATCTCTTCAAAATCTTTTCAATTACTCTTCAAAATCTCCTCAGAATTTCTTTAGAATCTCTTCAAAATCTCTTGAAATTCTCTTCAAAGCTTCCTCAATATCTCTTCATAAAAGAATCTCTTAAAAGTATTTTTAATAATCTTTTTAAAATTTCTTCAAAATCTCAAAATTTCTTCAAAATCTCTTAAAAGTCTTTTTAAAAATCTCTTCAGAATCGCTTCAAAATTTCTTCAAAATCTTCAATTTCTCATCAAAATCTCTTCAGACTCTCATCAGAATCTCTTCATAATCTCTTCATATTCCCTTGATAATTTCTTCATAATCGTCTTCATAATCTTTTCATAATCTCTTCATAATTTCTCAAAATCTCTTCAGGCTCCATTTAGAATCGCTTCAAAATCTTTTCAATTACTCTTCCAAATCTCTTCAGAATCTATTTAAAATTTCTTCAAAAGCTCTTCTCAAATCTCTTCAAAATCTCTTCAGAATCTCCTAAAAGTCTTTTTAAAAAATCTTTTCAAAGTTACTTCAAAATCTCTTCATAATCTCTTTAGAAATCCCTTCATAATCTGTTCATAATGTCTTTATAATATTTTCACAATCTTTTCATAATCTCTTCATAATTTCTCAAACTCCCTTCAAAATTTCTTCAAAACTTCCCAAAATCTCTTCAGGCTCCCTTTAGAATCTCTTCAAAATCTTTTCGAATCCAAAATCTCTTCAAAATCTTTTCAAATACTCTTCAAAATCTTTACAAAACATTCAGAATCTATTTAAAATTTCTGCAAAAGCTCTTCACAAATCTCTTCAAATCTTTTAAGAATTTCTTTAGAATCTCTTCAAAATCTTTTCAAAAACCTCTTCAAAAGATTTTCAAAATCTCTTCAATATTCCTTCAAAATTTTTTCAAAATCTAAGTCTTTTTAAAATGTTCCCAAAGAAATATCTTCAAAAATTCTTCAAAATCTGTTCAAAATCTCTTCATAACCTCTTCAGAAATCCCTTCATAATCTGTTCATAATCTCTTCATAATCTTTTCACAATCTTTTCATAATCTCTTCATAATTTCTCAAAATCTCTTCAAAATTTCTTAAAACTTCTCACAAAATCTCTTCAGGCTCTCTTTAGAATCTCTTCAAAATCTTTTCGAAACCAAAATCTCTTCAAAACCTCTTCAGAATCAAACTCTCTTGAAAGTCTCTTCAAAGCCTCCTCAATATATCTTCGAAAAAGAATCTCTTAAAAGTATTTCTAAAAATCTTTTCAAAATTTCTTCAAAATCTCTTCAGAATCTCTTTATAATCTCTTCATAATCCCTTCATAATCTCTTCATAATATCTTCATAATCTTTTCAAAATCTCTAGATAATCTCTTCATAATTTCTCAAAATCTTTTCAAAATCTTTAAAAACTTCCAAAATCTCTTCATGCTCCCTTTAGAATCTCTTTAAAATCTTTTCGAATCCAAAGTCTCTTCAAAATCTTTTCAATTACTCTTCAAAATCTCTTCAGAATCTATTTAAAATTTTTTCAAAAGCTCTTCACAAATCTTTTCAAAAACCTGTTCAAAAGATTTTCAAAATCTCTTCAATATTTCTTCACAGTTTCTTCAAAATCTCTTTGAAAGTCTCTTCAAAGCCTCCTCAATATCTCTTCAAAAAAGAATCTCTTAAAAGTATTTCTAAAAATCTTTTCAAAATTTCTTCAAAATCTCAAAATTTTTGACACATTTCTCATTTTTTAGGATGCCAACTACACAAAACGGGCCCATTTTTTGTTTCGCCAGCAATGAAACTCTACGCTAACTTTTTTAACAAGTGCTTTTTATGACAAAGAAAATATACTAGCGCGCTTAACTAGTGTGTCCTTGGTCCAAATACGAACATTTTCTTTCTCAAGAAGCCTCCTAAAAATTTATCGAGAATTTTAGATGTTTTGTTAGCATTTCTAAAAAGCGATTCTGAATTAAAGCTGCCAATGAAAAACGAAAATTTTCAATCGTAAACTCACGCTTATCGCATTCCACTTCCATATTCCATAAGACACTCACGGTCACAAATTTATCAATTATTCTCTTAATGAGCACAGTAAATTGATCGGACATGCACAACTTTATACAAAAATGGTTAACTAATCATCTTAAGGACAACACCTGCAAATTTCATCAAATTTAAACGCCTTATCAATTGAGATAACAGATTTGCAACACTTGCACTTCACTTCTGTTCTATCAGTTATGTCTCAATTGCATTGTTCATGGCACTATAATATCATCTGCAAAGTCTGTAGATGCGGTCCCTATATAACTTGCAACGATTCGTGCCATCATCAACATAATGCGCCATTAAAGTAATATGCGACGGCCAACAAAGCGTAACCTATTCAAACATAAAATCCTATGAAGGATAATCCGCGACGTGGACGAAGGGAAAGGATTTAGAGCCGCATCTAAATTGCAAAGATGGACTAAAGCTTGTTATGAAGAAGAAAGAAATTGAGGTCATCCGAGTAAATTGCTTCAACCAAATTCGAAACCGACAAAGTGAACAATGCTCGAATCTGCCCTCGTAAGTTAGTTTAACAACTTTGCTCCGTAAGTTTGCAACTCGGGAAGGGGGCCTTTAGTCGGAGATCTTAAACATAATATCGACCTAATGCGACGGTCGCCAAAGGCATTTCGTAATTAACGCGATGGCGATTGTGGCGGTGACAAGCATTGATCGCACCTGAGCGAAATTTGAATAAAAATTCCAACAAGGAAATTGGCGTAACATTAAAAAGCCCTTAAAGCGATTGAGAGTGTTGACAGGTGTTTGGAAGTTTCGCACCCACCCCCCCATTCATAAGTATCTGAATTATGGAGTTACGTAATCGAATTTTCAAATGCGCGAAATAATTAATATGCATTTCGAATTCGTGCATTTCATAGTTATTATTTTGTAATCCACTAGTAAATTCTGAAACTAACCACCATTTGTCTTGGTTTTGTATGCCAACTTCGGTAACCCGTGTCTTTCGTCGACTAGTTTCCAAATTGCAACGAACTGGTGGCTAAGTAATCGGTATTCGGTAATTAAGATAAGTGTTTCATTGTGTAAGAAAGAAAAGTATAACGGTGTATCTTAGTCGTTTTGGAGCCCAAAAGTGTGTCAGTTATCATTTGCACCTCAATAAAATATTGTAATAATCCACCCTTATGGTTAGGCAACACACCTTTACATCTGAAACAAAAATATGATATGCTCTGTATATAACCAATCGACCGTTTTGCGCAGATGCCGAGTACTAGGGGATTTTCGTAACGAAGCTAGGGGAAAAAAGAGCGTGGGGGTTTTTGTCCCGTAGAAGGTTTCCCTGGTATGGTCTTGTTGTGTGCGTAATATATTTATTTGTTGTTGTCATTTCTTACGCACATAAGTTCTATCTTTTAGTTAATTCCCTTCCCGATTATGTCCCACGTCCCAACACATACACGAACCGATTACACATCCGTGCCATCCATATCGGGCCAACTGCCATCCAAATTCAAAAGTGCCACTCGCAATTTTTCCCAGAGTTGCCAACCGTAAGTATAGGGTAAGGCAGGTGTTGATACCTAAAAAGGATAAGGGAAAATTTAAGCCGATCGCCCCATGGCAAGCTATTCGAGAGGGTAGTTGCGACGTAATTGCAGTCTATGGAAAGCCTTTCCAAATCAGTACGGTTTCGTACAAAGAAGGGAGACGAAAGAAGCACTCCAAAATTTGGTAGAGAGGGCTAGAAGGGTTAAGGCAAATACGTGGCGGACCAGGAAGGTGTTTAATGGCATCTCTGGACGTCCAAAACGCGTTTAACAGTCTGCCTACGGATGTAATAATAGACGCCTTAAAAAGGACGGGAGCGCCGAGCACAATGTGTAAATTAATATAAGACTAGCATTCGCAATTATGGGTGAAGTTGGTTGCTTTTTCAGATGACCTGGTAGGTAGGTGGTGGAACACCGTATGGACACCATCATAGAAGCCATCGACGGGTGGATGGGGGAAGTAGGTATACAAGGCAGATCCTGAACAAGTTCAAGGTTGCTCGCCCCCAAGTGGGAAGTCACGCGCCACGTGACGATTGATCCAAGAGCATTCACCTCATTTTTTGTAGTGTCAAAGTCCATTTCCAAAGTCATCCGAGTTCATTGACCCCATAAATTTTTGTCTCCCGAGGTCATTGGCCCCATATTTGTGGTGCCAAATTTACATTTTCAAGGTCATCCGAGGTTACAGATACCATAAAATTTCAAGGTGATCCGATTCCACTGACCCCATAAACTTTCAAGGTCATCCGAGGTCATCCGCCTCATCCGTTTTTGTCATCCGAGGTCATTGACCCCATTTTTGTGGCGTCAGAGGTTAAAACTGGTGGGGGAAAATACAAGGCGGGGGTCATAGTAGGCATGCGAAAAAAGCGACGGGACGACACCTGTGCGGAGTGGAGTGGCATTATTAGGTTTGAAGTTGATGAGATCACCCAAAACGTTCTCTGGTGGAGTGAGGAATTAAAAAGGAACATTAAGATAAACTCAGAAGGCTATTCAACAAGACTAAACTAGGCGCGCAGAAACAATGGAAGAGTACAGAAGTGTTCGAGCACAATTCCACGATAAGAAAGTCCAAAAGAAGGACTTGGCTACAAAAAGGCCTACGAGAAGACCACTCCAATGGCACTGAGCATCTTAAGAAACTCAATGGGAGAAACACAGTGAGCGCCGCCAGAAAAATATTAGAGGTCTTCATGTGTACATACTTTTCAGGTTTAAAAGAAGTAAAGGCTCCCCTTGTAGAGGTTACCAGGACAACGGAAGGCCAAATTATTCATGAAATCCACGTTACACAAAAAGCCAAGAAATCTTAAGCTCTCAACAGAAACGACCTACGGACCATTACAGGGCTGTTCACAGGCCATATACCGCTTAAAGCGGCCTATGTGGATGCGAGGTTGCTTCCGGGAAAAGGCTAAATGACTTCGGTGGTGAACAGCGAAAAGCATAAGAGCTAGGGGAACTAAACCTCAGAGAAGTAATTAGCTTCTTCAATTGGCTAAAACTAATCTACAACGTGTATGGGCAGCACAAATTTTTTTAGAGGATTAGGTGCTTAAAGGCTACACTGCCTTACCCTCTCACGCACAACACAATACAAAGTCTCATGAAAACGTCATTGACGTTCCATACTTCCGGAATATTAAACGCTATAAATACTATTAGTAGTCCCAGGAGGTGGGGTGATTTTATATCGACTTACACCATTTTCGGCTGTTGACTATATATACAGGGTGCCCATTATGCATGGAATATAGTGTAAATCTCGGTAAATATCGTATACAAAACTTTTCTGTACGAAAGTTGTTTAACCTTTTATTTCCCATAATAAGGCAGCATTCAGTTGTTTTTATTTCAGAAAACAAATGAATAACGAAAAATAATTGAATTTAAATACCATGTTTTATTTACAATTTTATAATACAATGTTTTCTGAAATCAAAACTACTGAATGCTGCCCTTATTATGGGAAATAAAATGTTAGTAGAAAAATGTTGTATATATTCGATAGTTACCGAGATACATATTATATTCCATAATAGACACACTGTACAAAATAAGTATATATGCCTTTGACAGAAAACCGTCGACGGTGTCTACAGACCCGGCCGCATGTTCCACCAGAATATGCATCACAAGTTGCCTACATTGTACCAACCTCGCAGTTTTACGGTTCATTTGCGTATATTATGAATTTCCTAACGAATGATGTCAATTACAGTTGAGGTTTCTACATTACGGAAGTGGATTATTAATAATAGGACATAAACAGCCCTACAAAAAGAGCTCATACAAGCTTGGGAAAATATAGCCATTTATTCCGAAGCGTGTAATCCTCAGAGTAATTAAATTAATGTCCTCTTAATAAATTTCGTCTTCAACGGTGCGCTGTTTTCCTCAACCTACGCTGCGAACAGCAATTACCTACTTACAAGCCAATTACCCGCATTGTTTTTTGTTTCCTTTGGCTAACGGCGAACTTCACCTGACATCCTCGGCTAACGATTTCTCCCCCTCGATCGTTTATGAATAACCCCCCGTAGACACGTGTAACCGTCGAGTAAATTTATTCAAATATAATAAAGGCGAATGTAAGAAATACATAAATATAAATTGAGTTGATCGTATAAATGCAAAATATTGAAATAGAAGCGTATAGAGGCAGACTCGATAAACGTTCCCGGTCTCGCTTTTAAAGTAGTTTCGGGTGAATATTTTACAAAAAAAAAGAGTGCGAGGGAGTCGCCATCCCGTACTTTTTTTTAGCGACGTATAATTAGACCAATCGGTCAAATACGCGTTCGTCTCCGATTTTCTGGAGGAGATCATTATTTGGAAGAACGTATTTTTCTCTTCCAAAGCCACAGAGGCGCTTCGTTTTAATATCGCTCTTGTAAAAGGAAACCTATATCGATTGCATTGCGCTTTAAGCAAATCGCCCACTCCTCTTCTGGTATAAATAGAAATACTTGGAGAATTTTCGAAAATAATGAGTATAATGGTAGCGTGCCCGGAAGAGCTTCCTGGAGGACGTCTTTCTCGTTGAAAGAGTGGCGACAGTGCAGCTTCAATTACGCGACTCGCAAGCTGAACGTGGTTAAATTATCCTTTTGGTTGATACTAATACATTTTGAGACTGACTTTTCATATGAAGATCTATTGTTCTCGAACGAGGGGCATCAGTACCTATCGTGGGGGTAGTTCACGAATAGCGGATCGTTTAGTTCTCAGCCTGGTTCTCAGTTTAGATTCAAGTGCAAATGTCGTAGTCTATCGCCTGAGGAGCAATAAGCTAATAAGGTATATTGCAGCAATACTGAAATCTGGTAGGTTTTGATAGACACGGCCTTTATACACACTTGATTGGTTTAAGGAAACCTGGTCGGTTGGTTAACGATTAAATATACCCTATTTAACGCCATTTTGTTGGGAAAATAAGACAATAGGGACGCGTCCAGGAGAGATAGAGGAAGGGAGTTCACTTTTGGATCGTTAAAGCCTCAAGTGTGTTGTCCGAATTAATAGTTTTTGGGCACTAAACCTGAAACTTTCATCGGGAAGACCACGTTATGAAAATTCCCATTTGAATCTTATCATTTTTATTATTTTTATCTTTCTTATTTTTTTATCCATTTTATCGTTCTGGTTCCTGTCATCCCTTGGATTCCTTAGATCTCTTGGAGCCCTTTAATTTCTCGAATTCCTTTGACCCCGTTGGCGCCTTTGATACCTTAGATCCCTTTGGTGAAAAAAACACCTTACGAATAACGTTAGAAAGGAGTATGGTCGAAATGTAGTAAAAATAAACTCATTTGGTAAAACGAACGTGAGATAGTTTTAGTATCTAAAACTATCGCAAAATTATGAAAGTACGAGAGCACTTTTCCGGGGAATAAATCATAAGTTTGATAATTTCCATCCATGGGAAAGCGAAAGTTTCAAAAACCAAATTAGATTAGTTTCGGTTTGGCCTTGGAATGCGCCATTAATAAATTATATTACCAGGGATTGGTTGAAAGCAGACGATAAAAGTAGTTCAATTGCACAAGAAGAGGTAGTCGTAAAAAAACCCAAAAAACCTCCTTCCAGAAATCCAGGTTTCATTCCTTATTGTCCTGCTTTAAGGCATCATCCGTTCGAGCACTGCTTTGTACGATAAGGAAACCATCGATTTTACAAAACGATATAATTATGGTAACGAAATTCTTTTTGATTTGTATTCAAAATAACGATCGGTTCTTTTTAATAAATTGCATTAATCTCATTTAAAGTAATACAAAAAATCAATCCCTTCTTCAGATCATGTTCACGTTTCCTCTAGAAGCTTGAATCGTTTTGTTCTCAGCATCCTCCTGCATATCTCACTTCCGTGCTACTGCTCTCCCACTCTCCATGTATCGTCTCAATTTCCTTTACGCTTATTTCATGCATTCTTATTTACAGGACTGATAGACGCCCCCTCCTGAAAGTTCTGCTCTTCATGCAATTAATTTGTTGTAAGAATTCCCCTAGGTCGAAGTTCCTTTTCTTGGTATACGAAGTTGACTGTTGGATAATTGTTCTAAGTACTTATATGAATTTGCCTTACTGAAATTATACGGTTTCAGCTGTCCTGATGTCAAAGTGCCACTTTGTTGATAATAAAGGGTTCCAAGTGTATGCGAAACACGTAATGCATGTGCAGAATATTTTATTTCGTGCGTGCATGCGCGGATCTCAAGGGCAAAGTGACTTAGAATCGGCCTTACTTATCTACCTTTATTCAAATCCTATTACACTTAATTCGTCGATTTACTCTTCTATAAAAATATTTATTTGGATTCTCCCTCAATTCAGACTTCTTACATAAAACGTCCATACTATAAAGCGAGCAATTTTCGACACCTTCGTAGTCGCATTGTTAGCAAACGACCTGCACGCTAATGCGACTGTTTCGTATTTCCCTCATTTTACTCTCTACTTCCCTGCGTAGAAAATCCGTTACGGCCTCAACGAAACAGGATGGCTCGTCTCCTCACGCAGCGTTTCGATAGCTTCCGTCACGCCTTTCAACCAATCACAAACTTCTATTTTTATTTAACCTATAGCACCCTCCTCGCCCCCTTTTGCTTTGTTCACACCTCCTCTTTACTTAAGCCCTCTTTGCATTACGTTTAAGCCTCAATTCTCTGTGCGCAAATTATTCAACCATTCATACCATATCTATGGTACCCCCCCACAACATCTCCTTCCAACCCTTTTTGCAAGCTCCGCTATACACTCTTTGTTCCTACTTACCATCTCCTTTATCCACTTTTCAGGTCAGTTTCGCTGTTGTTTCATGTCTCTTCCACCCCTTCTTCAGTGCTCCTGCATGTATTTATCACATTCTTTTCGTGCTTTCCTTACATCCCTCTCAAGCCACCTTGCCTCCTTTCACTTTCTGATGTGCATCTCCTCACGACCTGTTCACGTATTCTTCACACCCCCTTCAACTCCACTTCTATTCTGCACGCCTCCTTAATGCACGTTTTCAATAGATCCGCATTTTTTTCGAACTGTGACGCTTTCTGCAAACTTTAGGGACCCCCCTTATTGCACGTTCCTTTCCTTTCACAAGATTCATGTTTCTCTCGCGTTTCTCTCACGCCACTTCAAAAAATCATTGCGTTTTCGCAACGCCTTACTTCGGTACTTGTAACGGGTGCCTTCAATTTATAGTAGTAGGTTCTATATTAGTACGAAGATTTGAGAGTTATCTATATCATGGAATGTGAGATAAGATATATCTTAAACCAAGGCGAGTTGAGGGCGAAAAGAGGGTCGGAGTTCATCACTTAGAGTTGATTTTTGATTTGTCTATGTTAGATCGAAGTTTTTAGAGTTATCTATATCATGGAATGTGAGATAAGATGTATCTTAAACCGGGGCCAGTTGAGTGCGAAAAGATGGTCGGAGTTCATCACTTTTTTTGATTCGTCACATTGTTTACGAAGGTAGATTTAATTATCTGGCCAACAGGGTTATTTTTCAGATTAATTAAGAATCAGTAGTTTGACTTCAGTACTCGATCATAATAAATGTACTCAGTTTTAGGTAATCTCTGACAGTCGCCACCTTTTCCTTAAAGTCTTCATCATTCTTTTGTTCCTCCTAGTTAACGCGTCTGCCTTTCTCGCTTCCTTCATGGCTGGTATGTTCATGAAACCCTTGAAAATGGCAAGCGCTCATTGAAATAATGGAAATAGACCATACGTGGCACGGCAAACAGCAATAACTAAAGCAACAAAAAAATCTCCGACACTACAATTGAACAACGCCGATTGACATGTGTTTTAACACTCCGAGGGCCGATTTAAAAAAAAGCCAATTATTTGAATTAAATAACGCGCACCAATTGTTTTAATTGCAAAACGTAGAGCAAATATTTTTGCTCCGCGTCCGTCGAACGGAATTAAATCGGCGAACGAATTCAATTACCATTTTCGCTCATTCCGCCGGGAAATAATAAATTTTTTCTAAACTAAATTTAAAACTAAAATGTTAATGTGGGTTATTAGTTTTAAGTTTTCAAAGCGAACGAAATTAATTAAAATCCCGCGGAAGTTTCGCCTTTGGCGTTTTAGAAATTTCAGCAGTAGTTCTCGAACAGTTGAATAAACAAAATTCCCCCTTCGTGTTTTCCTTTTTTGGCTCGTTCCGCTCGTAATTTGCGAGAAATCATAGTTTCATTCTGTGTTTGATTACTTTTCGTGTTAATGTTGAAAGAGAATGGGGGAATTTCCGTGTCTTTTCAGGGAAAGTGGTGGGCTCTCTTGTATCGATTGCCCGGAAATTGTCAACAAGCGTTCCGCTTCGTAATTTCACTTTCTTTCTTTCTAATACCTTTTCGTAACTGTAATTACTTTTAATATCAAAAATTTTCAATATTAACTTTTGTGCTATTCCTACAACTTAACACGCGTTGCTAGTTGTTGGAAAATGATGAACAAGGCTCATAATAATACAATCGAATGACCCTTTACGTTTCACGTAGGTCAAGTAAAGCAGTTAATCCTTTTCGTACAATTCACCTCCACGTAAAATCTTAGACAAAGAGAAAAAGAGCATTCTTGTTTGTACAACCGCTGCTTCAGGATTAGATTTTCTCCAAAAATATGGTGTCAGGCCTAAAATCGCTTTCCGAAGGAAAGATTTCGCTGTGTCAACACTAGATCAACGGTAGAAAGTATTTCTGGTGGTAGAAGAAAGTTAGATGAATTGCATTGTGTAGAACCCTTTAGTTTTTTGTTTTGTACCAACCGCGTAACCCAATGCATGTAATAAAAGATTCCCAGGTGTAATTTCAACCAACGAATTGTCATTTTCACGATTGTTCAAGGTTTAACTGCTCGGAGGGGTAGATTTAGGCACCTTATAAATAAGGTAAATTGTATTTTTTGCTAATTTTATTCAGTACGGGTGTATTTAAGGATAACTCGAAAAATGTGTCAAAACCAAAAACCCAAAACCCCGCATAGCACAACTGTAAATGATGAGTAACGGGCAAATATAGACCATAGCGGTTATCAATTCGCGAAAACCAGAAGTATGTAGGTGGCCCAGGGACCGAGATATCAATGGAACAGACAGACAGACAGACACATAAGCGTTGCCTCAACTTCGTTGTGTTACGCTAGAAAAGAATGGACGCCTGACAGTAGTAAGTTTCCTCCTAGCATGCCAGAAGGAAGGTGGAAACTGGCGTTTCGGCATCTATCCTACGGGAGAGACATCATCACCCTCAACTGGTATTTGAACGTGAAATACAAGCTTAGAATGGAATAGAAGCAAAGCGATGGGGTTGTTAACTGTTGCTGATACTTTAGATACAAGCAAGACAGTAAATTGTGGTATTTTTGTTAGTAGTAGGTACTGAAATAGATAGGTTTATTATTCCTGCTTCATTTTGGAACCAAAAGGACGACGGCACACGTTTTTTTAAGACCTACAACTACGTGATATGCTAGGAGAAAGGAGATTTTAGGAGTACGAACGCTTTTTCCATATGACGAAGAAAGCAACACGTTCCGCACGAGGGACCAGGTCCCTGTCCGATGGGTCGGATTCTGCTTGCAATAGCTTTCCATTTTATAAGTGGTGGTTACAATATTTGAACTAACTATTTTAAAATATGTCAAAATGTTGATTGCTTACTCGAATGGACACTCTTAAAACTTACCTTCTGCTTCCCGCTATCAAAACTAATTTTCATGTACTTCTCGACAAGGTAAATCTGATTCATGTAACTCCCTTAATGACACCTAAATTTGAACACCTTAGTTGGGAAGGTTTTCGTAAAAAAAACTACACACTATGGTGACTGCTTAATGTCTGCTGTCCGTTTTTCATTTCTCGACCTCCCTCTTCAACCCCCCTCCCCCCCCCCCCCCCCATGCAGGAGAGGTTATCTACACAGTACCAGATTCCAAGCCACCTTCCGCCGTTGTTTCCAATTATATCGTATTTAGTTCGTGTCAAAATTATATTGGTGCATCCTTAAGGTGAGTTGAATGCGCATGCTGGACTGCATCTTCGTTTCCTTTTTATTGCGAGCACGGTGACAGATGGCATACTTAAGTGGAACCGTATAGCTTCCTGACCACGAAAATAGCATGTTCCGCACGAGGGACCAGGTACCTATCCGAAGGGTTGGGCGGATAATAAGGATTTCAGAGAATATCGATGAAACAAAACATGGTGGTGGCCGAGTGGCCACAGAAACGCGGATTGGTATTAGGGGTTGAAATGGCCCGCAGTTTACAGAACCAACGTTGGAGGCTCAACGGCCCAACTGACAGAATTACAATATTAATGTCTTTATTATAATAATAGGGGTAGTTCGGCCTAGGCCTGCTCCCTACTGAACCAGAATTTAAGGCACTATTTGATCTTACTGTCAGTAGCAGAAAACATTTTAAAACCAACCTAAACAGTGGGTACTTTCTTTGAAGCATTTGAATGCATATTATAAGAGAAGAATAAAAAGGAATTTTATAATTATTGGGATGTTTTTGACCCCCACTTTTTTAATATCTTTCGATGGGTTTATTCAATAAGTCTAAACTGCATGCTTCTAAACAATAGGTGAATCTTATTGATTGACCACCCGAGCGCTTTCTTTACAAATTAAATATCCATCTCGGTTCTTATTTTATTACTTTCTGGAAACTATGAAACGTGAACGAGCCAAAGCAGCTCTGTTTATACAATGAGTCACGTATTCAATGTTAGTTTAGGTGAGAAGTTATGAAAATGTATAAATAGAACTACTAGAAATGAATTCTAGAATTTTAAAAATTTTAGAGATCTTGTAAAACCTGTTGTTTTATCGAATCCTCCCTGGAAATCAGAATCGCTTAATCGCTGATCGCTTAAACCTCAAAGCTTCGGAAACCCCAAGCCTTAGGTCTTGTGAACCTCCAAAAGCTCTAGCCTGCGAACCTCCAAATATCCGAGTCTTCATGTGTCCAAATCTCCGCATCTGTGGATCCCAGGTTCTAATACATCTCCGTATCCGTAAAACTCTCTGATGCACCGACTTTCGAATCGTTCGGTTTGGAGGGAGGGGAGAGGGCTGATGTGTTTACGTTGTGGGAGGCGGCGAATTGTTAAAGAGATTCAAAATAAAGTAGCTTCGGTGGGAGAGGGCGAAACTTCGATTCGTCGAAGCGACGAACCTTCCAAAACCAGTAAGAGCACACATCTGCATCCCCGAGGCTCAAGTGGAACCGGAGAATACCCTGACAAGGATAAAAATCCAACAAGCCGGAGTACAACCTGCAATTGGCTTGTGGTGGGAACCACAACCAACTGTGCCAACCACCGCACTTCAGTAGGTCGGCTCGGTTTTACTATTTTATTTACGCTAAAACTAGCACAAATTTATCTGCATCACGGTAGAGCGTCATCTGGCACCCTCTGGGATATATGAACAAACTTCATATTGAAGAACCTTCAACCTACAAAGGAATAACACAAGGTCTGGGACTGAAAGGGGTGCGGCCAATCCCAGCCTCCTATCTTCCCGAGCGCTTTCTTTGCAAGATAAATATCTATTTCGGGTTTATTTATTACTTCCTAGAAACTATGAAACGTGAACGAGCCCAAGCATTTCTCAACGTCTCAACGTCCAGCTTCCATCCTTGATGTTGCGTCAACATGTGGCCTTCAACATCTAAATTGAAGAGTAGGCACAACCAGAAACTTTTAGGACAGGTGACCTTGTGCGAGAGAATGACGAATCGGATTTAAAACAACATTGAGGATAGCACAAATTCAATTCAGAGATTCTTCATGCACAATAATAATTCAGGTTGCATTGCTCGCTCCGGTTGCGTTCTACAATGGAAAACAGAACTAACGAGTTGGGACAGGAGACACCGCTTTGTTCTCCAACAAACGCAAACCTGCCAATTTGAATAATTCGACGCTAACCTAAATTATGTCCGAAAACTGCCGGAGAGTTACCGAAAATCTGACGCGCCTCGCCCTCTTTTTCGCAAATACACAATTAACCCCCGCGACCGGTCGGGGGGTGCGTGTCCGGACGTTGTTGCTAAACACAACGTTCTCTCTAAGTACTTGCGACACGAACGGAATGTTACTAATTCATGTGAAATGGCTTAATGCGCCATAGAGGGAATTACATAAATTACAAATTGTTTATGTCGTACGCCTGCCATTTTAATTAATTTCGTGTGTACGCTCAGTGCGCCTCACTTCCATACAAATTAAGTATCCGACGTCAACTAGTTCGCTATGTGGCGTTCCGTAATGAATTTGCCCCCTCCATAAATTAAGAATTATGAATAAACTTTTCCCAATTTTCATCCCTTATCTAATGGGGACATAAGTTGAGAATTTGTCGTGCTTTCAAATTGACTTTCGCTAAATTTCCTCGTAGATCTTTAAAGTTGGAAGGTTACAAGCACCTTTCATAGTGATTGAGTAACTAATTTTCTAGGCCATTTTGGGTTTCTTTTCCAGCAGTTGCTTCCGGTTGCATTGCAGAATTTGCTTTGGTTTTAATGTCATAGCGTTATGAATCGTATTAAGGTGAATTACACATAATTGCATTTGAATTTGAATTTTTGGTGTACACCAAAAATGGTACTTGTTTCTCCTAGGGGGAAACAACTTTGAATCTTTGGTGTACACTCCTCTGAATTAATTTGAATTAACGCGAATTAATTTGAATTTGAATTTTTGGTGTACACCAAAAATGGTACTTGTTTCTCCCTAGGGTGTAGCAGATCGAGAAGAAACGGAAAAAAGCAATGATAAAACAAGGACACAGGCAACGGAGGAGGAGGTAAAAGAAAACAAATACAAGAAAAAGAACCAAAGAACCACCAAAATGAAAATTAAGGTAGGATCAGGTAAATTAAGATAAATGCACGAGATACGCGAACGGACTCAGAAGAGGATCTGTAAAAAGGAAGGACGGAAGCAGTGGAAAGGGGCAAGAAGAAACAACAGCAAGAATAAAACACAAAGTCGAGTGAAGTGAGAATATAACGGAGAAGTCCAAGAGGAAATCTATAAAAAGGGATGCGGCGATGAAGGTGACGGTGGAAACTGAGATGGAGAAAAAGAGATAAACGAGAAAATGGAGAGAGATTCTTGATGGGAAAAGAACGAAACGACAGAAACACAGCGCGGAGGATCGTCAAGAATGAATAAAACAAGCAACTTGAAAAGTATGAAAGAAGGGTGCGAAAAAAAGCCAAAGGACAATAACAAGGGGACCACCACCGAAGTAGAAAAAAGAAAACAAATGAAAAATGACTAGAAGTCGAAGAGCGTAAAGAGAACAAAATGAGATTTAAAAGGAAGCGAGAGGAAATAAAAGCGAAAACAAACAGAACACGCGAGTTACTACGGATAAAGAAATTAGGAAAATTGAGAAAAATGCGAGGGTGGTCAAAGAAATAACAGGGGAGGGACTAGATAAAGATTGGTAATGTGAACGAGAACAGGAGGAATGAGAGCTGGATGACCGAGAAAACAGGTAAATGAGAAAAAGAGAACAAACGAGAAAGTTAAAGAGTTATAAAAATAACAACAGTGGAGAGGAACGAGAGGAAACTTTAGGAAGAATAAAAACAGGCCCTACAACAGAACCAAAAGGAGTGGTGAAGGGAGGGAACAAAATACAAGGGAAGAGAGAAAGAACGAAGGGATACATCTAAGCAGGAACCAAAGGAAAAACGAGTGTGGTAAAACGAAACCAAGAAGATAATTAAAAAATGAGAAACACTAGAAAAGCGAGTAAGGAGAAAAAAATGAAATTATGAAAAAAAACATGCCAGATAGGCCAAAAGAGGAACCAGATGAGAAACTAGACAAACAATGAATTAGGACGAATGAAGCGGTTAGATGAGCAATTAATGGAGACGTAAGGATAGGAAAAGTAGGATAACTGCGATAAAAAACCGGAAAAAGAGTAAGGGAAAAACTAGGAAAAAAGTTAAATGAGAAAAAGAGGAGAAGAAACGAGGAAGTTCAAGAATGAGAAAAATAACAAAAACATGGACGCTGATATAGACGCAGTGGGAGGCGATAGGAAGGATAAGAAGGGGCACTAAAAGAGAAACAAGAAGAATAACAAATGCAGGGGTGAGAACAAGGAGAGGAGGATCGAGAAAAACAAGGAAAGTGATGTAGTCGAAGAAATTCAGAAAAATAACAAAAATGAAGAAATAAGGAGAGAGCGAAAACGGAAGCAAGAAAAGAGAAAGCAGATCAGGAACGAAGAGAGGAAGGAGATAAGGAACCAGACCAAGAGGGGTAGCCGTGAAGACCCAAAGGAGGAACAAGACGAACAAAAATGGAAACAAAAAAAACTGAAATGGCAGAGATCTTGATGTTACAATACAGGACAAGAGGAGGTAGGTGGCACAAAGTAAACCAGGAACGAAATTCAGAGGCGGATGAAAAGAAAGAACGAGATAACAAGAGAACAAGTGGGTAAGAGATGAAAAATTAATGCATGGACGATGCGAGAACAGGAGAGAGGTGAACTAGGCGAGAGAGAAAAAATAAGAGGATAGAAAGAAGCGAGTGAATATCGAGAAGAGAGAGAAATAAATTAAAGAAGAATTTTACGAAGAACGAGAAGAAGAACGGGGACAGAAACGAGGAGCGAAAAGGAAATGCAAACCGGATGGAAAAGAATGGTTAAAAAAAACTACAAAAGTGAAAAAATAAAATGAACAAGGGCAACGACTAGCGGAAAGGAGCAATAGCAATGTAAATAAGATGGGCGAGAAGAGCAGAAGAGAACACACAGGATGAGAACAAACTAGAGAGCCAAGAAAGCAAAGAAAAAAAACGAATGCGATTGTGAAGGTCGACACGGAAACCAAGAAAGAGATAGAGACGCAAATGAAGAAACTGAAAAACGAAAATATAATAAAGAAGGTAAAGAAAGTCAGAAAAGCGAAAGGGGAACAAGAAGAAGATCAAGATAGACTGGGACTAGAAGCATAATATAGACGCGAGAATGGGAACCAGGGGATGACTGCAATGAAAAGCAAGACGAGGAATAAAAGCGGGAAGATAAAAAAACAGGTAAATGAGAAAGAGAAGAAAAAACGAGAAACTTCAGGAATTAGAAAAATAGCAACATGAACGAGGAGATTGAGGCAGTGGAGAGGAAGAATAAGAATAGGCACTAAAACAGAAACAAAAGGAGTAATGAGGACACAAAGGATGAGGAAAATCTAAAGAGGCAACAACGCGAGTGCGGCAGTGAAAGCCCTGACGGAGACCGAGAAGGGGATAGAGACGTAAATGAAGAAACTGGTGGGAAACGGGGGGAAAAAAATATATAAAACCAGAAAAGTCATTCCTAGTCTCTCATAAACCGCTCCCAAGCATCCCACTTGTTCGCTTTATGCTTCCCTCAAAGTTCTTCTTCAGTTTCCCTCAAAAAAACAAGAAGTGGGCGGCAAATAGGAAGGTAAGGTAGATGTAGATGAGAGTAACGAAAAGGGGATCCAGAGGGTGGGGTGGAGTCAGGGTGAAATTGTGGGAAGCCGATGAAGAGACTAATGGAGAAGCGAGACGCAGAATGTGAGGAGAAGCTATTAGAAACAGAAAAAGAAAAGAACAGACGGAAACTGGAAATGAACAAAGTAGCAAGAGTAACAATACACACGAAAAAATAAAATGGAGAGGCGTGAGAATATGAATGAGATGAGGATCATGAAAAACGGGAGAAACAACTTAAAATTCAACTAAACAAAGTGGAAAACTAGAAAACAGAATGTAGACATGAAGATGGAGATGTAAATGAGAAAATAAGGAGATTAATGAGGAAATGGTGAATGGAAGACCGAAAGAAACGTCGCGTGGAGGATCAAGAATATACTCAAGACGAGCAACTTCGAAAGTAACGAAAAGGGGTAGAAAAACAAAACGAAAAGCGACGGGAATACTGAAAAGAAGAACGAGATCACCAACGAAGCAGAAAAAAGGGGACAAAGCCACTGGAAAGGCGGAGAACGAGAAGTGGAGTAAAGTTAACAATACGAGGGAAGAGAGAAAGAACGAGGGAGAAAAATGAAAAACGAAATCAAAAAATAATCCAAAAATTGGGAAACACCAAAAAAGCGGGGAAGGAGAAAAAATGGTGAAATTCGGAAAAGAAACGAAAAATGCGAAACAGGCCTAAAGAACAACCAGAGGATAAACTAGACAAAGATTGATAGGGTGAACTAAGACAGAAGCTAATGGAGCGGTTAGACGAGAGAAATAATGGAGACGCGAGAATAGGAAACAGAGGATGAAACAATGGAAAACCGAGAAAAAGAACGAAAAAAGAATAAGCGGGTAAACTAAAAGTAGAGAAGAATGGAGGAAGTTCAAGAATTTGACAAATAACAAAAATATGATGCGGAGATGGAAGCAGAGGAGACGATAGGAAGGATAAAAACAGGCACTAAAAGAGTAACGAATGCAGGGTCGAGAAGAACAAGGGAAGTGATGTAGTCGAAGAAATAAAAAAAAAATCAAAAATCAAGGAATACGAGGAGAGCGAAAACGGAAGCAACAAGAAGTAGATGACATACTACAGTGGGAACGTGAACGAAAGGACGAACGAGAGAATGGCGAAGGGAACAACAAGAGAAAGATCGGGGACCGAGACGAAGAAGACGGAGACGTAAGAGAAAAAAGTGCTGTCAACGCAAATATAAAAACAGATCAAGGGAAAGAGAAGAAAAATGAGAACACAGAATAGCAGAATTGATAAGGTAATAATCAAAAGGAAATACTTGACAATAACATCGTGATGCAAGTGGTGGTGGAGACAAAGGTGAAAAAAATTTAGAAAAAACATGGTTAAATGCAGTAGAAGCGAGGGACTGAACGATGACATAAATTACAAAAGAAATTAAAGAAAAAATCTAAGGAAGATCGAGGGCAGAAACGAGGAGCGAAAAGGGAACGCAGGGCGGATCGAGAAGAATGGAGGAGACAACTAAAAAAGGGAAAGGCTAAGAACTAACTAGAAAAATGAGAAAAAAATGAAGAAAGACGCGAAACCATTAGAGAAGAGCAATAGCAGTAGCAAGGGAATGGGCGAGAAGAGCAAAGAGGGAGGGGACACAAAGAATGAAAGAAAGAAATGAAGAAAAATAAAGTGAATGCGGTAGTGAAGCTCGAGAGCAAGAAAGAGATAAAGACGAAGAAACTGAAAAACGAGAAAAAATAGAGAAAATAAAGAACGCGAGAAAGCGAGAGGGGAACAAGAAGAAGGACGGGATTTCCTTCTTTACGAGCACGTTGGTGGACAACTTCAGCGGAGTGTATATATTGAAGTCCATGAGTCATCGGCGATAAAGGACGAAGGTGGATGTGACGAAACCTTTCCGGGAAATGTGACGTGTTTGTTCGAGAACATTCGTTCGAGATGTCATTTTTGGAGGCTATGAAATTGAACTTATTCAATACGTAAGTGGCCGCCATTTGCGGAATTATTCAATGTCTCGTACATTTTTTAGAAATTCTATTCACTTTATATGATGTTTTAACCGATTTAAATCAATCGTTGCAGTAATATTATTTTATTAGTTTCTAATAGCTCTTACTAAGTAGAGGTATGTTAAAGTCTGTGATCGAAGAGTTGTTACATGTGATTTCTGTCTGGGTTATAGCTTTAGGAAATTTGTAGGCAAACCTAATTCGGAGTAGCCGGCAGAATGCTCGAAACTGATCTGAAGAAATTCCCATATCTGCCACAGATGAAAAACTCTTACCTCAGCCCAGGTTCGAACATCCGACCTCCGGATATGCAGCCCAACGCTCTGCCACTGAGCCACATAGTCGGTAAAAATTGATCCGATTCTCTCAACATTTTAATTAAATCGAGCCCCAAAATTAATCAATTGAACAAAATCAAATTCTGCGAAATTATTCAAAATTTCCAGAAATAATCAAAGTCCCCGAAAAGAGCATGGGTTACGTGTCCGAAACAGCGAATCAATCTAATGAACCTTGATTGGCTTCTCGAATTAAAAAGAGTGGGGGAAAGGACCATCAGTCCTACTTCTACTGTTTTTTTCTCGAAGAACCATGTTTAAATAGCTTTATGTCGTGAAGTTTGAACATCCTTCAACCCTTCTCTAGTGAAAGTTTAAAATAAGAGACTTCGTTACAGGGTGAACAATTTCCTGCATAGTTTACTCGTGTTCCACTAACCTACAGAAATGCATTCGCTGATATACCAGGCAAAAAGGCACATAGACCAATTTAATATCTGAGCGTGCAGCATTCCTTACTTAACCGAAAAGGTGTATCCAGAATTCGACCCTCCTCAGTTCGCACGTATGACCGCAAATTTAAAAATTTTCAGGTTATCCAAACGAATTTAATATTCGGGCGAGGTGCCGTCTCCAAAACTAACGTAATCCAATCTTCTTAAAAGGGATGACACATTTCTGTCGATGTTTTCTTATCTACAATTCGGTCCCATTTCCTTCCAATTCAAATTTCGTCATTATACCCTACTCGTATTACCGGCAGATGCAGAAGATCTCAATCGCAAAGGCGATTTCGTCCCGAAATTGTCGAACAATTGGTACACACGCAGTTGCGATTGTCCGCGCGACCCTCGTTTTCTATGTGACATTGGCAGGTAATAATCGGGGGGTCGAGTGGATTTCTTGCGCCCGTTTGTTGTGACATTTGTGCTAATCTGATGGGAACGTTCCGCGCGACCCTCGTTTTCTATGTGACATTGGCAGGTAATAATCGGGGGGTCGAGTGGACTGACATTTGTGCTAATCTGATGGGAACGTTCGGATTAGACTTAGAAATTAACTATTCTAAAGGGCGTGTAAACGATCATATGGCATTAATTTTTTTAATTCCCATTGAGAACTTAGGGTGATATAGTCCTTAAAGGGCACACATACCGCAAATAGCTTTATGCAATAATTTCTAGTTTGATTATGGTTATCTAAACGAGAAATGTGCTTTATTCCTGAAATTTTCATGAAGGATGGCTTAGATTTTACTTGTGACATTGTTTACTAAAATTAATTAATTATCTGACCAGTAGGGATATTTTTTAGTTCATTAAATTAGGTTTTTATCTTTTTAGAGTAATTGCAATGAATTTATTGATTTCATTGTTTAGTTATAATAAATGTGATCAGTTTGAGATAATTTATTGGCTGAATGTTTGCTCTTATCCAAGGGGATTAAAAGGATTTTATTTTAGAAGCACGATAACCTCTCCAGATATACTCTAGTATTCAAATTTCTAGATTGTCCCTTTTTGTAACTACAAAAACATATTTAACATTTTTCAAAAATCTTTGAAAATAACTGAAATACCACAAAAAAACTAAAAATGTCAAATTTGGTTTTGATTTTCTTAAGAATTTTAACCCACACTGCATCTCACGCCGTGGGAGAGATCCCAATAGTGAGCCACGGAAAATAAATTGCATTCTTTCCTTTTCTACCGGAGATAGCCTGGTACTAGAAGTACGAAGGGTAGATCCAAACGTACTTACTAACCACGATGAAGTTTGATGGAGAAATTTCACAAATAAACCCACCAGCCGGAAATTTGTGTCAACAATTGTAACAACAATTACAACTTCAATTCAATCCGTTTTTCTTGAGTTATTAGGGTCACAGAATTTAAATACGGATATTAAAAACTTCTGCTATTGGTCGTATTTACCGTAATAGTTTCTAATTCTCAATATAAATATATAAAACCACCTTTCGCTATTATTCAGGTGCTTGAACTAGCCTGCAGCTTTGGTCTTGCATAACGCGAAGCCTTCAACATGAAGTCCCAGAAAAGCAGTAGTCACCCGGCACTAAATTACAGGTAATTGTTTTAACCCTGTCGCACTTCTAAGCGCAACTGCTTTTTTGGAAAAAAAAAACACCCTACGGTAATTTATAGGTGGTTGATTTAATTTCGCTTAAGTCTCAACACTAGTGACCTGGTGATCAACAAATATCCCACTACTTTACTTCTTACAACGCTGTATTCGGCATAAGCTAGCCTAAGGCATAAGGGTAGTCGAAATCGTGCCGAACTTCAACGATTTCAAGGAGCAAGTGCCTTTGAATATATGAGCCGTATTAAAAGTCTGGTTTGCGAGTTAAGTGGCAAAAAATCCCCTACTGAAAATCTATATCTCCGTATTTTCCTAATTGTCAACGTTTAATTAGGAATCGTTTGCGTATTAAGGTAAACATATGACGGTTTCGCGTCCAATTATATGTATCCAACCTCGATAAAGTTCCTTTGATCGTTAATTTCTGCGGATGGGTCCATATAAAAATGCGGTGGGCAGATACGCTAATTGGAAATGTATTTGTATATTTTTGGAGGGTGGTATAAATTTCTCATTCGAGTAAGAAAACGGAACCTGCTCTGGCGTGTCGAGCGTTCTAAGTGTTGAATAAGTAATCGAAAATGTCATGGAATACAAACCTTCAGGGCGCTGTGTGAGTTGCCCAGGTGAGTTTTCTAAAAACCGTTCTCACTACTACTTCGTACTTCTTTATTCAAACATAATTGGGTTTGACAGTATCAATCTCTTGCACAAAAATAAACCTCCATAAAAATTTATCAGGCGAAAATTTTAATTTGACACCTTTGACAAAAATAAATTGCTAAAAAAATTGATTTGGGACCCCAAAAATGGCTAAAAATTTTAACCTACATCTCGAAGGAAACAATAAGCAATTAACAAAAAAAAAGTCCCATGCTTGAAAATGTACTGTTTGGTGCAAAAATTTGAAACTTTCTGTTCGGGAATTACTCAAAATGAGCTTAGAACCAAGGATTTAATTAATCGTCCGAAAATATTCAAATTAAAGGTTAATTTGACACCCGAAAATCTACAAAATGAGTCATATTCGAAAACCGAATTTCGTATTGCTTGACATAGTAACTGTCAAAAGAATTAAATTGCAAAAAAAAAGGTTAAAATGTAATTCTCAACATCTCGCAAGTTTCATTACCTTTTGTTAAGTGACCTCGACATTCTACAACAAATTTCTACTGCTTTCATAACATGTTAGGGGTTAGAAAGGTTGCCATCAAATTTCTTTGGCTTTTGATATAGTTCGTATTCGTTTCTTACCATCACTTGAATGGATATAAACTTTAGCGACTATTCGAGACATCGGGGTGCCAGCAGTCGCCATCAAGACGCAATAAAACATTAGTCACCGGCGATTAAGAATGAAAGCCGTCATGGCGCATTCCTGCCGAGAAGTTTTACTCACCTGATCTTAAAAAAAGGCAATTTATTCCTTAGTATTTTTCTATTGTGTTACTCCCCTTGTGTCAGGGCGACAGGAACGTCAGCAAACTACCCTGAATAAAAGTAAATAGATAGCAGGGAGTAATTGGTTGACTTGTCGGTGTCTAGCCTTCCACGTCCACAGTGTCGCAGTCACGTTCATTATCTTAAAGATCCAGCTTCAGGGTATGAGTGCTAAAAATTTTTGTAATTCTCCGCGTCTTCGTGGTTTTAACTCTACAGAGATTTTCAGAATCTTTAGGATCTTCAGGACCGTGAGGATATTTACGATCTTCGGGATTTCAGGATGCTCAGTATCTTCAGGATCGTCAAGATCGTCAGAATTATCAGGATCTTAGGGATTATCAGGGTCATCGGGATCTTTGGAATCTTCAGGTCCTCATCTTTAAGATTCTCATCTTCAAGATTCTAGATCCTCATCTTCAAGATCCTCATCTTCAAGATTCTCATCTTCAAGATTCTCATCTTCAAGATCCTCATCTTCAAGATCCTCATCTTCAAGATCCTCATCTTCAAGATCCTCATCTTCAAGATCCTCATCTTCAAGATCCTCACCTTCAAGATCCTCACCTTCAAAATCCTCATCTTCAAGATCCTCATCTTCAAGATCCTCACCTTCAAGATCCTCATCTTCAAGACCCTCATCTTCAAGATCCTCGTCTTCAAGATCCTCATCTTCAAGATCCTCATTTTCGAGATCCTCGTTTTCAAGATCCTCATCTACACGATCTTCACCTTCAAGATCCTCATCTTCAAGATCCTCACCTTCAAGATCCTCACCTTCAAGATCCTCACCTTCAAGATTTTCATCTTCAAGATCCTCATCTTTAAGGTCCTTATCTTCAAGATCCTCAAGATCTTCAAGATCCTAAAGATTTTGGAGATCCTCAAGATCCTCAAAGTTTTCAAGACCTCCAGTTATTTGAAGACAAGTTTCAAAGCCTTTTGGTAGCCCCAAAGGTTTCGGTGCACGACCCCTACCTTAGACTGCAATGTCCTGAACTCACACCTCTATTTCAGCTTCATTCTTCAGCGCCCTCTACAATAAAGTCAATACCGCGTAAGTCTAGTTTGAACTCGTACTCACAGAGTAAAAATTCACTCTCAAAGTGCCCGAAACAATGAGGTCAAGCTGATTTCTGCACGGAATGTTACTGTAAGTGCGACGAGTGTACGAACCAATAAGAAATGTAATCTAATTATAAAGTTGCCGAGAAATTAACCGGGATTCGGAGTCGGCCGGCAGAGATCGTCCAAATGCTATCTCGTAAAAAAGTCTCCATTTGCGGAGATGAAATTGTTGAGGTTTCCCAAAGGAAAATATGTTTGATGTTATTCAGATGAGGTTTCTAATTCGGAAACGGAAACGTTCCCGAATGGAAAATATCTCAATCGAAATATTAACGATGCCTCCGTTAAACCGCAGACGAAAATAATTTTGGGCGGTTATACAAATTTGAGCTCTTCGTTCAATTTATCATTAATTGCACAAATTTGTTTAATGAAACTCTCTCTGCTAATTTCTTAATTTTTCACGCGTGGAAAGTTTAAGGGAATAGTTGGCGAGTGATTGATTAATCAAAATTCATCACTGAAACAAAAATAAAAACAGCAATACATTTTCAAAAAAAAATCCAAAAAAACAATAAATGCAAAAAATGTAGACAACAAATTCAAAATTAAAAATATACCTATGTAAAAAAGCAGTCCAGTAATAAAAAAAATTCACACTCAAGGAGTAATAAGTCAATTTCCCCAAAGGTATGCAACGAAAGGGAAAGTTTACTAAAGTGTTGGAGTATTAAAGAAAATCAAGAAGACACAAAAAAGCAAAAAATACAGAAAAGACGATAAAAAAACAGAGCCTCAAAAATCCAAACATTCGGAAGTAAAATAAAAATTCAGTGATTTGGTAAAGAAAAAAGGGTTCAAAAAAGTAAAAATTTTACAAAAAATCGCAATTCTAAAGGAAAAATTGAGGAAAACTCACATATTTTTCAAAGATAATTTGGAAATTTTGCAAAAAAATGTGAAAGTTGGTTATTAATAATTCGAAAAATTAAAAAAAATCTAGAACTGTTTTGGAAAAGGTTTTTCTCTTCCTCAATGAATAATTTAGTGCACGCGCTATATGAAAAAAAAATTGTATGTAAGAAAATTGCAATTTAAAAAAAATTAAAGAAAAATAAGTATCTATCGCTACCATCAGGTAAATAAAAGTTCCATAAAGTCTGCTGGAAGTGAAGAACAATGATTGAAATAACTCAGGTAATATGAAGGGAATTATTGAAAAATATTCAAAAAAATTTGAAATCAGAAAGTTAAAAGTACTAAAAAAAAATATGAAGGTTAAAGGGATCGGCCCCAATATTTAAAAAATGTTATGAACTTTTTTCAGAAATAAATTCAGATTTATCAAATTTTGAAAAAGAACTAAAGGTTCGAAAAATGCACAGCCCAGAAAGTAAAAAAATTCGTAATTCAAAGAAATAAAAAAAAATAGTACCAGGTGACCCAATAAGACCGTTTCTCGGCCATATGTCGGAAACCGTTCGTCGTATGACTTAGGGGTAAAAAGAATTATGGGTAAAGCGGTGATGAAGAATCGCAGGAAAATATTTTCAAGTTCTAAAAATGACCACCAGAGGGCGTAACTGCCATCTTAAATTTTAAAATTGCATTTTCTTTAAATTTGGCATAATAAACTAAACATTCTTTTTTCACATTTTTAAAGAGAACCAGTTGATATATCATTTTCGTAAAAACAAAAACTCAGTTACTTCAAAAACAAAGATGGCGTGGCGCGTTTGACCGATTGTAACAAATTTGGTATCGTTGAAAAGAGCATTCCTTGAGCAACAAGAATCAATCAGAATATAGTTAATTTAGTTGAATCCTTCTCCGCCAAGGGGCTAGTTTTGGCACAATGATTCAAAATCCTAAAAAAATCACAAAAGTGAGGTGCCGAAAAAGAGTTGTGTTTCAGCCGCCGCTACTTTAAATAAAACCTGTAATTAAAACGTCGTTTGCAACTGTTCTCGTCAAGATATTTCAATTGTTTTTATTGCGTCCAAAAGCTCTAGTCATTTAGAAGACGAGGCCAAATTAATATTTTACAATATTTCAGTTCTGTTAAGCCATCATTACCAGGTTTTTGTTTTTTATGTTAATTTAAAACGAGCAATTGCAAGGCCGTGGAGGTTTACGCCGTTATCAAGTTTATAAGAGACGTTCATGTCGGCCTGAGAAATTTGAATTAACAATAGTACCGACTTTAGAAATTCCAATTCGGCCAATTAAGTAAGTGTAAATAACAGTAGCTAATTAAATGTGTTGCAGTAAACGTTATCGAAATCGGCCGTGTGAGATGTCCCTCGATGCGCTCTAACTTCTCCAGCTGTTTGTAAGTTTCTCCCGATTTATATGACGACCAGAAGTCGAGAAATAAGTTAGAGAAATTTTGATTTTGGTATCTCGATAACCGAATACGCGGTGAAGTCGGCTAGAAAAACCGTCGTTTTCTTCTGTATATAAGTTTAGTTTGCATTCTTGCCCTTAATTACATTACGTTTGCCTCACTGTGTATACAGGTTTTGCTTTTTCCTTGCAAAGTAAGTTGTACCACCCCGTTTAATTGCAAGGTAAGCTATTTTGCTACTTTTCGTTTCCTTAATTATAAAGGGAGACATTGTTTCACTTTCCTGCATTTGTTTCCCCATAGATATTGATAATTTTTGTTTTGTTGCTTTCGATCCCACTTAGGAAAATTACTGTGCGCGTTAAATTTCCTTACAACAGAAAAATAAAAGTGTATTCTAATCAGAAAGATAACTTAGAATATTAAATAGAAATTCACACAGAGTAAATTAAATATATACCCTAAATATGTATCCTCTGGCTTTTGAGCATATTTTGAGCAAAATTACTAAAAACTCGGAACACTCAAAAATCACTCAGAAATACCTAAACAATTAAAAGAAAATCCGAAAGTCTCAAAAAAGAAAACAAAAGTTTTAAAATCCAGAAAAATTCACAAACTGTCGGAAAAGTAAAAAAAAATCAAAAAATTAGCAATCGGAAAAGAGTCCATAAGTTCAAAACATTCACTATCCTTAGACAAATATGTTTCTGTTTACCCTGCGAAAATAACAGTTCGAGATGGAGACTCCACTTTACGTCGCAATTGTTTCGTTTTTCTCATCTACCATGGCAACTATCTGCGCTCACACACAGATAAGACTACGCGATGCAAACAATGTTACCTCAAATTTAGACTTCTTTATACATCCGCTTCCAAACTGAGTGGCAGTAACCTCTGATTGGAGCGCAGGATTTAATTATGGACAAAATTCATGCTATTATGCTCTTCATTGTGGCGTTTATGCTTTTGACGGTGAGTACAAATTACGACGCCCTTTATAACGGTTGCGCTTTAAAATAGGCCGAGACGCTCGACCAGCATATGGAAGAACGAAACAAGAAAGTACAGCCGTTTCTGACCGAATGCATGTGCGCCTCTGGTGCAGATCCGGACGAAGTCGCCAAATGGTTCGCAAATCGAACATACTCCTCGTCTGCTTGTTTCAAAATCTTTACCCAGTGCGCGGCCCAAAAATCGGGTATTATGTCAGTTGATGGTGAAATTAACGTCGCCGCTCTATCGAAGTATCCCATGATTAGCAGGGAACAAGTGGATGCGTGCCATAGTGCCCATAATAATACTAGGGACCTCGCCGACAAGCTGTTTCAGGTGACAAAATGTGTCCAGGAGACAATTAATGAGAACGCGAAGAACGAACCCGTGCTATGCGAAGATCCAGATCCCATCATTTATGTATAAGTAGCTTTATAGCAGTAAAGAAGGCGTTACCTTCCTTCTGATAAAATAATGCACACTTTTGTGTAGTTTGAGGTTAGTGTACTTAGAGAATAATAAAATAAAGGCAATGAAGCATCCAGATTTCCCTACATTCTCTGTAAAGAGATCTAGAAGTCTAGCTCACCAGTTCGAATCTCCGAAACGGAAGAAGTTGCCATCTGAAGACTGGCCATTGAGTACTTTAGCCTTGAAACTTAATTAAGAGCGCGGCTATACCGCCGGGCGCCCTTAAATCCACAGCAGGTAACTGGGGAGAGCGCGGTATTACAACCGACATGTCTACTTTAATTGTGGGACAGGGAACTTATTGTCAGAGCGCGATCTACAATCGACCACGGGCCAAACTGCCAAAATTAACATGATATCTGGTATACCTTCAAAGATGGCTTAAGGTTCAAAAGGTACTTGAAAGACGCAGAAGTCTATGACATTGCGAACACTTTATATGCCCCAACCTTAGCAGCGTCCTGTGAATATGACTGTCGATACGAAGCACCCTATACATCATGTTAGTTACACAAGCTGCCAACCGAAATCTGGTGGGATTACAGAAAAGGGAAAGAGAGCGAAGGTGAGACGGATGGAATTTCTCGGAAGACCACGTGTTTACCATTTCAAACACCTGCAGTCCAGTTTTTTCCTAGAAATGCGTGAAATGCAGGGAACGGGCGATTTTCGGGTGGTTTTTAGGGGTGTTAAGAGATCAAGTTACAGAATCGCTTGGGGTAGTCAATAAATACGATTTAACATGTGTTCAGTGTATTGGCAATCATGTCTCATTGTTGGTAGGGCTGTATCTGTTCTGTACCTACTTGCATGTGTACCTATTTGTGTATTGTGATTTTTAGTGACTCTCGATTATTTCCTTGTATTTCATTATATTTGCTTATTTGGGGCTGTGAGTAATCAAGAGGGAAGTGTGCTTGTTTAGAGGGGATCAAGTTCAAGTTTATACGGGACTTGGTGAACCTAACACTAACATTTTCACTCGTTCCGAAACCCAACAACTTTAGCCCTACAGGCAGCCCACTGGGCCTGGGTAATCCTACCGTCCGGCGAGGCATATTTAATATCTCTTAGTTTTGTCTGATGTATGTGTTGTACTACCTGGGGAATGGCTCGATTCCATTTTGGTTATTCATAGCGTATATGTAGTATTTACCCCGGTGTCGAGAGGGCTCAAAACTGCTGTACATTAGATGTTAGCTGTAGGCTTTGTTCATTATAGGACTACTCCGAATTAGGTTTTCCTGCAGTTTTCCTAATTCGTAAGGTAAATACCGGAGTAGTAGAACCACTTAAGACCCTCTGCAGGGGCGCCGTATTGATATTGGTATTAGCTTCAATATAATCCTAATCGGCTATTGCTTTTAGTGTTCCTTACCCATAAAACGCCCTCAGTGCCTGCTGAGAACCCAGTTATTACACAACGTAGGTGTCCTACATCACGATCACGATCTTAGTACACTCGGAGTGGCCCCCGAGTGACAGATTCTCGCGGGAAACTTAAGCGAGGATATTCAAATAGGCAGCCATGTTAGTTTGGCATTCCCGCTACTACAGAAGGCGCTTTCTTTCGGTGATCCAAACGCGTTTGGATTGTCAAATCACGTTCAAGGATATTTTTGCTCAAATGTTCGATTAGTCAATATTTGTAACTGAAGAGGGGCATAATTGTGCAAGTACTTCCACTTGTATTTAAATTATTTTCATAATCCAAACAAAAAATACGTAATTCGAATGCAAATGTATACTACGTAAACTTAACCATACTTTGATTTAAATTCGCGCGTTCTTTCCTACGAATCACGATTTTGAAATCATGATTGCTAAGCAGCCGAAAGAAAGCGCCTAGAATATGGTCCAATATTCCGGCGTGACTTGAAGTTGGCGTTAGACCGCCAAGATAGTAGGAGGCTAAGATCATTACACACTAGATCTGAAAAATTGCTAATATTTGTTAGGCTCCGGATCTATGGAATCTCAGAAGGCCGAACAAGGTTATCAAACAATAAAACTGGTCTTCGTCCTTAGGACGTTTTCCATGCATACATCAGTACTTCTCCAAAGGATCAACGGGCACAAGCAAGACGCAACTATTTTTTTGGGTTAAACAAGAAAGTTGATGCTGCACAGACTGCGCAATGCGCATGCGCATATTCTATTTATGCTATATACGGTGTTTGTTTTCTAAAAGCGTGTCTGGTGGAATATCTCCAATAATACGCAAGTTGACATCGCGTAGTTTGCGCATGCGCACATCCAATTGTTACAATATGCGATATGCTTGTCTTGACTAGATTCGGAATATATCTCCGTAAATAATATAGTTGTCAGTGCACAGTCGTTACATGCTATTATCCGTCAAGATAGCTATAAGCTACCCAATACAAAAAGAGCAAACTAAATGTATTCAAAATTGTTGGAGAAGAAACCGCGGGCAAACAGACGGGTGTAATAGCTCATCCAACATTGTTGGAAATACAAGAAATACACGGACAATAAATGTTAAAAAAATAAAAATTCGAGAAACTCAAAAAACAAGAAATTTGACACATTACAAGAGGGGTCTTACTGTCTTACTGGAGACGACCAAATGGCGGCTCGAGGGAACAGTGACAGTTTAAATAGCTAGAACTCGCCCGCAAAACTACGGTAGTCCCGGCCAAGTCGGGTGCAAGTAATCAATAATCCGCGATGTACACTCCCTTAGCCCCCCCCCCCCCCTGACAGAAGCCACCAATCATCTAAGATGATCGCGCATTCTACCCCAAATTCCACCGAAAAGGTGGAAAGTTTGTGGCGATTTTTTTGTCGTTTGATATTATCGATCTGGATTTCGCTTGCTGGGTGCTTTCATCTGAATGAGACGCTTTATTTAAATCCTTACAACTTTACGCCATCGTGGTAACTTCTTTGTAGTTAGATTTACAGTTAGTTTTATAGTTCTTTATTCTCTTGATATAGATTTCTTTGAATCGTTCATTCTGTTGTCGTACGAGGTCGCGCAGAAATTTCTTTAATTTCTTTCCACGCGCGCACTCGTTGTACAAGACGCATGATTATTACTTTCAAGACGATACAAGCCATTGCTTAATTGACAATTTTGTCGATCATTTTTGGGAAATACTGGCGCTGTGTTAAATTAAATTCTCTCGCTATTCTACTTCCAAGCTTCGTTGACGCTATTTGCGGATTTATTTTAGAAGTTAACTTTTTTTCCTACTTCTTGCTTTTGATTTACGATTTACTTCATTATTAACTACCGGATTGTGCTTTCGACATCGATATTTCGGAGTGGGAACCTTGAATTTTGGATTTTTTCAATATTGCAATTAATTTGTGAAGGTCCACCACCATTTAGAAATTAGAAAGACACTCGCAGATGTTTCTACCTTACCGGCAGAACTACCCGCCATTTTAAGTGAAACCAAACAGTAACTAATGTGACATAACTAACATATAACTAATCTGGTACTAATGCAGTTGTAACAGTCCCTTCCAAATCGCGCATTAATTATCCGCGCAGAGTAAAATTCATTACGAGAGAAACTTTTTTGTTTTTTCTAGAATTGAATCACATATTTCGAATGAATTGTGGTCAAAGTACACAAAAATGTGTTTCGGACGGAATTCTTAAGGAATGGTTCTTCATTTTCTTTTATCAGCAGTTTTAGTAAATAGAGCGACCTCAGGAACACTAAAACGCGCAAAGGAAATTATTAATTTTCAAATAATTATTACTAATCGATTTTCAAATGGTGTCTCTAAGATTTAAATAACCATCAAACTTACAGAACTCAAAATACTATATACAGGGTTAGTTAAAAGTATGGGATATATATCTTCCCTCCGAAATATTAGTGGAAGCTGATGAAGCTGTGTTGGGTTTGATCCCAAGCAAGTCTAAAGACCGATATGAAAAGGAGTTTTCATCTTGGGAAGCCTGGATGAAGGAAAAAAAGGTGACAGTGTTATCAATGAAACCATCTTACTAGCGTATTTTACAAGAAGGTATGTTAAAATGATTTTTTATTATTTGTTATCCTCGGCGTTATTTTTTTTTTGTTAACTTTTAGTTAAAAACTTACCAGTGTAGTTCTTTATAGGAAATACTCGATGATAAAGAAAATGTTTTTTTACGTTAAGACGCGTGCGATCAAAGTGTCTTTTGGCGACTCTACTGCAATTTCGAACTGTAAGACTGAATCTTTTAATGATAACGAATAAATTTCAGAAGAGGAAATGAGGGGAATTACGGAGAGTCGAAGTCTTAAAAGACCAAACCCTAAAACTAAAAAATGCGCATTAGAAGTACGCTGCATAAAGTAATTCAGTCGCCGATATTTATGCGCATACAAATGATGTTTTGTTTACCGGCGGATTGCGTAATTCTGTACAATCGCGTAGAATTTAGAAAAAGTAAAATAATGAACATCCTAGTTTCAACTACTCTATTATAGGGTTGTGCAAAATTGCGTGCAAAAATGGAACAGCACTGAAATCATGTATTTGTAGCAGTTTTGGAGAACCAAAATTAAATAGTACTGGCAGGAATTTTGTAACTAACGGTTACACTTTGGACCAAAATTATAGAAAGAATTAGCGTAACCCCTTCGCACCTGAACGTTCAAACTCATTCGAGTATTTTGCGAAAGTAATGGATTTATCTACCCTTAAAGTAAAAAAGGGATCGATACGACTTGTTACGCTATAAATGAAAAAAGCGCTTTCAATCCATAAAATTTAACTGACAAGTCTCGGTCCTTCATTTGAATCAAAGATCGTCGCTTGAATTGTTAACGTAAGCGCGTAATTCCCTTTAAAACGAAAGAAAATTGACCGAAACGAAACTTCGAGACACATTTCCATTGCAAGTACCCCTGGGACAACTATAGATTTTTAGGCGCCCTCCAAATTTTAGATGCGACATTAATTATCGCCGTGTCGATCTGTAATCTTGAATTAACCGAACATCTGTTTACTCACACTGATCTTACGTATTAAGGAAAGTATATATATAAGGCGAATGACAGGAAACATCTAAAGTGGGTTGATGATTAATTATGTAGCAACCCTTATCAAATATTTTCACGCTTTGGCGTACACTGTACAAACTGCCGTCACCTGAAACAGCAACCTTTTTTTAATACACGTGACGTAAAAAATGAAAGCCATAAAGAAAAAACTTGAAGTGGGTTTCTGTTTTGTGTGCCGCTTTTTGCGTACAAAAACCGCCGAGGTTTTTGAGCTGCTCGCGTATGAGACCTGACGTTTTGAAAATTTAATTATCGCAATTCGTAAAAGTGTCAGCGTAATCAAGCGAAGGATTTGTATTAGCGGCGCAACACTTAGACGCCATCACTGCAAAAAACCATTAATCATTAGGTCCTCGGAGATTTTGCTCACAATTACTTGTTGATAAAGAATGAATGAGAACAAATCTAGCACTTGAAGATTAATGTTGCTTTGTCTAAATTTTATTCAATAAGCGCCGCTGTTTGACGGCGGTTGCCGTTTCAGGTATACGCTCATCGCCGACCCGTAGAGGTTGCTCGCGTCGAGATAGGAAACGTAAACGCAAACTCAAACAAATTAAGGCGAATAATAAACTTATATTTTCAAATTTTACTGAACGGGTTATTAATTTAATTAAGCAGTTGAAGCTAAATTTAATCTCTTTGGTGAAAGCAAATTTGTTTTGGATTTATACACTTTAAGTTACTTGTTGATTTTCTCTTTTCTGTTTAATAATCTCGCATTTAATTCTGTCTCGAACGCTGTCTTGTGTGCATTGCCTTAGTGTATTCAGTTGGTTCTTTAATAGAAAAATTCGCCAGTGGCATTTTGCTGGAGGCCAATTGCATGACAATTGTTTGCTATTCGTCATAATGCGAGCTCTGGTACAAGATAGAACTTATTGCACGACTATAGGAGTTCTCTAAAAACTAGGCGCTAAAGATCAGGAAAATAACTAAGCATCTGGTCTTCGAGATATTCCACAAAGTAACTTGACCAAATCGAAGAATTGTGGAACTTTCACTCTATTTATTTATCATAAAACCGCTCTACCATAGAAATCCAGTGAATAATAGTACAGTATAGGGATAGGTGTCTGTTTTCTGGGAACATGTTTAAAGGTTATTACGGTTCTGGTCACTAAAATGGTGGAAACTCCCAATCACACTAAAAAGGCTTTATTTTGAGGCTCTACGAAGCCCTGGAAGATTGCTCACTGCTGTTAAACGACTTCAACGAATTTTATGGTCTCCTAAAGGTTTTGAAAAACTCTTAAAGTTCGTTAAATAATGCTCATAGACCACATGCGAACCCTGACCGCAGCCGTCTGAATTCAGAAGGGTGCTGTCTGCCAATAATCTACACCTAATGTAGAATCCAGCGGTATCTTGTATTCAGAATCCAAAAAAAAATGACCCGCGCCCCTTACGGATCTAGAATCAAGAGTCCAGACCTGGATCCCTAATTTAGTGCGTAGGACTTCCTAAATCTGGGAACTAGAATCCGGAACGTGACTTCTTAAATTAAAAATAAGGCTTTAGAACTAAAGATCCAAGGCTTTAAGGGTTCTTCTACTCACAATAAATTAGTTTTTTAACTCCCTTAAGGGAAATACGGTATCAAATTGGAATCTCTTTCGCCATTCCTTTTACCCAATCAAATCCCGAAAAAAACCATATTGCCAGATGCTTCAAATCTACATTGGCGGAAAATTTCCACAGGCTCTGCAGAGCGGATCTGGTTCAGCAGGAGTGTCACGTAGTAGTTTATTTGACGCCGCCAACTTTCGCAAGTTTCGCCCAACCATGGGGTCAGAGGGTCAAAGGTATCAGAGGGAAAAAAGATCGGAGAAGTGTCAGAGGGATCAAAGAACGAGAGGCTATAGGCATCAGGAGGTTTAGAAGAGTGATAGAAATGAAGGGAGTAAAAGAGTAAAGGCGGAGGATCAAAATGATCAAAAGATATAGTGAGATCAAAAGGACAGATCGGAGAGATAGGGATCGGAGGTATGAAAATATTGAATGGATCAAGTGGATCGAAGAAACCATAGGGATCAAGTTAGAGAAACCAAAAGTATCAGAGAAATCAATGGGAACCGAGGAATCAGAACGATTGCTGCGGAGATAACGGGATCAGAGGGGTAAGGGCGTACAAAAGGATTGGAGAGATCATAGGGTCAAAGTAGTCAGATGGTGGAAAAGTTCCAATGTACCAGAGCGATAAAAAGGGCCAGAGAAGTGGACCACGGAATCAGAAGTTTAGGAGGGATCAAAGGGACCAGAAAAATGATGCTTTAGTAACATCAGAAGGCTAACAGAGACGGTAGGGATGATCCACGGATCCGAAGAAACAAAGAGATCAGAGGAATCATAGCTTTTAGGGATATAAACGCAACTTTAATGAAAATTTGTGTGGTTGACTCTTCAGAAATTGATCGAGACCACCAAGTCTCTCAAATTGAGAAATTTTCAGTCGATATTAGGATTTTTCTTTTAGCAGATGCCGGATGTGTACGAGGAGAGATGATAAAATTCTCAGTTTTAATTTGGATTGGTTTGACCTAATTGGACGGGAGTTTTGTGAGTGGTGTAGTGACCGCATACTTGCATAACAAAACAACAAAATTTGAACAAAATCCGTCGAACCGTTACCTAGGAAAACGGCCAACGCACAATGTACAGGGTGGCCAAATAAGAATGCAAGGTACTGTATCTGGGAACCTGTCCATCGTAGAGGCTTGCGGTAAAAAAATTTACTACTAAAACGGCCACGAGAAAAACCTGGAAAATATTTTTAAGTTTCTGCAATGGCCGCTAGGGGGCTTAACTGCAATCTGGAATCTAAAAAAGTGATGTTTCTGTGAATTCCGCTATATTAACCTAACAAAAAAATGTCCAGTCTTTGAAGTTGACGATAATCTGAACCTTTTTTGTTTGACAATTTTTTCTGTATCTAACAATGAAGTAGTGGGGGTATCCAAAAGTTTCAGTAAGGAACACCCTGTATCTTCCAAACGGCTAAGCCGATTTAAACAAACTCGGGTTAGTTTAAAAGAGCTACTCTTCAGCTACAAATATTATAATATTTGAATTTTGTTAGTTTCACATATCACCGCTTGAGGGCTTTTTTCGACATTCCGACGGAAATGGTTAATTTTCTCAAAAAAATTAAATGTATTGGTTCGATTTTTTTCCATGAAAAAGTAGCTAAATGATGCCGATATATAATATATCGTGATGGCCAGCATTTTGAGCACATTAAAAGCTTCCTGTTTTAAATCGATCCACCTTAGGGCCACAAATTATACATATAATAAAAATAATTCCGGAAAGATTAGCTTAAAAAAATAAAATTTTCTTTGGCCTAAATTTTAGGTTAGGAACAAGATATCGAGATGCGGTTTTCGTGAGCTTATTTAGGCATCGTTTAGCTACTTTTTCATGAAAAAAAAAATCAAACCAACGCATTTAATTTTTTTGAGAAAATTAACCATTTCTGTCGGAATGTCGAAAAAAGCCCTCAAGCGGCGATATGTGACACTAACAAAACTTCAAATATTATAATATTTTTAGCTGAAGAATAACTCTTTTCAATTTACCCGAGTTTGTTAAAATCGGCTCAGTCGTTTCGAAGATACAGGATGTTTTTTACGGAAACCTTTGAATACCCCCCACCACTTCATTTTTAGAGATACAGGAAAAATTGTCAAACAAAAAAGGTTCAGATTATCGTTGTCTTCAAAGACCGGACATTTTTTTGTTAGGTTAATATAGCGGAATTCACAGAAAAATCACTTTTTTAGATTCCAGATTGCAGTTACGCCCCCTAGCGGTCATTTCAGAAACTTAAAAATATTTTTCAGGTTTTGCTCGTGGCCGTTTTAGTAATAACTTTTTTTACTGCAAGCCTCTACGATGGATAGATACAGTACCACGCATTCTTAGTTGGCCACCCTGTACATAGCTACGTACTGACGTACAGACTGACGGGAAATTTTATTCTTTAAAATTTGTTTAAAATTATCTAAAATGTCAACATTTGATGAAATTTTGTCCACAAAATGGCGATGGCAATTATATCCACCTAGCTCAAGTGAGTCATGCGAAAAAAAATTTGAATTTCCCATTGACGGGATGAATACCAGACTTTAAATTAGCAGGACAAATTAGCACAAAACGTGAATATTTTATTATTGAAATTTTATATATATTTTGATACTACAGTATGGAACGCCGTTTTAGTATTTATACCAACATTTTATCATGTATCATTTTAAATAACAGTCAATCTTATGTCTCTAAATTTTTCGTTTGTTGTTTTTATCTTACGTATTAAGAGATTGATTAAAAAAATGTTGATTAATAAAGATGATACATGAATTAAAATGTTTGTTGATAATTTTAATTAGGCGCTAGTATACACGTAGTCAAATAGACTAAACTGTAGTTCCTGAAACTTCCGCACAATCAGAGATACGAATTAAAATTATCAACAATCATTTTAATTAATGTAACATTTTAATTCAACAATCACTTTAAATAATTCTTGCCGATTTTAACAGCATGAATTCATATGATTGTTGAATTAAAATGTTCTCTGAAAATATTTGTACAATTTTATTCCAAAATTTTACAATGTGCCATTTTAAATAACAGTCAATCGTATGCCTCTACTTTTTACGTTTGTTGTTATTGTCTTACGTATTAAATATGATTGTTAAAAGAATGTTACTTAATAAAAATGTGAAATGAATTATATTGTTATATTGAATGAGTGTATATGAAACTGTATTTCAACAAACAATTAATAACAAACAATTAAATTGAATTGCAAGAAATACTTCGATTAATAAAACGATTTTGTCCAACAAACATAAAAATTCATTCATTTTAAATGTGGAATTAAAATTATCAACAAACATTTTAATTCATCAGTCATATAAATTCGACGATTTGAAAATTGAAGCCGAATATTTTCAACAATCACTTTAATTCAACAAACAAATAAATTTTTATTGTTAGACGTAGTAAAAGAATCTTTTAAAATGATTGTTGAATTAATATGATTGTTGAATTAAAATGTTACATGAATTAAAATGTTTGTTGATAATTTTAATTAGGCGCTAGTATACACGTACCCAAATACACTAAAGGATAGTTCCTGAAACTTCCGCACAATCACAGATACGAATTAAAATTATCAACAAACATTTTAATTCATGTAACATTTTAATTCAACAATCATTTTAAATAATGCTTTCCGATTTTAACAGCACGAATTAATATGATTGTTGAATTAAAATGATTGTTGGGAATATTTGTACAACACTTTAATAATTGAATTAATATGATTGTTGAATTAAAATGTTTGTTCATAATTTTAATCCCAGATTTAATATGAATAAATTTTTATGTTTGTTGAATTAGTTCTAGTTAGTTATATTACTGTTCGTTTATGTATTCGTTTGTTGATTTGTATTGTTAAACTTTCGTTATACACATTGCTATATAATTCATACATCATTTCAATTAAGTGAAGTTTTTTAAACAAACATATTTAATGTTTCACATAAAAACAACAAACATAATCAATCGGAAAATAAAATTAACTGTTGTTTATAATGTTACATTGTAAACTTTCGTAATAAAAAGTAAAACGGCGTTCCATACTACAGTGAGAAGCTGGCTGCACATCCCAAAAAATTTGAAATTCTACCGTGACTAGCACAAAATTGTAAATCAGCAGAACAAATTAGCACAAAATAAGACCAAATTAATGCAATAAACAATTTTGAAATTACCAATGTTGACGACAGTACAGTGCGAGTTGTGAAGTGAGTGTGATCAGAAAAAAAAATTAACTCATTAACGTGATGAGCACAAAACTTTAAATTAGCAGCACAAATTAGCACAAAATTATAGTAAAAGAAAATTTTGAAAATATCGATGTTAACACTCCAGCGTAAGTTGGAGTGTAATCAGAAGAAGTTGAATTACTCATTAACCTGATGAGCACAAAATTTTTAATTAGCAGCACAAATTAGCACAAAATGGGCGCACAATTATGAGATACTTGGAACTTAATTCCTTTCAAGTCGACACTCCAACTTCACGGACCCCTTTCTTTGCCTATTTGTGCTTGTATATAAGAACCCCAACTACTTTTCCTAATCTTACCTTGTGCTTATCCAAGGTAATTTTGTCGCGTTTGCCCAAAGTGAACGTAACAATAATAATGAAATTATAAATCTCATTATTATTACAATCGTTAAAACTCCGATTTAAATATTCGTGTTAGCATATGCAATACATTTAATTTTGCTCTGGAATTTTCGGAGGGTCTTTTTGTTGAGGTCCATTTGGTGTAAAAATCGGTCATTACTCATATTTAACTGCGTTAAGTACATGAAGTTGGTATGCATAATTTCATTTACAAACTTTTTTGATAAAACAGTGGAATGTATTATACAGCCATTTGTTTTCAAAACGTTTCCCTTTGTACACACTTCGCATGATGAAGATATGTTAATGCTCGCATGGCAATGTTATGTTTAGTACCCCATTTTGCATACGTCGCAGTTTGACCCCCTAAAAATAAAGAACAAGACGTACCGATCGAAAGGCAATCGAGCGGCAACTCAACTCGATCTAATAGGTAATTAGATTGTTGAGCGAACTCAATAATACAAGGTGGAGACAATGAAACATTCTATAAAACTCGTTTCCTGAAAGGGAAATGGCCTGAAAAAGTATTCTGCTCTGGAAATCGAAAGAGGAAACCTTTTTCCATCTATCATAAAATTGACATTTTGATAAATCGCGTACGTCTCCGTTCAGCGTTCGCGTCTCGAATGATAAAAAAATAAAGACGACTAAATTGCGACGGTACAACAAAGGGAATAGGTAACGCTTGAGAATACGTATAGGCCGGACACAATAGGCAAAAGCTTTGAGGAGGACAAAGCGTCCGCAATTACGGCTAGAATAATGAGTCCACATTCACGTAATCGTCCGAAGAGCAGAGACGTATTTATAATATCCTCCCTTCGACTTTTCTAATGGGAGGTTGCGTTACTCACCCTGATTGAAGCCGATCGGCGTGGGGGACTCACCTGAAAACAAAACGGAAGCGAATTAGATTCGCCATTTTCCCTTTAATTATCATCCTATTTTCTAGCGAGCAATTAAATCAAAATTATTGCGGACTTTCCACAATTACAATGCCTCTTAGCAGCAATTATTTTAACACTATACGTAGCTTACTAGCAAACTAACGGTTATTGCCCGAAAACACGCGAATATAATAAAGGGTGCGTTTCGTCGAAATTAGGGCGAGTCCCTTTTAGATTTAGTTATTATGTTCTCGGTCGAATTTTACAATTTATGGGTTAGTAGGCTTCGCGGGGGTTTATTAATTGACCGGTTCGATTTTGGGGAGCGCTGGGAATTAATGAGGAATGGTCTATGGCGGAATGTTTGAGGCACGGCGGTCTGGATGTCAGGCGAACGTGTTCGGAGGGTTAACTGATGGTGTCGGGGTTAAAGAGTTGGGTCACTGGGTTTTGTGTTTCGAATTTCCGTTTTACTATCGACTGCTAAACGCGTAATAAACCCGATTATGATCGAAACCTCCCCTTTTACTGAAATCACTGGGGTAGTGCCGTAGCAATTATATTTGCCAGTAAAGTGTTGAAAATTCATATTCGACTAATAAACTACTAAAACGTGTCGTTTCGAGACCACACCTCTCCACAGATTCCTTCTGCTCAAGACGTTCCGTGAAACCTCCTTTCAGTAACCTCCTGGACCTCCTTGTCCTCTCAAGAAGGTACAGATATATAGAGAATAATATCTAAATGACCGTGTATAAAATATTGTTTCCCCAGAGCAACACACCACCCTCGTAGGCTTTTTTTATACGTCATTCGTAGATGGTTGTAGTTTTTCAATTTTTTTAGAGTCCTCTGGATCCTCTCCAGACGTCGCTATGCCCTTATGAGGATATTTTAGGCCCTTTTCAGAGTAGTCAGAAGTTTTTTTAATGGTTTTAAAGGGCATAGTATTTTGAATCCTGTCCTGTCTCTGTGGCCACCAGTACCAAATCCGCACTCGAAACTTTTAAAGTCGCTCATCACCTGGCGATGACCTTGGAAAGTAGATAAAGATCACCTGCGGGAAGTGGGTCAAGGTGATTGCTTCCAGAGGTCAATGTCCTCATTTTTTTTATGGTGTCATATTTAATCAGTAGAGATCAATGGCCTCATTTTTGTTATATCTTATTTTCAAGGGCATTAGAGCTGAATGGTTCCACTATGATACAGCCAAAAATGAGGTCATTGACCTCTAATAACTTTGAAAATAAAAATAGATGACATTACAGACTGGCTAACCTTATGTGTAACTAGACATCAAAACAAAATTAGGTCCTCGACCTTGGATTACTTCAAACGTGTAATTTGATACCACAAAATGGGGTCCTTGACCTTGTATGCCTTTGAGAATGAGGCCATTCATCTTGGATAACCTCGAACATGTAATTTGATACCACAAAAATGGGGACATTGACCTCAAGAATGTAATTGACTACCACAAAAGATGATGTCATTGAACTTCTATGACGTAATTTGACACCACATACTCGGATGACCTTGAGAATGAAATTATACGCCACATAAAAATGAGGCCATTGAGACTGTAATTAGAGACTGCATAAAAAACGAGGCCATTGACCTAGATGACCTTGAAAATAAAATTTGAAACGGAAAAAATTCATTGATCTTGGATGACCGTGAGAGTATAATAATTAGACGCCACATAAAGGAGTCTTCAACTTTCGATTACCTCTAATATGTAATTTAACACCACTCTTGAAAATGCTATTTGATACACACAAAAATGGGTTCATTGACCTTGAATTACCTGGAGAATGTAATTGAACACCACAAAAATAGGATATTGACCTATGACCTTAAAAATCTGGATTCATTGTCCTTGGATGTAATTCGACCATATAAAAATGCCGTCATTGACCTTGTATGCCATTGAAGTTTTTTAACACGAAAATGGGGCCATTGACCTTGAATGACATTGAAAATTGATTCTAACATCGCAATTGAAGTCATTGACTTTAGATGTCTTTGAAAATGTTACTAAAAACCACAATTGAGGTCATTGACCCTGGAAGACCTCGAACATGTAACTTATCACCATAAGGTCAATAACCTCGTATGCCCTTAAAAATGTAATAATTTAACATTGGGACAATGGCCTTCGATGACCTTCAAAATGTAAAACTTTGGGGCAATGACCTCGGATGATCTTCAAAATGTAATCCGACATCTCAACCAAACGGTGACTATGACTTCGCATGACTGAAAATTTATGGGGCCAACGACCAAGGATGACCTTGAAAATGTTATAAAAAACGACAATAAATTGAGGACATTGGCCCGAGAAGACCTCGAACATGTAAGTTATCACCATAAGGTCAATAACCTCGTATGCCGTTAAAATGTAATTTAACATTAGGGAAATGACCTCGGATGACCTTCAAAATGTAATCTGACACCCTCGCTGACACCTCAACAAAACGGTGACTAAGATCTCGCATGATCTTGAAAATTTATGGGGACTAATGACCAAGGATGACCTTGAAAATGTAATTTGAAAAAAAGTAAGGTCTATGTCTCCGGATGACCTTGGAAATTTATGAGGTCAATGATCTGTGATGACATTGAAAATGTAATTTTATGTCCCAAAAATGGGGTCAATGACCTGGAATTACCTTGAAAATTAATGGGGGCATTGACCTCGGAGGATCTAGAAAATTAATGGAGTCAATGACTGAATATTGAGGTCACCGCCACCGCCCACGTGGCACGCGATTTTCGTCTTTGCCTAATGTACAAGGTCACCGCCCATGTGGCGCGCGATTTTCATCTTGACCTAATTTCCAAGGTCATCGCCCATGTGTCATTTAACTTTCATCTTGATCTAATTCCCAAAGTCACCGCCACGTCACCTTGACCTACTTTCCAAGATCACCACCAGGTGGCGAGCGATCTTGAAATGGTCCGAGATCGCCCCTGTATAACTACTGTCGTATTTCAATTACAATGTGATTAAATGTACCCCTCCCCCCTCGCCAGTTTAGAGGAACCCCTTAGGTATCATCTAATTTTGGTAAATCGTTTTAATATAACCACAAAAAAATGACATTGTTTGTGTAAATGAAATATGACACCAAAAAAATAGAGTGATTGACCTTTGATGACCATGAAACTAAATTATGACAAATTTTAACTCATATTTAGAAAATGCACATTATAACTGCATATGATCATCATGCAACTGGTGATAATAATAATATGTGGATAGAGGCGTAGAGTTCGGCTTCGGTATTGCTAATAGAATATTTTGATGAATCGTATCAAACGATCTGCAAAAGTCTAAACAGCCCACAAAATGTCATTTAAGCAATGCCGTTTAACTCCTCTTTAAATCCAGAACAATGTTCCGGAAGAATACGTGACCAATCTCAGCCACCGTTACCGTAAACAAAAGCTGTCTATAATGTGCCGTTTGCAGCCGTTCCCGTCGAGATATTTCAATTACCATTGTTGCGTCCGAAAGCGTGACAACTTTTAGAATCTCAGATCCTTTAAGTCATTATTAGCAGGTTTTAGTTCCATATGACAATTTAAACCGAGCATTAAAACTGCAAGACCATCCAGGTTTACCCCGGTATCCGTTTGATAGGAAACCTTTTGCGTGCACCGAAAAATTCCAAGAGATAATCGAAGTTAATTGAAATTATGAATTTAGAAATATTATCCGGTCAATTAAATAAGTGTAATCAGCGGTAGCTGATTAAATGAGATGCAGAACAGCGTCCGATCAAATCGTGATAATTTTATAAAAGGTAAAGTATTGTTTAGAGGAGATCTTTTGCCTTTTGCATTTTCGTATATTCGTATATAAATAATCGATCTAAGACATTTGAGATTTTCTGTCAATTTATTTATTTACCGCATCGTATTTACCGCCTTTGCTTTTTCTTGCACATTAATTTCTACCGCTACGATTAATTGCAGGGTGTCATCTTTGCTACTTTTTGCTTTATTAATGAATTAAGATATTGTTTTGCTTTCCTACATTTTATTTCCGTTAGCTACCGGTAATTAATTTGCGCTTTGTTCCTAGTGTGTCCGTGTCCGCGTGTCGTAATTCTTCTTTCAGATTCTTCGCCAGAAGCCGCCGCTCGCAAGATCTCTAGAGATCGTTTCTGCGACTTGTTGTCTGTGGTATCCGTCGCCAAACCTTGTCCATGCGCATGTTCGCAACCCTTGGTGGCGCTCGAGTCCGTCCGTCCCGTTTAGTCAGCTTCCGTTTGAGTTGGAAGTGATTTATCTTAATTTAATTGTGAATGCGTAACTTCTTTATACTTTAATTTAATTTGATTAATTACAATGTGTAATTATAAAGGCCGAGGTATAAATTAATTCCTTTCGTTGAGACCTTTCATTAGAGTACCATGAAGGATAAAACTAGTTCCACCCCCCCCCCCCTCACCCCTACGATGTACTTGACATACGTACTTTAATAGGAATCTTCCGCGTGATTCAAACAACCCTTATCAGGGAGCCAGTTGAATCTTTCGGCCATTACGGGAGACTGTGTCAGGTCAAAACTAAGTAAAAATTACCAGGTCTTGCGAGAAAGTAATGGTGAATTAGACGGACTGCTATCGTGACTGGGAAAGTTTCTTTTTGTGAAATACAAGGAGTACAAACAAGTGGGAACTAAACATTTATTTTCAAAGAATTCGGACGACGGCAGGAGACATCTAACGGAGGAATTTTACAACATTTATTACGGGGTTTACAAATCAAATTTAGAGGTTTACAAAAAGGGACCAGAAACTTCGATCGGGTCTAGAAAGAACACAAAGATGATTGGAAAGATGTAGGAAGGGACCATAAACTCTGGAAAAGGTGCTTGGGAACGGGAAGATTCTGAAGAAATTACTGGGAGAATGTTAAAAAGAGGCGCTAAAGGGGTTCCAAATGATCCCCTAATGATTTTCAGGTTTTACACGATTTCGAAATGTTCGTGTTAGTTCCTTTGTTGGTTCAATTCAAATATTTATTATTAAAAGAATCGGAGTTTTTCCTTCGTGGTCTGAACAGAGCGACTGCGGTTTAGGCATATCCCCAGGAAGGACAGGGACTTAGCGGTCCTTTACAAATAGTGCATCGGGTACGATGCAACTAAATCCGGGATTAATTCTGAAAGTTTAAATCGCGCTTCAAATGCGGCCAGCACTTCACATAAATTTTAAACGCTCGGTTGAGATTCGAAATTAAACATTATATGCATTTGTATAACTTTTGGTTGGCCGAGTAGAAAAATTTTAATTACGCGCGGCGTATGCTAAAACATTTTTGTAAAACGAGTAGTGGCCATGATAGATTTCACTTTGCATTAAAGTACACAACGGATCGCTTGATCCATTGTTGGTTAAATAATTGTGTACGCGGCGGTCGGTATTAAAAATTTATTAAAGCTACAACATGTAAATTCATCGAAATGTGCGCTTAGAGAGGGCGGCCGCATTGAAATGCACTGAAAAGGAGTGCGCTGCTTTACAAAATGATTCCATACAAGCTACAAGTGCATGTTTAATTTTAAAAGCGCTCTGGAAATGAAAAGGCTTTTATTATCGAAGTATTACATGTTACGGAGTTGCACCGCGTGGTTAATGTATCCTAAACCATTCACAAGATTTTCAAAAGTTTTGTGATTGTTCCAGAATCTCAATAAAGTTCACTGTCATTAAATCATTAAGCAATAGCCTATAAGAATAAAGGCATGGTTTTGTTGGATAGTGACGCACAATAAACTTTTGATTTGATTGGGTGATTGGATGCATGGCCTCTGGTTCTGGCATAAGGCTTGTTAGATCCTTTAGCTTTGATTGCCACTTGTCCAAATCTGAAGCTGACCCTTAGGCCTTTCTGCTCCATGCATCTTTCGGGAGGGTTGGTCGACGGTCTATAGGTCCTGACTCGTCTAATCGCGCTGATCGTTGCAGGCCTACGTGCCGCGCCGAGGGTATCAGGATGGCGAGGAACATTTTCAAAAGTGTACGAGAAGATCCCCGCTCCAAGTACCGCGTCTTCGTCGGTGTAATGGCCTCTGTGCTCGGGCGCCATTTTCGCGGTAACAGCACGCCTCGTTTCAGGGACATTTGGAATCGGTTTCTCGAGTTCGAAAGTGACCTCGGTGACCTACAGGGTATCGTAAAAATCGAGAGGAAGCTCGCCGAGGTTCTGAACAAAATTAAGGAGTTCGCTACCGTGTCTTGGACTTCTTGGTAACGGTCCTAAATTGAAAAGCATCGGGTAATGGATTTTCACACATCTGGCCAACCGGAGAAAATGTATGATGCGTACCCACCACAAATCGCCATTTTCAATCACGTGCATCGATGCTATAGCTTTTAAACGTCCTTAGGAGCCCAGACTCTTATAAATTAACCTGGAGAACATAAACCATCGTGCCTTTTTGTATGTGCAAGATTTCGTTTAAACGGAATCACATAGTTGTCATCAATTATTTTTTTAACAGTGTTAGGGGAAAATGTAGTTCTGGGGGTATGGAATACCGTCAATACTCCCAGTCCAGCAAAGGAAGGTTTCATGACCCAATGCCGGAAGGGACTGTGGTTTTCCAGGAAAGATAACCACTACCTTCAGCACTAGGTGGTTCTACTGGGGGTTATTGCCCCCCCCCCCCCGTGCTAAGCGCTCACTCCAAATGTTTAAGAAAGTGAGGTGCTTCGGATTTTTGCAGCGACTGTTCTCAGCGAATACCCCCATCCCTGCAAGGGGGCCCAATGCCGGTACAAACTGTGGTTTTCCATGAAAGATAACCACTATGTTCTGCACTGGGGGGTACTGGACCCCCCAGTGCTACGCCCTCACACCAAATGTTTCAAAAAGTGAGGTGCTTCTGATTTTTTGGGGCGGGTGTCCCCAGCGAATACCCCCAACCCAGCAAAAGAAGATTTGATGACCCAATGCCGGAAGAAACTGTGGTTTTCCAGGAAAGATAAACACTACCTTCTGCACTGGGGGGGGGGGATTGGACCCCCCAGTGCTACGCCCTCACACCAAATGTTTCAAAAAGTGATGTGCTTCTGATTTTTGCAGTATTCTCAGCGAATACCCTCAACCCAGCAAAGGGACCCAATGCTGGAACAAACTGTGGTTTTCTAAGAAAGGTAACCACTACCTTCTGCACTGGGGTGTATTGGACCCCCCAGTGCTACGCGCTCAATCCAAACGTTTAAGAAAGTGAGGTGCTTCTGATTTTTGCAGCGAGTATCCTCAGCGAATACCCTCAACCCAGCAAAGGGACCCAATGCCGGAACAAACTGTCGTTTTCCAGGAAAGATAACCACTATCTCCTGCACTGGGGGGTATTGGACACCACGGTGCTACGGTCTCTCTTCAATTGTTTAAGACAGTGAGGTGCTTCTGATTTTTTGGGGCGAGTATCCTCAGCGAATACTCTCAACCCAGCAAAGGGACCCAATGCTGGAACAAACTGTGGTTTTCTAGGAAAGATAACCACTACCTTCTGCCCTGGGGGGTGTTGGACCCCCCAGTGCTACGCGCTCACTCCAAACGTTTAAGAAAGTGAGGTGCTTCTGATTTTTGCAGCGAGTATCCTCAGCGAATACTCTCAACCCAGCAAAGGGACCCAATGCTGGAACAAACTGTGGTTTTCCAGGAAAGATAACCACTATCTCCTGCACTGGGGGGTATTGGACACCACGGTGCTACGCTCTCTCTTCAAATGTTTAAGACAGTGAGGTGCTTCTGATTTTTGCAGCGAGTATCCTCAGCGAATACTCTCAACCCAGCAAAGGGACACAATGCTGGAACAAACTGTGGTTTTCTAGGAAAGATAACCACTACCTTCTGCACTGGGGGGTGTTGGACCCCCCAGTGCTACGCGCTCACTCCAAACGTTTAAGAAAGTGAGGTGCTTCTGATTTTTGCAGCGAGTATCCTCAGCGAATACTCTCAACCCAGCAAAGGGACCCAATGCTGGAACAAACTGTGGTTTTCTAGGAAAGACTACCTTCTGCACTGGGGTGTATTGGACCCCCCAGTGCTACGCGCTCACTCCAAACGTTTAAGAAAGTTAGGTGCTTCTGATGTTTGCAGCGAGTATCCTCAGCGAATACTCTCAACCCAGCAAAGGGACCCAATGCTGGAACAAACTGTGGTTTTCTAGGAAAGATAACCACTACCTTCTGCACTGGGGGGTATTGGACCCCCCAGTGCTACGCGCTCAATCCAAACGTTTAAGAAAGTGAGGTGCTTCTGATTTTTGCAGCGAGTATCCTCAGCGAATACCCTCAACTCAGCAAAGGGACCCAATGCCGGAACAAACTGTCGTTTTCCAGGAAAGATAACCACTATCTCCTGCACTTGGGGGTATTGGACACCACGATGCTACGGTCTCTCTTCAATTGTTTAAGACAGTGAGGTGCTTCTGATTTTTTGGGGCGAGTATCCTCAGCGAATACTCTCAACCCAGCAAAGGGACCCAATGCTGGAACAAACTGTGGTTTTCTAGGAAAGATAACCACTACCTTCTGCACTGGGGGGTGTTGAACCCCCCAGTGCTACGCGCTCACTCCAAACGTTTAAGAAGGGGAGGTGCTTCTGATTTTTGCAGCGAGTATCCTCAGCGAATACTCTCAACCCAGCAAAGGGACCCAATGCTGGAACAAACTGTGGTTTTCCAGGAAAGATAACCACTATCTCCTGCACTGGGGGGTATTGGACACCACGGTGCTACGCTCTCTCTTCAAATGTTTAAGACAGTGAGGTGCTTCTGATTTTTGCAGCGAGTATCCTCAGCGAATACTCTCAACCCAGCAAAGGGACACAATGCTGGAACAAACTGTGGTTTTCTAGGAAAGATAACCACTACCTTCTGCACTGGGGGGTGTTGGACCCCCCAGTGCTACGCGCTCACTCCAAACGTTTAAGAAAGTGAGGTGCTTCTGATTTTTGCAGCGAGTATCCTCAGCGAATACTCTCAACCCAGCAAAGGGACCCAATGCTGGAACAAACTGTGGTTTTCCAGGAAAGATAACCACTATCTCCTGCACTGGGGGGTATTGGACACCACGGTGCTACGCTCTCTCTTCAAATGTTTAAGACAGTGAGGTGCTTCTGATTTTTGCAGCGAGTATCCTCAGCGAATACTCTCAACCCAGCAAAGGGACACAATGCTGGAACAAACTGTGGTTTTCTAGGAAAGATAACCACTACCTTCTGCACTGGGGGGTGTTGGACCCCCCAGTGCTACGCGCTCACTCCAAACGTTTAAGAAAGTGAGGTGCTTCTGATTTTTGCAGCGAGTATCCTCAGCGAATACTCTCAACCCAGCAAAGGGACCCAATGCTGGAACAAACTGTGGTTTTCCAGGAAAGATAACCACTATCTCCTGCACTGGGGGGTATTTGACCCCCCAGTGCTACGCGCTCACTCCAAACGTTTAAGAAAGTGAGGTGCTCCTGATTTTTGCGAGTATCCTCAGCGAATACCCTCAACCCAGCAAAAAAAGATTTGATGACCCCATGCCGGAAGAAATTGTGGTTTTCCAGGAAAGATAACCACTACCTTCTGCACTGGGGGGTATTGGACCCCAAGGTGCCACGCGCACCCTCCAAACGTTTAAGAAAGTAAGGTACTTCTGATTTTTTAAGTGAGTGTCCACAGCGAATATCCCCAGTCCAGCAAAGGGCGATTTGATGAACCAATGCCGGAAGAAATTGTGGTTTTCCAGGAAAGATAACCACTATCTTCTGCACTGGGGGGTGTTGGACCCTACGGTGCTACGCGCACCCTCCAAATGTTTAACAAAGTGAGGTGCTTCTGATTTTTTAAGTGAGTGTCCACAGCGAATATCCCCAGTCCAGAAAAGGGCGATTTGATGAACCAATGCCGGAAGAAATTGTGGTTTTCCAGGAAAGATAACCACTACCTTCTGCACTGGGGGGTGTTGGACCCTACGGTGCTACGCGCACCCTCCAAACGTTTAACAAAGTGAGGTGCTTCTGATTTTTTAAGTGAGTGTCCACAGCGAATATCCCCAGTCCAGAAAAGGGCGATTTGATGAACCAATGCCGGAAGAAATTGTGGTTTTCCAGGAAAGATAACCACTACCTTCTGCACTGGGGGGTGTTGGACCCTACGGTGCTACGCGCACCCTCCAAACGTTTAACAAAGTGAGGTGCTTCTGATTTTTTAAGTGAGTGTCCACAGCGAATATCCCCAGTCCAGAAAAGGGCGATTTGATGAACCAATGCCGGAAGAAATTGTGGTTTTCCAGGAAAGATAACCACTACCTTCTGCACTGGGGGGTGTTGGACCCTACGGTGCTACGCGCACCCTCCAAACGTTTAACAAAGTGAGGTGCTTCTGATTTTTTAAGTGAGTGTCCACAGCGAATATCCCCAGTCCAGAAAAGGGCGATTTGATGAACCAATGCCGGAAGAAATTGTGGTTTTCCAGGAAAGATAACCACTACCTTCTGCACTGGGGGGTGTTGGACCCTACGGTGCTACGCGCACCCTCCAAACGTTTAACAAAGTGAGGTGCTTCTGATTTTTTAAGTGAGTGTCCACAGCGAATATCCCCAGTCCAGAAAAGGGCGATTTGATGAACCAATGCCCGAAGAAACTGTGGTTTTCCAAGAAAGATAACCACTATCTCCTACACTGGGGGGAATTGGACACCACGATGCTACGCTCTCTCTTCAAATGTTTAAGACAGTGAGGCGCTTCTGATTTTTTTGGGGCGAGTGTCCCCAGCGAATACCGCCAACCCAATAAAAGAAGATTTGATGACCCAATACCGGAAGAAACTGTGGTTTTCCAGGAAAGATAACCACTACCATCTGCACTGGGGGTTATTGCCCCCCCCCCCGTGCTACACGCTCACTCCAAAAGTTTAAGACCCAGCCCAGAAAAAGAAGATTTGATGACCCAATGCCGGAAGAAACTGTGGTTTTCCAGGAAAGATAACCACTACCTTCTGTACTGGGGGTATGGGACCCCCCAGTGCTACGCGCCCACTTCAAATTTTTAAGAAAGTGAGGTGCTCCTGATTTTTGCAGCGAGTATCATCAGAGAATACTCTCAACCCAGCAAAGATATCCAATGCTGGTACAAATTGTGGTTTTCTAGGAAAGTTAACCACTACCTTCTGCACTGGGGGGTATTGGATCCCCCAGTGCTACGCGCTCACTACAAATGTTTAAGAAAATGAGGTGCTTCTGATTTTTGAAGCGAATATCCTCAGCGAATACCCTCAACCCAGCAAAGGGACCCCAAGCCGGAACTGACTGTGGTTTTCCAGGAAAGATAACCACTATCTCCTGCACTGGGGGGTATTATACCCCACTGTGCTACGCTCTCTCTTTAAATGTTTAACACAGTGAGGTGCTTCTGATTTTTTGGCGCGAGTGTCCCCAGCGAATACCCCCAACCCAGCAAAAAAAGATTTGATGACCCAATGCCGGAAGACACTGTGGTTTTCCAGGAAAGATAACCACTACCTTCTGCAATGGGGGGTATTGGACACCCCAGTGCTACGCGCTCACTCCAACTGTTTATGACAATGAGGTGCTTCTGATTTTTGCAGCGAGTGCCCCCAGCCAATTCCTTCATCCCAGCAAAGGAATATTTGAATATCCTGTGCCGGATCAAACCGTTATTGTAGTTTTCTCGCCCAATATTTAGGTAGAGTGAGTTTACTTTTGATTTTTGAAGGGAATGTTATCCTTATCATTTTTTTTTTGGAGGGCATTCCATACACAAGAGGTCTAAGAGTAAAACATTTCGGGGGGAGATGCAGTACCAGGGGCCAAAACCCCCAGCCCATGAAATAGAAAACCTTGTGCCGGAAGAAACTCTCTTTGTAGTTTTCCAGGAATTAGAATTCTTCTGCACTGTAACGTGGAACGACTATTAAAAAGCAAGTAGGTACATAGTTACTCCCCAAAAGAGGATATCGAGGATCTTTTGTCACGATGGCTCATCCGGAGGACACTAACTTGGGCTTAACCAAGACTTCCAAAAAGTACTGAAAGGTTCTATTGCCCTTGCAAATCAAGAAGGTATAACAGTTGCGGACGAGTAGGTGAAGGAGATGGTTATCAGATTTAGAGTCCCATTGGACACTCCAACCAAGGGCGGAATTTTTAATTATTATTATTCCAGAATATGAGCCAACTCTTATGGTACGATGAAACTATGCTTATTAGCACCAAAGCCCATTGAATGTTTTATAAAATAAAGACACTTTGTGCATTAAAAGGCTCCATTATGAGAACACGAAATGAATGTACAATCCCCGTTCTAACGAAAGGTAAACAAGGAGCGAGCCCTAGGGCGCCCACATGCACGGTCACACACAATTTTCGCGACAAATGAAAAACTGCAAAGCAAGCGGGAAATAATTAGGGGAGGATGCACCCGAAGCACAATTTAAGTGTACTCGTCCCGATGACAGAGGGCGAAAGAAAAACATGCAAATTAGATATCCTGAGTACAATCATTCGAAAAAGAACCCCAGGAAGTAAATCGGTATATAAACCGCAGACGTCGCAGCGTTGATTGCTCTCAGCAGGCCACCTTACATCGTGTGCGACATTAGCATCCCAAGATTTCAAGCTGTGCCGCGTTATTATCACTCGCTGGCTTGGAGATACACTCTACATTTTAATAGTCATCCCTTAAGTGCGCGCCTTTTCTCAAATATTATGTTAATCATACCGTTCGGATTCGGGATAGTAGTAGAGCAACACCGATCCTGGACCACTTTGACCTTGAGTTCTGCGCATGCGCCAACTCCAAATTTGATACTACTGCGCATGCACCAATTCCAAGGTCATTTGAACTACTGCGCGTGTGCTAAGCCATTGGGTTAGTCACCCCATGGGTTATTGTTCTCGGTGTTGGGGCCAGGTCCTGCATTGAAATTCCCATACGCGTGTTCAAGGTCATTTGGGGTCTCAAAAGTGAAGGCCATGTGTAGGCTTGAAACTCTGCTCAAAGTCACTAGAAGGTCACGAGAGGTTTGAAACTCGGCGTGAGGTTTGAAACTCTGCTAGTGATATAGGGGCCGATTCTAAATCAAAAAGTCACTAGACACGAAAAAGTCACTAGAAAAGTAACTAGGTTTGTAACTCTGCTGGCGAGGTTTGCGCCTGTGCTAACGTCAAGGTCAAGGGGGTCGAGGTTTGCGCCTGTGCTAACGTCAAGGGCGTCGAGGTTTGCGCTCGAGATAAAGTATCGGAGGTTTGCGTCCGAGCTAAAGTAATTTGGTTTGCGCCTGAGTCGAGGGTCTTGTCGATGGTAGTGTACGGCCGATTCTAAATCACACTATATTCTAAATATAACTGGTGGTGGGGATTGACGCTTATATAAGCCGCTATATGTTCGTTACAAGGTGTACATGTATTAAAGATGTCGTGGATGGCATATGCTGAGGAATCATGGACCAAAGCTACCGATTTCGTGACGGCCGTGAGACGCCTTAAGCAGCATTTTTCTGCATTAACATTTGATGCAGAGCACGAGGCGATATATGGACGCGGTGAATACAGCCCAGAGGAGTGTCAAGCTATTGCCGCAAAGTATGAGTTAGGAGAGGCAATATGTGACAGTTACTTAAGCTATAAAATATGTGATGAGTGTATTATCCGGAAACTAAGGGATGCAAAGTTGGAGCAATTTAGTGAACAGTTGCAAGCGTGGAAGGATGAATCTTCAGCATCCAGTGAAGAGTGTTAAATTCAATGAATTCAATAATAGAACATATGTAATGGTGACGTGGCATTTTGCTTATTGGGCAGCAAGGAAAGGTCCATGGGAAACTGTAGCAGTCGATAGAGTTCGATTCCGACGTAGAATCGAGCAATATCATGCAATAATTTCTCCAGTATTACAAGCGGATCATCGTTCGGCAGTGTATCGCGGTAGATTTCAAGGTCACGAGTTGGAAATATAAGGGTGAGCGGTAGCGATGGTTTCAATCAGTCCAGTGGTGTTATTGAAACAGTGAAAATGGATCTTAACGCACTAAACAACAGTACATTCTGTAAAGTATTCAAAAATGCCAAGGACTTGGAAGTGGGGGAGAAGTTTAGAATTGTGAATGCCGACACCATAAATACAAAATATGGTGATCGAATAGTATTGGAAACTGAAAATTTTAAATGTGTGCTGCCGTTACGATTCTATGAATACTTCAAGGAAGGCGATCGCCTGAACGTCCTCAAAGAGTCCTTGAAGACTAGGGATGTATTCATCGAAAGCATCGGATCAGCGGGAAAAACGACCAATTTAAAATTTATGTAAACAATAGATTAGTGTTGTTGTTGTTGTTGTGTAAATAAAACATAATATTATAGATAATTGTCTTTTCATTTCGAAATAAAATGAATGTCCCATGAAAAAAATACTTCAGTTGTGGAGTGATCGTCGTCGTCGTGTACTTCGCTCTCTCATGAATACACTAAAGAAACTATCATCCATGGCGACGAAAAATAGCTGTAATAGTAACTATTTCACGTGCTCGTGTTGGTGTTGTAGTGATAATGGATATGGATCAACGCCACCATCACCTTCTCAAGTTGAAAATATGCATAGCAAAGCGATTGAGGAACACTTAATCGATTGTACCTCTTACACCCTCTTCGACAGCTTAGATAATTCAAAATACATTGAAATCGGCTACAGTACACACCTTAACCTTGAACCAATCCTTCGCATCGCATGCGGCAGTGTTATGCTCATGAAAAGGGAAGATTGGGTGACACTTTTAAAATGGCAAACATATCTCGAAATGAAATTTTTCCGATCACAAGAGATCGAAAGATGGATAGATTGGTCGAATGTGAACGAAGAGAAAGATGTCGAACGAGATCAAAGTTCGGATACACTTAATAGTAATATCACCATCTACTATACCTGTCAGTGAAAGGGACTACTGAAAAAATGTTGAAGAGTGTAAGAATACAATGTGGCAACAGCAGCTCTCAATATTGCACGATGGGAAAGAACGATATTGAAGAACTGTTTAATTTGAAACATATAATCAACTATCGATTTGATTTACTGGAATCATACGCTCTGTCCTGTTTCTATCAAGATTTTATCGAACAGGTGATTAACTACCGTCACTTTCGTAAAATGGAGTCTGGTGACGAGGATGAGGAGGACGATGACGACTTCATCTATCGCGATATTGAAGATGTGCTAAACTATAAGAATAATGTAAATTCTCACAATACAGTGTGCATGATGGAAATATTACACTATAGACCTACTTATTTAATGTATCACATATATCAACCTCCTCAATAAACGGTTACTGCAGTTTAGTATTTTCATTGTGCCTAGATTTCCCTATAAATATGCCACCGCATTGTATCATGCCAATAATGTTGAATCGGAAGCGGAAGTGTACGGATGGGAGGGGCTTGGTTAATACTCTCATAAACAAACTTCCAGTTGAACTACATCTTCCCGGATATCAATACTGCGGTCCTGGTACTAAACTAGACAAAAGACTAAAGCGAGGTGATCCCGGCATAAACCCACTAGACGCCCAGTGTAAAGAGCACGACATTAGCTATAGGGATAACCAAGACTTGGAAGGTCGACATCGAGCAGATCGGGTTCTAGAGCGGAAAGCTTGGGAACGGTTAAAAGCTTCCGACACGAAGTTAGGGGAACGAGCAGCGGCTCTTACAGTGGGCACCATCATGAAGGTAAAACGAAAGTTGGGGATGGGAGTGAAGAAGAATAAGAAGAAGAGTAGTTTATTGAACTTGCGCAGGACGATTGCTAAGAAAATGAGGAAAAGCGGCAATACCGCGGATGTGATAAAGTCAGCTGTTACTGCAGCAAATATGGCCATAAAAAATTTAGGTGGTAGGAAAAATGTAAGCGTACCTAGAGTTATTCCCATACCAAAACAGGGTGGGTTTTTACCATTTTTGATACCCCTATTCTCCGGTTTATCGGCAGTGGGAGCTTTAGCCGGCGGCGCGGCAGGCATTGCTAAAGCAGTTAATGCATCTCGTGACGCACGTAAAATTCAAGATGAAACTTCACGCCATAATCGCACGATGGAATCGATCGCTATAGGAAATAAAAGTGGCAATGCGCTGTACTTGAAACCTTACAAATCGGGAGGCAGTTTGGCGTTGCATTTAAAAAAAAAAAACTTCAAAAAATTGCCTAAGCGGCCGTTAACAGATTTAGATCTACGTAAGCACGCAAAAGGGTGTGTACCATACTTTAGGGATGTGTTTATGCGAGATAATATGCCTATATCGCCATGGAAAAATGAATCCGGGGTTATTAATTTAGACAGTCAAAGGGGGCGTGGTACTCATTGGGTCTCGTACAAAAAACGTGGTAGACGAGTTTGGTACTATGATAGTTTCGGTAATATTCCACCACCACGAGAAGTGATCGAGTATTTCCGCGACTGTAAAATCTATTATAATTACGGACAAGAGCAACAATTTGGTACAACGAATTGCGGCCATCTGTGCTTAAAATTTCTGTATAAATAACAGCAACACTGACTAAGCGAGCAGTAGCGGTAATCATGTCGACGACGTTCAGCATAGAGGGTGTTGGAAATACGGCGAGTCACGATTTCTATCCACCTATTGAACTTCCTTCGGGGAAAATGTACGTTATCGGGATGGTGGGGTTTTATGGCTGTAACAGCATAAGAAACATTCACGCGGGAAACGATAAGTTTTACTATAAAACTGATTCAAATAGCTCAATATACTCCAAGGCAATAACAATTCCGCATGGTGCTTACGAATTGGAAGAGATAAGCGAGTATATAAAAGCTCACATTCCTACAAGTCGCTTTAGTCTACGTGCAAATAACAATACGCTCAAGTGCGAACTTAATTGCGAATTTGATATAGATTTCACTCCAAGAGACTGCATAGGGCGCATGCTCGGTTTTGAATCGAGGATATTGGAAGCGAACGTTCTACATACATCTGCTTTAGATATTCAAATCATTAAGCACACTAACATTCACATAGAGTGCAATCTCATTACGGGATCCTATCGAAACGGAAATCGCGCTAAGGTCCTTTACGAAATAGACGTTTCCGTTCCACCAGGTTACCGCTTAGATAAAATTCCTAGTAATACTCAATATCTGGAAGTAAATACCAGTAGAATTAGCAATATAACTATAAAGTTGACGAATCAAAAGGGTGAACCGATCGATTTCGGGGAAAGTGAACCGTTTACAGTACGATTAGAGTTAAAAGAATATGGGGTTACGTATTAATCAAGGTCCTTTGCCATCCTTCCTCAACGCTATAAATAAACAAGGTGACCGGAAATCGAGTTATTCTCAATCGAGACAGAGCCCGAGCACATTAACGCCAGTAGAAAAATATTTCTTGGAATCCATTGGCCTGAAAGTGCAAAATGGCGGCGGCAGCAGACTCGTTAAACGTCTTTCAAAGCGTACACTTTGACGAAACGATTGTTAAATCCGATATTCACACCTATCTTCCATACGGAGGATCTTCGGATTACGGACTTTCCAGTGAAATACGAATATTAATTCAAAATCAAGAGCTGATAAGCGCCACCTACGACAGTTTTTTGTACTTGGAAGGAAAAATTGAATGGAGTCAACCGGAAGGAGAGGGCGCCATCGTAAAGACATGCAACCTAACAAACAATTTCGCGCCATTCCTTTTCGAAGAAATCCGCTATGAGTTGGGTGGTCAGAAAGTGGATGTATGCAGGAATCCTGGTATTACATCCTCACTGAAGGGATACGTATCGTATACGTCTACTGAAAGCAAAGGTCTCAAACATTTGGGATGGTCCCCCACCGATGAATCCCTTCAAGTAGATTTCAATAAGAGCAACAAGGAGAAGCATTTCGCTGTTTGCATTCCGCTAAAACACATATTCGGATGCATGGAGGACTATCGACAGGTTATCGTAAACATGCGACAAGAATTGGTATTAATTCGTGCTAGAAGCGATGCCAATTGCTACATCGGTACCGCCGACGATGCAACAATAACATTAACAAAAATTCAATGGAAAGTTCCTCACGTGACCGTTAGCGATAGCGCCAAAATTAGCCTATACGAACGCATCAATAAGGATGCTATAATCACAATGCCATTTCGTCAATGGGAACTGTACGAATTGCCCGCTTTAAAACAGGCACAGTCGGATATATGGCCAATCAAAACTTCAACTCAACTAGAGAAACCACGATGGATAATTGTGGCATTTCAACGAAGCGGTAAAAAGTTTTCACACGAAGCAAGAGCCGCCAATTTCGATAACATCAATATTCGAAATTTAAAACTGCATCTCAACTCGGAAAGTTATCCGTACGAAGCGATGCATTTAGATTTTAATGCCAACAAATACATCATTGCATATCAAAACTATTTAAACTTTCGGCGCGATTATTACTCGAAAGATGAGCATCAAGACGCCCTCTTTGACTATTTGTATTTTAAAAGTTGCCCCATCTTTGTGCTGGACTGTTCAAAGCAAAACGAATCTCTGAAGCATTCGACGGTAGATGTTAAGTTGGAAATGGAGTCGATGGAGGCCTTCGAGGCGGGAACGGTTGCCTATTGTCTGATCCTGCACGACGCACTAATTCAATACAATCCTCTGACCGGGGAAGTGAAGAAACTATAATTTGTATTTATTTAAAATGTATAAATAAAATGTAATGATAAAAAATGTTCGTAGTCTTATTTCAACCGCGACCCCAAAATGAAGGTAGTGATTCAGAAGCAAAAGCTGCTCGTTCAAAATCTCGACACGACGCCAAATGTGGACCACAAAAAAACCCATGGCGTATTACTTCCAAACAGCGTAAGATGTCTCATTTGTGGACCGTCCAATTGTGGTAAAACGAATACGATGCTCAGTCTGCTAACTGAACCTAATGGTCTTCGCTTCAAACACGTGTACGTCTATTCCAAATCGCTGAATCAGGACAAATATAGGGTTTTGGGGGAAATTTTACAACCAATGAAGGATATTGGCTGCTTCACATTCAACAAGAACGCGGACATTATGGAGCCCAGTGCTGCCAAACCTAATTCGGTTTTTATCTTTGACGATATCGCTTGTGAAAAACAGGATAATATTAGAGCGTACTTTTCAATGGGCAGGCATAACGCCATCGATTGTTTCTACTTGGGTCAGACGTATTCTAAAATTCCTAAACAATTGATTAGAGATAATGCCAACTGAATTGTCCTATTCGAACAGGACGACTTGAATTTGCGACATATTTATGAAGATCATGTCGCACCCATAATAACCATGCAGCTGTTTCGAGAGATGTGTTCGGAAAGCTGGCGAACCCCGTATGGGTTTATGGTGATAAATAAGGATGCGGATGTGCAAAACGGTCGTTTCAGGAAAGGCTTCGATCACTATATAATACCATGAAAACATGTTTATTGTTCAGTTCAACTGTAACAGCTTTAACAGCTTTACCAGCTTTTAACAGCTTTAATACCTCTAACAGCTTAACAGCTGAACGGCTTTAACTAACAGCTGAACAGCTTTAACCGCTGAACAGCTTAACAGCTTTATTGGGGGGAACAGACCCTGTTCCAGTTGATCTGTTCATTTGATATCGGTTTACCTGTTCCGTTGATCATGGATAATAAGGAGATGGCCTTGAAACGACGAATAGTTCAGGCGCGTAAAGCGATACAGCAAAAGTACAATCGTCTCAAAGCGGATCGTTTTATTAAAGAAGTGGAATTTGTACGAACGTATAAACCGCTAATTCAACCGCTAGCTCAGATCGTAAAGAAAATCGAACCGCCGTCATCATCGGTTATAGAAACGAAAAAGGAGGAGCCATCAGAGGACGAAGTATTTACATCACCCCCTAAAAAACGTCAATCTCCTGTAAAAAGAAAGTCACCACACCAACGTACGACTCCTGCGATACCTTATTACTCGCGAGTGAGACGAAGGCCCTCTTCCCTTACCGAGATCAGTCCGCTGGCTAGACTTCCCTACTTTCAAAAATATCCGCCAACTGATATTAGTCCTATGGTTAGACCTTTTCACCCCACGGCTACTCCATCATTGAGACAGCCGCCATCATTTCTACAGAGTACAGTGATAGGAGAGCATCAACTGGAGGAAGAAGAAGACGAGTCCTCTATTGCATCAGAATCATCTGCTTCATTACTTGATATGCAAGGTTCGCAAGCCTTTTTGGAACAATACAAACACCTACCACGTATATACGTTGAGCGCATGATAAGAGATACGAGTAATGCAATTGACACCACCTTTGGAATTCATTATAATGTCGAAACGGATAAGTGGAGAATGGGCAAGACTGAGGTGACGATAGATGACGAAGATTTGGTCATTAACGGGAACCGGTACAAAGGTACTGCGGGGCTATACGAACTTATCATCATGAATGAACCGGATGAATCGCTAGTATCCAAGCAGGATAGAAGTAACTATAAGCAGATAATAATAGCAACTCATGTCGCACGGCGCAATTACGACCCCACAGAACAGATTCGTGGCAATAAGAGCAAAAAGTATACGCTTATAATAAAGCCTCTACTAAAGGAGGAGGAAGCGGCGAATAGGGGGCGTGCGAAATCGGGAAGCGGTATTACTCTATTCAAGGAACTCGACCGGCCGATCGAATTCAAATACTGGAATAGCGTGCATGAATTGATTAGAGACCTAGAGGTTTTATGGGGTGAAAAAATGGCAGGCAACACAGGAGTAAAAAATGATATAATATCAATCGTGGAAGAGCTGTACGAGGAGGGTTACATACAAAAGCCCACGCAGCGATTTTTACGTCAACTAGTATAAATACCCCATTTCCGTCTTCCCCGCCTACATTCATCATGGATAAATTCGGACGTTCTCATACCCATGCTCAATTTGGAAAATTGCTAAAGACAAAATTTTCCATTACCGACGATACTATAAATGTGGAACGTAAGAGACTAAGTAATGTTGAGGATCCTATTGAACGTCATGATGCTCTAACCTTACAACATTACCTATCAACAAGACTGGATCTCAATGGAAATCGTTTGATGAATGTGGCCGATCCAGTAGACGATGGCGATGCCATAAATAGAGGATACTTCATGTATTACATGCAGATTGCGAAAGTACCTGTAGACGGTCTTCGTAATTACGTGGAGGCACTAGAGGAAGAGTTGAAGGCGGTCAAAGCAACTCTACATAAACTAATAGAGGATGCAGCAGGTGGTGAACGAGTTACACAAAGCGGCGCGCAAAAACTTCCCCCGTAGACGTACCATCATTAAAGGCTTCGATGATCTTTGGCAAGCAGATCTAGCCGAATTTATACCTTACGCAAAAGAGAATAAAGGCTACAAATACATATTGGTAGTTATCGATTGTTTTTCAAAATATCTATGGACGCGAGGGTTGAAGACTAAAACGGGTGAGGAGGTGACAAAAGCCGTACAGGCTATTTTCAAATCTACGAGACGCAGACCGAAAAATCTACAGACCGATGCCGGGAAGGAATTCTATAACAAATCATTCGCCAAATTGATGATGCAAGAACGCATTAATCACTATTCCACGTACAGTACGAAAAAGGCTGCACTGGCCGAGAGGGTTATAAGAAGTATAAAAAACCCCTTGTACCGGCAGTTTAGTTTACGTGGAAAATATGTATGGATAGATGCAATCGAATCGATCACGAGCGAGTACAATAATCGTAAACATCGAACAACGGGGATGAAACCGATCGAAGTGAAGGCCGATACAAAGCTGGACGCCTACCGCCACATCAAGCTCTTCAACAAGAGATATCGTTTTAATGTTGGCGATGTTGTTCGAATTAGCAAATTTAAATGTATATTTGCGAAGGGCTACACACCCAACTGGTCTAGCGAACTATTCAAAATTGTAAAAGTACGAATAACCAATCCGGTGACGTACTTATTGGAAGACATGAATGGAAAACCGATTTTGGGTGGATTTTATGAGCAAGAGTTGCAAAAGGCCAAATATTCAGATGTATATTTGGTTGAAAAAATACTCCGCCGGAAGAAGGATAAAGTTTATGTGAAGTGGTGGGGCTTAGAAGAAAAATCTTGGATCGATAAAAATGATATAGTTTAATATTGTAATTTTTTTTTATAAATAAAAACAAATATTTTAGAGTGTTTTTTTTTTATTGTTACGTTTAAGGAATTCTCATAACCTATCTACTGCATCTAGTGTTGATGCTTAAATAAAACTCTATATATGCAGGTGCTATTTTATTTTCCATAAATATACATTTGATAAATAGATATTTACAATGAAAGCTCCTGGATCGTTGCACTGGTTCAGCTTACAGCTACAATTATAAAAAATTAATTTTTCAGCTTCTCACTCCCGATACACTACCTGCTCGTAGCCCCAAGGAAGAGTGTTAATGCAGTCTGGTTGAATAATCCGCTTATCGTCGTGCGGACTAAGGACCACTTTATTCTGTTTGATTGTAAATACAGAATGCTTTTTCGATCTGATGAGGTGCTGATGACTCTTTATAATGTCGGCATTAAACAGTGAGTTCTTGTAATCATCTATGGTGATTGTCTTAATACTCGCTGCAGTTGATCCCTTAGATTTTTTAACTACATCTTTTGTATCTACGCGATAAGCGTACATTTTAGCGCGAAGACCAACAAATTCCAGCATAATTTTGCCATTGCTTTCGTCCTTCATTAGACCGGGAACCTTTTTATTCACTAGCGGTATTCCAAAAACGTTATCGCGCTCATAACTGGACGTATCGAATAGATGTATATCCTCCTTTATCATCGACTCGTATATGTCGGGTACGTTGGTGAACGAGTAAATCAGACTGTCGGTATCGGTGTATAAGAGTTTAGCGTTATTTTGGAATTTAGGCAGTACGTAATCGTAATGGAAATTGTAAAGGAACGTTTTGGAAATGTCTAGAACCGCAAAACCCACATATATCGGTTTGTTGAGGAACACCTCTAATCGATTCATTTCAATAATGACCATATCGTTATCAAATAAGGTGCAACTATGAAAATTTGGTTTTGCAATGCACGCCATTGCTCCATATCTTCCCTCGTAGCGAGATACGAGACGTACATCTTTATATTTCCTTACGTTCCCCATTAATTTCCCAAACACACTGTTGACCCATCAATTTGAAAAAGTGTATTTCGAATTCGTTTTTTGCTTGCTTTCTCATGGTCGCATTTAAATCAACGTACGTACGTAGCCACGGCGATTGCTTGAAACGTAAGACGTGATGTATTTTCACTAATTTTAATCCGTGTCGGACGTACAACTTTAAATTCCGATAATGGACGACGTAGTTACGTTTCGCGTATAATGTCAGCAATAGTTTCTTTAATTTCGAGCCTGGGGGAATTCTATGTTCGGGAGCCAATGGCAGCTGACTGTGGGTCTTATGAATATGATTGGGATAGTCAAAATCGCATTCTAGAATGTAGCCAATGTCCGAATCGTCTGGATGATTTAATATGTCTAGCGTTTCAAAGTTTTCTACAAACGAAAATTCTCCGCATGGAAGCGGCTCACACATTGTGCGCCCATAAAGCGAGTTTACGTCCAAGTACATTAAGTAGTTCGTAGGGAGGTTGGGATCGTATCCGCTTAACATATATTTATTGTTCGCTTTAGCATATCGAGTACTACACTGAGTTACACCGCCTCGAGTTCCACTCTCGATGAAAAGAATTTGATCGATATCGGTTAAAAGTTCCAGTTTAACACCCGTAATTTTTAACATGGCGTCAAATGCGAGCCCTGGAGCCGTGTAATAGTGCAAAGGATCCAGCTGATACGTTTGCATGCAAGTGATTCGGAAAGTTTCGAAAATATCGGCCAAAAGAAGCACGTCCGTTTTTAAGTAAGGATCGGAGTATTGACCTAAGGTTTGAATGGAAAATACGCGCCACACGTTTGAAGCGTGCTCGTACTCTTCGTCAGTAATGTCCTCGTTATGTAAATGACTAAAAAATGCATCCTTTGGCGGTAAAGCGGTCTCATCTAGCTTTTCCCAACAATCCAAATATTCGTAGGGGAAAACACCTTTTCTCGTTAGCAGATTGAACTCGGTGTCGTTACGACTATAGGATTTAGTGATAGTTTTCTGTTCGTCACCCAAGTACGCTGATAATTTATCAATACTACTACTCATAAATCGGAACGAGTCGATAAATCGAAAAGAAATTTTTGTATTGTCCACGTATTTTGTAAAAGAGATGTACTTTTCTTTGTTTAATGGGAGCAATGTTATGTGGCCCGGTAAACCAGTGGATAGTTCTCGAATAAAAAAATGCGCATCGTAACCGCTTAGATTATGAAATACGACGGGAATTACGGTGCTATCTTGGTAGTTTATGTTGCACCGAGAGTGTGAAGCGCCCCTATACAGACCTCTGCCCTTATGATTATGGTCCCTACAGCGAATGTCCCCATCCACGAAAGGTTTTTCACAAATGTGACAGTGCGTGGCATTCTCGAAATCTTTGCGCTGTTCATCACTCATCGTCTCCATGGGAACTGGGTTGTTAAAAATTGTATTCGTCCAAACTGCAATGTCCCCTAATTGTTTAATAAACCATTGAATGCAGTCTGCGCCCCGGTACAATGAAAATGTTGAAAGAGACTCATCGTATGAACATTTCAGATAGAACGCGATACTAAAGGGTATGTGTTTCTGGAATAATTTCGTACAATCATCGTAGTTGCCAAGATCGCCATCGCATTTAACTAGAATGCTTTCAAGGTCAGCGTAAATAGCGAACGGGACCTTCTCCTTGTACGCGTAATGCGCAAATTCTAAATATTTCTCTGTTTCGTTTGGTACCCTAGCAGCGCACTCGTTTATTTGCTGACAGTAGGTAGAGTGTTTCGCAAGAAGGGCGCTGGAGGAGAAATGGTTTAAGCATACATTGCAAAAAAATTTCTTATGACCCCACTTCGATAGTTGCGAAGATAATAAGGCCGACATATTTTTAATCCAAGCAAAATGGTAATGAGTTCGCGGACTGTCTTTGGAAGATAATACTAATAAATTTACGGTGCGAGGAGCATTGCGGTTGCTACTCACCATGAATGGCATAACACGCTGCTTTTCGACACAGTACAAATTAATAGAGAGATTGTTCAATTTCTCAAACTTCTTTACATCATTAAGCTTAATGGGGAATTGAATATTGCCACGATTTAACACGGTATCGAAATGAGGATATTTTGACACCCTATCTACATGATTGTTCGCCGGATACAAAGCCGAAACTATTGCCCAAAGAAAGCAAAATTCGTCATTATTTTTTACATTAATAACCGCATGCTTTCGAGCGATAAATTCTGGCGTTTTAATGAAAGTTGAAATACCGCCCCTTATGGGAACGTATTTGTTTATGTTTACTTTTAAATTGTGTATTTCCTGTAAAGCGAACCCGGACCCTTCTTCCTGATATAATGAAAGCTTATTCTGTAACCTATCGATCACTTCATTGACATAACACTCGCGCAAATCAGTTCCCCCGTCAATAATCAAATTTTTCGTTGCGAACGTTTTCAAAGTGACATCGAGATTTTGAGGATTAATGAAACTACATACAAGAGCGACGTTTACTTTTAACATTGACTTACGTGACATAACGCTTACCTTTTCAGTGAAAATATCGTAAGCCTTTTGCAAAAAAATTAACGGGTCTTTGTATTCGAAATTCACAATTATACCAGTTAAAAGGCGAGATTTAAAACAGGAGTGCACTGAGCGCCAGATTAGAGGACGCACATTACCATTACCTAATCCACCACCTTGAACGTTACTTAGCTTTTTCTCTAGAAGCAATGCATAATATTTAAGAAGTGCCAAATTTGATTCTAATCTAGCCGGATTTTCCTTTTTATTATATATTTTATTACTAAGAGCTTTTTCTACTATGGAAACATTATCACGTAAAATTGATAAATGACGAACAATCTCATCCCTATGTTTTAATAAAGAAATACACTCCCGTGTCAGATTTACGATCCGAGTGCTCATTAATCCTACCGGATGATACCATATTTGCACACGCCTGTTACGTTGCAATGTCACTGCACAGATGTGCGACTTGCACACGTTTATCTGTTTGAACTGAGGGTTCACGGGTGTCTTTATATTACCATCCTATGAGTCATGGTTTTTTCCAAGAAGAGTGCCTCCTTTGTTCTCACTTCTCAGAATGTTCTATGAGTCATCACCTTTAACCTTCATTTAGTTCAGGTAAGCTCCTTAGTTTTGACAACAACCACCCGGTTGCAGAATAGTAATTGTGTAATTATTAAACAGTATGAAGTTTCGATGAGAGAGACATGGAGAAATTAATTTTTAATCATGCTTATGCCCTCCGGAGACACTCTATGCGGCATTTTCATTTATTGTAATTTTTGTTTGGTTTTTGGGGACGTTAAACGGGGAAGGTATAGATTTGCGTCTATTAATTGCACGGCATGTGAAACTCCCGCATGAAATGGTGTATATAAAAATATGTTTCTAAATCTTTGTTTAGCGATGCAAATAGGGGTCTAACTGAGAAAGAATTTTATTCAAAAATGCATACGGTCATTTTTTCAATAAATATTTTTATACAATAACTAAAAATTGCATATTTCTGTGAGCTGCCGCTCGCGCCTCCCCTGTAACTTTAGAACGGGCGCCTGCAATTATTCATCCTTGAACGCCTTATAATTATAAGACTCTGATGTATCAATGAAAGTCATGAAACTTTATAGTTGGCATTATACAAATATTTGCATGTGACAATTTTTTATGGTAGACATTTTTCACATGTATGCAAAACGCCTCTTAAATCCCGAACAGTGCAAAGGGCTATTTTGATCAGCACTTTTGTGTTGCACATCGCCTTCCAAGAACTAAAATAGTACAATGTACAAAGTGTCTTTTGTTTTGACCGTTGTTCGCAGGAAATTGCAGGAGCAGTTCGTATCTTCACGTCATCGCCCGATTTTCCTCAAACGCAATTTTTTCTAAGAACACCATTTGAGCATCGAACTAACTTACAGAAATAAAACATGCTACGTAAACGTATGTAAAATGTTGGGCAGATATGAAAGTCAATTTCGAAGAAACGAGAGAAGCTTTGCTTATATCATTTTTAAATCATGCTAAAGAAGGCAGTATTTCCTACAAAAATGTCCTTGATGCAATCTGGTTGCGGTTAAAAATTGTTGGACTTGAAACGCCGTTCCAGGAAAAAATTTGAGTCTTCTTAGCCTTGTAATTAAAATCGTACCTAGTAATTTTTCGCTAAAAATCCCCATAAATGCCTGTATTATAATTGAAAATAGACCCAATGCTTTGGAAATGTTTCATTAGTGAGATTATGAATGCGATGAACGTTATCGCAATTCTCTCATTTCCATTAGTTATTTTTAGGAGCAGGTACGTTCTTGACGAACACAAAGTCTTTTGCGTTCCCAATAAGTTTACTAAACTGTAACAACGAGAAAACTATTGGATATGACTGGAGAAATGTCATTTTTAATCGCGCAAATTGTTATCCACACTGTTCACGTAAAATGTTTGTAGCTAAACATGTCCTCAGTGTGATAAATAGGTGCATTTTTTTACCTCGAATCGTAACTATAAGCTAATAACGTATTAGCATTGAGTAAAGAATTTATTTATTCAAGCCTTCAAGCGATAGGCGATGTTATAATTACTTAGATGTGTTTAATTAAGACATAATTTTTTATACAAAATGAAACCAAATTATTAAAATTTGAGGTGCACGATTATTCGTTCTTGAATCCGTATACTCTTCTTTTACCTGAATCATGAATGCATTTATCTAGTTCGTTAGGCATTTCTGTGAGCATCCGTCATCGCATACGATTCTTAGAATTGGTACAAGGTGCGTACTGCATCCAATTTCAATGTTGCAAAGGGTGAAAGAGGTACAATCGATTAAACGTTCTTGAATCGCTTTGCTATGCATATTTTCAACTGGTGCTGCACCGTTATCAATACAACACTAACACAAGCTGCATGTGAAATAGTTGCAGCTATTTTTAAACGACATGGATGTAATCATGAGAGAGCGACCACTCCACAACTAAAGTACCTATTTTCTCATGGGCTGTTAATTTTATTTCGAAACGCTAGCGCAGTTCAGAACCACTCAATCCTAGTGACTTTTCTAGGAGGATTTTAGTGTGATTTAGAATCACCCGTACACTACCATCGACAAGAACCCTCAGGCGCAAACCGAATTACTTTAGCTCGGACGCAAACCTTCGAACTTTATCTCGAGCACAAACCTTGACGTTAGCACAGGCGCAAACCTCGCTACCGCAGTTCAGAACCACTCAATTCTAGTGACTTTTCTAGGGGGATTTTTCATCTAGTGAGATTTAGAATCGGTCGTACACTACCATCGGCAACAACCCTCAGGCACAAACCGACTTACTTTAGCTCTGACGCAAACCTCCGATACTTTATCTTGAGCACAAACCTCGACCCCCTTGACGTTAGCACAGGCGTAAACCTCGCTACCACAGTTCAGAACCACTCAATTCTAGTGACTTTTCTAGGGATTTTCATCTAGTGAGATTTAGAATCAGCCATATATTACCATCGACAAGAACCCTCAGGCACAAACCGACTTACTTTAGCTCTGACTTTGAGAACGCGTTAGCTTAGACTCACTTTAGTTCAAGACACAACCCGCGTGACCTTCAACTCTTAGCTCGGACACAAACCTCCGATACTTTAGCTCAGACGCAAACCTCGATCCCTTCACCTTGACGTTAGCACTGGCGCAAACCTCGCCAGCAGAGTTACAAACCTAGTTACTTTTCTAGTGACTTTTTGATTTAGAATCGACCCCTATATCACTAGCAGAGTTTCAACCCTCTCGAGTGACGCAGAGTTTCAAACCTAGTTACTTTTCTAGTGACTGTTAGCAGAGTTTCAAACCTCTCGTGACCTTCTAGTGACTTTGAGCAGAGTTTCAAGCCTACACATGGCCTTCACTTTTGAGACCCCAAATGACCTTGAACACGCGTATGGGAATTTCAATGCAGGACCTGGCCCCAACACCGAGCGCAATAACCCATGGGGTGACTAACCCAATGGCTTAGCACACGCGCAGTAGTTCAAATGACCTTGGAATTGGTGCATGCGCAGTAGTATCAAATTTGGAGTTGGCGCATGCGCAGAACTCAAGGTCAAAGTGGTCCAGGATCGGTGTTGCTCTACTACTATAGAGACGGATGTCGTAAAGTGCGCAAGACGTGCTTGCCGTATTTCTACATTGTGCTTTCCCGTAGCCATCAACAATAGATCAACGTGTAGACGGTAGAAGTAATTACCACCAATTAGCACCAATCGAACAGTTTAGAAGTTGACCCACTGCGCTTATATAAAGAAGCAGGCAGCCATTACACGTACAGTTATCGTTGTTAGTAATGCCCCTATTTATGAAGCAATTATCTTTCAGATCGAAGATTGCTATGAAAAGATTGGAGGAGGCTTTTGTTTCGTCGTTCTATTTTTCCTTAAAGAAGTTAGCACTGCTCCATATCCCTTGCTGTATTTAAGTAATTTTAATTTTCTATTGTTAACACCAAATAACCTTTGCCTAGGAGGCCATTGTTTTCCTTTTTTCTCGGTCACGGAGCGGAAACGGTTTCGACTAAGGTCCCTATTACATATCCATCCCTGAAGAGCCAAGCATACAGCGATATCTCAGTTATGAGGTTCAGTAACGGTCGACTCTCAAGTCTACCACATGGCACTCTAAAACATGTTTCGGGCTGGATCTACCTCTTAATTGGGTAAGACAACATGTACCAGTGAAAAACTGCACAAAGTTTCCTAGGCACGCCCTGATAGATTTTTTAGGATTGGGTATTGCAAAATATGGAGAGTAGTATCATTATAGGTCAGGTTTCTTCAAAATTTTGTTGTGGTATCTTTTTAGGCGAATGGTTTCCGAGTACAAACATGCCGAGTTAAATATGCATACGAAAGCTTATGGGGCAAGACTATCGTGACGATAGACCTAGAATTACAGGGGGATTGTATTTCTTTTGCATCCGTCGTCGTTATCAGGCCTGGTTTTCCTATATGCTGCGAACTTAAGTGAACATACTGTATAATTTATGTATGGACCCGTTTAGAAACAAAATTTTGTATTTGAATTTAACGTATGATGAAATTACACAACTTTTGAAAATCATGTGGCAGTCAGTGCCATAGGAGATGAAATTTTCTTGAGCGGAAATACATCATTTAGTCTGGTTTTCTACTTTTGCGCTGATCGGTTCTGTCCGTATTTGTGAACTTCGAAGAATTACAAACGCTTCTTCTAAAAACACTCAGATGGTACCTACTTCATTTGTGGTTAGTTGTATATTTACCTACGGAAATTGAAAGCCTTGCAAGTGGTAATTTGCCAGATAAAACCGTTGTTGATTACAGCTATTGAGATAAATTGAATAGAATTACATCAAGTTACACGTACACTTTATTTATTAATAGAGTAAAGTGGTGCAATTACTATTACAACAAAAATTAGACATGAAATTGCTATACGTTTGCTAAGTTCACAGTTGCAGCTTGTGTAGGTATTTTCTCCCGGCGTGATTGATTTAATATCAATTCGTCATTGCGAATTTGAGAAATAGTAAATGATTCGTGTATAGGTGTGTTTGGGTTAATGTTTATAACTTTCTATTAAACTGGGGTAAGGCGAGCTTGCTGAAAAATAATGCCAGTCTAGACGAAATCCATTACATAATTACCAATTATGCGAATGGAATAATTCCTCATTGGTACAATTTGCAGTTTATTATCCTTGCATTTTACATAGCAATAAATCACTTAACATTAACCGGAGTCTGATAATTAAATTTCTCCAATTATACGCTATACAATTACGACTATAGGTAAATGTATTGTTGTGTAAACATCCGTACCATACCAATGATACAAATAAAATAACGGGAATTGTATTTCTGTTACGGTACAGAGTGTACAGTTTTTAAATTCCATTTTTTTGATTATGATTATGAATGAAATGGTGCGATTTGCTTGACTAGAAAGGGATCTTTGATTGTTTATCGCCTAATACTACACGTACTACATAGATGTAGGTACTCGTGGTTGGTTATAAAAGACGGTTAACTTTGTTCGGGTTTTGTGTCATCGCACTGTATACTAGAAGCTCTTTTCGGTTTTTCTTGTTTTCCATCTATTATGTTATTTTCTGAAAGATCTAGAAATCGATATTATTCTGTTGGGTAAAACATCAAATTCTATTATACTCTATGCCTCTCTATATCTCTACACTTAACCTGTCGCTTCGCTTCCTCTAACTTTTAACTTCGCTTCTTTCGCGATCAAAATTTCACGTTCGCTCGGCGTCTCTTAATCTTTCTCTCTCCTATTGCTACCGAGCCAAAAACCTGAAAACGGAACCCACCTTGTCTTCAGCCACGTAGTTTCGATAGCTTCCAGTATCCTTCTCCGGCAGTCGCAAGCCACTATTGTTATGTATATTGATTGTCGTGCTGAAAACTCGATACGGAACCAACGCAAAATTGACCGATCGCGTCTATCGATTTCAAACTCTTCTGGCTGTCGCTGATAAACCTGCTCGCGATTACTATTCCCATGAAGCGGTGAAATGAAATTTTACTCGGTTGTACTAGGTGCAAAAATTTTGAATCATTAAAAGTTTACTTATTACTGAGCTAGCCGTGGATTTAATATTTCATTACAAAAAATTAATTGTTACAGTAAAATTCTTACCAGTGCCGTAGAGAATAAAATTTATGTTCTGCAAGTGAGGCTTTTAACCCCGATAAATGTTACTAAACTGTTACAGTACCCACATGTGTCATGATTGGGGTAATTAGCTGCCTTATATGAAAAAATGTTCAAAGGCTGTCAGTTTCACTCGCTTCACCTGACAAGCCGCCACTGTGATTAACTCGATCGAAAATTACTTGATCTAATTTATGATAATAAATTGTGAATTAACAAAATCCAGTTCACGACACTCGGTAAAAAGTAAGGCCCGTACGAATTATATTAAAAATGGGTGACGTCGTTCATGTATCCGATTAGCAACAACTAATTTGCGAATTATCCGTCAAATTTCCTTTTTTTTATCTATGTATGAGGATGACTGGTCTAAGACCTATCGTGACTATTTAACAAACAATATCTCTATCAATAAACTTCAACCTGAACAATACCGACAGTAGCCAATTAGGAGATCTAAGATAAGATATATGTAATCCCAGTTTAGCTTTCTTTTCCCATTTATATCCAAGCAAATGCGTAAAGTCATGTTCAATTTGTTACTTTTGAGCATAATTATCTTGTTATTTGAATTGACAGCCGTACCTACAGTACCTACCTATAGCGAGACGTGTAGGTAGCCCTCGTTACCTACAACCACTGGACTACATTTTTAAAGGATCCTAAACTCGATGATAATAAAGATTACACATAAAGCCTATTGTGTTTAATCTAAAAATCAAATGCAACCATATTAGTACAAGCGCACTAACTCCAAGACATAAACAGTTAGATCATGAATTATGTTAATGCAACACAAAAGAAATATGTACAATAGATTTTATCGTTATTGAATGACTGCTTTATAAAGTAGAAGTATTAATAATTTCTCTCAAACAATAAACTTGTTGAATAAAAATACAAAAGTCTTTTGTTGTGGTTAATTTGCGCTTTCAGTTCTAAATCGAATTAGCACATCATAAAATTAATAAGTAGCTTTGCGTACGAGCATTCAACAATATAAATAAATTTTCTTGGGCGACGGGCAATGAAATGGAATGACAACAACCGTAACAAGATAATTTGATTGTATAACCTGATTGTTTTTTGATTTAAATTGTATCAACATTTCATGACGCTGCACAATTTATCACTTGTAATTGCACAAGAGGTTTGTATTTTACCGAGTAAATTTGGGTTATTTAGGTAATGAAAATCTGTTGCCTAGCAATTAGACGAGAAAAACTGTCAACTAAGGAAAATGCGACAACGAAGGGAAAATTCTGCGCATGTGCAACCGTGTGCAGGAAGACATGAATATTCGCGCCTAAGAAAATTCGCCACCGGAAGATTCGCCACCAGGATTTTCAAATTTTAAAATTACGGATAGTCGGGATAGCAAATGGGAATTTTGGAAGTTTTAAATTGCACACATCTTCCAGAATCGCCCTTTCCCAAGTAATAAATCGTGGTTTTTCAAGTTAAAATACAAAACTGCGAAAGCTTAAAATTATTTCATATGACCAGATTTTAAAACTTAAAACATTTTGACATTTTATAGGTACTTGAAAATACGTCTTCTCGCATGATCCCTACTTCAAACTTCTTGGATCATCTTTGCGAGTATGAAATCATACTCATACGCTCAGATTTGTCTAATTTGACTTTCAAGATTTCAGCTTCAACGAGTAACCTCAGGTTCTTTCTTGATAGCCCTGCGCAAAAACGCGCCAGGCTACGAGATGATTCCTTGAAGTCTTCTCTCGCATGGCATGGCGACAATCTAACATCATGTTCCACCTAGCCCTGTGCTCGGTTTGGTTGACTTAAGTTATTAAGTTGTTTACAGTTGCATCACTTGCAACCTCTACCTAAAAGTGCCATTGGGCATGCGCAAAACAATATTTTGAACAGCATAACGGGTAGGTAGAGTTGGCGCTGCGTTACCTCAAACTCGCCGCATAAACGCCCAACTAGCTCAGGGTTAAAGACAAAATAAGAGCTTGAGAATCTTTCACAGGGGCAGTTAGTTTTGTGTAAAATGATCTTCTTAACTTCATTGCACTAATGAAGGGTTGAACGCCACTCAATTTCTAAATGAACTCTCCTCGTATAAAATTAAGACGATACGGGGGTTTTACAAAGGGTACAAATCAATTCAAGTACCAAAATAAATGCTGGTTTATTGTTAAAATTAAATGGGAAAATAAAAGTGGTCCCCAAAATTGAATAGCATAATATACAAATGTTAAAAATTGTAAGTTACGTCACACACTCATTAGCAACTTGACTTTACAATTGAAATCTCCCAGTTTAACAAAACTCCAATCAAGAATGATCGATTAAATTGATTACTAGATCTTAGAACAAGTTTCCACAAACAAATTGATGTTCCGAACACAAATTCGCACGTATAGGCCAAATACAAGTAAAACACAAACAGGCAACGCTCACCTTAATGTAAATTAAATGTTATCCAGAGAAGTGAGCTCAGTTCCCGGATCCATAAACCTGCAAACAAAAGAAAACTCCCAAGTCGCAGAGCTCGGAATGCAATGAACTGATCAATGCCTGAAGGGCCTCGCCTTACTCGTAGTAAGCTTCTATCACAAGTACGATACTGACTCGGTCAACCTCCCCAAAGGGAAGTGGCGGGCTACGGCTACCTTAACATTCGCGTGTTAAACTCGACCATAACTTAACAGAGTTCGCAAAGATAATAAATAGGTACTAAAGGTAACCAATTGAATGCGATAGCTTATAATCCTGAAGGAGCAAAATAATGATAAATTATTACGCTAAACAGTTACGCAAGTTGTTTCATGGTTAACGATCGAATCCTTAATATCAAATCAGTTACATGCCCCTGTGACCTAATTTCAGCAAATGGCGGCTCCTTATCAGCAAATGGAAAGGCGCAGGCAACGGTGAATTTAACCGGAGGTTACGCACGCATACGTCGATAGAATGGTAGGTAAAGCGTCTCCCAACTTAAGCTTTCCTTACAATTGAATTAAATGCAATTTGTATTGGTTCGTTCAACTGGTAACAATAAAAATTGGACTTGAACCCTACAATTAAAACTAGATTTGAATCCTAAAAGAAAATCAAAAGTAACCCTCTCGTTGATAACCTTAAAATGTGCATACCTCTGTAATAAAAGAGCTAATTATGGATGAATGCAACAATCGCCGATGGAAAAGGTTTTACAAATATCAGCCGAACCTAAAGAAACACGAACGACCGCTAAAATTGCGTGTTTATTCCAACGATAGATGAAGTCAACTATTTAAAATTACGACTGTTACGAGGATCATTCAGCAAAATATACCCTGAATAATAATAATACTTGTAATTAAGAAAAAAAAACTGTTACAAGACGTCCTTAGTTTTACGTAGTGTTTACATATAAAGTTTCATTTAAATATCTTCATAAATAAATAGCATTGCACATGCGTTAAACAAAATTGTGGACACTGCGTGTGCGCAAAGCCAAAAATATATATACGCACAGAATCCTTGCACCAATCCCTTTCAAATGAGACCCATATCACCCAAATGTTCAAATTCAATGGTGTAGAAGTAGTACGTATGATGGACGGACGGATAAAGTATAGCGAATGCGCTAAAAATGCAACAAATAACAAAACGACAGCGTGAAGAAATGCAAAACAAAGTCAATGATGGTGAAAATGAAGTAAACACTACGGAAGCCACTGCAATACGTCCACCAAACGAAAGACACCCAAGTAGGTGTATGCTCGAAGCACGAAGAAGCCGCAGTGTTTAACGCACGGTTTTGCAATCGCACGAATCTCGTATGTCTGAACGTACAGCCCTTAAAGGGAACCTAATATCGTCACGAGCTCCTAGCGGGTTCATGGTTTTGGACTTTCTGTCCGTCCATCCATCCGTCCATCTGTCCGTCCGTCCGTCTGTGGACAAGATAACTCCCGCACGGTTTCGAATTTTCCAATTCTGTTTAATTTTGTTTACCATCACCCAAGGAATAACTGATTAAATGTTCAGTGACCCAGGAACTCGTTTGCTATATTTGTTATAAGTTTATTGTTATTGTTGTTCCGTTCCTATAGGAAATGACACTGATTAGTTATTGACCATTTTCAAGCTAAGAAATTAATTACCTATCTATTATTAGAAGTCAAACAATAGCGGTTCTGGTTCATCACGCATTCAAAAAAGCAATCTAATTTAACACATGGGAAAATTAATTACAAGCTACAAGTTACGAAAAAGATTTTTGATCACTTTTTGACAGCTTACGAGTAAACAACTTCTTCGCTCCGTTTATTCAACGTAAGTAATTAACCGTCGATTACTGTCAAAGAAAAATGCGAGTACTATCTAATTTTCAAACTAAATTAAACATAATGATTACAGGCTGAAATAGACAGAAGCTTTAAATGTAGTTAATGAAGTAAATAAATCAACCGAACTTTATAAGTCACGACGTTATAAACGATGCTGGTGAAAGTAACGGATCTGTCTTATTTATGTAGAAAAAATTCTTATTAAATATATCGAATTCGAATAATAAGCTCGTGCTATCAACATAATCACGATTTACCTGTGCGGAAACTCACACAGATTTTTTTGAACTGTTAATTACAGGATGAAAAGTAGTTCAGGCTTTAAATCGCTAATGGGGAAAGATGCGCGGCCACGATTCTCTTCTCTTCTGTACCGTAAATCGCGGCTTGCATACACTTTTTATAGGTAGGTGTGCGAAATTGGTTATGAATTGGGCGAGATTAAGTAGATGCATTAAGATCAATTATTACCACCCATTTTTGTGAGCGTTTATGTGTCATTATGGTCTCTGTTTTATAATTTGCTATAGACTTTTTTATTGGCACGATACATACTGTACTCCTTGGAACGAGGGCGTATTTTTCAATTATCTATACGACTATAGGTACCCTATGATAATGAGGTAACAAATAAATTTCTTGGCCGTCAAATAACGGTTAGTGTTCTATTAAGTACTTTGACGTAATTCTGCACGGCTCCACATTTATATTGGACAGTTTTGACAGTATGTTTTGTTTCGAAAAAAGGACTTGGAAGTGGTCCAGCTGAAGAGCGAGTTTCTAAACCACCCTGATAAGCGGAAGAACATATCTCGGAAACGTACCACTTGGAACAGCTAGAAGTATCTAAGCTTTGTGGGACGATTTGGAGAGATAGTGTTTCTTCTTACAGGAGTAAAACACACATTCTTTTCACTCAGCTCAAGACAGGCTGGACGCGGCCGTTTACATGCACTACAGTAACCATAGTAACAAACAAAATAATTGAAATTGTCGCGGTTCCTGAAGCAGTTTGTATTGATGGTTTATGACTTTGTAGTAGCGAAACGCCCTGTATACAGCAATTCTAAAAAGTCTTCGACTTCGACCATTCTGCACAGTTTCCGGAACAGACGAAGCCGGTACAGAACCTTGTCCATTTGATGTTCTTTAAGTACATGCAATTTATCATTTTTAAGAGTTGTTTTTTTCTAGATCGAATCGTAGATGTGTGTGGATGGGTTTTTGTACTTTGACTCCATTACCTGATTTTATTGTACCATTTAAGATGTTTTATTTTGTATTTCTCTTTTGCATTTTGTTGCGCTAGTTGATTTATTTCTTGTATCTGTGTGTTATTTCATGTTTTTTTTGCTGGTATTTTCCTGCTCTTTCGGTTTTGGTTTGCTCCTCGAAACCAAGCCTCGTGTGTAATAAATTCTCTTGACGCACAAAATTCTTAGTTGTATTCAACTTCCTTCTCGATTGGGAATTGGAAGTCACAGTGCCCGTAACCAACCTATTTTCTTTTATTCTCGCCGCTGCAGACGAGGAGTAATGTTTCGAGAATGTGGGTGTCAGACCCAAAATAATGCACCAAACCACCCCGTCCAAAATTCCGTTGACACTTCTCCTGCGATTGCTGTGATACAAGAGTATCAACCTCCGTCCGTTTATTAAAGTTCACATTCACGTTTCAACCGGCAAATTATTCCTCTGCAGTGCCCTTATTCCCCGAGTTAGTCTCGTTTCTCAGCAATGCATTCCTTGTTCCGTTATCACACCGCTAACCGCGATACCGTCCACAAAATCCTCGAATGCAAGCTCTCGCCAGTGAGGAAGTAGATCGTATGCTGGCCGAAAACATCATAGAACCGCCTGAAAGTTCGCAGATTGTCATGGTTCGAAAGAAAGGTGGCAAGATGCGTTTCTGTGTCAATTTCCGTAAAGTCAACGAAGTTACCATTAAAGATGCCTACTCGATACCGTTCACAAATGGGATTTGGGACCGAGGGACTTCTCTAGAAATCAAAATAGCGGGTCCACGTAAAAGGTGATGCAATCCAAATTCGACGTACGTATTTGTCAAAGGATATCGATGCAGCTCATAGTATTTAGGTATAAAAACAAAGCAGAAACAGGAAGAATAAAAAGAGAAGAACCAAAAGTACATGGTACTACGGCCACAACTATCTACAAGTGTGTTTTATGTGTTCCACTCCGCACCAGTGATTCTGTCGAATCGCCGCCGACGCCGTTGTGTGAGTTTATGGTACCGCTTATTTCTTTATTGAACACCTGAGTACCGTCAGAACTCTTTGAATGAATGCAGAGTTGAACCGTTTATTGGCACCCGAGAATTATGATTGCACCAAATTTCACAAAATGTTTCTTGGGAAACAATGAGCCACATGGTCCCCTTTTAATTTAAAATTTTTATGAGGGTACTTATAATTCGGGAAGTGTTAGATTTTCATACTACAGTATAAATTGTTAAATTAAAAATAAAAATTTAACTGCTTCAGGTTTTTATCAATAGCACATAATAACGCTAAAAATTCAATGTCCTGTCAAACTCAAATACTTCATTCCGCATTTTAGGGCCCATTGTCGTGCGTTTTTCTCAATATCATATACTTAATTCATTAAATACTAACCTTAAAGTTAAAAAAGAAAACTGAAAAACGGCTGCGCTGGAGTCTAGAAAAATAATAGGCTGTATTGTTAGGGACCGTCAAACTATAGAAGATAAAGTGAATATAGAAATATTTCCCATATGAGAGTGCGGTTTTAAACAGGACACACCTGCATGTTACTTTAAAAGGTAGGTATATGTGTGTGGTCATGACATTCGACGTTTATAAAGAACGCACCGGCAATTAAAGCTAATACTTGAAAGTAGCACGAGCGCAAATTTAACCATTAGCACTCAATAATTACACTCACCTTTGCCGAAGATGATATTTTCATTTTTACAACAAATATTCAAGCGGGTGCATTGTAGCGTGGCAAATTATCATTTGAGTCGATGCCTTTTTGATGTTGTCACGCATTTTCAATATTTTATACGCCAGCTTATGTGGGCTTTTGGATTTTATTTAAAATACAATCTTAATTAAAATTACCGTTTTCTGAGAATATAGACGTTCTGCCTCGGAAAAAATGAAATACAACAAAATCCTAGTAGGAAAAAAATGTAAACCTTTTGAATAGGACACCCCGTCTCGTCCCGAAGACAACAAACATTTACATTTATGACTTCTCGGATGATAAGACTTCTCTTGTATTACAATAATTATCAGCCACGTTTATTCTTAATTTTTGTATTTTTAAGAGAGAAATCACTTCCACTAACAAATTCAACATCATTGTTCCCCAGAAACCTCGAAATTCCGCACCGTCGCTCGAACTGATAACCACGTGCATTGCTTATCTCGCACGCGACATTGTTTATCGCAAAACCAATTAATTTTTGTCGATAATAACTTTTTTATTAACATTTAACTTACGTAAAAATTACCATTAAATGCTCCCTTATTTATGCGTTTTAAATTTATCATACAAACTAAATGCAAGAAATAGAATTAACTGAACCAAACAATTACCGACTAAATTTACAATAACATTAAAATTGACAATTCAACAAAATTGTCTCACTGTGTCCATTTGAAATAAAAAATTCCCAGGTCGCTACATACACGATGTCCCGACTACTATTTCCGATATTCAGACCGAAATTACGTGAACATACGTATTTTTACACTGCAAGGCTCGCTCGCATCTTCGGCACTGTTCCAATCTAGGGAAACGACACCCTCATGTACTTGAGCACTGGAGAGTACTTGAAAAGTACTTATTTTTTTATGTAACTTTAACGATTTCGCTGTTATAGCCTTTTTTCGTCATAATTTCACAGTTCTTCGACATTTTTTTATGCGAGAAACTAAATTGCCCAAGCGGCTAATTTTTGGACTGAAGCACAGATTAAGACCTCTTCCAGAATCACATAATTTTTAGGTAACATTTTTGATCGCCCTTCGCAAATGTCATATTTTTTAAAAATTTTAAGTGGCACCCCCGTAAACAAATTATACCTCTGGGTAGCCAAAACTATAAATTTTCCACTTATATAAATAAAACTAAACATTCCATAAGAAAATTTCAGAGAAAAACTAAGTCGAAACGGCAATTTGTAAAAAAACATTCTTTTCCAAACCCAACACCATATCGACCAGTTCTGCTTGGGTTTTTGCAACTTGATTAAAAAACATCACATCATACACTGCCGACACTTTACTGTTAATTGTGAGAATTAAACTTTTTTTGTTTCATCATGACAGACTAGGGTTCGGAAAATAAAGTTTTTTTTACAAATTGGCGTTTCGACTTAGTTTTTCTCTGAAATTTTCTTATGGAATGAGTGGTTTTCTTTATATAAGTGGAAAATTTGTAGTTACCCAGAGGTATAATGTGTTTAGGGGGGTGCCATTTGAAATTTTTTTAAAATATGACATTTGGCGCAGGACAATCAAACATTTAATTAGCCGCCTACGCGATTTAGTTTCACAAACAGAAAAATTTCGAAAAAAGGTAGCGAAATCGTTAATGTTAGGGGTATAACATGTTACATACAAAAATAAGTATTTTTTTAAGTACATTCCAAAATCAGTAATAAAATATGGGGTGTTCCATTTAAAAAAAACCAAGTTTAATACGCCACATGGAATACAGCACGCCCCTGATGATAAAAAATATTTTAGAAATATGGCGACGGCAATTGTTCACAATTTTGCTCTAAGACTTTTCGGTATCTTTTATGGTAAAGGAATTATGATCCGATGGGTCTTAGGTGCTACACCCTGTATAGCCTTTGTCGAACCTCGGTGACTATTTTACTGGAAGACCCCCTTCCCTTGGCTAGGCCGTTACAGTGCATCCGCCTGTGAAGAAGATTTTTTCGTTGTTTTAATAAATTTTACCAGTGGCGTAACGCATTCAGAACGTTGTAAAAATCAATTGTTTTCGAAGAACCAAAAATTCAGGAACATAGGTAGGTATGCTATAGGTACCTACAACAAATCAAGCAATCAATAATAACAATTAGCAAATGTTGGATGTCAATTTTCGAAGTTTAAGGTAAGAGAATTTGATTCGTTAACGACCAAACCCAATATTCTGCTAACTAAACCATCGCCTAAATCGAACAAAACAAAATATGCCCAGTTAACAAAGTTCAGTCTAATTAATTAAACATTCAATAAATTTACATTGAGAGGAAAGAAACAAAATGATCGACCAAAAACACGATTTTCAACCTTTTTTTAGCGAAGCACCCAAAAAAGAAATAGGAATTGAGTTCAATTTTTTTTTGAGATGCAGTCGAGATAAAAAAATGTTTAATGGTGGTGCCCTTCAACTTCTGAATTGGGAATTTGTTGGCCGTCACAAAGTGAGGAAACTTTCCCACAATTTACGGGGAGTATATGGAAACGATCGATCTGATTTATCAGAGGAGATCCTGCTTTTGGCATTAGACTTTATACACGTATCTGCATTTGCTCTACTACTGACTATGATTTCTTTTTTTAAGAAGATTCTTGTAGACTGACATCCCGTTACACGTGCGCAGTTATTCTAATTTTACAGAAAATTTCAGATGAATGGCACGATAGCAAATTAATCCGCTTAGCGGATTTGATTTCTTAATTTAAACATGATTTGGCGTACAAATTAACTTCAGACTACAGTGTAACAAATGGACTTTCTCGAATTTTTAATGGGCTACAATACCCTAATCAGGCTCTTTTTGGAGTCTATAACCCGGAGGCTGTATAACAAGATCGTGCGCCTTTGTGCAGCATCAACGGCGTAAATTAGTATTGTAAATGAGTGATATGAGGCTAATGATCTGCGAAGCGATAAATATTCAAAGCTCAACCGTGAATTTGATTAAACACCTGCTGGTATGACTTTTTACATGTGTAGTGCAAAACATTATATTCGTTTACATGGTTCCCGCTATACGTTACTAACTAATTGAAAATAGGCAGAACTCGACACTTTTAGGACAAATCTCTCCCAACTTTCTCGGATTCTCGCACTTGGACCTACTAGTTGTAATATCTGCAGAATGATTGATTACCTTCATCTTGTAACCATACTGTGTCGTAACTAAGTTAAATTAAATTTAAAAAAATAACTATGGTTTGGTTTGTAATTAAAAATGTGTGCATAGAACGAAGTATGTCGAAGGTTCGTTTTACTCGCTGAAGAGATCTTATACAGTTCAAAGGTATTACACATGACATGACTGGTCATAGTCTTAATATCTACCTAACTTGTACTACCTGTTAACAGTTAATGGTTAAGTAGAATAACAAGTTTTTTAATCATTTTATTATATAATATAATATATAATTAGTTAGTTACGTATAAATTGTGACAGTAGTAGATCATTGTGTTGAATTTGGATGAATAATTTGAGCATAATGTCAAACATAGAGAGTGGTTATCCTGGTTGCCCAGGCAGAATTTATTGTTGTTGCTGATTCTATGGAACGAACTAGAAAAATTCGATGGGGTGTCGAAATGTAAGAAGGTGGAGACGAGGTGTTAGGGAATTGGATCGTCTTCACTTATTCTAATTAGTGCTATTTGGTTACAACTTCGAATTCAGGATGATGACGTTAATTAAGAATGGGATAGTAATGTAACGTAAATTTAATCACGTGCTTTATTTATACACGATTAATTAACAATAAATTGTAATAGTCTTGACTTGAATGAATTTATAATAGTTAAAATATTATTTATTACTCACATATACACAATTTATAACAGCGCGAAATATTTATTAGTTCCGCGTCGAAATGGGAACTGAACTGAAACGCAATTTGATTTGCTTATATAGTAAACTCGAGTGTTACTGAGTGGTTGCGAGTGTTTTCGACTGTTCTAGAACAAAACATGTCATATTTCCCGGAAATATTGCGTCATATTCGCCTTGGGTCATTATCGCCGATGACTAATCTTTCATGGCACCCTCTCTTAAAACTGTTGTATCTCGCAACACTGCCGACGGTTGTAGCGGAAACCTTACCCTCCAGATGTCGTGGCGATTGGGAGTACATTTGTTCCCATCGCTGTCCCATTGGACATTAAAATCGTTGCATCCATTTGGAATGATGTCTCGTTCGAACTCTCCGGAATTGCAGTTGACAGAGCAACTCGGTGTGGGCGCTTGTAGAACCTTTCGGCATAGTACTCGTGTTCTGACTCTTGTTGCAGGTCCGTGATCTGTGAGTAGGTACTATTGTCTGAACGTTGCGAGCCGTAGTCAGCTTGTCCATCTCCATATTATGGGCACTTAAACTCACTTCAAAATGTAGCACTTCATTGGGACCGCAACCCTTGTTAGGTAAAGCAGCAGCAACACATTCAAGGTGAAGTTTGAAGAATTAAATGCACTTACTAAGACCGGAGCACACTCGGCACCAGTTTCTAATCCGGCCGGATTCCCTTTTCGTTTGGTGGTGGCTTGTTTCACCAAATTTTCATCGATCCTTCTAATACTACATTAAGGTCCTTCGAGCCGAATAAATGAACATATACCACTGTCCTTGGACTTAAACCTTCCCATACTCGTATGCTATTGACAATTCTCCACATAAGTACGCTTAAATTCTGGAATTGTAACCAATCTGGATATTTCTCAACATTGCACAAAAACCTAGAACATATGCTGTTATGGTTGTGGTAAACCTGGCTTTAATGAAACCTTCTGTCCTACTCGTCCAAAAACACTTATTTGCCTCGTCCGAGTAGATTGGAAACAAATCTCAATTTCTTTTACATTTTAGTACCGCGAGTGCCCGAAAAGATAAACGTGGCTATTTCAACGTTGTGTTGGTCAGATTTCTTCTTATCGGTTTTCATAATTATTCCTCGTACCTTAATAAGAAACCTTTCTAGCCCTCCGGCTTCTACATTTAAAGGTGTGCGGTAAATTCAACACGATGCGAATAATCCGAGAGCAAATTTTCCGGGGCGAATCTTGCTACAATTATATTTAAATTCTTATGCCAACTTTCTTATTCAGGAAAATCGACACTTCAGTATACTCTTGACAAATTTATTGATCAATCGGGCTGCACAAATTTAATTGAACGTAATAATCATTACTTAGTTAACCCCATTAAACAAATATCGATATTTCGTACTGGATATTGGCATATCCCTCTCTTTTCTGATTCTAAACTCATTTCAGCTTTTTGTGGGTCCAGTTTGTAGAGCAGTGAATTTTTACACATAGTATGTGCCCTCGGTTTATAAAACTACCCTTTCCACCGCGCCGTCCGTTTGTAACTAACGCTGATAATATGTTAAATTTCATCCCCTAGTACTAGTACCAAACTACCAACAGAGTGATTATTAAACGTATCACCTGACGGAACTATTAGTTACATGACCATCACGAAAGGCTTCTGAGAGTATACAATAATAGGAGTAATTGGGAACACAATCAATAAACAAAGGATTTAATTATCAGGGAACACGATCTTGTAAATTAATGGCAGTATAGTGACTATAACAGCTCGTTAGTTCCCTATTCTATATTTTGGCCTACGACAGCGAGTATAATTTTCACTTTATACCAGTTTCAAAATTAACATCGTAATGACGAACCCAAAATATCATTATTGTTTAATTTTCTAAATCCAAGAAGCGTAGGCAGATAAATTAAAGCTTTCTTCTGTCGACCCCAGTAATGTAGAACAGATCAATCTGAAACCGTTTCTCTTATCAACTAATCAAGTTCGAGTTTTTCTCTAGGGGATCGATACAATATGTGTGTATTACCATACATTTATGACACACTTTACCTTTTAATGCTTTTTTATCAACTTTCACCATTCAGTATTTCCACTCTATATGGACGTTTTAGCTTTAGATTTCCCTTTAATTTATTACAATCGTAAAAACTAAATACGGAATACAAACAGATCTATAATCGGCATTTAAAAAATATTACTTTTAAATAGATAATAAATAAAAGGCACGAATGAATAATAAATTAATAGTTTACAATAAGTGTCTTTACAAAAGAAAACAAACAAAACGGGAATTTATATTCCAATACTTTAGTTCCTGTCTAATAAGGCAGTGTATTTTAGTGCGTTCCCCGTTGTAAGGCCTGTATACCTATAGACCACCACCAAAGGTCATAAGATTCTAATGTTTCAATTGGCACATTGCGAAAGCTCGTTTTGACATCAAAATTAATAAAAACCACAGCTACTTGGCCGCAATAGCATTCACGTGCCATTTATTGCAGTTTGCACCTCAAAATTACACAACATATATTCCATAACAATAATCGTTACAGAAATTTCCTCTATGGGGTAACTGCGTTTAGCTATTTTCTAAAAGAATTTGTGAAATAAACATGTTTTTTATTTTTGACTCAAAACTTGACAAAAACCATACAGTTCAAATTTGAATTAAATACGCTGGGTTGAATCGCATCAATTTTACGTAGATGGTACGTTAGATAATAGAGGTAAATCAGAATGTTTTCATAAAGTGGTTGCCGGATGTCATGACGACGCATCTGGTAGTTCATCGGTAGCGGCAGTGATAAAGCGGCTAATTTTCCATGGTACACATCCTACCCAAACCTTAACCTCGTAGCATCCAAATCCAAGCAAAGCAGCAAAGAAAGTACGGAATTACAAGAATTAACATCTTCGAAGAAATTCACAAAGATTAATTAAAAAGAGTTAATTGTAGGACAAAGCTTTGATCATGGACCAATATCTAATCCTCTAGATCCTGAATAAACGGATAAATATACCAAAAATGCCTTTCTGTTTGCTACAGATAGTATCCAATACAGGTAAATCCGGTAGATGACCTTAATTAGAAAAGATTTCTTCACAACGAAAGTAAGAATCACCAATCTCTTGACCTTCAAATACTCCCGCAGCTAGAATAGAACGAAGGGTTAGGTAACATCAAGAACTACTTGTCACACTGCTCACTGAAGCTTTTCTCGCCTCCTTCGAAGAAAGCTGTCCGCTGAAGTAGTTTAAAACAAATAGAAATACTTCCTGGGGGGAATGAGCTAGGATAGCTCAGAAAAGTCACCAAAGCCGGGCGGATTTTTAACAAAGCCAAGCGCGCTGAGTGCTGGGATGAATATAGAGCGTCCCTCACTGAGTGTCCCAAGATGATTCGGAAGGCAAAAAGAGCATCTTGAGAACGATTCTGTCTGAACTGACTTGTTAAAGTGGTGATCCGGGACAAAGAAGTTATTATAAACAGTCGAGAATTTGCGGAAGGAGCCTTATACTGGTACGCAGATGGCTCTAAGTCGAAAAAAGGGGTGGGAATGAGCATAAGAGGGCCAAATTACGCTCTCTTAATCGTGTTAGGAACCACTCCTACAGTATTTCAAGCCGAGGTCAGACAGTTCTTAATGCTCTAGCAACCTTCTGCTCATGAAATGCACCACAAAACTGAAATAAATCGCTAGGCGTAATCGTGTTACGTTAGTATGGGTACTAATCCATGAGAGAAGAGCCGGGTACCAAACATCCCCAAACCGAAGCGGAACCTTATTGTGAGGCACCAGCAAGTCTAGCTGAGGGAGTGATAAAGAAGCGTCTATGGGAATCTTCCCCTGGATTAAGACAATGCAAGAAACTAAACAGTTTCTAGGAGACTAATACCAGCTCGTTGCTAGCACTCAGCAGAACTAAGGATATATATAGGCCTGCTCACTAGACACTGCCCCCTGAGACATCATCTCAACAAAATCGGGGTAGCTGAGAAAAACACATGTCGCCTCTGCTTCGAGGAGGAAGAGACAGCGGAACACAACCTCTGCTGGTGTGTGGCTGTCTCCCGACAAAGATCATAAGACCTCATTTTCCGCCTTGAAGTTTCATACCCGAAGGTATGACCACACCGTATATTTGTGAAGTCGACCAGCTCTGCTGAACACCCGGTATTTAGAAGCGTTTTAAGTTTGGCACCTCGTTACGTTACCGCTGTTTTTGCTACTGACGTCAGAGTCATCTGGGTAGGCGACCTGAGGCGCAGCCGTTAATTTTGCTTCCGACTATTGCTTTTACCCCGATACCCCGCCAACGTTCTTGTTACCCAACCCCGATTATGCCGGCCCGTGTGGCGCAGTTCAGTTGAAGCTGGACTGTGGTGCTAGGGTCCCTGGTTCGAATCCGGGTTCGGGCATGGATATTTGTAAATGTATAGTGGGTTGGGTTGGTAGAGCAGCCTTGGCTGAAACCCCGCCCACTCAAAAATAAAGGCAAAATAAATAAATAAATAAATTATGAGACACCCGGTTTATCCGTCGACTGTTTCTTACATTACCGCCGCTCAGGGATTTTCTCAGCCCCAACAGTTACTTCCAGTTTGGACGATTCCGATTGAGCTCGGTCTTATTTCAAAAGAAGCGCTCTTAATTAACTTGAATTTTGACACCGGTCCCGTATTTTTAAGACGTTTGGGAAGGACGTAATTAATTAAAAACGTTTAAATTTGTTCAGATTTGTATGGGATGTGGTGACAGAACGCTTTATGATTAATTACATGTGCTAAGAAGAATAAAAACAAAACTCATGGCACAATATCACCCGTTGCAGCAACATTCACGGCCCTTTATTGTAAACTCTTTTTTAATCAAAATGTAGATAAGGCCCTGAAACTGAACTGAAATGAACTAAAAGGGTATGATCAATAACGTCTAATAAACCATCCTGTAAATCATACCACCACGTTTCTAGAGATGAAGGTAGGATTACCTACTTTGATAAAAATTTTCTCACAATTAATATTCCAACATCAACCTCAACGCGAATGAAGAATCTACAAATTCTATAAAGAATTGAAAGATGTGACCGGATGACCTGCGCATGTAACCGCTACAAAATGAACGTAGGTACATCAAAGCGATCATAAAACACGTGTGCTGCGTACTCTTTTAGAATAAATGTTTTCCGTACACACAGGCATTGCTATGAATTTCCATAATTGGATAAGTAAACTACGAATGCGTTTGCGGTCGCCGCCCGTTAGTTCTTTTAGCTATTTGGAGCAGCCAAATAAGGATTGAGCATGATTTATAGCGGTTACCTCTAGTAAGATACGAAGGTAGGTATTTTGATATTGAATGTCGCACTTTTTTTAATTCCTGGTTACACGTGGAAATGTGGAATGCAGTATGAAACTTTAGCAAATGTATGCGGTACGCGATTATTTTTTTGTGGTTTGAGTGTGTATCTACCTCCAACTGCATGGAAAATATTAGAGATCATGGCTTCCGCGAGTTTGAGAAAATATAAAGGACGTCGCTCAATGTCCTAAAATAAACAAACTCCAAAAATTGAAATTGAAAAATGAACTGGCATTGCTTTCTAAATATTCTTTTTTGAACAACATCTTACAATTAATGTTTCTGTAGAGAGATACAGAACCTAGTACAGAACTATCCGCCCGGTTAAAAACCCAACATTGAGTTAAATTAATAATTTAAGAGACTCGGTGTCCGCGATCAACTTCCGAAAACTCCAAATAATTTATTACGCAAATTTTATTCAACAATTGAAATAAATGTTGGATGCGAACAGAAAAATCTTAGATGAACACTATCCGGATCGTGCAATGGGTTCGAAAAAACACACACTTAATTGATTAAAAATGACAAAAATTTAAACACATGAAATGAAAATTAAACCAAAATTTCTGAAAGAAAGAAAAGTTTCCCTTATATAAACTTCCCAAAATACGGCCAGCGAACATCGGAAATTCCGGCCGGCCCGCGAACTCGGCGAACAGGCTCCCTGACGTCCAAACGATGATTAAGGTTAATAATTGATTAAAAATATTAGAATGTTAGCCACCTTTGATTATAAGGTATGATATTTTCTATTCTAATACTCTTTTAGCGCCCAGTTGCACCAACAAAATTAAGCCTTTTAAATTCTATGACAACGATTATTAAGACAATGGTTGCTATGGTATTTAAGTTATGCTTAACTTTAAGGGATACTTAATTTTGACGGTGCAATTGGCCCTTAATCAATGATTAACGTTAATCATAATTTGTGAAACCGGACATACCTACGTGTTTAAACGTGTTTCTTTTGATACTAGACCTAATCTAATCAGGCAAAGTTACTGCAACACAATTAATTAACTGCAATTAATTATACTCACTTAATTGGACGGATTAAATTTCCATATTCGGTAGTCGGGCCAGTCGCAAAAGGTGTATGGTAATAAAATTAACTGCACGCCCTTGAAAGTTTTAAAGCTCGCTTTCGCTTAACATTGGGAAACTAAAATCGGTTAATAATAAATTATCGGAGCTAAAATTCTAAAACATTCCCCGGCTTCCTCATGCCCATGGGGGTCTAGAACACTTCGCCGAATGCCCTCAACGCCGACACGATTTTTTGATGGTCCATATCGCCGACTAGGGACACTACGCCGACCGTGCCCACATCGCCGACACGTGTGCAAGGGACACTAAGCCGAACGTGACCACAACGCCGACTATTTTTGTATGAGTTTGCATTTTTAGCGCATTTCCACAAAAATAAAAAATGCGCTATTGTGGCCACTTTGTCCGTCCGTCCGCTCGTTCGTTTAGACGCTACTAGTTCTTTATCTTAAGAGCTATTGTTCTACTTTTTTCACTATTTGGTTCGTTATGGTGTCGAGGCTTGCACCAAGGAAGGATTTTTTTCTGCGTTTATTGCTAAAAAAGTTATTGTAAAAAAACCAAAACACCGTTTTTTACATGTTCCATAATTTTACACTTTTGCCGTTTATTAACGATCCTAGAGATCGTTTATAATTTTGTATTGCTGTCTGTCGTCTGTCTGTTGGTCTGTCCGTCTGTTCCTTTGTCTGTCTCTCTATCTGTCCGTGTGAACGATAACTTTGTTTAGAAATGTCCGATCGCTTTGACGTTTCCGTTAGTTATGAACTGCGAATTGCATGAAATTCAATATGGGCATAGCTTTAGCCATATAATACGCAATGCCAAAAGTTGAGTCGAATCGATTCAAAAATCACAGTGCCCATTTCGCATCTCGACCATTTATAAACCGAATTGCAAACTTTTTTATTTATAAAAGTATTTGAATGAAATTTGATACATAGGCACTTGGAATAAAGGAAAATCTAACGCTAGTTTCAAAATTTAATTTTGCGCATGCGCAGTGTCAACTTTTTTATTTATGGAAGAATTTAAACAGAATTTGATACATAGACGCTTGGAACAAAGGAAAATCTAACATTAGTTTCAAAATTTAGGTTTGCGCATGCGCAGTTCTAACTTTCTTATTTAGAAAAGCATTGAAATGAAATTCTTCTTATAAACTGAAATTGAACTTTGAAGTAGCACGTCAAAAATGGATTGCACATTTGCAACGCTATCTTTCATATTTGTGGCCGGATTTTTACGATTTTAACAGAAGTTGCATCTTACAAATGGGAAATGAATGCAAGTGGAAATGCGCTTTTTGTAAATCGTTTACAATTACTTTTCAACTTGTTGTAATTGTTCCTATGTTTACAATATTCATATAACCAATTGTATTCTAATTTTCTATATCGCATTGACATGTTGGCTCAGCATTCTTAACCTCCCGCTTTAATTTTAGCATGTCACTGAAACTATATAAGTAAGTAACTAATAAGCTTTAATTATCTACACGATGTGGTAGTGAACTAAAGATCACCCTCTTCCATTTTTAAACGTAAGTTGGTAGTGTGAAACTTCAAAGGACTTTAGGGGTTTTACTTTGACCTTTATAATGGGCGATCAAAAAAGGATTGATGTCGAGTCGCCGTTGGAAGTTCAAGCTAAAGTATGATTTCCTATATACACAAAAATTCAAAAGGTGACAGAAACTCTTTTTTGATCGCACTAGTACCTACTTAATATACCCTACGATTTTGCTCTATAAACATTCAGCACCGTTGAAAACTCATTGGTTTTACATTATGTATTTCTAGTGAAGAAGACTATTTCGGCACTGTTAAGTACTATCAAACTGGGTTGTTGTAGACAGATACTGTAACCATGTCGCTACTATTACAATACGTTGAGGATTTCCATGCACAAGTGGATAAATTAGGAGGTAAGTTTTTGCAACTCGACAAACAGTTACCGATTCCTAAATTTATTTAGACCGAGCTTTAACGGTTTTTTCACTTACAGATCCACGCGTCGCTAATTGGTTCTTAATGTCCAGCCCATTTCCCACGTTAGCAATATGTAGTTTATATGCATACGGGGTGAAGGTAGATTCTTTGCTTACGTTCACAAGATGTTTGCTTAACGCATTCTGATCAACAGGTCTGGGGGCCGAAGCTTATGGAACATAGAAAGCCGTTTGAACTGAAAAACGTTTTAATCGCTTATAATCTATTTCAAGTTATTATAAGTTTCTGGCTATTTTATCAGGTGCGTATCATTTTTTTTCTATTTTCAGAGGTAACGAGATTGCTAATGGCCACTGGACTCACTAGGGAATTTATGTTACTTTGATTCAAAAAGAAGTAAAAAGTTGTAATCAAACATTTCGACGTTTGAACACCATCGCGTGATTTAAAGAAGTCGCTTGTGAGGACGTTTTCAATCTCTAAGCTCAGCTTTTTAACTTTCAGGGTGGAATGGCGGGTTGGCTAACGGGTCTCTACAACTACAGATGTCAACCTGTAGATTACTCAGATGACCCTACTGCCGTTTGGGTAAGTCTCAAACTAAAATGCACAAAGTTCAGCTCTTTGTCTAGATGGCACACCTGTGTTGGTATTACTATATGTCCAAGTTTACAGAATTCCTCGACACCGTAAGGAAATCCTTCTTCTTCGATTGGTTTGTAATATACAAACGTGTTTCAGATTTTCTTCGTTATGAGAAAAAAGTTCGACCAGATATCAACTCTTCATGTCATTCACCACACCATTATGCCCATGTTTTCTTGGTTAGGTGTAAAGATAGTGCCAGGTTTGTAACGATAGCATTGATCCTTTTTATTACCCATCAGAACTTTGTAGGTGGACATTCCACTTTCTTCGGTTTTCTTAATTCATTTGTTCACACTATAATGTATTCTTATTATTTACTTTCCGCCCTTGGACCTCAAATGCAGAAGTATCTATGGTGGAAAAAATACATAACGACTTTGCAGATAGTATGTGTCTCTAATGTTTAATCGTATAACTACCGTATAATTTTCATTTTCAAGGTACAATTCGTCTGCATACTGGTACACGCATTGCAAGTATTATTTATGGAGTGCGATTATCCTCATGCCTTCGTATGGGTGTTAGCGTTGAATTCCGTTTTGTTTATATTTCTATTTAGAAGTTTTTACAACGAAGCTTACAATCGCAAAGCAACGAAGAAGACGAAAGAAGGAAGAGATATCCATAGTAAGCAATTAAAACAAGATGATTTAGACAACAATGCCAAATACATACAAACAAAACGGAACGCAAGATGAAACAGGTGCTCCGGTTAAGAAGTTAAATAACAGATCGAATTTGCGAACCAAATGACTGTATAATATTAAATTGTAATTAAACCAATCGTGTGTGAGGGTATGTGTGTTGCAATGAGAGACTGCAATCAGTAAAAAAAGTAATCTAGTATAGCCAAAGGTCAAAGGTGGCTTTATAACGGTGGCGGCACTGCTGCCAAACTTGCCTTTGTAATTCGTATACACATACACATGTCATAGCCTATGAGTTTTCTTCGACAACTCCGCACAAACATCAAGCAATTCACTACCTTTCCAGCTAAAATATAATTTAAAACTCAAATGTTCAAATATTCCATTTCAAAAGTACAACAAACGAGATACAAAGTCTACGCGCATGCTACAGTAGGTACAGTCTACAGTGTATTTTTCATAGATGTTTTTGACTATTGAGTAGCGAAATGGGTGAATAATTAAAGATTTTGCTTGAATTAAGACATTATACTGTAACGTTCTTAGGGGTTCCCCAACAGATAATCAAAATGTTGACTTACCCTATACTTACAGTTGGCAACTCTGCAATTACAAGCAACGCCATATAATTTTCATTGCCGGACGTTTCGCGCCACTTTCATCTCGGTAGCATTCGGCTGGGTTGTACGACAGGACAGTGGCGACAACTATCATAATCCGCCATATTGGAGCTAAACAATTGTTGATTGTAGGATCAATATACCTTGTCACGTCAAAGTATAAAAATGATGCAATATCCAAAATGTACATATAAAGGTGACCATTAAGGTCGGTTCGCATTTTACGGACGTCAACATCACGTGACGGACCGGCAACGTCACGTCAAAATATTGTATTATACATTTCTTATAATAACATTTAGGTACATAGAGACGTAACGGAACGCACTGTCAACGTCACGAACCGTCGAGATAAGTTTCAAGCATTCCTTTGACGTGGCGCTAATGCTAATTTTCTTCTAGTTAATCTGGGCACGATTAGAACAGATGATCCAGAATAAAAATCTAATCGCAACCATCCTAAGAAACTATTGACGTAAAGTGTGAATTGGCACCAAGATTTACGTGACGTTACCGGTCGGTGACGTGACGTGTCGTTCCGTAAAATGCGAAAAAACACATTTCAACATGAAGATGTGCCATTAGCTAAATGTACAGGTACAGATCACAAGAATATTGAAAGCGTTACGTCCAATTAGAATGTTAACATGCCCCTCTAAAGTACTTCCACTCATGCAATTGGATTTGGGCTTCTCTTGTAGTACTGCTCTCTCGCACGTGACGAGCCGGTTTTTAACTTTTTTTTATCGTAGATTGGTAGCAGGATATGATAACAATTAACATCCCAAAAAGTCAAACTGTTCGACTTCACCCTGTAACTCTGAAACAAACGTGGCTAGATTGATTCTGTATATGGTAGTTTGACAAAACAAGTAAAAAGGTTTTCACTCTAAGGCGAGTAACTTCAGCGCATTTTCCATAAATTGATCAATACTTCCCCAAAGGCCATACCTATGTGCGCTATGTTTTTCATTACTAGAGGCATATATGGTTAAAATTTTAAAGAAATATCTTCATAAATAAGGAAGTTGACACTTACTGCGCAGTTGATATTGCGCGTCCTGCGCATGCGCTTATTAATCTGATATTTACAATATGCAATACGTGTGATTTTATTATAAGCATCTTTGGTTAAAATTTCAAATAAATATCTCCATAAATAAGAAAATTGGCATTGCGCAGTCTGCGCATGCGCACATCTTATCTCAACCAAAATAGGGCACACGGTAGAATTTGAGATCCTCCCGAATGTCTCACGCTCAACGTTGAACATATTACATAATTATTATAAAAATTGTACAAATGTAAATAATGCAATAATGTAATAATAAAGAAATCCAAAAATTATTACCTGCATTAAATAACACGTAGCACTACTAAAAATGCACAATCGGGGACGACCGGTAGAAGCGTTCATGCTCTAAAAACAGTGCAGGCACCTTGCGCCTCTCCTATAACATTTCACTACCATTATGTTAATATAAACTTCTTCATCGCTATTTTATTATAGAAATGAGTGCGTAGCCAAATTTGTCATATTTGCAGGTGGTTTGGCCCTAATTTTGATCAACACTGTCAAACTACATTGTTTATTTCTATGTTCAAAAATGATCACCCTGTATGTTCAACCTTGCCTGTACAGTCGACGAATCTAACGAATTCGATGAACATGAACTTTATCGACGAATTTAGAAATGTCATCACAATACACGTAGCTTAAAATTGTTAATATTTTGTGGTTGTGTAAAATTGAATTATTTAAATAATTGATTGTAAAAACCATAAACTATACTGAGTAATACGACGATAAATAGATTGGTTAATCTCAACTTTTAGTTACTAATTCAAAGTGGCTACGAAAATGAGAAGAGCACATTCTGGAAATTATTACGAGCCTTTACCACAGCATTCCAATGAAGTCGAAGACGAAAACGACAGATTAACAGATGAGTTAAAGGATAAAATTCACGTACTGAAGTCACTTTCGATAGACATCGGAAATGAGGTTAAATATCAGGATAAAATGTTGCGGGAAGTGGACGACGACATGGATCGAACTGGAGGTTTTCTAGGAAATACGATGAATCGGGTGCTACGGTTATCGAAGGGCTCACATAATTATTACATCATATATTTATTCTTCTTCGCTTTCTTAGTGTTTTTCATTATATACTTTGTTGTAAAGTTTAGGTAATCGAATTTTTAATTCAATGTATGTTGTTAAAGTGCTGGAATGCTAAATAATTATATTTTGTATAGGGTTGACTGTAAATTATTCACACCTAGAGCTAGAAAAATAAACATAAGAACTATTTTTGATAACTGTTACTGTATACCTACATATTTCAAGGAAAATTGTAGCATTGGGGTTGTCCGGCGAGGCTTAGATTTGTAGTGACATTCTTAGTAAAGTAATAAGTTTGTTAGAGCTCTGTATGTCTTTTTAACAGATATTTGTCAAATAGGAATAGTGAATTGTTCAGTCTTGCTTCTCGACTCTTAAGTAGGAACTATGCAAACAAAAGCCAATGTAGGTATTTGATTTTGATTCGAGTTTTTTCCTATTGCGTAGTTCCATTCAAAGCCCACTACAGATCGGTAATTAGAAATGTTACAATAGCTACATTTTTATTTCATTCCACGTTTTATTAAAAAAAAACTTTAATAAGCGATAAAGGTGCACCTATACCCTATTTTCCAGTATGGAATCCATTAGTAAACAGAAAAAACGGAGGTTTTTATATTGAATCACAGATACCTATACGTTATATCTATGATTGAATGTTTAAAACTGAATACAGTATATTTTGAGCTTTTCAGTCTTGTTTATATAAGGTAGGCAACACACAATGCAACCGAAAAAATCGCAAACGAACGAACTGACTAGCATATTTCTAATTTGTAGGGGGCATTTTTGACAAATTTGTCCATTTCATAGAAAATATGTTTTCTGTTTGGCATATTTCACGTAATAGCCTGACTAAAAATTTATTGAGAATAAAGGCTTCTGTTAAATTGCATATCCAATAGATCCAGCTTCGGAGACTCATCATGCTATTTAAATATATTGCACCTACTGTTTTTAGTTTTGGTCAAAAGGACCGTAGTCAGAAGTAATGTCCTCCTATTATCTCAAGTCAACTTTTTTATTGATTGAGATATTTTTTGATGAGATGCTTCTAGTAAATTCGTAAAGGCAAACATATAGCGCATTTATGTATTTACTTTGGCCCTTTTTTAAGTGGGCGGGGTTCAGCCAAGGCTGCTTCTAATCCAACCCATTATACATTTTTGAAAACTTCTTACTCCACAAATATTTTACTGCTTTTCCTTATATTTCAACGGGTGTACCCAGTGGCGGATTCACATATAGGCACACTAGGCACTTTCCTAGGGGCGGCAGCTTTAGGGGGCGGCATTTTTTGCACTATATTTATTTTAGGTAACATTTTAAGTTTTAAAATAAGTCCCCTAACGAGTTAATAATTAATAAGATTATTACAAAATTATGAAATAAATTGGAATTGGTAGATAGTTTCTTTTCATATTAGTTTTAAAAATTTCATGTTATAATTTGATTTTTATTTTAAAATTTATTGCAATTTAAAGATTATTTTGGGGCGCATATCTTTCGGTGTGCCTAGGGGCGCAAAAAATTTAAATCCTCCACTGGGTGTACCTAAACTTGAAAATAAAATATAGACATAGTAAAAGAAAGTACCTCGTATTTGATACACGGTACAATATTGCACCATGCACATGGCCGCATTTTCGCTTCTCTGTGAGCACTATAATCAATTTTTTATTAAACCTGCATCAGAATCGCTGTTTATAACACGCCTGAGCGTGCGTAAAAAGGTGATTAAAACACGCCAAGCTTTAACAAGTTAAAAAGTAATCGTAAACGATTTACATAAAGCGCATTTCCACTTGCATTCATTTCCCATTTGTAAGATGCAACTTCTGTTAAAATCGTAAAAATCCTGCCACAAATATGAAAGATAGCGTTGCACATGGGCAATCCATTTTTGACGTGCTACTTCAATTTCAGTTTATGAGAAGAATTTCATTTCAATGTTTTTCTAAATAAGAAAGTTGGAACTGCGCATGCGCAAACCTAAATTTTGAAACTAATGTTAGATTTTCCTTTGTTCCAAGCGCCTAAATATCAAATTTCACTTAAATGCTTCCATAGATAAAAAAAAGTTGGCACTGCGCATGCGCAAAATAAAATTTTGAAACTGGCGCTAGATTTTCCTTTATTCCAAGTGCCTATGTATCACATTTCCTTTAAATTCTTCCATAAATAAAAAAGTTGGCACTGCGCATGCGCAAAGCCAAATTTTGAAACTGGCGTTTGATTTTCCTTTATTCGAAGTGCTTATGTATCAAATTTCGTTTAAATTCTTCCATAAATAAAAAAGTTGGCACTGCGCATGCGCAAAAACAAATTTTGAAATTGGCGTTTGATTTTCCTTTATCCCAAGTGCCTATGTATCAAATTTCGTTTAAATTCTTCCATAAATAAAAAAGTTTGCACTGCGCATGCGCAAAACCAAATTTTGAAATTGGCGTTTGATTTTCCTTTATCCCAAGTGCCTATGTATCAAATTTAGTTTAAATTCTTCCATAAATAAAAAAGTTGGCACTGCGCATGCGCAAAACCAAATTTTGAAATTGGCGTTTGATTTTCCTTTATCCCAAATGCCTATGTATCAAATTTCGTTTAAATTCTTCCATAAATAAAAAAAGTTGGCACTGCGCATGCGCAAAACCAAATTTTGAAATTTGCGTTTGATTTTCCTTTATTCGAAGTGCTTATGTATCAAATTTCGTTTAAATTCTTCCATAAATAAAAAAGTTGGCACTGCGCATGCGCATAACCAAATTTGGCGTTTGATTTTCCTTTATCCCAAGTGCCTATGTATCAAATTTCATTCAAATACTTTTATAAGTAAAAAAGTTTGCAATTCGGTTTACAAATGGTCGAGATGCGAAAAGGGCAATGTGAATTTTGAATCGATTCGATTCAACTTTTGGCATTGCGTATTATATGGCTAAATCTATGCCCATATTGAATTTCATGCAATTCAGTTCATAACTAACGGAGATGTAAAAGCGATCGAACATTATCGTTCACACGGACAGATAGATGGACAGACAGACAAAGGAACAGACGCAGAGACCAACCGGCAGGCGACAGATAGCAATGCAAAATTATAAACGATCTCTAGGATTGTTAATAAACGGCAAAAGTGTAAAATTATGGAACATATAAAAAACGGTTTTTTGTTTCTTTTACAATAACTTTTTTTGTAAGAGGTACAGAAAAAATTCCTTCCTTGGTACAAGACTCGACACCATAACGAACCAAATAGCGAAAAAAGTAGAACAATAGCGCTTAAGATAAAGAACTAGTAGCGTCGCAAAAGAGCGGACGGACGGACGGACGGACGACGGACGGACGGACGGACGGACGGACAAAGTGGCCACAATAGCGCATTTTTTTTTTATTTTTGTGGAAATGCGCTAAAAAGGTTGCTAAGTAACGTTACTTCAAATATGACATATGAAACTATATTTGTAATGTGGGATTGAAATAAAATATTATTATTATTTATGGATAAGAAAAAAACGAAATTACAGCTTCTCATTGATAGACTAAAGGATGTTAACTCACATGTTGCATACACGTTGCTGAAAAACTGTCTTTTTATACCTAAACTGACATTTTTATTATGGACATTTAACAATTTGATAACCACATTTGACTCGCTACTATTAGAATCTTTACAATCAATTCTTAACATTAGACTAAATCAAACTCAATGGATTCAAGCAACGTTACCTATTCACAAGGGAGGACTAGGTATAAGATGTTTTGGTGACATCTGTCTACCAGCTTTCATTGCTTCTGCTAATGGCGTGCACCCTCTTGTCTCTCAGATTCTCTCATTTATGGACAAAGAGGGATGCATTTTCCAATTTGATGAAGCGATGGAGGTATGGAATACAATCAACAATGATACTTCCACATTACCGAGTGTACAGAAAATTTGGGACAACATCAATACAAATAGAATTAATAATCATTTGTCAGTGACCGACCCAATAGATAAAGCTAGAATACTGGCGCTAATGGAAAAAGAGTCTGGTGCATGGTTACATTCATTACCATCAACTACCATTGGCACACAAATGAATAATTCAACTTTCCGAACATGTGTTGCATTAAGACTAGGTTGTAAAATATTTGAAATACATCCATGTTCAAATTGTGAAGAAATAGTGAATGAAAAAGGATACCATGGGCTTAGCTGCAGAGTGAATAACAAAGGTCGAATGTCACGACACACAGAGTTAAATCAAATAATTCACCGAGCACTTACTTCCATCAGCGTATCGTCTACTTTGGAACCTGTTGGACTATATCGTTCTGATGGAAAACGACCTGATGGGATAACGCTTACAGCATATGCTAAAGTCCAATCCCTTGCATGCAGAGACTTGTTATAACTAGACCGCGCGTAACGTAGATTTTACTATAAACGCCTGTTGTCAAGATAGGATAGGCAACCAACTGTTCATCGCGGGGCAGACGTACGTTCTGCAGCTTGCTTTAGCCATGTTTATTCTAAATTTTAGTAGCAAAAAAAGATAACATATAGCTGTTAACTGTTTTAATCGAATTTATTGGTATTTTATTTGAACTAAATTGGTATATAACTGCCTTACTCTAGTCCTAATTTGATTTATATGTGTATTTTGGTGGTGAACACGTATGGGAAAATATACTCTTAAAACTAAAGATGCAAGTAGTAAGATACGATTATTTAGCGGATTTTGATTCAATATATGCCTATCTAAAAACCCAAATGGGCTGTAACTGTTATTTATTTTTCTTAGACTGCTGATAACCATTTTGTTTACAACGCGATGTGGTGTGGATTGAATGAAAAACCTGAACACATTTTCCGCAATTTGGCAAATTTTTAATGCATCGCTTGATACGTGCAACAATCCTCCACGATTTTTTCTAGTTAAAAGCTTTGAATGACTCTCTGATGCGAATATCGCATCTGCACATATGGAACATTTAACAGACTTAGCTATTTTTCTTGTAACAAAACCTGAAATATACTTAGTACCAGTAAGTACTTAGTTACGTCTATACCTAATAGGCAAATAGGTATTGCCGTTGTCTTGCTGGTAAATGATGTCGAATAATAGTTCTACGTTATTTTAAGTGAATGGGAAAGTCGAAAACGCTCGGTATTGCATTATTGTTTAACACCTTCGTAGGTACCTTTCTAAAATCGGCTTCATTCCCCGCAAATGCACTATGGTGGGAGTAAATTTTTCTCTTCGAATGGCTCTGATCCATTGGCCCTTTAAACTTTTATCCGTTGAAAATCAGCATATTATTTAAAAATTTATCGACAGAGTACATGTTGATAGGCACAAGTTAACCTAAGTTTATTGGTTTATTCTCAACAGAAATTTATCTGTTCACTAATTCGAGCTAATCACGAGAATGATTAATGAACGGAACATCTAAAATAACAGCTTATTTCATTATATTGCATATCATCTCAGCGATTTTTGCCCCGCGGTGCATTGTGTGTTGCATACTGTGTCGACAACACCTTAGATACGTTAAGCGCAGTCTAGTTATAGCAAGTCTCTGCTTGCATGGGACTGTACATGCGTGGACACTTTATCCCAAACAAACATTAAAAGTACTTCAATAAGGGCCGGAGCTGCAGCAGAAGAGGCATGCTCAAAAAAACAGAACAAATATCGAGATCTAAAGAAAGATTATATATTTATGGGCCTTTGAGACACTTGGACCATGGTGCAAGGAATCACGAGATTTTCTGAATAAAATAGGCAAAAGCTTAATTGCGGAATCCGGCGACAAACGCGCTAAGCAATTTTTATTTCAAAGGATATCCTTGGCCATCCAACGTGGAAATAGTGCATGTATCCTGGGCACTCTCCCAACTGAAAAACAGTTCGACGAAATTTTTTTGTTATAGTTAATTATTGTTTTCTTCTTTGTTACACAATTTTAAATATTTCGTTTAAATAAAATTTTTAAATTAAAAAAAAAATATCCCCTCGGATCGCTTTTTGCAAATGAAAAAGGTGTCTTTGGCTCGTATCCTGTGTGGGAAGCTTCACAAACGCAAGTTTTGAATAAATGCACAGAATAAGACCTTTACAGAACAGAAACATAAATGGCGCTAAATTGTCACTGATTACAGCGTTTCCCGTGGTTGTACGGAGAACTATTTATCGCAGATTCAAATATTTTTTTGCAAAACCTGTAATTTTGCTCTTTACAGGAAATATTTTTACCGTCGATTTTATACGTACACATAGTTTTACACATGTCAATTTTGACTTTTGAAAGATTTAAAATATGAACAAGTTATGTGACCGTAAATAGTGTTGTGTGGCGGATTGTAACGATAAAATATCAAAAAGGCATCGTTTCCCATATTTTGAAACAGATTGTTTTGTGCTTGAAACGCGAAGAGGATTGAAATGTGCTGTTCTTTCTCTCCTATTTATGCAAGGTATGGAATTTATAAATTACCAACGGTATAGGCGCAAAAGGGTGTAGACTTGAGTTTTATATTGAGTTTTATATTATAGACGTAGATACTTATATTGTAATTCCTTTTAGACAATGAATACAAAATACGTTTTAGATAATTCAACAACTTCCACCCTCGCTTCTCAAGTAACAAGTAAGCACCAGAATCAAGTTAACATTTGTTGTCAAAAACTTGTGTGACAATTTGCTGAAACGGTTTTATTACCTCTTGGAACAAAAAATTTAGTTCTAAAGATATTTTTTAACAAAAATATGTAGTCCAAACAGCAATTAAAACCAAATATTTCGTACGACAAATTGTTATGTAAGGATCTTTCTTCAAAGTGTTAACATCTACAAACCGTAAGTTCCACTCACTTCTGAGTTTTATATGTAATTTGTAAACATGTAATTTAAGTTCTCTGTGTTAAATAATGTAATGTGATTGTATCTAAATACACTTTAATGTAACAACTGTGTATTCTTTATCAATATTTATGATTTATATCGAATTTGGGAAATTACTTCATGACTTTAGAAGCTGGTCACCAGATGGCGCTACTCTGATTTCGATGCTTTAGTTCACAGTACACCCACCAGGCTCCGCCAAAATACCATACAAATTTGTAACATTGCTGTTTCTATTCTGAGAAGGCCGTATTCTGTGAATAAATGCACCGAAGGGTAGAAGATAAATACCTACCTTTGATATTTCCTTCATATATGACAGCATGAACGATGCATTTAAGACCTTGTTTGGAAGATGCTTCCTATTATTCCACGCCATTTTCATGTATTCTTTATAATAGGCTATTGCATTTGGATGTTACAGATTCTTCTGCTGCAGAAATAAGCCACTGAATAGACGGTGTATTGTCTTCTTCAACCGAAGTCATTTTATTTACAAAGACGGTGATTTTTAATACGCGAACGTCAAGTGACATTTCCATGGCAATCATGGAATGACAAATAATCAGCCCACTTAATTAGAAATGTATTCGAGTATAACGTCAATATGATTTCGTTGTATTTCCCTTATTTTTAAATTATATTGCAGGTATAATAAAAAATACTATAAGAAACGCGTGTATAATTGGTCTTTAAAGCACTTGCAACGTTTAAAGGCACTCCGCTGCGCGTCGTGCCATTAAACTCGCTGCGCGTGCTTGATTATACACTTGTTTCATCATATACTATTCTTTGTCAGTTGGATAAGTTACTTGTTACAGGCGGTTTCTAATTCTGCCCTTAAATTTATTTGACAATTAACGACTATTTTAGCCCCGTTACTTAAATCATAAATGTCCCACGAGCCAATCATTTTTTTCACACCAGGTCTCAGTAAGCTCTATTTGATTTTCCACAATAATTACTTACGATCTGGAACGGGACGCTTACCGCCGCAAATTATATTATGAATGTTGATAAATGGTATTGGTATATTTTCATTCTTTAAATAATAAAACTCAATCGGCATACGTCGTCCTCCCCCGTCAAAATTCGTTCAAAAGAACGTACGACGACAGTGTTCAGGACATGGCATCGAATCTTTTCCATCTCTTTTACACTTTAGCTACTAGACGGACAGAGGCTTGCCTCAAATCGGTCTTTGTTTATCATACAGCATTTAAAAACCTGTCGTGGAAAGTTTACTTTGCTGTTGCTCTCATGTTTCATTTATATTTATGGTGGCGTAAATGGCGTTACAATTAAATAATCGTAACGTACCAAATTATAGATATCTACAGATGAGGCACTGCCTCAGTTGTCTCATCGGATAAGTCGCCACTGCCCCTTACGTTAGTTGTAAACAACGCTATGACCTGAAGTACGGTTGGGAAGGAACGTAAAATAAAACACTGGAATGATGAAAAGTTTGTTTAATAATGATCGTTATTCTTAAAATTATGAAAGCTCGAAAATTTACTTGAATTAAATTCCATTGCAAGAATAAACTTTGGAAATGGAAGTTCATCGTGTAAAAACAGGAATAGGATGGGAAAAAAAGAACATACAAACAAAAAAACCAACCGTCATATCAATATTAAATTGTGTGGCATAACATAAAATTATAGCAACAACAAAACATGTAGCATGTATGCTTTTCAAAGAGGTAACATATAGGTTAAAAACAAGTTTTGGGAACAATATGGGTCAAGCAAGCAGGTACCAAGATTCTAAGGGTATGAAATACACAATATGTGACTCATCTTTGGTACAATACAATCCTTTTGTTAAGGTCAAGATGGAAAATTACATGGCCTTGAAAGGCAAATGTTATAACAAATATGTGGAAATCAGTGAATCGCAACTCATATATTTCCTCGTAGGAATCGGTAATTTCCACATATATTAAAAGAATGATCAAAATATATATGATGCAGTGATTATTTCATCTGGCAGGATGAAATTTTCGGAAATTCTAATTAAAATGGACATAGGACGGTCTCCTGTGTTATTAATTTTCCTAATTAATTTTATTAATTATCGATCTATGTAATGGCATGGAGATTGTGCTATACGAGAAAGCGGTCAAGGTTGTTTTTGTTTACATTTATCAAATGTACATGCTTAATGTAATAAGACAGGTACGCTATTTATCGCCTTTTCTGTGTACTTTAAGAGCGATGACATTTTATTTTTCATAGAATTTAAGTTTGGATTTATCTCTTAATGTCTGAACAGATTGATTTAGAAAAATAATCGACCTGTATTTTTGTTGCCCTAATAACGTGTGTTGATAGGATAGTTTTGTTGTGAACTGTGTATGATTGGTTATTGTAATGTAATGTTTATTATCAGAAGAAGGGTTTTGCTTTAAATAGGACGTTTCGCGGCTAATTATCTACGTTTGTAGCTTAGTACAACAATGACTATCCATGTCTCTCATATGGAAATATTTGGCGTTTAAGCATGCGTCTTCTTAAACTGTTGCCATCATTTTGCCTTGCGATTATTTAACATTATACTTACCCATTTTGAGGAAACTATTTCTACCAGTGCGTTACAGGTCTGCTGCTGTAAAAGGTGGTTAAATGATAGAAAGAATGTATTTTATATTTTATTGTAAAATGACAAAGAACAAATCTAAAATTTATCAGAATCATATGTTTTATAGTTATATATAATGCAATATGTTATATAGAGAATTCTAATAATTTAATATTCAAAATAATCTAACAAAATAGGTACCAACAAGACAATAATTGCAAATATGTATTTGAACTGGCCGTTCATTAGTGTTTTAATACTGATCTTGGCACACAATGCTATTAGAAACAAGATAGCAAAATGAATTAGAAAACGATTATTTTGCCCGGAAGCCCTTTGTAACAAAGGCTATAAACGGCCTAGCGCAGTTAAGAAATAAGAATAAGATTGAAAATATACGTGCGAAAGAATATTGCAATATTTAAATGTTCAGTTTGTGCCCATAGTTCATAGTCAAGCTAAATTACACTAAGTTACCCTAAAAGTTTCTTAAGTATGTAAATAGTAGAGTATATGTGAATAGAGATAATATGTTGATATACGCTCTCAATGTAATGATAAATAGACAATTATCCTTGATTTGTAATAGTTGATCCCACAGTCAGGCACAAAGGCCGTAACATTTGTTCCTTAATATCGCGTGTGCCAGTTCACGCTCGAAATATCAAACATTTACATAGCGAGAATTTTTGCAAACACGAAAAACCGCAAAACACAAAATTTAGGTAGTAAAAAAACAAGGTGTTGAAAAAGTTTTAAATGAAATTTAATGCAACAAAAAACGAAAAATGCAAATTACAAAAAAAAATTGGAAAGCAACTACAAACTAAATAGTCATAAAATAATACTACTTTAAAAAAACACAATCACAAGGTAGAACATAAATGTTGTGTGAAAGACATTTTGTGCGTACATAAAAATTAGCAGAAAATGATTAAAAAAATAGATCTATAACACATATAGATGTACACTTATTAACGTAGATATTGACTTCAAATTTGGCAATGCATGCATGCGATATGTTGGTGAAGCTTTTTGATAGAAATCAACGATGAAATTTTGATCGCACATCCGACATGTTGCATTTTAGGTATGATAATAATGATTGTCAACGTGTATAATAATAGTATATAGATAGAGATACGCATATACCATATATATATAATGTGAGATGCAGGCGTGCACTTTGTAAAAATAATTTGGAGATTCATTTTAGAGATAGTTAAGTTTCAAATTGAGAAAGGTGCAGGCCCACATCTTTAATATGAACAATCCTCATAGCTACCTTGAGAAACATTCATATTGTAGGGTACAACTACACCCTGTAATACCCTATATACTATCACTGGCTAATTTACCGCTAATACTAACCTAACTTACATTACTACTAAAATCCGCGACATCATCTCTAACAGCGCCAACAGAATTATTTCATATCGTATCGAAAATTATCATCGGTCACATTTAATTTTCATCAAAAAATAAAATCAACTACTGTCCTTTTGCTTATGATATGAAATAGTCCTCTGTTGCATTTACGTAATCTAAATTATTTAACATGTAGTAAATACTTTTTCTATAAACTTACAAAAAAATAACATCGCGGCGAGTTTTACTTCAATGTTTCTTCTATGTCTAACACTCGCTTATCAACATTAAAGCCATTCAATACTGAATTATAATAAGCCTAATTAGGAAATGAACGTGTAAAAAATGAGAACAATCATTAAACGACTGTAAATAATACTATTTACTAAATAACTAACAATACATGATTAATCAAAATAAACGTATTCGTAATGAAAACAATACTACAAATTATACTGATTTGTCGAAAATTCTTATCCTGCCTGAACAGTCTGTAGTAATAAATAAGCGCAGCGTTATTAATAAAAACTAGCTACCACTGTGTTGTTTGCCACCGCACTTTTTAACTTAAATACAGTGGCTGGAATGAATACTGGATAATGTACAAGCGACATTATATGCTCGACTTCGAGAACGACACTCGCAGGTGATTGGACTCGGATAATTGAAAATTGTGCATCTTAATTAGGGCCGCTACCGCCTCGTCCATACTCGGTAATTGGATTAGCGCCATCTTTCTGTCTTTTCTGCAACAAATATTGTGTTTCATTTAACAATAAAGGCTCAATATGATAGGAGATCACAGTCCTGCAAACAGTTGATATGAAATAATGTAGTGAGACAAATCTAGCTTGCAGATGTTGATTTTCAAGTCTTTTTGATATTGTGCAGCCAGCACTAACTTTATTCATTTGATGCAACAAAGGCGGGTAAATTTCAAACATGTCTAGGATGTTTTAGCAGATGTTTGATCTCCCCATCTTATTATTATTATTATTATAATTATTAACACTTCAGCTGTTCGACAAACTAGTAGTTTGATCTATTAAGACACCGGCAAATTGGGCAAGTGTGGTGAATTTCCATCCATCATCCGGGACTCCAGTAGTACCTACTTCGAATTGCCGAAGTTTGATTCTCCCTTTTTTAAGCAGCATAAAGGTCATAACCTTATTTATTTAAACTGTGCCTTGGTTGTTAATGACCGTATGTATATACGTTGGTCATTCAATATTAATTTAAGCTTACATTTTTTGTGTACTTTTATGCCCTTGTTGTATCGTTGCATGTATTTATTGTTGAACCTATCATACATATTTATTACTTGTTAAAGATTTTCTATTGCGTTTATCGATTATATTCCAAAGCTAATTCCGTTACTGTATTGGTTGTCTTGAAACAAAGACTTACAGGAACAGCTGTTCTGATTATTGTTATGTACTTTAGTGTTATAATATGAATATTTTTAAGATACGGAATCGGTTACTTTAATAATTTGGTATGTTGGCTACCAATAATTATTCAGACAAGAAGACCCCCCCCCCCTAGTGCCAGAGCTTTGCAAACTCGTATGGTCCTTCATTTTTTTTTTATTTTTAGTTGGATTTTGGAAGGATTTTGTGCCTGTCTGGCGCCCATCCTGTACCAGTTTGCATTCGCTCAGGATTTTTTCACTGGGAGATCCAACTCTTCTCAGACTATCCGGTCAATCCTGGTTCCTATGCTTAAAAAAGCGTTACAAGGTTTTATTTAAGAATTATAGATAGCCGGAATGCGTCGTGGGACATCCTGTATATAATCCAGACTATAACATGAGGTGCAATGGAGTAGTGAAAATATGGGGTGCCTAGCTATTTTATTTTATTTGATGAATGTAAGCCATTGATGAAAGAACCAATTCCTCTTGAAGTGAAGAAATATTTGTTTTGTGAATTGTAATAAATTTGCCGCCCCTCTTTTTGGTGCTGCCTCATGCTTTAGCCCTCTATGCATTAATCCATCAATCATATTTAATGATTATTATAGTTGGTTTTGAATTAACAGAACAATCATAGATATAAAGGTGGGTAATTACAAACTGTCATTTTTCAGTGTAAAACCAATTCGTTAACACAAAAAAAGGGGGGGTTCCAAGACATGCTTTATTTACCCAAGTTAGAGAAATCAGGAATGTCAAAAGCCAATTTCTTCTGTAAAGAAGTACATTGAAGCAAAATTATGGAAAAGATTGGACAAATTACAATTCAATTAGTCAGGGGTTATGAAAGTAGCATTCCTACTGGTTTTTTTTGTTTTACTACTCCTTATATACCTTCAAATTTTTTTTCACATAATAAAAAACAGTTGAAAAAACACACATGCCTATCATGTACTTGTCTTACACTGTAGTTTTAGCGTTAGTAAATACCTACGCGATAATGTTAAAACCAGAAATCACTTTTTAGTCAGACCCCTAATAAAATAACACAAAAAACAGGTCTATAAAGTTCCCCATAAACAGGTGACGTAAAATAGTTACAGAGGAGTACATAATAATTTTAATAGTTAAAGTTGTTTAGATGTTTTCAACTGCTCTGCGGTGTAGGGAACGTAAACTATAAGTTTGTAATTTTCACTCTAAAACCGCCGTTAAAATTATGAAGATGGCATGTGCATAAAATAGTTTTACCATTATATTACCCGTTATTTATGCGCGTTAATAATTGATTAAAATTACTTACGGGAAAAACTTGAACGCTTTTACATTGAAACCGTTCTTTGCGAAGGCGTCCTTTATGTCATCCTCATTGATCGTTGCGGGAATATTACTCAAATGTAAAGTTGAGGATGGCGGATAGATGTTTTGGTAGTTCTTGGAGCCTGGCTTCTTAAACCTGTGCAACGGACTTTGACTGTAATCCTTGGTTAATCCGGCGTCCGGCTGGCCTTCTTTTGGTAATTGAACAGTTTGATGCTTACTCAACATAACGCGAATATTTTTACCGAAAACCCTCAGTTTATCCATGTGCGTGATTGCTGAAAAAAGATTACGTTATCAAAGCGCGGCGACCTATAATATTGACTGACAAACCTAAATGTGCCTGATGCGGTTCTGCCAGTTGTACCAATGCGGAATCCTTCTTGTTGTACAGGATTTTCACGCGCTGCACGTCCCCATAAACGCCTAGATAGGAAATAGAGTACAAATCAAAATTTAAACCATTAACCAAACTAGAAATAAAACTAAAGGTAATGATTGTATATGTAAAAGATTTGACAAAACACTAACAAGTACAACGAAAAATACATAACATATACATGCAAAACTGAATAAAACAGAAAGTAAAACACAACAAATAAAAATGAAAATAATCTACTATCAGACTTAGGAAGATAAAAATAAAAAAATTAACACAAATATTCTAAGCAGTAAGCTTGTAAAAAAATATGTAATATTTATATTTGATATCAATAATAACTACTAAACTAAACTCGTCATCGTAAAAGACGGATTAGATTAAAAGATAAACTCTGTTATTTTATCTCGCAAGATCCTAAAGGACATCTCAATTTGGACCGTTCCAAAAACACACTTTATTTTAGTATTCTGTTAGTAAATTAAAGAAAGATAAAAGAGCAGAGTTCCTGATGACTAAATGATGTACTTAGTTGACAGTAGCTGTGCACACGTACCAAATAGGGTAAAGAGAGCGTCAGGCGTGACCATCTACGGAAAGAGAAAGATGACAGTAGTATGTAATGGTAGCACATAGAGGGAGAATTGTCATTAAAAATGGCGGCAAAAATTGTTTATAAGAACACCACGTTAGACAAGAACGGCAAAAAAATCAAAATCTAAAGTAGTGTTTGTTAAAAATTCGTAAAATCAGCATTTTTTAATTTGCTAAATACAGTTCACTCCGAAATAGTTTTTTCAAACTTTTAAAAGAAACTTAGTAAGACTGAAAATAAAAAAATGCTAGGTAGAGTTTATACAGCAATTAGTATTTAATACCATATGGATTAGAGAGCTTTATAGGTGAACTGTACAAATATTTGCCTATCCTTTGGTAGTACTCTTAAAAGCGGTCATAAGTAATTTCTGGCTGTTGCACCATTTTGAAAGATGGCTTTGATAAAAGTTACTTATGAATAGAAATTCCCATTATTTGTTCCAAAGTTTTCTCTAATGGATTGGAAGTATAAACTTTTGTTACACTTTTGAAAGGTTGACAAACATTGGGAATTTTTAAGAGAACTTAAAGGATGGACATTTAAAGTCGATAATGCATGCCACACTAAATAACGCCAATGAAGCTTGCACTCAACTTTTGTTCATGTAGAACTCGAAAAAAATTTAAAAAACAATTACCTCCTCGTTTAGGTTGCTAACTAACAAAACGGTCGCTAAAGCCAGTCCGGGATTGGTCAGCCCTCTTAATCCGGGAGCAGCCTGACCTAGAGCGAAGCCGCCGAGAGCGGGAAGAGCACCAGCAACACCGCCGGTGTAAGGTGAGGCTAGCGGTGATGTCAGTCCCGGAATGAAAGGCGATGCTAGTACTCCGGGCGCACCAGCAAGTAGCGAGTCTGAAACGTTTTGTTTGAGTATAAACTAAAGGTTGGGGGATTGTCCTACCTGCTAGCCGTTCTCTGGTAAGTCGTGGTTGTGCGGCCAACAGCAATAAATCAGCACCGAGTCCAGCACCTAATCCACCTCCGAGGGTGGCCAACTGATTGTCGTTGTCACCCGATGGTAGTGTGGGATTTGTAAAATCTCGCGACTTGTCGTTGTTGTACTTAACGTTTAAGGAAGTCATTTTTGAGTAGTCAATTCGAAGTGTACAACAACTGTTGTATATATTTTGTCCGTCTAACGACTGTTTTGCGGTTTGTGCTGACTGCGTGTCCGGGTATTGTATGAGAGCTTGGAATGAATCTGAAAAACACATTCTAGGGCACACTCAAAATGCTACGAGGAAACTTACTATTTTTTGTAAATGTTACAATTTTAAGAACTTTTCCAAAACGCTGAAATATCTGGAAAGAACTAATTAAGAAGAAAAAGAAAAATCGACCTCAAACATACCACATGTAGTATATCTAAACTGATGGGGTAAATCATATGCTCTATAATCACACGTAGAACCGTATTTGGACCACCTTGTATTTCTTGGCCGTTCGTAAGGGCGACCGGAGGTGTAGCCGTTCCCGTTGTCCCTCCGGTAGGTGTGGCAGTAATCGCTTGGGCCGCTTGAAGGGCAGCTTGAGCAGACGCGTTCTGCAATGTAACAGACTACACTTATATTGTATTTCTGAACTTTCCAACTTTGCATTTTCTATCATAAAACTCGCGCCGGAAAATTGAAAGGTAAATGAAAAAGTTTTGATGGGCTCTCAAATTGTGTACACGTAATTAAATAAGTTTTTTATTTGTCTACAATTAGTTTAAAAGTATTTCTTTGTAAACTTATTAGACGCATAAACTTCTCGACAAACAAAATGATATTTAAAGAAGCTTTTTTTCGGAAAAATAAAGTTTTCTGTTGGCGCGAATATCTTTATCAAATGCATCCGAACGTAAACAGAAAAAGCAAACTTATCGACTTAATTTATAATAAATATGAATCTTTCGAAGTGATTACCAAGTGGAGAACTCTGAAAAAATTTGACACATGGCGGGTTATATAAAAAATTGAAAAGCTTTTCGATTTATGCTATAAAAAACGATTATTCCATTTTACTTTCGTTTAAAAAAATTCGAAAGTGCGACTTTGTGAGTGCCGACAGAAGTGACTACTTCTTTCTCTCTCACACTCTGCAGCTCCTTTTTTTGTCGCTGCGCGCTCTCGGGTTCGAACCCGCGTCATCGACAGTTCTAAATCGAAAAATAGCGAGCTTGCCACAAAGTCTTCTTATCAATATCAAAAACACAAAGGATTTTAATACGATAAGTGCTGAAACCCGCTTTAGTAATGCTTTAATAATGTATTTTGTTAAGAATTTAGATAAAGTCAATTTAAGTATGACTAATTACGCTAGCCAAAATTTAATCACTTACTCTCTTGACCCAAGGGTGCTATATAATATAGGATTCCCACCCTACAGACGGACATACGGACGGCCAGACAAAACTATCACATACGGAGAATGTTTTTTTTTCAAAAAATGAGGAGATATGAAGGTTGATGTCGGCGACTTTTATTGACAGAACTGACGCTATTCAAATAATGACAGCCCTAGATGCAGCTGTAACAGGGATGAGATTTTACGCCATGGGTGAACAATAGGACCAGAGGCACCTTCGCTATGGAGAACAGTAGGTGTTGGGAGTCCCTCGCAATGGGTGAAAAGTAGACCCAGTAAGAGTGTTCTTCGATATGAGGAACAGAAGTCGAATGAATTTTTATGGTCATCGTATTTCATTCCTCCGACATCCCTAACTACATGGACGTCGGAGGCGTGCCGCTTATGTTTGCTGTCGGGATTAATTAAAGCAGGCAAAATAAGCTCTACGCGAAACGTCGTATTCGAACGAAATAAAAAATAGCATAGAAAATTCTCCAATCAACAATATAATACATGTGATTTCAAATTTCAAAAAATTCAAAAAAATATAAATTAAAAAAATGTTGAAGATTTTTGAACATTTTTAACATTTTTTTTAATCTCTTTGAACCATTATTGAATTTTTAAAGAAAATTTAATATGCTATTTTTTAGATTAAATATCTACACCAAATTTCAGTTAGATCCGATAACTTTTTTACTGGACCGCGTATAGTTATTTTGAAAGCGACAGATTAACACTATTTCCCACAATGAACAAGTTTTTACTCGCGACTTTATCCGAAAAAACAACATTGTAGATTCGTAAAAGTATTAATCGTACCTATCAGTAATCTGCGCTTGATAAGGAGTGGAACTTTGTCCGACCCTTTAATTGCAAAATTGTGTAAAAGGAAGTCTATAATAGGCGTACTCCGAAAGTCGTGTCAGCTATCGGTTTTGAAAGGACGGCAAGACCTTAAATCAAAATCTGAGATATGACCACAGTGTCCACAGTTAATTAATTGAGAGTAATAGCTAATAATCTACATACCTTCCTAAAGTTCTCCGTCCGCAGTAACGAAGTACACCTACTCTAGGTACTTAGAAACTTCTCAATTATTCTTGAAACTTTTCTTACGAATGAAAATATGTATTCGCGTTTAAAAAGAATGAAAGAAGCGGGTCGCCTTAATTTAATTAAAGGAGAGAGGTTACAAAAATTACTAGAGAAAACTCATTTTGTAAAGTATATTTTATTTAAATTGCTTTGGATATACATTTTTCGTTCCCTTTACAAATTTTAAATGATTTTTAAGTTCGGCATCACTTCTTTTTCTAATAAACGCGCGAATACCGCTCGAAATCGGAATGGTAAAAACGATTTATGTACATGCAATCTTGCAAAATTAATCGAATTCATTATTCCGCCGTTTTTATAAACTCGCGAATATCGCTTACCCTCCGCGTTACCGCTTAATGAAGTTGGGAATTTTTAATCAAATTAAGGAAGGTTATTGCTTCTTCGTGGTTTTCAATTGAGAAATACATGCGTATGTGGGGATAACAATAATTCATAATCCAACTAATTTAGCGCTTCGAAAATTAAAGGGGACATTAAACTGCTCCGTATACTTTGTCAATTAGTCACAAATTCATCAAAAGGATTAACGTAACGCTCCCGTAATTGCGATGTGACCATTGCTTGCAGAACCACCCCTAACTAAACTAATACAGTTGGCCACTGCCGAAAATGACGATAAAAAATTGTATTTAATACCCACATTTCCGATTTGGGTAAACACAACGGGAGGTTTACACTTTTTTGTCGAATTTGTGCCCCGACACCGAAGCAACAAAAACATCCCCATTTCATTAGCACCGTTTATCACCCTCGGTATTGCTTTTCATTAATTTCGAATGGGAAAAAATCAACAATCGAGAAGTAACATCAATAACATTTGTAACATAATCTCCCATTTTGAATTGAAAATTGCATAATAATGAGGCGGATTAATAATCGTCCTTGTACAGTTGCGCTCGTTACGCGATGGCTTACCAGATAAACGATGAAAAAAATCATTGTGTGTACAAATGAACAAATGTAATATCACTTTTGTGGTGGATTTTCTTTCAAATGTGCACGCGACAATTTATATTTAAGACGAATGCCTGGCACCGAGTACAATGCAATTGAAATTGTGTATGTGCACGGAAAACTCATTCAGGCGAAAATTGTGACTAGCGTGTAAGTCCAACGAATTGTGCTGCTACAGTTACCATTTACTTTTTATTTTGAACCGTTAATTTAAGGCCGTGAAGAGGAATCTCGATATAAATTTGGATGGAATACAACGAAATCCGAAAAAACGACTAGCAACAGGTCCACGAGACCGCGCCGTTTTCATCGATTATACTTCGTCTAACGATGTTACAGTTTTCTTTTTATTCTCTTTCTTTCCTGCATTGACTCCTTAGTTCCGAACTTTAAACGACACAATTGGAAAGTAATGTAGGTCAAAAGATGGCGATTAGGTAGGTACACAAATAACGACGCCTAACATCACAATGGAACTTAATATCGTGATTGAAGAGTAGGTCAATCTTCAGGTCTAAGGTTCCCTCATTTCCATTATATTGTATTTAGTTCTTTAGTAATATTGTTAGTGAAGTATACGAATTAAGATATCACCATAACCCCCCCATAAACAATATTTTCAGAAGCTTTCTAGAATTTGGGCTTTTTTGGCATGAAACTTGCAAGTGTAATTTAAAGTAACATTTTTGAAAATAACTGAGATACAAGGTATGTAAATTAACTAATGAGACTAACCCCTGTCATTACTGGTGTGATCCAGAAACAAAAAAAAGTGAATTTTTGGTGAACTGAATGTCATTTCAAAATCCGAGTTCCAGCACTGCTATGACGAGTGGAAGAATCCTCTCCAACGCTGTGTTCCCACAAATACTATTTTCAAAGAGACAGTAATGAATTGTAATTATATTTAAATATAAATATTTAGAGCATCAGTCTCATTGCTCAACTTACACACCTGGGTATCACCGAAAAACTGAAAATGTTAAATTTCGTTGTTATTTTCCATAACTTACACTCGGAAATGCACGGTTCACGTTAGCACTTTCTATGGGCGCCTTTTTCGGAGAATCTGAATATTTTATCAGAATTTCCATAACCCGTTAGATGTAGAAGCTACAGGTTACTACTTTCTTGGTTCTTATGGGCGCCGTATTGGATTTTTACCGGAAATGAAAACAAATTTTCAGTTTTTCGGTAATTTTCAAAGATCTTTCAAAAATTTCAAAAGCGATTTTTACCTGTACCTACTGTATCTCTACAACTGACTTTCTTTTTACTTCCGGTTTCGCACGAAGTACCACTAACCATGGATTTTTGAATAAAACACCCTGTATATTATTGAATTTTTAATCTTCGTTTAGCTGTCATTTGAGATCGTATTAATTTTTTCCAAATAAAATGTTTCAGAGGCTAATGCTGTTTTTTTCAAAGACTTATTGCCCAGCCCCCCTGTACGTGCCTCAAGAACCGTTCGCACCTTGGAACCAGGGTATTTTTTGTGCGCGGCGGAGAAGTTAAAATTTGAATTTGCGTGCAAGCGCGCTTTATCAAAATTATTTATTTTACTTCACCATTATGCAAACCTTCATAATGAAGGGCACAGATTATTTTGTAAAGCAAAATGGAAATAACACATGAGTTCTTTGAGCATCAATCGGAAGCCACCAACGGAAGAGAGGAAATAGCAAAAACAAGAAAAAAAACATCCATCGCTGCTTAGCGACTTATCAGTTGTGCCGCCACTATACAGCGCTTCAAAAACTCTTCGTGAGAACACAAGCAGATAAAAGTCGAAACGTCACAGTGTTGCCACGATCTCACAGACCACAAAAGTTTCGTTCCCTTTTGCGAAAAACCGAGTACATCACGAAAATACGGGATTTGTATTAGTTAAATTTTTCTGCAAAAGTTGCGTTCCGAAAAAATGAGGATCGTCTCTTATTTGAAATCCGGCGAGGTATTAAAGTAAAAATCTGATGGGAGCACGGGATCTTACTGGCATTTTCGAAGAGAACCTATGCGGGTCGAGGACTACTGTTTTCGATCGCGGATTGATTTTTTTAGCTGAACAGGCGGTAAAAAAGAGATCGCGTAAAATAGTAAAACTTCATTATTAACGAGCTCCTTTCTGTCCGTCCGCATGTGTACATGATAACTCGCGAACGGTTTTGAATTTTCTAATTCTGTTTTCAGTATTATGCTTATTAGCACCCAAGGCAAAAGTTATTAAATTTTGAGTTGCCTAGGAGCTTGTTTGCTATATTTGTTACAAGTTTATTAATTACGTGAGTGCCTTCAAAATCCGTTACGAGTTGTCAGCAGAAGTAAAACTATGAATACTTAGCTGGTTTATGCAGAAAAAAAAACTACATTACGTGAAACACGCGATCGGACGGCTGATTTAATATTTAACAGTGAATATTGCTAAGCGTTACCGTATTAATACACAAGCGAACATGTTTTGTTTCGGTGCAAATGCGGATTAAGTTGTTCGCGTTTAAATAAATCGTTACTATGAAAGCGTTTTGGGTCCAAGGTGCAAAACATTCCGTTGCGCCATATTTATAGTGATATGATAAGTTACATAAAAGAAAACTAATTTATCAATCAAAGTTGCGCAATTTCTTTATATGAAGTGCGAACAAAACGGCTACCGGTAAAAATGTTAAAGACAATTAATTCAAGCTTCTGTTTGCTGCTAAAACCCTAAGTTACAAGGGTACATTCTTGACATTTATACATTGAGAAATATCGGTAATTGATTACTGTGAATAACTCAAGGTCATCTTTCGAAATTAATTTTCAACAAACAACCCTATTCAACTGGTAATACAAGAGGTCCATTCGAATTCGTGGTTCAATATTTAGAAAACTTATGAAATCTAGCATGCCGTGTGCCATATGATACAGAAAAGACCTACATCAACTTGTTCAATGCTCGTGTTAAAGATTTACGGTTTCACGATACGATCTACCCATGTTCACAACAGATACCGCGCATCCTGACAGCACACGGCGTGCTAGTTTTTTTAAATATTAAATGACGAATTGCTCCATTTTTTGTATATCGACCATATGCTTATTTGGGTCTAGGACACTACGCCGAATGCCCACATCGCCGACCCGATTTTTGGATGGTCCATATTACAGTGACTTTATAAGGACAGTGGCGACAACTTATCATAATCCGCCATATTGGAGCTAAAAAATTGATTGTAAGATCAATATACCTTGTCATGTCAAATTGTGAGCGTAGAATAATAAATGTCAGTTTCATTTAAGTAAAGATTCTTGTTCAAAACGAACGGCGCAGAAATGATCGTTTAAAGCTTTGCAGAACAACCTATGGGAAAACAAATGCCTCCCAAATTCAAAATGGTATGGGTATATGGAAAACGGTATAATAAGTATGACATATGGTGCAATATCCAAAATGTACATATAAATAATCATTAAATTGTGTTTGACATTTCAGTGTCTTCTGTCACTTCTTGTCCCCTGTCGCGTGTTGCTCCTTCCAGACTTAAAAGTATTTCTTTAGTCTCTTAAATGGAAGACAAAACACGTTGATCTAGTCCACGGAGTACAAGAGATCAATATTCCATGTGCTCCAGCAAACATGAAACCAATTCAAGCGTATTTACGATCACAATTGAATTTGCTGCTAAATTTCGGATAAGCTGCTTCTCTAACCAGTTTTCTATCTAAACTCATTAGGTATTTAGGGCTTCTGAAAAAAATTTTACATCAATTACCAGTCGTAAGGTTAGGCACAGTTTTACATCTAAAAACACTAAGCGGATTACATACCTTATAATATCGTAATAAATCCAAACTATATGCGTCTTTAAAAATCGAGTTTATATAAAACTGGAGACGGAAAACGTAAAATAAAGCAAATACAAGAAGCAAAGTGTAAACTAGTAACATGAAGCCGTGACAATTACAGGTGACACTGTCAAAACAGTATAATTAATAATTATAGCACGGAGTGTACCGCGTCGTTTTGAAGGTTTTCTATTGGCCAGTTTGGAATTTAGCTCCAATATGGCGACCGGAACCAACGACCAATCAAAAACGAGATACCCTGTTGTCGCCACTGTCTCTATAAAGTCACTGTAGTCCATATCGCCGACTAGGGACACTACGCCGATGGACACTACGCCGACAATGCCCACATCGCCGACAAGTGGACAAGGGACACAACGCCGACCATGCCCACATCGCCGACAAGTGTACAAGGGACACAACGCCGACCATGCCCACTTCGCCGACGGACACTACGCCGACCGTGCCCACATCGCCGACAAGTGTATAAGGGACACTAGACCGAACGTGCCCACAACGCCGACTATTCGCAAAAAAAATTACTAGGGACACTACGCCGACAGCGACCACATCGTCGACAATGGAGAAGTTTCCAGCTTTTTGTTATAAATTAATTATGAAAATTTAAGTAAAATGAAACAAAAATGTGATAGAATCAATAAAATTACTCCACAAATCCCAAAGTTACAAGACTAAAGTTGCGATTGGAATAATAATTTCGGGACGTCACTTCACCTAGTTTGCTAAGAGCATGTCTTGAGCATGCGATCAAAAAGAGTGGTATCGCCTATGAATCGCCTTTAAAAATTTTTGTTTATATGGGAAATCGTATTTCCTGGAATTACGTAAAATGACGTCACCGACACTGCCGTTCCGCGCTGAATACCTAAACTTAAATAATATATTTTTCTACAACTGTCAAAAAAACCTGTCATTTTCTGACGGATTTCGAAACGCGAAGTACTAGATTTTTAAACGGTTAATTAATAAGTAAGGTTGCTATTGACAACGTGCGCGAAATCGTCAACAGTGAAAAAAAGTATTTCGCGCACGTGACAAAGTTGAACTTAAACAGCAAATTTAATTAACAATCGGTTCAGTTGTAGAAAAAATATTGTATATAACGCTAGCGCGAAGTTATTTCGCGCATCTGACTGATATTTTGACTTGGCTTCGCCTCGTCAAAATACCTTCAGTCTCAATGCGCGAAATTGAACTTCGCGCTCTTGTTATATAAATAACTATTTTGTCATTTATTTCCGGATTTTGAAATTTCTTTTACTGGTTTATTAGTTTTGATCTATATTTTGATGTCATTAGGCTTAATATAGTAATATCAATTGTCCCTATTTGATAGTTGCTGTGTTTTGATAAACTGAAATTCGTAAATCTTTACACCAGAAGTATAGAAGAATTTATCGCGTTTTTTTTAATTTGAAAAAAAAGGTTGGTTGAACGGTAAAATATCGCGATTCTTAAATTTCACATTTAGTCAAACAAAGCGAACAATAACTAGGGCTGATTGTATAAAGGCTGGTTGAACTTCGCTTGTAGTTAACAACTGGATTAAGGTATAAGAATGGTTAAAATTTGACGTTTTGTCAAACTTCAACCAATTAGGTATCTTAACCCATTGATATAATCCAAACGAGGTTTAATCTGCTTTATACAACCGACCCTTATGCCCGTCAAGAATCAAGACGGGATTCATGAAACTAGATTAGCAAATACGATCTTAAATAAACAACCAGTTATAATCGGTCATTTGCGCATGAATCTACCATTATATCAACTATTGGTGACGTTTTCTGTCAATCCCAGAATTAATCTTCGATCTCGGATCAATCTACGAGTTAGTACGGGCATTAGTGTCCGCTTTACTAACAATGACACTTACTAAAAATCTTATATTGCTTGGCCACCTTGGATTATAAGGTAAGGTGTATCCCATTCTGGTACTTTTAATCAATGATTAACTTTGACCATCGTTTATGTAATTGAGTAACGATTTATTTGTAATGTTTAATGTGTACAAAATATGCTAAACAAGATTAGTTCATATTTTATGAATTTAATGTTCATAAGCACATATTTTAACAAATGAATTACTTTTTACTCCATATTCACATCTTCCCATAGTGGAATACATCCGTTTTTTCTCATAAACTATATTTTTATTTCAATTTGCTACCTAGGTGTAAATATTTTAAGCGTTTTTACACTTACATTGGTATCGTGTTATCAAAAATTGTCAAATCACCGAAATTATCGAGATAAACACAAATTCAAAGGGTGGCACGGTGGTAGAATTCATTATTTTTATTCTTCGCCAATGCAAGTCAGTGCGTATAAAACTAAAGTGTGTAACTTTGTTTCACTGGCGTTTCGTCACAGTATCTGACGTCATGTCATAGCAAAATTAAAGCAGGTCGTAAATTAGTACCTACTTATGAATAATTTGCTACCCCCACAAACAGTAATACACATTTACCTTGTTTGTACTAAAAGAAATTCTTTCTTGGTTTAAAATGCAGTTAGTAATTACCGTAGTATAAGTTCCTATCTACCGAAAAAGGTCAAAAATCTCACTACCTGTAAACAATATTTTACTAAGAGCGGCACCTTCTTTGAACATTAATCCGCAATTCTGTATTTACCTATGATCCTAATACAGATTTTTCTAAGAAAAACCTTCAATTACCTATGCAGATGTTGGGACAACATTTTGATAAAGTCACGATGGAATATACATAATGGAAATACAGAGACCGACAGCAAAGGTTCCCATAGTAAAGGTTGAAAATTCTCACTCTACCTGTAAACAATATTTTACTAAGAGCGGCACCTACTTTAAACATTAATCCGCAATTCCGTATTTACGGGTTTTTCTAAGAAAAACCTGCAACTATGCAGATTTTAAGACAACATTTTGGTAAATTTATGGTAGAGTATAATGGGAATACAGAGACCGACAGGAAATAGCAGGCGCAAATTAGGCAGAGCGTACATTTACAGAAAAGGTTATTTCATTATTGCTCGAGGAATAAGAAAAACGGATTAAAATTTCTAAAACCCTTATGGATATTGAATAGATAATCAGTACATTTTAAGAAATTAGCTGAAGAGGGGTAGCAAATTGAAATAAAAATATATTTTATGAGAAAAAACGGATGTATTCCACTATGAGAAGATGTGAATACGGAGTAAAAAGTAATTCATTAGTTAAAATATGTGCTTATGTTAATATTAAATTCATAAAATATGAACTAATCTTGTTTAGCATATTCTGTACACATTAAACAATAAAAATAAATCTTTATTATATAAACGATGGTCAAAGTTAATCATTGATTAGCACCAGAATGGAATTGCACCGTACCTTATAATCCAAGGTGGCCAAGCAATATAAGATTTTTAGTAAGTGTCATTGTTAGTAAAGCGGACACTAATGCCCGTACTAACTCGTAGATTGATCCGAGATCGAAGATTAATTCTGGGATTGACAGAAAACGTCACCAATAGTTGATATAATGGTAGATTCATGCGCAAATGATCGATTATAACTGGTTGTTTATTTAAGATCGTATTTGCTAATCTAGTTTCATGAATCCCGTCTTGATTCTTGACGGGCATAAGGGTCGGTTGTATAAAGCAGATTAAACCTCGTTTGGATTACATCAATGGGTTAAGATACCTAATTGGTTGAAGTTTGACAAAACGTCAAATTTTAACCATTCTTATACCTTAATCCAGTTGTTAACTACAAGCGAAGTTCAACCAGCCTTTATACAATCAGCCCTAGTTATTGTTCGCTTTGTTTGACTAAATGTGAAATTTAAGAATCGCGATATTCATTAATCTTTTACCGTTCAACCACATGATATTACTTACTATATTAAGCCTAATGACATCAAAGTATAGATCAAAACTAATAAACCAGTAAAAGAAATTTCAAAATCCGGCAATAAATGACTGAGAAATATATTATTTAAGTTTAGGTATTCAGCGCGGAACGGCAGTGTCGGTGACGTCATTTTACGTAATTCCACGAAATACGATTTCCCATACAAACAAAAATTTGTAAAGGCGATTCATAGGCGACTCCACTCTTTTTTGATCGCATGGTCAAGGCATGCTCTTAGCAAACTAGATGAAGTGACGTCTCGAAATTATTTTTCCAATCGCAACTTTAAAGTCTTGTAACTTTGCCATTTGTGGAGGAATTGTCATTATTAATTAATAACAAAAAACTGGAAACTTCTCCATTGTCGACGATGTGGTCGCTGTCGGCGTAGTGTCCCTAGTAATTTTTTTCCGAATAGTCGGCGTTGTGGGCACGTTCGGCCTAGTGTCCCTTGCACACTTGTCGGCGATGTGGGCATGGTCGGCGTAGTGTCCCTTGTACACTTGTCGGCGATGTGGGCACGGTCGGCGTAGTGTCCGTCGGCGAAGTGGGCATGGTCGGCGTTGTGTCCCTTATACACCTGTCGGCGATGTGGGCATGGTCGGCGTTGTGTCCCTTGTCCACTTGTCGGCAATGTGGGCACTGTCGGCGTAGTGTCCGTCGGCGTAGTGTCCCTAGTCGGCGATATGGACCATCCAAAAATCGGGTCGGCGTTGTGGGCATTCGGCGAAGTGTCCCGCCCCCGCTTATTTTATGTTGTCGTACAGCAAATTGATTGCTCTTTTCAGTTATCTTAAAAACAATAGGTACTGCATTTGAAAAACAAAAGTTGCATCAATTTCCGGTTAATCCGAAAACGATGCCGGAAGTTTCAGTGTGCCATCAGAGAAATCGTAATGTCCCATATAAAATTATACTTTCGAATTTCGACAAATAAAAGAGATAATGCTGTATAACAAAAGAAATATTTCTAGCAAATCACTTCATTACATTTTACAGGAAGAATGCGTCGCACCTGCTTTCATTCCCTATCGCCGGTGACTAATCTTTTTATCGCCTTGATGGCGGCGGGAGGCGCCTCTATGTCTGTCTGCGTTTCTAGAATATTCGTGTAAGAACGATACTTTATGGTAGCAATAATGAAAATGTAAAATGTAAACGCAACCTCTATTTGATTAATGTGGCAAGCTGGCTGGTGGTCAAGTATGAGCGATTCTGCACAGATCGGTACAAGGATCTTAACGGATCTTGTTAAGGGCAGAACTGTTTGACTCTTGAGATCCTGATTGACCATCGCTATATAGGATGGAATTAGACTAGGAGAAGAAATACGATGGAACGCTCCACCGGAAGGGGGAGGGGAGGGGCATAGAAGCAACTTAACAGTGATCATCAATCTCAAGTGTAACGGTCCTAGTGGTTACAGGCTACCATTTGCCTCTTCGTAACCCAAGGACCTCTAAAATCTCCCTTTTAAACCACCTCCTGTTCGCCAAGACAAACTGTGTATGGTTGATTGCCTACGTTTCAGGATCACCGGGAGTTGTTCTGGGTAGCTCTAAAGCCGGAGATAACAGGTCACCTCTATTTTAATTAACTAAACCTTGGTATAATACAAGAAATACACTGATTAGAAATATATGTACACAAGTTAAATAAATATTTACACTATACAGAAAACTAAATAAAAATTGTTGAATGCGACCCAATTGGAAATGTCAAAATGTGTCCTTGATATTCCTTGTCTTGTATTTATCTCAATTAATGGCACAGCTATACGGCCGTACACTTTTAACTCACGGACGGTAACTGGGGGAGAGCGCGGTAATTCAACCGACACCTCTAATTCAGGGACAGGTAACTGGAGAGGCTGAGGGCGGTGTTACAACCGCCACTCCGTCATTGTTAGAGCGCGATTCACTCTAACCAGGGAATGGGACTATGGTACTTAGGATCAGGGGAAAGACCTTAAGACCTCCTTTCTACTTTTATAGTGTTTGGAAGGAATTGGGAATGTTATGGTGATGGTAATGGTACTGGTGGGAATGTCAAGGAACATGGCGTCTCCGAAACTACCCGCTCTCCTGATAGAAATTTAGATTAATTCCAGATTCCTACAGGAGTCAAATTAAAAATTAATCTTATTAAATTTCACATCTTTACAAGAAAAAGTGAAGGTAACAAATTACAAAAAGTAAGCTGAGGAAGAGAGACTAAACCCTAAAAGAGAGAACGCAATGGATTCAAGGATCTTAAGCATTGAAGAGAGACTGTTTAGAACGAGGTATTGGGTTTGTCACACAGTCGCCAACAAAGACATAGAGTTGAGGGATAGGACGTCCCACGAGATGGCGAAGAAAATGGCAGCTTCCGTCTTGTACGTAGAAGAAAATGGTGACTGATGATAGCAAACAGTATATTTGAAGAAGAGCAAATTGGACTTAATACGATAAACGGGTACTGAAATTGTAAACCACCGGCGAGATTTGCTGATCGAAACGAGATAAAGGAAACTTTGGACAGAGAACTGCAAATGGCTAGCGAACCGTGGTGATAAGCTAAAATGACGACATTAGCAAGTTATCTACAACTTTAAGAGGGAAGTGATGAGACCTTAAAGAATAACGAAAAGGTTGTGTCCGAGGACGGAAAAACCCCCGTGTACCTCAATAAATGCGATTCACGTACACGTTTTTAGCGAATTTTCAGTAACAAAAAAATAGATATCGTGTCGTCACAATCCTTCGCACGCCACTTTGCGCTAAAAAAATTTAATCCTAGCGAGCTCCTGTTACAATCTTTCAAAATTGAACTAATCGATGGTTTTTACCCACCCTGGAGTATTTGGTGGTTACATAGTTTGGGGAGTTGTTGAATCTTTACAACATTCGTTGGTAAATTATTTCTAAGTGGCTGACTGGTGGTGGGTGATAAATATTGTTATATTATCCTGCATAGAACGACAATTTCAAGTTTTTGTTTTGGTTTGAAGACACACCCTGTCTGACTGACTAACGTTTTGCAGTAATCTTGTTTTCTTGAGCGGCGTAAATCAGTACATATAATGATGAAGCGTATCAAAATATCGTCCATTAATGACTCGTCACAACTGTAAATAAACGCGAAGGTGGAATGAATATCGCCTTTATGGAACAAAATTAGTAAGATTTATACCACACAATGAAATGAGATCGTTAATTTTCGGTAAAATGAATTACATCTGAAAAGAAAATTTACAACAGTTGATGAACGTTCAACTCCCATCATTGTACTCTGATTCAGCAGGTTGTGGATCCCGCTTTTCCATTACGTAAGCTCGAAATTACAACCCCTTCTGTACTAATAAAACACGTTCAGAAATCGGACTTTTTCGGACAGTTTTATTTATACGTGAGCTAGAACTATTACTTGGTGGAGTAACTACAACATCCCCATTTTTTTAATAACAATAGTTGTCAAAACCACCTTCCGAACGCGTATTTCGAGGAACGCTTAACGGTTCATTAAGAGGTAGAAGACAGCAATTAAATGGAAATGTTGCGGCAATCCTCATTAATTCTCTTTGCTCTCTTTCGAACGGATCGGAAAAAGGTTGCACAGAATGTCTTATAAATATAAAGAAAATAAAACACTTCGAAATGACAATTATTTTAAACAGCTCCGAAATATGTCAGATGCAACAAAACGAAAATATCCTTAAATAAAAGGAAAGGAAAAACGCCAAGCCGTCTTGACTAACACACTTTTCTAAAACGAAAAGAGAACGAAGGTGCAAAAAAAAAGAATTACAGTTGCCAACCTGGCGAAATAGGCAATTACGTCGCAATAACATTAGGAGATAATGAATGAACGGACGAGAAACAAAAAGAAGTAAGGAACAGATTTATATATGGAAAATGTACGAGTAGTCTGTGAGCGAGTTATAAATTGCAAGGAGAGAAAAAAGATTGGAAAATTTATCTCACAGTCAAGGATATTTTCGAATCGATTCCAAATCAGATTGAGGGTTTAAAACCATTACCATTACATTTTTGTAATAACCTAATAAATGATTACGAGAACCCGACGCTTCAAGTCACGATTCCTTTCAATAATGGGCAACATTAAAATAATACGAAGGAGGCGATGGCGCTCTGCGAACTCTTTTGTTTTGACAACAAAGAATTCTCACGCGAGATATTCCGAGCATCTGTATCACAAGCACAACAGATTATTTATTATACTTCCATTTTCTTCAATTTTCCCTCAAAGTACTCCGAAATTATGAAATATTTCAATCGCGAATCGAAAGAATTTTACGGTTTTATGGCCACGAATATTAAACATCGTAAATATTTGAAACCCACATTTCTTCTTTGCCCAACAGAACAAATACCATTTTAAATTAAAACCCAAAAGTTTATGGCAGCTATATATGCGATATAATCGCGCGTGTAATGAGGGTGCGAAACACGAAAAATAACAGAAAGTTTCGGTTACACTCGTTAAAAAAACCCCAAAGAACAATGTAAACGTCCACACAAAGTTGACGATAATAGTTGATTAACGGGGAAGGGATTTTCAACATTTTTATCTCCGCCTAAACAAATATGCTTCGTCCGTCTCCTGCCCCTTTTTTTGCGCATTTATAATCCACTAAAACACTTCATACGCCGAATTTACACAAATGCCAAAAAATAATTCAATTAAAATTTCATAACCGCTTTAGAGATGACAGAGGGATTATTTTTTTATCTCCACTATATTTATGTTTCGATGGACGACGGTTGGCGTCAATACTAAATATGAGCTGGTATTGGTAAGTTATACATTCGGAGATTGTAAACGATAACGTGTAATTATGACAATTTATTCTGATCAAGATAAGCGTGTAATGTTCCAATGGAAAAGTTTTGAAGAGCATAAAGGTTATTGTATGTATAAATAAAGGTATATAAAATAAAGCTAAACTTCTAATGGACTGGGTACAAGTCATTTAGCAATCCATCCTTTTTAGCGCATTTTCCAACTTATGTTGGAAGGCGCTATTATGGCCACTTTCTCCGTCCGATGCTTCTAGTAAAGGCGAACATATCGCATATTGTAAACCCTAGGAGTGCGCACGCGCAGACTATACAATCCTAACTTTCTTATTTATAGGGATATTTTTTAAAATTTTAACCAGAGATAGTTGGCAAGCAATATGGAATCATATTGTACAAAGCAGACATGCGCATGCGCAGTCCCCATTTTCTTATTTGTTTCTAGTAAAGAAAGACATAGCGCTGATATGTCCTTTTGGAAAATATTGATCATTTCGGTTAAAGTTACTCGCCTTAGGGTGAAAACCTCATTTTTTCTTCTTTCTGTCTTTATTCGGGCAGAGATAACGTTCACTAAGAGACCAGATCTCCAACCCTGATCCTTAACTTCAAAATACATAACAGTTTAATTACGGAAAATGCACAAAATCTCTGTTCAGTTACGCAAATTTAGTATCTCGACAATGTGGTTATGGATCCCTTAAATCTACAATTTATGTTTATTATTATTTATTCATTTTCGTGCATTTTAAAAAAATGAAATAAGAAATAAGAAAGTAGTAGCCTGTAGCTTCTACATCTAGCGTGTTATAGAAATTTTAATAACAGACTCACATTCTCCGTAAAAAAGTGGCCAATGGAAACAATCCATTTCCGGCCGTTTAAGCGAGGGAAAATGAAAACAAAATTTAACATTGTCAGATTTTTGGTCATATCTCACTTATTTTCAAAGATTTTTCAAAAATTTCACAATGCGTTTTTTTTTGTAACAAAAAGGGGCCACAGCTCTCAGCGTTGCAGAGATCCCGATGGTGAGCCACAGATTTGAACCACCCTGTACAGGGTGAATTAATGATTATGGGGAGTAACTTAATGCCTTGAAGATAAGAGTTTTCGGTAGAGTGCTTTTATATTATGATATGGTTGAATATTTTCCAGATTTTAAAAATATTTTACATTATACAAGGTGTGTGTGTTCACAAAGTGGGGCGCTAAAAACGTATATTTTTTTTAATAGAACGCCGGTATCCGAATACATTATTTAGCGTATTTTTTTAAGAATTAAAAAAAAGTGCTATTGTTTTCGTTTTATCCGTCCGTCCGGACCCACTTCTGCCGTTTTAAACTACTTCTAGGGGAATATCCTGGAATGTCCGGCCGGGCCCCCCCATGAATTATTTCCTGAGATACTGTTTTTGAAAGTAAAACTTGCATAACTTTTACATACGACAACCAATTGGTCTCAGATTTTGCATACGCATGCCTTTAGTGGTGCCAAGTTAAATTTTTGAAAATTGTGTGTGTGTGTGGGGGGGGGGGGACACGTTCTACACTTCATGGTATTCTAATGAAAGATGAAAGGTCTCATCGAAATAAATTGGTTTGTACAAACACTATAACTTTCCTGTGCGACTATTTTTCGAGATCAGTGAGCGACGAGACTTGAGGAGGGGAAAAGAACCGTTTTCTACCAACTACTGCCCCTTCTGTCCTTTTATCAAAGTACAGGGTGGAGGTGAAGGGGGGTTGGTGGAACTAATTTTATCCTTCATGGTACTCTAATGAAAGGTCTCAACGAAAGGAATTAATATCTACCAACTATAGCTCTCCTCCTCGACTTCTTATCGTGATCGGGTATATTCCCTTATACCTCAAGAACAGCTTGTCAGAAGAGGGTACTCACAAAGGGCGATTGGGACATTTGGAAGAAATATATTCATTGGTGAAAACTTTAAGAGCGAATATCTCGAAAACGGTTTGTCAGAGAAAAGTACTGTCAAATACAACATCTGCAGAATATAATGTTGTATGTAAAGAGCCTCCTCTCCTTATAACCCAACCATTTACTAACCTATTTCGGTTTAAAAAAGAGTGACCCGCACCTTTTTTTACGGAAATACACGTTTTGAAGTACCACGAATCTGAATGAAACAAAATCTCGATCGGTGTGTCTGTCTGTACTCTCATTTCTGGCTAAACGAATGAACCGATTGGAACAAAACTTGGTACATATATTCGTAAATATAAAAGGGAGAGTTGAAAAGCTTTTGGGCAGAATCACGCACCCGCAGGTGTGCGAGTGGTATCTGGCTAGTTACAGCAAATTCTTTATTATATGGTTAATATATGAAAAACTTAGTTTTAAAGATGATTCGATTTGTAAGAAAAATTTGACATTCACAAGCGTCAGTTTATTGTCAAAATAATTACTTACATTTTGATTCCAGGCTCTATATCTTTTATCCTGGGTAAAGTAAAAGTCAAATAAATATTATATCAGATATGTTTTCTTTGTTATTTGTTAAAAAAACTTGATAATAAAAAATCTAACTTTTTAAATATATTTTTCATCTTTTAGCTTCTCCAAAAACCTTCAACTTTTGGTAATAATGTCCTATAGCTATCTCTGATAGTTTTCGAAATATCTTGGTTTTTTGGCCGAGCTTAAAGATGACAGAAAAATGGACGGGTGGTCCATTTTGAAAAATAAGATTTTTTATTATGAAGTTTTGTTTTGTAACTTTGTAACAGTCATAAGCTCACGTTGCTTACGTCCCTGCCCTTTGTACAGACCGCCATCGCTACTACCCATCGAACGATTTAGCGAGGTCTTCGGACCGACCCCGTCCGCCTACCGTCGACGGACGCGTGGGAAAGTGGACCGAACTTGATCGGTTGGAGGAAGAAAATGTCTTAACAAATTAATTTTAGCGATTTTTATCTCCCACTCTCAGAGTTGAGATAAACGAAAGATTTTTAAAACCAAATTTATACAGTAGACGCGTCTAATGTCCTCTCTAAAATGATTGAATATCGACTCGATCGAACCGCGAGTTCTCGATATAACTTTTTTTTAAAAACATAAATTTCTCCATTTTATTTTTGAATTTTGTGTCAAATTCTCCGCATAATACACATAATTCGAAAATTGATTTAAAAAAATACTGTTCCATTTCAAAAATTCAACTTTGGTATCAAAATTTACTTTTTGACGCATACTGCCTATTTCGTGCCAAAAAAAGGACAAGAAAAAATTATGATAGACGTGTGCGAGCATTTTTTAAACCCACCACCTGATTTTTAAATGAATTTGTACCATATTTTAGCCGGTCACTGTATAATGTGTATGTTAGTTCATTTAATTGTAAACACACGTAATTCACGCTTTAAATTTTCGTTCTCATGACAATCCTAGCGATCAAAAATGAGGTTTATGATACCTAAAACGGAAAATGCAGCTTCCTTGCAAAACTCGCACGAATTTTATCGTAGTAATCGAATCTATACCGAATTATAGATTGTACTCAAGAGTTGCTTCAGTAACCCCAAAAAACGAGCGATTTTTTTAATAGTGGACCACGCAGTACGGTTAATCAAAACACGAATGTTCTAAAAATCATTACTATATACTAATAAAAATATAAAAATGTAGGAGATATAAAGAAAAAACTTCAAAAATCTTGAAATTATAACACCCTGTAGACCGGTAACGAAGCGTTTGCAGACATATGCTTATATCAACTTTTAGTCAAAATAAAGCTCAAAAACGGCTCGATCGATTTACATGATCTTTTATTTGTTGAATTTGTCTGTAACCCAACTAGCAGAATAAGTATTAAAATATTTGAAAAATTCATGAAAAATAACATTTGAAACAGGTGAGTTAAGTTGAGAGAAAAGGCCGGGAGTTAGAAACCTAACCTTAGGACGAGCAGGCCACAATGGCGCATTTGTGCGAAGTGAGCCGGTTAATTCAAGTTTTAAATTTCATGAAGTGCATTCAAATGTTTTGAGTCCACCGTGGTGATCTCCGGAAATTTCGAGAGCAATTTTAAAGAACCTCAAACTGGCATACATGAAAGATCTACAAAACGAACAATTGGAACTGCGACAGATGCATGTTACTCACTTATGATTGTTGAACGGGCATGTGTCTCCGTTTTTAACATATTCGTATATGAAAGCCTGCTCCATACACCTCGTCTAGAACTAACAATTTCTCTTTGCGAGTGCCTTTTCCGAAACCTCTTCCTCGATGTGTGCACATTTCAAGTTTTACAACTCCTAGAAAGTAATGATCAATAACAATCTAGATTGGGCCCATTGAAACAGAGAGTTTTACAGTTTAACAAAAGTCAGTGCATAAAGTTTGGACGAAATCGGTCAATGTATACCAAAGATCTGTATCTTCTCCCTTGCAAATTTACGCCACCTTTTATCGTTAGTAAGTTTTAACAATAGTCCATTTTATCATTCATCCACAAGTGCGAAAATGCAGTTGACGTAATTTGCTGAAATGAAAAGATTGCCGCAGTTGATTTGCGAAATGAATAAATTTCGCAAAAAAAAAACTCGCCTCGTTTGGTTCATTCATTGTTGAAAAATGTGTAGCGATTTACATGATGCATTTCGCTATTCACATTTGAAATGATAACAGGCGTGCTACCAACTATTCATACTACAAAAGTGATTTTCCGGCGTTTTGTGTTGTCTCCTGCGATTAGCAGCTTTGCTTGGTGTCAACACAATGTTGGCAGCAATTCGCAGCTCGCTCATCAACTTGTATTGTTATGGAAAACGCGAGCTAGTCTAACTTATTACCGCATCACCGTCGACACTAGCGTTACAATTTTCCATTTCTTCGAAAACTTCTTTTCGGCGTTTTTTCTATTTTCAATCAACTAATTCGCTTTAAGAAGTCTGCGGTTGATGACATGAAAAATCGATTTCGGTTATGTGACTGTTGGAAAATTGATGCCGTAACAAAACCAGCTTACAAAGAATTTTATATTTAAATATATGACCTAAGGGCGAATTGTGCCAAACTCAGATAATCTTGCTTGATAATAACAACGAAAACTCTTTACCATGTTGTACAGTTTACATTGTTCCCCGCATTGTGTCAAGGAAATACGCCCCCCGGCGATCAGTATACGTTACAATTGAAATGCCTACTTTTTTACATACACCGAATCAGGCTAATGCCGAATAAATAGTAATTCCGATAAACCCCCTAGGGTATGTTTAAGTAAATAATCGACCGTTCTAAAATTAATCCTATTTCGCGTTGCTAAAAGTATAATGAAGTACATCGCAACGTTAGTATTATTCGCATTACGCTCCCGAGCGGTTCCTATTTTCAGATTTCTGGAACAAGGCCATACCAATTATTGGAATTTAATTACTCGTGCAATAGCGTCAGACGATTTGCATACTGTTGTTGCGATTTCGGCGCAAAATTACGTCACTTCCGTCTCCGGAATTTTCAGTTTACGTTCGATTTTTCGCATGCACTTAATTAGAAATGAAAGTGCTGCTCTACCCAGAATGTAATATTACTAAATAACTTCATCATTTTTACGATATTTCTTGGAATGTCTTTCCATATACAAGTACATATGTGTCATGAGAACGAAGTGATAGTTTTGGGAATAGGTCATTTTGAGCTCACACACTACTATTTCTCACACGTTAAAATATTTATAACAGAAATACCTTACTTCTATGGTGCTAATAGATTTTCACAGTTAAATGGGAAGATTTCATAAAGATATCGAATTCACGACGTTTTACAATACCTCTAATTCTTCATTTCCTGAAGTTGCATCGATCCCTACCATACAGTAATGGTCTTGATTCAAGATTCCCCTAGATCGAAGTTCGTATTCGTGGTATATGTAGTTGCAGGAATTAACAATAGTCTGAAATATGTAATAGTATATTATATACCGCGGGACTGAAGTAGTACTTTTAATCCCGAAGGTAAAGTTTATGGCCCGACCGAAGGGAGGGCCATAATTTACCTGAGGGATTAAGACCACTACTTCAGTCGCAAGGTATATACGATATATTTCGTACTTCCGAAACCGAAACACTTAATATGTATGGAGTTAGAGAACGCGTTCTTTCAAAAAATCGCTGCTTAACAAGTTACCATAGGAACGTTACGTTGGTATGACAATCCCTATGCCATGGTAACAAAAATAATTTGGAAACTGTCATTGCTAGTGTCATAATTTTGGTGGTGGGTGACAAAGGTGTATTTGATATTGATAAAAAGCGGCCAAAGTAGGTAAAGAATTGATACCACCGGAATCCAAAAAACTATATGAGCAGCAGTACGATGCGTTAAGAAGTAGTGCCGCATACAAAATGTGGAACAACCTACTGAAATTGCCTTGTTAGTAATTTCATCCTTCCGGGATTTTCGTCTAATTTTAATCCCGGCGGGACAAAAAGTGACACTTCAGTACTTGTCATAATGGAGTGAAGTTGTTACTTTAGTCCCGGAAGTACGAAAATATATTTGCCTTACGTTTCGCCCAGATTAGCGTTACTGGATTTATACGATTTCAGTTTTCCTTATGTCAAGGTGCATCTTTGTTGCCAGTTCATCGACTTTGGATCACGTAATGTACGCGTACTTTACTGCGCACGATTTCTTTGCTATTTGTAAAACGAAATTAATTTGCCGTCACCAAAATCTTGTGATTTTAAACAACTCATATGCAGCTCCTCCGAAAATGCAATGACCCGAGTACGGTATCACGTATTTCCCAATATTAATGAACTTAGCTTGCTTTGCTTCTTCGTCTTCCGGTCGAATTTTATTTAGGGACCCCGTCCTTCGTCTTGTTCACTCCAAACCGGCCCGCTTGAAATTCTAGTCTTTTATCAATACAATAACACCTCGAACTTCCTTTGAGGTTGAACTTTCACGTTCGCGTTTAATTTTCTTAAAACGCTTATTCTGAATTTTTTCTTTTTGCCATGTGTACTCCCTTCCGCTATTAATTTTTGTAAACGATATGTACGCATGTACGCTTTCGCGTTCGCGATTATAATTTTCTTGCCTATACGTTACGGAGACTTGTCCTTTCCTTTAATCTGTCCAGTTAAAAAAACTGGTACGGACCCAGTTCAAACCCAGACTAGTTTGGATTATCGCAAAGCCCCCGCATTTTAGACGCGCTCCGTTGTCCTCATTGAACCTACTATTCTTATAAAGCGGTACATATTGCTGTATGCTATGGCGTGCGGTCACTACGCCACCCACAGAACATCTGTCCAGCAAGCTCAAAACAAATCAAAGTTGGAATTTTAATTTTTTTTATTTTCCTAGTACACATCCGGCCTCCACTATAATGAAAGATCCCAATACTGACTAATTTCTCAATTTGAAAGAGTCGGTGGCCTCGATCATCTTCCGAAAGTACCAAAGAATTCATTACACAAATTTTGAACCACCTGAAATAAATCTTAAGCGCGAATAGAAACATGTGAAATGAAAACTCTATCTGGGTCGCACTTTCAATTCGAATAAACACACAATTAATTGTTTGACGATGACAAAAATTAAGGATTACTAAACTTATTTGGACATATTTCCCCGCACGCAGGCGGCGACAATTAAAATAAGAAATATTAAATTTCTAATCCAAATAATCTGGTCGTAAAAGGTTTGCGACATTAGGAGCACTTAATACACAAATTCTGACAGCACTTTGCTTTATAACGCAGAATAAGATGACAAACAAAACTGGCTTGGTGAATAAGATGACCAATTTTCGATGGCTGTTCGGACGGTGGAAACTTTTAACTCTTAATAAGAGAACATTAACGAAAAGCCTCGCTGTACTCGACTCGAAAAAACTTTTTCCGTAATCGGACATCAGGCGTTAAACTTCTTACACCACTTTAGTAACCTTGCTTCTCTGCACAAATTGATTACAAAAATGAACTGCGTCCTCAACTTAACAAATACGGACGACTACCGGAAAATTTAGCGTAAAAAAATCTACAGCGCTGCGAGAACCCGTTAAGAACGTCCCCACTTCTAAACAAAAGACACGCAATTGTTTAAAACACCAGCATTTCCTGGAGATTAATTAACTTTTGCCCGATAAACACTCCTTATCACAAATGAATAAATAAAAACCAATTGATCAGATTGTGCCCTACTTGTAGCACATTATCTAAATTGAACAATTACAAAGCGAACAATTCTATAAAGGAAAACAAACACTGAATACAAATTCAAAAGAAACGAATACAGAATATATACAGGAGGGCCCGCCGCCAGGTGTTCTCGTCTAATAAAGCACTTGACATAAAACTTGATGGCACTGATCAACGTTGAGTTGGACTTCCATCCTGAATGCTTCATTTTCTTATGTTTGTCTCTGGTCCCGTCAAGTTATCATCCCCACGCACTTAACATTACTAACAATAAACAATCCATTCGTGGAACTCGTCTTAATGCCAAGAAGACTTGTTTCTCAACCATATAATTTTAGATTATAATGCATTACATTATACAGCGTAAAAAGAGTTTAATGAGAACACATCAACGTCTCCAAAATGCAATAGAATATTAATAGCACTCATCCCCCAAATTAAAATTAATTATTAATGTAAGGGAAAAAGAATTCTTATTTTTTTAAAATCACAATTACGACGCTGCAGGTAAACGGTACAATTACCTTCGAAGAAACAGATTAGAATGCCCATAAAAAATAATTTAGTAAATTAATATCCATTAATATTAATTAACATTATTTTTCGCTTTCAATTTTAATTAATTTTACGAAAGAGCTCGCAAAAAATACAAATCCCTGCTTTTATTTTTTCTTTCGTCGCGTGCAATTTAAGATTCTCTTAAGTGGAGGAGCGTTGGGCTAACCGAAGAAGTTGGCGTGCAATTTACGTTTTTTAAGTACGTGTCGGGAAATTATCTAATTAATGTGGCCGAGTTTCACAACCGATGGATTGTTTCGCTCCCCTTCACCATTTACTTCAAAGCGAATTCTGCAGTTGTTATTGTTTATCAATTAAAATCAACCCCAATATGTGTACACACAGAGTGTAACAATTTAGTAGGTGGTACAGTGGACCAAAACTAGTGTTTTTTTCTAAATAAAGTTTCAGATTCTTTCAATAGCCTCAAAATTTGCGTTTTTTCTTTAATTTTTTCAATAGCCTTAGCACATAGGAAGAAGGAACTAACGGTTTTTAGATTTTCCTTTCTGATTTAACAAAAAAATTCCCAAAATTTCAAACCCGAAAAAATGCATATCCTATTTCTCAAAAATTGTGTACGGTTCTCTTCGAAGATAAGAAACTATACTTTTTTATGTGCGTTATCATTTTCAAAGACTAAATGTGCAAAAACTTCATTTATTGACGAAATTATTTTCGGGAAATTGCAACTACCTAGACAAGCTAAAACGGAATTGTTATCCAACCTTGGTTGTTCCAGCATATAAAATGCATCCCACTCGTCGCCAATGAAGGTATGGAAGAACAAAAAAAAACAATATTCCAAACACTCAGAGTCCCCCCCCCTCCCGCGACTTCATTGAAAAGATGCCTTTCTGATTATATAAAATTCTTTACAAATTTCCACGTGTGGGTGGTAATTAAACATTATGTTTACACGTTGGATACGGGCTTAAGCTATAATGCATTAGTTTGTACTATAATGGACTTTTAAATTTTCGCGAAAATACATTTTCCTATATTTTAAGTCGCATTTAGCAAATATTCTACACATAATAGTATATTATGTATCTAGTTTTATAAACGACACTTTAGACACGAGTTTATGTTAAACACGAGCGTAGCGAGTGTTTAATAACGAGTGTCTAGAGAAGTTTATAAAACGCGTTACATACTATACTTTTTCTACGAGAATTCTGTTGCCGCTTGCGTTATTTCAGAAGGAGCAGCAATAACATTTTTCTCTCTATTATCATTCTCTGTGTCCATTTTTGAAAAACAGGAATTCGCCTTACGATGAATGTCAAAATGACAAACGGCAAACTACCAACTTGATTTAGTCAACTAAATTCAAGCCGTGTGTAATGAAAGTTCGGGTGTGTTATAATGGCCGAAAACACCCGAACGGGCATCTGTCGATTGCAGAGTTTTGAGCAATCGAACGCAACCGTGACCCGTCAAAAGGTAATAAAAGAAACTTTATTGACACCGAGTACTCAGGGTAGTGGGAGCTCCAGGACCTAGCCAAACCCTGCCCAGTTAATTGGTTTCGGACTCTGAGGGACTGTGAACGCTTTGCTTGACCGATAAGTGTAACTCTCGCCAGGAAAGATTGCCGGTCACAGAACACTTGATCCCGATCTACAATCTCTGTTTTTCGTAAGGTGCTAGCGACTTCCGGGTCAGTGTTGAACGAAGACTTTTTGTTCAACATTAGCACGATCCTATTCCAGAAGTCGCTCGCATCTTAATAAACACAAAGATTGTAAATCGACACAAGGTGTGCAGTGACCGGCAATCTTGTTGAAGTTGAAGTAAAATAAACGGTTTTAGTGCAACGTGAGGTATCTTGTTGTTTAAAAAGTTTACACCGTTCGCACATCCACCGATTATTTCTGTCATCGCTATTGAACAAGCTAGTTCGTTTAGCATCTAGTGTGTATGTTATAGAAAAGTGAAGTTCAGAAACTGTCAAAGCTTGTGGATTTAAGTAAGTGCGCCTGTTTGATCGCAAATCTTACTATGACAAGATTATTGGGATTGTAAACAAAGAATTTTATTTTTCGACCGTCTGCGTATGGGGTACTAAGTAAAAACAAGCTTTGTATGCTTCTACTTAATTCATGAATTTTCTTTTAATTTTTATGTCATGTGTTTTGGAATCAAAATTTTCTCATTGTCAATCAATTAATGGCATGTTTATTCGAACCCATTGTGCGACCTAAAGAAGAGTTTTCATGTCAATTTTTCTTCTCGTCTCCAAAAATTATGTCGGGTTTTAATGAAAATTCGGAAAATGACCGAGGCTGTAGTGTGTCTCCCAAATTATTAATTTAAGTCACTATTGGGATGTTTCTTTGTAGTAGATACCTGATGTGTACGAAGAGAAATCACAAAATTCTAAATTTAAAGATTATTTTATTTTGAGCTAGTTGAAGAGGTGTTTTGTTGGTGGTGTATTTAACCGTATACTATTGTACCCAGCATTACTTATTTGATGCCTCAGCAATATATTACGAGGGCTCGTTTTTATATTTCCAGATTGGGCTGTTTTGAATTTTGATGCAATTTTTCATTATGCTGTTTTCATATATGCCTTGGTAGACGAAAAAAACTGTCAATTAATAAAAATGCGACGCCGAAGGTGGAGCATTTTTAGGTTGACAGTTTTTCGTTGTGCCATCGCGCGTTGTATGTACTTATGTATCGAAATGAATACCGGGCTGAGGATGTAAGACAATTAGCTTCGCTAGGATTTTCAGAAACCACAGTTTTCAGAATTTTACACGAGTACCTTGAGATCAGTGATGTTGCGGATATTCGCATCCGCAATTTCGGAACTTCCGCATCGATATTGACATTCGCAGTTGTCAATGCGGATGTTCAAGCGAATGCAGATATAGCAGCCGCGTAGGTCGCATTGCGACAATTAAAGTGATATGAGTGATGGGGGTTGCGAGTGGTACGTGTTTCCTGTAAGGTCGTAACTCAATCATAGCGTGTCGTACAGAACCATAACTAAACAAATTACAACCGTGGTCACTCGGGACCGACGAAAGTGAATTTTATACATAATCAGTAATAACTCGGGAAGAAATTGACTAACCCACAAAATGTTTTGTCGTCCTGGTTTCGGGGCTGTGCTGCACCGTATGAGAAAGAAACCACAACGAAAAAGCTTAAACTGGAGGGCTAGTAGTGGTACAGACGGACAAAGTGAGTACAATAGCGTTCATAAGGAAAATGAGATAAAATTATTATTTGTTAATTGTATTTCCGCAGCCATATGAAGTTTTTTTTTAAATCAAGATCCACCGAAACGGTGTTATGTCTGTATTCAAAAGCAGCGGAACTACATTGAAAAATAAAATTTTTGTTTTGTTTTCATGCCTAGTCCGGGAAGCATACTGACCGACCTTTATGTAAAGGTAGACACGGAGCGTGCGGATGTTCGGGGGTTTTCGGCTCGGCCGCAGCGTTGACTCGATACGGTTCGGTAAATATGCGTCCGGGAATATCAAAACAGCACCTCGTATATCATATTTTTCGAAATTTTTAAAACACATATTTCTACCGTCAGTCATTTTTATTGTACGATATCGGCTGCCTCAGCTACATACAATAAATAAAACAGAATTTCCATGAATCCATGTCCTACTATTCAGTAAAAAATAAGGTTTTTATTGATTTTCATGGCTAAAATAAAAAAAATTGCTGTGGTAGCACAGATACCACCTGCCAATGCGCGATTCTGCCTAAGTATATGAGTACCAAATTTTGTTCCGAACGGTTCAGCCGTTTATCCGGAAATGAGAGTACCTATAGACAGACAGACCGATCGACATCATCGAGATTTTGTTCGATTCGGATTCCTGGTGCTCTAAAACGTGTATTTCCGTCAAAAAAGTGGGGAGTTGTTTTTTACGCGCGGGTGGTAACAAAATATAGGTTGTGAGCTTAATTCGCGATTGTTAAAAAATTCGGGCTAAATACTTTTACAAATGCTCCTACTGGAAGTAAACTGTTGAAGATATCCGGGCCAGGGGGGAAAACTCTCAACACGTCGCCATGGCATAGAAACCGATTTGTATGTAATGTGTGAACAATATTGTAAATTTGTTCATGAACGATTTTGCAAAATACGGTAACCTCATAGGCCGAATAAGCAAACAATGGCAAATGTAATTAACGTTCATAACGGGTTTTGTTGGTTGGTTTAAAACTGGCCTTAAATATGCGACTATTGTTATAAAGCCACCAAACGGATCGCTATAGGCGTTCAAGATTAATAATTAAAGCAATACCGTGGAGTACCACGTATCTGTAACCTTTTAAGGGCGAAATAGAGATAAATAGGGTTCAATGTGGTTACTGTTAAATAACTCATAATACTAATGGATATCAACCACATCCCCTACTGAAAATTCCATTTAGATACATATGAACAAGTCATTAATCCAGATGATATTACATACGTATTTGGATGAACCTCGCAATTTTGGAGATGTTGAAAATATAATTAACAAAGCATCCATTTAAAATTGTTGATAAATTTCGAGCTTAATGGAAAACAACAAAAAACCGTTGCAAAGCAAATTAATGGACATAAAGCACCACCTTGTAGTTCTAAAAAAAATCCACGCGAGTAATTTCGGCTTTCCAATAAAATCAATACTCTACAAGTATTACATACCTACATCATTTGCTTGGCAAGCACCTTAATGATCATACACTTCGTTCGATCGAAAACGTGAAAAATAACACAAAAACGAGGCCCCACCGGAAATCATTATGCTCAACCAATCACATGAATTGTTATAAATTCTTTTCGGGTAAATTACTATCGCGTAATAATCAATATCGTTCATAATTAACGAGTGCAGGGCCATACGCGTAGATATAGGTATGCAATGAAGCTATGTTTTCACAAAGAGTGGAAATTAGGAATTAATGAAATAAAAACATGAAATTACGCGTTGAGAGATTTTCAAAAGTCGAATTTTAATTTGTAAAACAAATATTATCATAATAAATTAGATTATTAAAAATCGTACAAATTGCGTTAGCACTTAAATGAATAATTTAGGCGGCTCGAGAAACAAAATTAATTCGTTTTAATTAAAACGACCTACTGCAGATAGAAGGAATAATTCAAACCAGCGCGAGTTCTAATTTTGTTAAATCAAATATTACCTTCAATTACAATCCGATACAAAATGCCTTCATCTGTATAACATTAAGGTAAACATGCTATACAAATACACTTTAGCTTCCACCAATTAACATCGGCAACGACGCTTTGATTAATTTACGTTACGAAATCTATATCAATAATTGAATAGAAAAATAAATCGACTTACTGCATTCGAATGTGTTTGATCGGTCTTCAGTTCTTTGTGATTTGAATACTGTACGTAAACGGCTCTTCCTCGTAACTGCGCCATACAATTAGCGAAATAATTAACCATAGACGTGGCAGAACCTTCGTCACCCATTTCGAGAAACGCCTGGTTTTTGCCCTTTAAAACTAGAACATTTGTAACCCGACCGAAGGGAATCCCTAGATGGATGATTTCGGCCTCTGTGACATCGTTTGGAATGTTTCGTATGTGAATGACGCGGGATGGTTTTCCTACATTCTGTTCCAGTTTCACCTGAAATGAAAAATTACAACTAATCAGCGCAATAAGAGCATGAAAAAATTCGGAGAGCCGCACACGCCCCAAAACCGCAAACATGTGACATACACCCACGCAACGCCATTTATGTGGTAGGGTGGCAAACGTGCTTATTTTAATTACCAAATCTGCCCTAGCATTCGGCCACACAGCTTAAATGATTCGCTGTTTGTGTATTGCGCTTCAAAATGAGATGTTCTCATTACATTTTTTGTTGTCAAATTGCTTTATCTTCTCTGATCCGCAAACCTGTAGATTCATGTTGTTCAACGAAAAACTACCACATGAGACACACACAGATGATTTTTTGACCTATTTATAATCCTGAATGGTAACTTGTAACTCAGAAAGTAAGCTTGGTAGAAGATCCCAAATCTAATGCGTTGTTGCACTTTATTATAGATTAGCGATGTTTTTTTGGATATTGTCGATATGTATCCCCATTTATTCGCATTTATTTTCGCCACAGGATATTAGTGCCACAAGACATAATAATAAAGCCAGTTTATGAATTTGTTATCGCGTCATCTGTCAAACCACAGCGGCCATTCTTAAGAGTGCGTTAGATTCCAATTTTTTATTAGCGAAACATGTACAACTTGAATGTTTAGATCCTGAATTTAGATAAGTAGCTTTTGTGTTTGTCAATTACCATAATTTTGTTTGCGAACAGAGCTCTCTCAAAATAAGTGGCATTAAAACTTTACTATGGAACAATATGTCTTTACTTCTTTAAAAGAAAGAAGTAAAAAGTGTAACCGTAAATAATTTACGTAAAGCGCATTTCAATTAGGTACCGCATGTAATTTAGACAACTGCAAATTAGTCTAGTATGCAGATAATTTTGACCTGCAAAAGGTGGTGTAAATTTTTCTATTTCGATTTTTAAATGTTCTTATTAACGTACTGTTTTCCGCTCAAAACAGTGCGTTAATGAGACCTATTATAAGCAAGTAATTGTTTAAATATTCCATGCTATATTGTCGTCATAATTGTGGAAACTTGAGCCGTTTACTTGCACGCCACATGTGACGCCAAATCAGCTGTCTCAAGACCATAATAGCTTGTTTACATTTTATTACTTAAATCGAATTATGTTTATGTTTCTCCGAACAATCGCTGATATCGTTTCGCGTAAGACTTTGGGGGTAATTTATAGTTGTATTAGAATATCCATTAAAATCGTATATTATTATTTATTTTAAAGCGATTTTTTCATGAACAACTACAATTTGTTTACATTGTTACGTATAATTTTTGCATCATAAATAAAGCAGAAGATGTATTACCTGCATTTGACAATATTTATTGATATGAAGATATAATTCAGGTAACGTATCGATTTTTATTTTCATGGGATATTTCAAAAATTGCCGCTTTATCTGAGCACAACGTTCCCAAATTTTATTGTCATTAATCTATCCAAATTAAGTTTTGGATATATCAACACCACACAATATATACAGGTATTTGTAAACGAAAAGCAAAAAAGGTTAGTAATGTTTTATTCACTGAATATTGTTGACAGATAAATAAACTTTAAATTGAAAAACAAACAGATGTCAAAGACAACGCATCTGAAAACTAGTCATCAACGACCTTCTACGACTTTCCAGTGCAGAGATCTAGAGACTCGATAAAACGTATTTTATTTTTTTTTAAATGCGTTAAAAATACTGAAAATGTTGGTTCAGTTGTCACTAGTCGTACAAGTCTTTTGCTAAATAAGAAGATATCAACAAATGGAAGTGAGCAGTGCATTTTTAAATAATGTACTTTTGCCTTTGACCTAGAATCCTGGAATGTTTTGCAATAAGTAGCTAATACCTTGAAGATGTGCCAGATGACCTCTTGGGGGGTCCTCACGAATTATTTGCGTAGATGCCGTTTCCGAAAGTAAAACTTTTACATGCGTCAACCAATTTGTCTCAGATTTATGCCTTTAGTGGTGCCAAATGAAACTTTTGAAAATGGGAAGGAGAGGAGATAAAAGCACGTTTTACCCTTCATGGACAAATGAAAGCTCTCACCAAAATTGAATTTGTTTGTACAAATTCTAACTTTCCTCCGCGATTTCTTTTCGAGATCAGTGGATGGGGTGGGGTGGGAGTGTTAGAAATTGGTTTTATATTTCATAGTATTATAATTAAAAGTATCAGGGAAAGGAACTGTTTTCTATCAACTACTGCCGTATACCCTTACCCCGTATCAAAATGGAGAAGAAAAGGGGAAGAACTCGTTTCATCCTTCATGGTACTCTAATGAAAGGTCTCGACGAAAGGAATTAATTTCTACCAACTAAAATCCCTCTCCTCGACCCCTTATCGTTATGGGTTATAATTAATAATAATCGTATTTATAGAATCTCATGGCATAGATTCAGCAAAACGCTGCTCTTCCATCTACACCATGACAAAACAAAGAATATTTTTACAGAGCAAAACAACAAAAGAAAACAAAATTATATTATAATAATTACTTACTAAGTATAGTGAAATGATGAATGAACAGATTGAAAGATAAAAGACAATACGAACAGGAATAATCAACAGCAACAAGAAATCAAATTAAAGAGTAAAATAAAAGGCCAAACAATTGTTTTTTGAACTGACGAGTTGGTAAACTCTTAAGAGGCGACGGCAATGCATTGTACATCACAGCAATGGTGTAGCTAAATGGCCGCTCAAATAGTGCTGTTTTGTGTTGAGGTATAGTTAGTAGCCCTCTATGCCTAAGGTTTAAATTGTGAATGTCAGTCCTAAACCTGATCTTATTGTATAAGTATGGTGGCCGCTTATCAGAAATGATTTCCCATATCTCAAGAAGGAAGGGTACTCACAATGGGCGATTGGCACGTCTGGAAAAAATACAGAGTCCGCCACTGAAGCGGAGATAGGGCTTCCAGCACATACCGCGAAAAACATGTTTGTGTCCTTTGGCCACAATTCATTCGATATATGTGATACAATTGCGCCAACAACAAAAAAGTTTCTCGCGTGGTCAATTATGCTCTGCGCAGACAATTAATGCGCGATTTTGTAGGGTCTATTATATGTATACTAATACCAGGTAAGGCATTTCCCACAAGGCAAAAAATCATTTCTGATAGTTTCTGAAGCTGACAAACCAATTGCAGAAAAGATATTCAACAGCACTAATATATCCATTGTAACTGGTTCCCATTTCCTAGGTGGATACATAGGAACAGGAAAGGAAGATTTCATTAAAAATAATGTAACCAAATGGACGGATATAATCGAGAAGTTAACTTCAATATGCAAAGACTCACCTCAAGCCGCCTACAGTGCTCTAACTAAAGCAGCCCAATTTAAATGGTCTTTTCTACTGCGTGTTATAAAAAATTCAGAAGAATTTTTTGAACCCCTTACTAATGCATTGCATGATCAATTTTTGCCAACACTACTGGGAGGTGAAACATCAAAACTAGAAGCACAGCTCTTTTCCCTTCCCGATCACAAAGGTGGACTTGCTATATCTGACCCTTTCAATACACCAAACCATGCATACCAAACCTCAACACAAGGCTCATCAGTATTATCAACATCTCAGGATATAAATTTTGCTGAACACCACAAGTCTCTATATGTTGCAAAAAGAGAAGGAAATCAACAAAAAGAAATATATGAAAATGAAATACTGGAGATAATTCTAACAAAACTGCCACCAAAACAGAAACGAACAATTGAAAGATCAATAGCAACAAGAAAAAGAAAAAACGGAAATACTGTGGCCCATGTGAGACTCGTCATACAACGTTCACCCTACTTGTAACTTCCACTGATGGGTGTTTTTGCCCCACAATTGACATCTTTTATAAGACACCTGGGTGAGGTCCTTCCTGATCGATGGACCAGACCACTATCTATAGTAATGGGTTGGCTACGTGCTAGAATAAGCGTAGCAATAATCATAGCACCATCATGTGTATCCGTGGTACCCGCCACAAATGGAAGGGTACATATGCCTATGAAGATGGAGTCGCCCTCCCCACTATCCCATAATAATACACATTTATATTTATATTTATTTTTTTAAAGTTATTTTTATATTATCTCATTTATGGCTGTCATTTTTCAAATTAATAATGTAATACGTTGCAAAAATTATATACGCATAATAGATGTATATCATTCTAGTTAAAGACACCGAAAGAGTTATAATGATATTGTTCCTAGAAACAGAAATATGACGGTGGAAATATAGAAACACACGGATTTACTATCGTCGTTATATCTACAAAGACTTTAAACCTTAAAATTCATTATTCCTAGTGTTACTAATAATTAACAAATACTATAATTCAATTCCATGTACGGTTGACCGGCTCTCATTGATTCGTGGATCTATGTTAAACGGATCCAGAGTAAAAAAATAAATAGCGGAGCCGCGCACGAATTTTCCATAAGCCGTAATGTACGAGTATTTAATGTCTCCCAAGCTGACTCCTAAGGTCACGTGACTTTTTCGAGCGCTCCGGCCTGTAAGTATCGTAGGCCCGATCCAATTTTGATACTTAAAGGTGCGTACAGACTTGAGCACGCACGCGAATGAGGCAAGCCGAGGCATTCGGTTCTGCCTCGGGTTGCAAAACGGAATGAAATTTGTTTACGCACGAGGCAAGATGCGCAACTGTGTGCGAAGCTGCTCCAGTCGTGCTCGGGTGCTCGGTACGTTCAAAGATGGATAACGTTGATGTGGCGGTTGCTAGCGCTAGTTTCATTGTAATGTACAGTTTATTAAAAAAAAAGGACAGCAAAAAGAGGCGAAGACATCGATGGTCAATTTTATTGTACGAGTAGTATGTTGCATTCCGCGGATTCCACAAAATTTCTCTTTTCCTATATTCACTAATGAGGCGTATAGTCGTTTCCTGGTCCCACTGCATCGTAAATATTCAATTTAGGTATTGCTGAAATTCACCACACGAGTTCTCAATTGAAATCAAATTTTATTGTTTATGTATGCGAACTTACCTACAGAACTGCTGATGTTTAAATGAAAATTCCCGTTGGAGTGCACGCGCTACGAAAAGACGTCCCCACTGAGCACGAATCTCTTTGATGGACCGACAGCACTTGGCTCGCCCCGAGCACATACGGCGCACAAGGCGAGGCAGATTTTTCTTCCTCATTCTGCCTCGGACCGACGCGCCCACACTAGTATGCTCATTCGTGCTCGGCTTGCCTCATTCGCGTGCGTGCTCAAGTCTGTACGCACCTTAATATGCTCTAACTGCATAACCGCCATGTAGGTCTTCACAAGCCGCCTACTTTCACCCATCAACCTCATCGCAAGTCTTACTTCAAATCATCCATTTCACTGGCGGACTCTGTATATCCATTGATGCTCGCTTACTTTAAGAGCGAATATCTAGAAAACGGTGTATAGGAAGAAGAGTGCTCACAAAGGCAAAATGAATCGTCTGGATGAGACATATACCTACTGATGAGTCGAAACGAATATCTCGCAAACAAAGTTGCAAAGGGCAAATAGAACGGCTAGACGAGGCACATCTACTGATGATGCCAAAACTTTCAGTGCAAATATCTTCAGAACGAAGTGTCGTAGCAAAGTACCTACTCTAAAAGAGCGAAAAGATAGTCTCAACGAGATACATTTCCTGTGAAAACGTAATTGTGAATATCTCAAAAATGTTTGAGAAAAGTACCTACAAAGGAAAAAACAATATTTTCGTACTTCCGAGACTAAAGTGACAACTTCACTACATTATGACAAGTACTGAAGTGTCACTTTTTGTCCCGCCGGGATTAAATTTTACGAAAATCCTGGAAGGATGAAATTACTAACAAAGCAATTTCAGTAGGTTGTTCCACATTTTGTATGCGGCACTATTTCTTAAGGTGGTGTTTACATTGAAGAATTTGGAAATCACTCCCCGCACCGCCCGCAAGATTAGAATAGTGTCGCTATCCACCACAAGATTCCGCGACCTACCATATTCAAACGTAAAAATAAACAGATAAGGCGCAACTGTCGAGATAATAATATACCGAGGACGATCGCTGTAATTTGATATCTGTAATTTATAGAACTGGGTTTTTAGCATTTGTATTCAATTCATATTCAGCTTTCTCGGTTGCTGACGTTTACCGCGATTAATTTCGTTGTATTACCAAGTGCTTTATCTTCCCAAATAAGTAAAAATACCTATTTTCTCTAAAAATAATAAATTGACCTTGTACGAAATTGAATAGGGAATGTCAAAAATTGTCGCAATTTTCTTTGCACCATCGTTTAGGCATGCGCCGTCTTCGGTTAGGAAGTTTCGAAAAATTGGAAAGAATAGTTGTGTCTTTGCTACATCCTATATGAGTATCTAGGATGTAGCACCGAATTCTACTATTTGCGCTTAGATCTCAAAAATTTGAAAATGATATAAGTTCTTAGCGCACCTTAGCAAAAATTTGTAAATAAAGCTGTAAATAATTTGGTAAAAACATTTCGTTCAACAGTGCATTTATTTTAATAATTCCGGGCTGCGGCGTATTCCATTTCATGCTCGCGAGCAAATTTTTGTACTACCTACTAAAGTACTAACCATTTCATTTTTTAAACCTTTATAATTAAATAAATGAGTTAGATTATAGACCTATAATTATAATTCATTGCAACCTCATGAAGGATATCTACGAACCGAAGAACTAGCGAAAATTTTGCAGGATTACATCAACCTCTGTATTATCTAAATCCAAGATTCTATTTCTAAATTGACTATCATGTCATTATAAAACAGTTATTAACGAACTCCTAGCGAGTTTATAATTTTGCGATGTCTGTTCGTCTGTCCGTCCGTCCGTTAGCATGATAAGTCATAAACGAATGGACCGATTACGGTGAAATTTTGCAGGTGGATTCTTTATCAAATTTGTAGATCGGAGTTCATGAATTGGTATGTAGACCAAAAAATAAAGTAGGCCCTTTTGACACCTCCGTTAGTTATGAACCGAATTGCATGAAATTCAATATGCGCATAGCTTTAACCATATAAAACACAATTTCAAAAATTGAGCCTAATCGATCAGCATGCACAGTGCCCTTTGCGCAGGGGCGGACTGGGTACTTACGAACCAGGTGTAATTGCATAGGTTACCGGCCAATTTTTTTGCTTCATTTTAAAGTATTCGTTTCTCAAAAATCAATTAGAATATAGTTTTCTTTAATTGCAGAAGAGAAACGTGTTAATAATTTATTAATGGTGCAAGAAACTAAATACAGCACATACTTATAAATAGTGCTAGAATGTTAATGACGTTAAAAATCAGCGAAAATGCAAAATAAAAATGCAATTACGACAAAATTTCGCAAAAAAGACATAAAAATTTAAAAAGATGAGATTTTAAATAACAAATAAATTTATTGATGAAACTGAATAAGACGCAAAATTTCAGTGGTGGTTCATTTCCACTCTCTGCAGGCCAGTCGTAGAAACTAGGTATGTAAGGTACTGACTCACTTAGGGCATCCTAAAGAAATTTAATCCCTTTTAGTGGGCATTTGTTTGTGGACGACTTAAGCACGTTCCAAGAAAACGTTAACTAGGCATTTAGCTTACAATGGAGGTTCAGTGGTAGAGAGTTGGGCTATAAATCCGGAGGTCGGGTGTTCCAACCTGGGTTGAGGTGAATTTTTCATCTGTGGCAGAGATGAGAATTAGACCTTCTGCAGAGACACCTCTAAAAAGCATTATGCGGGTCACTCTGTAATTGGGCGCAAACCTGTTGAGGGCCCAGAACAAGAGAGAGATAATAAATAAATAAAATAATAAAACGTCTGGCATAAGAACGCATTGACGATAATGCTCTGTTGTAATGTAGGTAATATGAACTTGAGAGAGATATATTCTGTTTGGTTTATTTTTTATTACATATCATGAAATGCGAGTATAGGTACAGGAAATTGAGTTTTCTCGACACAAGTAGGTATATTTAGTGTTCCATCGCGTTAGTGCCGTGAATTTTTATTTCGTAAATTAACAAGTAAAGTCGTTAGATATTTTACATAAATTCGTTTAATTATTAATTATTAAATGTGGTCACTGTGAAAACTGTTATTACTTTGTTGCATTCACAGTTTACCAGGTAAGTAAAAATCACTGATCTCGAAAAAGAGTCGCGCGGGAAAGTTATAGTTTGTACAAACCAATTTATTTTGATGAGACCTTTCATTAGAATACCGTGAAGGGTAGTACATGCCCCCCCCCCCCATTTTCTAAAGCTTAACTTGGCACCACTAAAGGCATGCATATGCATATGACATCACCAATGGATATATTTCTTGCAGACGTCTCAATCGCCCTTTGTGAGTACCCTATTCCGACAATCTGTTCTTGAGGTATAAGGGAATATACCCGAACACGATAAGAGGTCGAGGCTATGGTTTGTAGAAATTAATTTCTGTCGTTGAGCCCTTTCATTAGAGTACCATGAAGGATAAAACTAGTTCCACTCCCCCCCTCTCCACCCAGTACTTTGATTAGAGGACAGAAAGAAGGGCAGTAGTTGGTAGAAAACGGAAAACCGCTCCTTTCGTTGAGACCTTTAATTAGAATACAATGAGAGATAACATTAATTTTTAACACCCCCCTCCCCCTCGGGCCTCGTCGCTCACTGATCTCGAAAAAGAGTCGCACGGGAAAGTTATACTTTGTACAAACCAATTTATTTCGATGAGACCTTTCATTAGAATACCGTGAAGGGTAGTACATGCCCCCCCCCCTCCAATTTTGTACAGTTTAACTTGGCACCACTAAAGGCATGCGTATGCAAAATCTGATACCAATTGGTTATCGTATGTAAAAGATATGCACGCTTTACTTTGAAAAACAGCATCTCAGGAAATAATTCGTATTTCAATAATACAATACAATATCAAATATCAAATTAAAATTCCATGCGTCCTACGTACGAAATTCAAATTACGTACTTTCATTGAATAAAATGTACTTTGCCCTCTAATGACGTGAGCGACCTCCCTCTTATAATTGCTAAACTGTGTAGCATAGAATCGCACCCGATAACGATGAATACATTTGGAGATCATGACGTTGCCGTGACGATGTACCTTGGCTCAATAGATGTCGTCAAGAAATTTTCTTTCCACAAAAACGGCCTTTAGAGTCAACATTTTTGGTTGAAATAACATTCATTCAAATATATTATGTTCAGACATTTGCATGAAACAAAAATTATTTAGCTAATTCCTGTACTTACACTGTTATTTAAGAAATAAGAATCTTAAAAATTAGCCATATTTATCTTCCATTTTTATCCCACACTGATAACAATTTGTTCCAAAATTTACTTCATTCACAAGTTTAAACCTTTAACTACAATCGATCGTTTACAGAAGGTCATTCTTTTACTTCGCAACAAAGTTATTGTGGAAATCGCAATGATACTTTTGTACTAGTTTACCATACATTGTAAACGCCACCTTAAACGCATCGTACTGCTGTTCTTATAGTTTTTAGGATTTCGGTGGTATCAATTCTTTACCTACTTTGGCTGCTTTTTATCAATATCAAATACACCTTTGTCACCCACCACCAAAATTATGACACTAGCAATGACAGTTCCTATGGTAACTTGTTGAGCAGCGATTTTTTGAAAGAACGCGTTCTCTAACTCCATACATATTAAGTGTTTCAGTTTCGGAAGTACGAAAAATATCGTATATACCTTGCGACTGAAGTAGTGTTTTTAATCCCTCAGGTAAATTATGGCCCTCCCTTCGGTCGGGCCATAAACTTTACCTTCGGGATTAAAAGTACTACTTCAGTCCCGCGGTATATAATATACTATTAAGAGAAAAGAACTGACCTAAGTAGGGTACGTTCACTACGGAGCTGTGATACGAGATTGTAGCATAGATGATAGATGAAAGCGTCGAGTATAAGCGCTGATGGGGTGTGCACAACAACGCTGAAATACCCATCAGTCGGTTGCAAAATGTCATATAAAGAAGACGATTATTTCTGTTCGGTGGCCTCAAAATGGTACATTTTACGGAGACATAAGGTTATTTCTAGAGAATATCATGTATGTACATCCAATAAATGCAAAGCGTTCTACATTAGGTGAATATCACCACCTATATGCAGAGTTGCGCCAATATCCTGACCGTTTTTTTGAATATTTACGAATGGGGCCGGAGACGTTTGATTATATTTTGAAAAAAGGTTATGAGCACTTGACACGTATTTACGCGATTTCAGCGCGCAGAAGAATGGTACGATCCATTCATTAAAATACAAGCGAGTATAACAGTGCGGATACTCGATTAACTCACACCTTCACTGTGCACGGGCTCATTTGATTATACCGTATTCATTCTACAAGCGCTTATAAAGCACAGCTATGATCTCAGCTATCATCTAGTATCACAGCGCCGTAGTGCACGTACCCTACTCGCACAAATACTCGTTTGTTTTAACATACTTGTTGCATCCTGTCATTGAATTTATAGATAGTTATAAATTCAATGCATCCTGTAAATATGCGCGGATCTAATATACGAGAACCCGCGGAGAGGAAATTGCGAAACAATCATTGAAACTTCCAATCATATCTTGATCTGTAGTGCAGATATTAAAAAAATGACGAATATCTTGTCTCGTCACGTCCATTTTGTAACATGCACTTCCTAAATGATGCGCTCCTCTAAATGCTTGATAAATGGGTCATTTTTTGTTGACTGTTTGACAGAACGCTCTCAAATGAAGTTAGTGCCTCACTTGTGGCCTTATTAAAAAACTTAAACGTTAAAGTTCGAACGATCAACAGACCTTTAACATAGTTAACGGGTATAATTAAGATAAATTATAGTTTGCGAAAAAAAGGGCTTAGTTAGGAAGCCAAATGCCAAGCTACAAGTAAATAAAAGAACCCTTAAAAACGCTAACGGACGTTTTGACGAAAACTATGAGATATTGCGCGAAATTAAAAAAAAATCCCTTCGAATAAATGGGAAGCTATTTAATAAATTTGATCGAATAAGTACAAAGCGTAGCGTACCTTATCATTTATTTCATTAGGTATTCATCACAACAGACAGCTTAATAAAATGATTAATTAATACGGAAAATTTAAAAAGCATCGATTTCAACAGGAGCGCTCCCATTAAAGAAAAAATGAGCCTTAGTGTAACTGAACGGAACGCCAAAATAAATTTCCAAACTTTTCAGCCATAAATTGATTAACTTTTCTTATTAAAACGTAGCGCGGTACCTCGAAATCCAACAAGTAAAGCAGAAACATTCAAAAATTATTGATAGCGGATTTTGATTTAAATTAATTAAAATGGCGTCTTCGAGGTTGGGAGATGGATTACAAGAGGATAACTGACCTTAATCGATATCTCAGGCCATTTCGATTAAGCAAACACGTTCATAAACGCATGGAAAATTTAGGATCGACACCGAGATTGTCACATCGAACTGTTGAACTATTGCGCTTTTGTGTACGGATAATTAGATACAATTTGCGGCGTTTCCAAATCAATTTTGGGGCAAATTTGATCAAGTAATAATACAGAATGCAAGTCACGCGGAGAAGGGTACTCGATCGAAATGGTAATTTCGTTCGGAGGCACGCATTTTATTCAGACACAATTTTTTCAGTCCAAGTCCAAATTAATTTTTAATTTAATTTTCATTTGTCTTTCAATTTTTTTTCACGGCTCGCTTGTTATGTACACAAAACTTCAGATTTGCCAACAATTGTGTTTCGTCTACCTTCGCGCTGCACGGCGGCTAAAGTAAATATGTAAACACTACGTAAACATGGATATAACTTTTACTATGCGGACGTCGACGTCGCGTAAAGTAAATAAGTGCAGTGAATGACGTAGTTTGTCTTCTATAAAAATAAACAACCGCGCAACGCTCCCGGTTGCGTGAAGTAGAATCAATTATTTAAAGCTCATTTGGGAATGTTTTCCATTCGCCTCATTGGTCTTTTTCCAAATTGATAAGGTGGAAATTTATTTATCATGTATTCTGCCTTCATTCGGGAGTTGCCGTCACAAACTAATTTAATTGTCAATTCGAAATATGTTATGGGAAACGACACAGCCAGGTATATTAATTATTTATTGTCCTCTTAATTATATCAGTGGTCACGCTGGTTTACAAAAAAATCATTTCTAATGTTCACCCATCCTGTTTGAAAAAACAGACCCAGTGACATTAAAGGCCGGTGTCACCTTATTTGAACAATTGAGGAACTATACGACGACTGTTTCGTGCCAACTGCGAAAATCAATTAGCTTCGGTAAAAAGATGTTTAGGCCAGTAAATCAACGTGGAATAATACTGTGTAATTTTCCGCGCCTCCACCGAATGGCATGAAAATTTGGACTTAGGTTCTACTTACCCTCCACTTGAAAGTTGAACTTGAGCCCAGGGTTGCTTTTTATTTTTTAGGGGAAAAAACTACCCCTATTAAAAAAATCGTACAAATGTAAATTAAAGCGGTTAATTGATTCAAATCATCTTTTAAAGAAGTGAATAAATATCAATTAACATTAAACAACGTAACAAGATTTTATCACAGTTTAACCCCTAAATCTTACCTCTAAAATAGTTATAATTAAAACAATGTCATAGAATACTTTGACTCCACTGATTTGCATGGAAATTTGGATTTAGGTTATTCTTACCCTCCACTTCAAAATTGGACTTGCCGTTGGTTGCTGTTTATTTTTTAGGGGTGGAAACTACTCCTATTAATCATATAATTGTAAATTCAAGATTTGGGATTATTTAATTATACAGTAACATTAAATTTAGATTTCTTTGCTATTTTAATTTTTTCCACAAATTTCTACCCTTATAAAAACCAAACCTTGCGAAGAAATTCGAATAGTAATTTTTTTTCTTCATTGATACTATATACATATACAGTAATTTTTTTAAATTAAAATTTATAAACATAAATCAAAGTCTCAATCTGTAATTCTTGATAAAGAAGTTTTTTTAACCCTTATTTTTGAAAGGGTTGTAGTTGAAAGGGCTCGAATGAGTCACTAATGACGAGTGTATGCAAACTTTGCACAGCCATATCTTAATCAATTTTTGTTTTACAGAAAAACAAAAGAAAAGCAAAATGTTCAGAAAAGCAAAAGCTACGTTTTTTATTCTTGTAAATTTTTCGTATCACTAATACTTTTGAAGTTATTTTGAAGAAAAAAGCAATTTTTCAAAATTTCAAAATTATTTTTTTTTCCTTCAAAACTAAATTAAAAAAAAAAAGCACTTTGCACCGGTCAAACTTACAGAATACAGATCATAAAAACAATACATAAATAAAGTAAACTGTAAATCAGTAACGCTTAATTACAATTGAGGTTCTAATTAGGGGGTGATTTCCTCGATTTTTTTTACCAAAAAAAAGGACCAACTTTATTTTGAGCGTAACTCACTTAGTTTTGATGCTAGGAACTTTTCTTAAAAACAAAAAGGAAGGTTTTTTCAAACACTTAAAAAAAGTATTCATATGTTTTCCCCGAAAAGTGCTTCATTTTTTTGTTATTTCACGTTGAAGTACTCCATTTGGAATTTGACGAATGAGAACCTACTTTTCATGAGCTACAACTTTGCTTCTACTGGGTCTACAGACTTCATATATAGACCATTTTGTTTGTTTTTTTATAGGCTATATTTTTGCTAAGAATACTTTTTTCGATACAATACTTACTTTTAGAGTTATTTGCGAAAAACCGTCTGAAAACGTGGTTTTTGAAATGAACAGTTTCACTCGCAAATAACTCGAATACTATTGACCAATTGACTTAGTGAAAAAACTCTATAGAACAAAAGTTGCCCAAGTTCACCTTTGAAGTAGAGGGTAAGAGGAACCTAAATCCAAATTTTTAAGCAAACCCGTCGAGGCGCGAAAAATTACTCGCCAAAACGGTCATTTATTGGCCTAGTTCACTTTCTCATAATCTGGGAGCAACTAATCAATTTCAGTTATGGGTAAGAAAGGATACGTAAATGGAGCAATGTACAGGATCTAACAAGTGGATACGTGAAAGAAAAATTAGGTGATAGAAGAATAAAAAATTCTTCCAAATAGATCAAAGACCCAAAATGTTTCTTTTGGGAAGTATCTTCTTAGGGTCTTTCAAATTCTTTTAATACATCCATCCGGAATGGTCAAATTTGGATGTCTTTCGTTGCTTCAGATCCCTTCAATTTTCTAATTTCAAATGCTGCGGATTCGTCAATTTGCTCCTAAATGTAGGCATCCTTCTCTACTTCCACTGATATTTCAGACTCTCTTAATTTTGTTTGGTAGGTAATTTTCGATGGGATGGTGGTTTTTCAATCTCCTTTTATCAGGTGTCAAATTGCGTCGTAGAATTTTGCCTCAGTAGTCACTGCGTCGTAATAAAGGATTGCATCGTATCATTGCTGGAAGCAGGAAGATCGCATGGTTTCAAAATAAATGTGATGCTGCATCAATCAAACTTCTGTATATATAATACTTTAGGGTTACGTTTGCAAGCCACAAAGTAAGGATTCACGTTAAATCAAGTTAATTCACGTAAATTCAAATTCATTCACGCTAATTCAAATTAATTCACGTTAATTGAAAATAATTCACGCTAATTTAAATTAAATCACGCTAATTCAAATTAATTCACGTTAATTCAAATTAATTCAGAGAGGTGTACACCAAAAATTCAAAGTTGTTTCCCCCTAGCTCGAACAACTTCACTTGAATTTGCTGGGAAGGTTGATATTATTAAACCCAAAATAAGCACAAGGTTTATATTCAAAATTTACTTTCGCGCCTTTTATGCAAAATTATTCGGAGCAAAATAAATTAACCAACCTCATTCTAAATAAAACAGGTTAGAATGTACAAATTTCCCTAAAAAACGAAATATTCGCAATATCACTGATAAAGTTGTATACAAAGATTTAATATGCACGTGTACACGTTGTATTTTTTAAAAGTGGCGCTTGGGTCACTTGTTGGACAGCCCTGCTGTAGAATGTAGATAAAGCCAAATTTTGCGACTAATTTCCGAGTTCAGTAGTTGTTATTCAACAAATTCGACGATTAAATGATTGATTGTAGTGTCATTTTACTGGCAAGTTTTGTATGATATTTTGCCGGAAAACGGAAAAAAACCACTAGTTCAAAAATTACAGCCCTTTGAATTTTTTTTCGACATTGGTTTCTAGTCTATAACTTTTTATTTAGAAGTCTGATCGAAAAAGAACGAATTGTTTTGGATTCTATGCGAAGTATTCGAATACTTCTCAAAGTATTCAAATACTTTGCGAAGTATTCGAATACTAAATATTTGTGAAAGTATTTGAGTTACAAATACCAATACTGCTTCCATAAAAGTATTTAATTACAAAGTATTTGAATACTTTAAAGGATTTGAATACTAAAAACTATTTACAAAATCGAATACTGCCCAGCTCTGTTCATAACTATGTTTATTCTCCAAGCTATGTTTTTTATACGTCCAAACGAGTACTTCTTAACCCTTTTCGCCCGTTGAGATCAAAGCTACAATTGAAAACTAATAATAAACAAAAATTGACGAACACCCTAGAAAAAGGTGACAATAACTTTAGTCTATCTATCTTCAAGCACAAATCGACTTTTGACAGAAATACACGTTTTGAAGCACCAGGAACCCGAAGCAAACAAAATCTCGATTATGTCGATCGGTTTGGCAGTCGGTCTGTACTCTCATTTCCGGCTAACCGGCTGAGCTAAATTTGCTAAATTGTATTCTTAAGACTTAAAAGGGCACAATCGCGCATGCGCAGGTGTGTGGGACGTGGGTGGTATCTGTGCTAGCCTTTTCATATAAAACTGTCAGTTTTGACAGATCTGGTTAAGTGACAAGAAGCAGGAAACGTAGTCAGGTAAAGTGTTACTGCTACTGTCATGGAAACTAAACTTCCTGACATGAGGTGAGCATGTAAATGAAGCTTTCATGTCGATTACGGCTAATATTAGCCAGTGACAAACAGAAATCGTTTGTGGCTGTGACTATGACAGGTCGGCTCGTCATCTCAAGACTCGTTCAACACAAGAATTTCTTTACAAAATTGATACCTGGATAACTATTACTAAATTTTGTTGTTAAACGAACTCCCTCCCATATTTACTCTGTCCCAACGTGGAAGTGACAAAACCTCTGTCCAAAAAGGGATTAGGTCAGTTACGATTATTGGCCAAAGAGAAGATCAGTATCAGAGCACTTATAGAAACAATTTCCAGTTGAAGAAGAGCGGAAGATAAATATTACCGGAAAGACCGCGGATCAACCACAAGCCTTCGCCAGGCCTTTACGCACCACCAAGAATCCCAGTATACGTTAGTTCTGCATCAATACTACGGTGCGGAGTATTCAGAAGCGATGTAAGCACTTGTGGAGGAAGAAATTTACGCAACTCAGTCGGAGTCAACTCGAGCGTGATTCACTTGTTTGTAAAGATGTTATAAGGACGGAATTATTTTGTGCTGTAGTCCGTCGCGTAGTTAAAATTTTTGTGTAGTAGTCTTATTACCTGACATTTAAACTGTTTTAAATTGAATACCTACCAAGGCCAAGCTTTATTTAAACTAGGGAGGATCAACGCAGCCGAATTTTGCAATGTATTACTATTTGTACTGTTTGTCGTTCGATTTTGATATGACCTTGCTCTTTAATGACAAAAGAGAAAATGTTCATTCCCAACTACAATCGACTAGATTTATTTCATTTATTCATATCAGGGCCTCACCCTCATTTAGTAACTTCTTTCACAGGGGCAATTAAGAGAAGGTTAAGAAATTCAACCAGATCAAGTTGAGGTATCCGATTACATAGAAAAAATCCAATCTCAGAGATAAAAACAAGCATGCCGTTGCATACTGAAATTCATTTCGTCACTGGATTTTACATCTGCCGTTTCAAAAATTTGCTTTTGAATTCGTATTTTGATAAGCATAGAGAAATTTAAGCATATATCGCTTCACAGCGAACGTGAACCAAAGTATGTCTGGTGATAAAAGCGATAGCAAGAAACGTATTGGGGAAAGCTACCGCGGTTGCCACGATCTCTTGAGCCCTGACGTTCCGTTCTGTTTAAAGCCGAGCGCATGTGAAGAAATTCTAAGCTGGTTTTCGCGAGCACGTATTACGTTAGGCACGCAAAAATTAGTTCTTGGAGAAGTGACGAGTGAGTGTCAGTACCAATTTGGATACGCTAATCTATCATTATGCGTGTTGGTTTATTTCGCGTCAATACAAAAGGTTTCCGTTTTAACGTCAGGAGCACCACGTATTAAAATCGGTGTTTGAAACAATTGTTTAGCTGGGTTGCAGGAAATATCCTCGCGTATATCTGAATATTCGTGGTTCGATTTCAAGAACCAGAACGCGGAATTCATTAAATAAAATCCATTTGAGTCGCAGTAAACATTAACAGTTTTAACTTCGAGTAACAACCATTAAGTGGCAATACCTCCTGCATTTCGACTACGTCGTGGAGAAATGTTTACAACAAATTGGGATTTGTCAAAAATTGTGGGTTACCTGCAATTTTATACGTGTGCGAATGCTGTGTATTGCGGGCTTAGACCATATAGTACATGGACTGCTATTCGCTCTATGCTTTCAATACAAAATGGGTGGTCACGGATAGGGGGCGCTGTAGTCGTGGGTATGTTACAGTGACTTTATAAGGACAGTGGCGACAACTTATCATAATCCGCCATATTGGAGCTAAAAAATTGATTGTAAGATCAATATACCTTGTCATGTCAAATTGTGAGCGTAGAATAATAAATGTCAGTTTCATTTAAGTAAAGATTCTTGTTCAAAACGAACGGCGCAGAAATGACCGTTTAAAGCTTTGCAGAACAACCTATGGGAAAACAAATGCCTCCCAAATTCAAAAAGGTATGGGTATATGGAAAACAGTATAATAAGTATGAAATATGGTGCAATATCCAAAATGTACATATAAATAATCATTAAATTGTGTTTGACATTTCAGTGTCTTCTGTCACTTCTTGTCCCCTGTCGCGTGTGGCTCCTTCCGGACTTAAAAGTATTTCTTTAGTCTCTTAAATGGAAGACAAAACACGTTGATCTAGTCCACGGAGTACAAGAGATCAATATTCCATGTGCTCCAGCAAACATGAAACCAATTCAAACGTATTTACGATCACAAATGAATTTGCTGCTAAATTTCGGATAAGCTGCTTCTCTAACCAGTTTTCTATCTAAACTCATTAGGTATTTAGGGCTCCTGAAAAAAATTTTACATCAATTACCAGTCGTAAGGTTAGGCACAGTTTTACATCTAAAAACACTAAGCGAATTACATACACTTTATTCCGTATAACTTCCGTTGCACGTCATCATTTTCTGTGACGTAATTACTATGCAATAATGCCAAATCTAGTTTTGAGCGATTTAGGTTATGTCACTTGTCAACAAGACAGTGCATTCTTTGTGTGAACAATCCACACCTTAAATAAAATAAAAATAATTTTTATTATTCATTTCGTTAATTGGAACCACAATATACATACAATATACCTTAATAACTTATGAACTGTACAAATGTAGCATCTCTTTTACAGAGAAAGTACTAAATATAAAATTTTACAGGTAATGTGATGTGATGGATGATATTCAAATTAATCAGAATCATCGGAACTGCTTTCGTGTTCAAAGTTTATAGTAGCAACGTTTTCAAGATCTAATTGCTTTTCTCTTTCGTACCACTCGTGTATTACAGTTTCCGGATCCTTAACTGAATTGCGCCACGTTTCGGAAGTTATCGATTGTAGTGATTCTTGTCACATGTTTATGCAATTTTCAATGCTTCGTCCATCTCTACCAATGTGTCGATTGTAGTAATTTTTCGCTATGCAGTGGTTACCTGCCAAAAAAACGTTACTTTACGTTATTATTTAGTATAGGCAAAATAACGTTTTCTACAGATAACCTGCATTTTAATTTAACGTTAGTTTAATTGTCAGATAATCCATTACCACTTGATCTATTTAATTTTAATCAAATGCCACCCTTGATTAGTTAAAATTTGATTTAAAAAATTCCAATGGCTTTTAGTTGTTGCAATTTCTATATCACTTAGTACGACATTTTCGCATAAAACTGGTCGTGTGTCTCGTTATGAATTGACAATGTTTCGCTTAAACCCCTGCTTAAACCCCTTCGAAATTTATTTGCACTTCTCTCGTAAATTACAGTGTCTCGTCTCGCTAAACAGGTCTAAAGGACTAAACAAAACACATCTTTTACTTTTTGCGTCATAAAATCGTTTCCGAAGCTGTGGCGGATATTAAACGAAAAGCGCCCCCTCCCGATCTTCATCGTGTCTTATACATGGGAAGCAGGAAACTTTGGCCATTGTCTATTGTTTAGTTTATGATTTTATCTTCAGTTTCTTTTATGCGAACTAATACAATGTGCTTGCAAGATCGTTGCCATCTTAGTTTTCTTAAGCGGGAAAAGTTTTCATTAAATACTGCATAAAAAGTTTGTAGCGCGGTGTACGCTTTACTTTTAAAATAACTTGAAAATTGCGAAACTCTTCAAAACCTACCCTTACTCCTTTTCATTATCGGAACTGCAAAAATTAACAATCGACTTGCAAACAAAACTTTGAAAACAATGTGTGAGTTGTATAAGGATAATGAGAAGGTTGTACACGATGCGGAAAGTGATTTTCCTAAAAATTCCGATTAAAAATGACTCGCAGCCGATACTACTCAAGTAGTAGGTTATAGTTTTCAATTAAGAAGTTTAACGTAGTTAGCGTTGATTCTATTAGCAAATTGTGTTCAAAGCAAAATCTCAGTTCTGCAAACTAGCGCGGAATCTCTCTAAACAGAATTTACTCAAGTGTGTTGTAGCAGCAAGTTGCACTTTGAATCTTCATCTTGGTCATTGAAAGTCTCTTGGACGAATGCAGGAAAACGTACACCGACTTTAATATTTTAAATTGAAACGTTTATAAATAAATCTCATTTATATTTATAGCGAAGTTTGCAACTGAAAATTTGACGGGCTTTGCCTAATTTTTATTTGAGAATAAGACATCTGTCAGTATTCGTGCGCTCTCAAATTCCACGATCAACAAGTTTGCTCATTAGCTTTGAAATGCAGTGGCATGCGTGGCAGCCAAGATTGTGTCACTAAAATAAATGTATCACTTGCTAGAGGAGGTATCATTTTCGACATTCAAGCGAGAGATGAGAACGCGCGACTCAAATTTCTATCATCTTAGTAGCCAACATTAACACTTCGTATATCAAACATTGAGTGGGCGTCTCATTGTATTTGTACTGTGTTTCATGATCCATTTGGGCACCGGCCAAAAAAAAATCGAAATTTTCTAATCTGCGTTACATTACAAATAGCATGCCGAGTTGATTATTATACGGGATACTAACACGAATAGATTTCTGAGAAGTGGTACATATAAGTAAAATATTTTCCAGCTATACCGGAAATAAGATTCTTTTTATAAGGAAAACATAGTCCCATTATTTTCAGGATTTGCTTTAAAAAAAGTTGTCAAAAAAGTATACAAGTCGCTTACGAATGTCAAATTTAGCAATTTTGGGAAATGTGAAAATGTAATTTATTCTCAATCTACACAGGAAAATAAGAACAATGTTTAATCTAAAGCTGCGTATACATTATCCGAACCGAACGTGTAATGTAATGCTCGTTCGTGGTTCGTTCACGTGTAAAAGAACAAGCACGAACGCGTTATTGCGTATTCGTTTTGTGAACCGACCGATTCAACTACACGAATTTGTTACATTACATGTTACATTACACGTTCGGTTCGGATAATGTATACGCAGCTTAATATGAAGGGATTTTGTAGCAAATGAAACGAAACGAATTTATTGTTGATCCGAATCAGCTAAGTAAGTGCTTTTGTAACGATTTATTTTCTTCATTACGGCGCATTATTATTATTATGTACGGTTTACTACTAGTCACAGAACCCCCGTAGCATTTGAAGTAGTGGTAGAACGATACCGATATTGATATCGGTATATCGGCATATCGGCAATTGTTGCCGATTATCGGTATCGTATCGTATCGGCAAGGTAATTGCGCCGATATATCGGCAAACAATTTTTTTAGCTGTTTTAACTCTTCAGTGCATAAATGAAATACTTTATTAAAGAAAATAAAATGTTTTATTTTAAAGTTAACATTTTTACTAAAAAAGTTAAAGAAAACAACAACAAATATACCTAATATAGCAGGTTCTAAATACAGTATATACTTAATACTTAAAATTTAACTTTTTGATATTATGATGCAAAAACACTAACATTTCAGCCCTATCTGCATTTAGTCTATTAAAGGTCTTCCCCGAAATCCGAAATGTTACTCACTTCACTATTATTATTATAGTTACGAACGTTTCCTCGCATCGGAATTATAAAACGGGACTTCCCCGGTTTTTTCTTCGGTCATGTATAAATCTATAAATAGAATAGATGACGCAATGCCAAACGTTTCCTTGCAACTGCAACGGAATAATTATAAATCGGGACTTCCCCGGTTTTTGCTTGACCGTGTCTAAATAGTAACGCCATCTATTGTTTGCCGATACGATACGATACGATATATCGGCATGTAAATATCGGTATCGTTCTATCACTAATTTGAAGCAATTTGATAGATGGCTCCACTTATTGCTATAATTTAGCAACGCAATTTTCAGCGCAGAGATGACAGCGCCTTGATTTTTGGGAGTTATTTTGTAAGCCGGAAGTACACGTGAATTAAACAGTTGAAAGCCTAAGGTAGGACGCATGGAATTCTAATTGCGATCTTCCGAATACATATTGATCTCTGGTGATTGAATTCATAATTTGGTAATTCCGAAGTGATTATTTAGACGAAATGTGCCGTGCTCCTAGTGGAGGTTATACATATGCGTTTTTACCCTTCTGCCGTAAGTACCGTTACATTTCGGCTGTAGTTGATGTACCGAAAAAAGAGCAAAATTGTACACAGTTATCGGGTCCATGTTTCTAATAGAATATTATATAACGCGGGACTGAAGTAGTAGTTTTAATCCCGAAGGTAAAGTTTATGATCCGACCGCAGAGATGGAATCAAAAAAGTCGTTCAGTATTTTGAAGCACCCTGTATGGATATCAAATGATTACAATAATTTCAATAATAGAGTTAAGTCATTCGTTTATGCATGCTCACGTCCGATTAAAGCGTAAGTGAGAGGAAGATACTATTTAGAGCGCTCCGTGAAGTTAAGAGAACATTGACGGCACAAATATCGAGACTCTAGGTGGATTGGTTAATGCTGCAGGTGTGCCGGTTTGTGCCAGTGTGTTTTTATCAGCTTTGTTTCTTCAATAAGTGCCGTTAGTGCCATGTTGTACCTAATGCAAAATAATTGAAGTGACAATTACCATCTGTCTGTGATGTACGTACTTAGCCATTTCCTACATTAGGTCTCGAAATTATAAAGAGCTCAGGGGATAACTGTTATATTATTGCTATATATTGCTATTATGTCTAGGTTCGCCATGTATTTTGGCTAGTGAGACAAAACAAGTTCACGAAGTAAAAAAAAAATTATCGGATCTGATCTCATTTGTTTAGTGAAACACCCTGTATATTTTAATCTAAAGGATATATGTAGTATATTAAATATTCTTTTCCAAAAATACAGGATGTTTCTTAATAACACGCTATTATTTAAGTGATTTTTGAACCCATTAGAAGAAAAAAACTTCCTATGAACCTATGCTCAAAACGTCGTAACTTTAGAGATACAGGGTGTTAAAGTTTTAAGAAAACAATATATTTTTTTCTTTTTCATGCATTCCACTTTAAATAACTATTATGAAATTTTGTGTCCTACCGTTTTGGTTTTCTGCGAATAACCGATTGTGAGCGCCATCTTGGTAAGGTGGCGGCACCGACGGCAGTTTCGAATTGTGCATTTGGTGAATTTTAGTTCTACGCACCCAAACCTATAAAATTTCAAAACTTCCCGTGTTATTTCCAGGTAAAAATCCCGAAATGTGTGCCGCCGATGTTCTACTAGCTTCCATTACATTCACCATTTTCTATCTTTATAAAACGTGAACAACGTACAATCTGTTCTTCGTAAGCGTAATTGGGGAATGGAGTCTTTACAACCGATGTTAGAACTTTTATATTCACAATGCGCCCCCCTTGAAAAGTTTTCCAGGATCCGCCACTGTCACGGGCCCTATTTTTGGTATTCAATTTGGTCAGTTATATCACGTATTATTGCTTTTTTGTTTATTTTTAACAGCAATTACATATTTGGTTGATATCCCACCCATATGTATGAGCCAAAAGATGAAGTACATGTACATGTATGAAATAACCTGATCAAATCGGGTCAAATTTTAATGTTAGTGACGCTTTTTTCAATGTTACGTTCTTTTCGCTCTAATTCAATGTAGTATTCTTACTCTCGTTTTTATTTAAATTCTTACGCTATCTAGGTGTTTCGTTTGTGACCCACTAGTTTTAGATTTAAGATAATTCCTGTAGTAAATTTGTTATTAAGCTTAGTATAGGTTTCTTTTGCGATGTTCTTTGTTTCGCCGACGGAGATCGTGTAGTTTTCTTTAATTTCTTTCGGCACAAAAAACTTCTTTGTACAAAGACGAGATTCGATCATTACTTGTAGAACTGGTAGAACATACACTCAATTACAGTTACTCGACAATGTTTGTCAACCTTTTGGGATTTTTATTGGTGCTGTATAAAGTGCAGTTTACCTTATGTGATTTTGCTTACGATGTCTTTTGCGAGTTGTCATGTTTTCGGATTCGGGTCCGATAATATTTATTCGTAATTGTTGGTAGCAAATCGTATAATGAAAACAGAAACCCCGAAAACAAGCCCTAACAAAAGTCGCATAATCGTACCAAAAATCATACGGGAAATCGTAAGCAAAATAACGTAAACTGCACTTATGTTAAGTAATGTTTTCTCTTGTTGACGCATTTGCGGATATATTGCAAGTATTAACGAACCGTTTGGGGCCTTACCCGTGTAAATTGCTTCGATATCTCTGATTTTACTTACACTGCCTGTGCCTGAAAAATATATTTATCGAAGTTTTTGAAGGTACAGGAGCCAATACCTACCATTTTTTAGTTACGCTATTTGTTTTACTCCGACGATTGTAAGGACAATCCGTCGTCGATCAACGTTTTTATAACCGCTTGCCTCCGTGTCATACGTTAGCATTGTTTACGTAATATTTTATGTGCCGCGCTATTCACTGTCCCTTTTATTTGTTTGTCGAAAAGGCTGAACGTGCCCTTCTGAATTCAGACGGCCGCTACAACCAGAATTCAAAGGTAATTTCGTCGACTCCTTGACATAACGTTTGATTACATACTTTCGACATAATCGAATCGTAATTGTAATTTTGTTACTTTTGTCCCAAGTTAACGTAACGAACACGTGCATTTAATTTCAGGAATGTTGGAATTCGCAACATTTTCTTTGAATAATGAATTTAAAAGGTATAATTCTATTCGAGAGGACATCGTTTACGATAAAATGCTGCCACCAATATTTTTAACCTTTCAATTGGTAAATGAAGGACTTTCTACGATATGTAATAATTTCAATAAGTGAAATGCTTTAACCAGTAACCGTTTGCATTTTTCAACAGTGATATTTATGCAATGAGATAACATGGTTAAATCAAGTTGTTGATATTCAACGAATATTTGAATTATTTAAGATTGCTAACTGTTCAGACCTTAAAAATTACCAGTCGAATATTCGGATTTGGTACATGTCCCCTTTTTTTTGCAAAAACCGCATGAGAGTATTGCTATAGATCCAATGTGAGGGAGAGTGGCAAAATTATTACAATGTAGCTAAAAAATAATGGGAAAGAACTTGGGACGTATACGTCTAATGAATCCGATGTTACAGACTTTGGTACATACATTTTTTAATTTCAATACATGTAGAATGTTTGAAATGTCTGGAAAATACGATATCTGAAACGTGCTTTGAAGATTTTTAATTATTAAATATTTCACAAGGGCACAACCTTCCACCCAGAAATGAAAAATTATTAATGAAACCCTGTTTCGACTACGTTTTCATATTTCTACGTCTACAACATATCTACACTCTCAAAAGGGAGAACTGGAGAAAGATTTATTTTATATAATTCACCATTTCTTGTATATGTACTCCACGTTCTTATAGAAATTGAAATTTGCTTACTCGTCTACTACCCTCAGGATTAATTAAATCAATTTTAACTCCTCCTTTCGTTATTATTATAAACATATAAACAATACAATCGCTTGGATTACGGCTGTGTTCCAATCGGACGTAAATCCAGGGTTAAACAAGCTAAATTACGTTCGTGCCGTTCACGTACTGAACATGGGCCGCCCCACTCGATTTTCCCATAAAAATTGCGTTTATCCAAATAGAGGATGAGAATCAGTTCCTGCATTCTTGATATTCTCGTCTCCCACGCTATCTTTCATTATCAACGAATGCAGCTGCAAGTACATTTATTATTTCTTCGCATACAACCGCTACTTTTAACTTAGTTTATTATGCGGTAAGGGGAACTTGCAATTTTCCTCTGAAGATCTCTAAATTAATGAAATGGGAGTAATAAATTACACGAGGTTCTTGTCTACAAGGAAAATATTTCACGAGCTACGCCTCTCTCCTACGACCGATACCGCCGGGCATTTGTTTCTTTTTCGAAACGTTAACGTGCGCAAAAAAACAAATTTCATAAGGATTAATTGATTTTTTTTAGATGGAAGATGTGACAAAAACACGGCAGCGGAAAACCGTCGAAGGAAATAACACGTTGATTTTGGCAATCTTTATAGATAACGCGAGAGGAAAGCCTTATTTTTCTGAAAGGCGAACTTAATTAAAAGTTCGTAAGTTTCTAAAGCCTGGTTACCATATCGCGTCGGTAGCTCTAGTAACCGAATTCGAAATATGAGGCCGATGGATTGGCGCGTGACAGATTCAGTTTCGAAACGTCGACAAATCGTCGTACCAAATTTCGTTATCCTGAATCAAGGGTGAATGTCTTATTGAAAATGAGTCCAGTTCAAAAATATAAACAGATCTTGAATATCAATTTATCGGCATGTAATTTTAGGTAAAACTAGTACGGATCGTTTTGGTACCAAGAGCTGTTTTAAGTTAAGTTAATTCGGCTCAAAGGACCAATATCTTGCAGAGCTCTTTTGAACTAAATCTAATTGTCTTGCAATTTCGGGTCGTATTTTAATTAAAATTTGGTACAGTCTTAAAGAACGAACAAAATTTCGATTCAGTTGGATAGATAACATTTTTATGCGCAATTGTTATGAATCGATTAGATTCTGGGACAATGCTTCTTATTACACGCAATCAAAACGAACACCACTTTCGTGCGAAATATTAATTTATGATGGGAATAAACACCGTAGCTTTAATACAATTGTTATTTTGGTTGTAATAAATGCAAATGATTACAATTTTCATCCGACTTAATTAAATTTTTTGCTGTATATTATTTATAAGCGCAATGTCAGTCTTGTGTACCTAAATGATGGGACGAATATCTTTTAAAATGTCGTATGCAGAATTGACATTTTTTTTGTTTTGTGGGAATATCACGTAGGTACCTATATGAAGTAACCCATTTCTGAAAATTTCAATTCAACTCATTGTCTGCGGATCTGCACATATACGTGTTCGGTATGCCACGATTGATTATTGATGTCGAACTGCCCTCCATTTTTATTTATTTATTTTATTTTTGGACTTTCTTTTTAAGTGGGTGGGGTTTCAGCTGTTTTACCAACGTAACCCTTGCAAATATCCATGCCCGAACCCGGATTTCAACCACGCCACTGCGACATACATCCCCAAACCTTTTAGAATTCAACGAGGGTAGGAAGGCAGCACTACACAAGGGGGGGGGGGTCGATTTCTCCATATTCCATATTTTACTCAAAAACGTGTAAAGAAGTTATTCGAAACATTTTTTTGCCGTGGTAACAAATGGCGCTGTAATTGCAGAAACTAATTTCGAGATATGGAATAGAAATGCAATTTTAATTCAGATGTAAATAAAGTAATTTAATAGTTACACTGCTATACGTGTGTATATTCGGGATGAGGTAAATGAAGTGGGTCACTGCAATTAACATAAGAGCAAGGAGAGAGAGTTAAATATGCCCATGGTTGAATGACAAAAAGCTTACAATAGCGCGGAGTTAAGTATTTATACCATTCATCGTAGTAATAAGGTGCAAATGACTAATGAGGTCGACAGATAGAAAAGAGAACCAATAAATACGAGTGAAAATGGCAGCTTTCGTTCAGCGACGTACACAGTGCCAAATCTGCGCTGTTCGTTCTCGCAAAGCGCGTGAATTTTCAAGTTTGAACCCTGCAAGGTAGATCCCGAAGAAAATATTTGTATATAAGAAAGAAAACAAGATATATATTCTTCAGTCAGTTCGTGCAGATCGCAGCTGGAGGGCCAATTTCAATTCTAAAAATAAACCGATTCTATATTCGGTCCGTGCAGAGCGGATCTGAAGGAAACAACAATTTTATTTTAATTCAAATCAGCACCAAAACGCATCTAGCACCTGGTGCACAAACAATAAAAGTATATATGAGCAAATGTTCTAAATCGTTGTAGTTTTGCCGCTTTCCGTCGTGTTACCATTTGTTGTTGATAGCCTCGTTATATTTGAAGCGTCGCGTCGTAGTGTATTGATTTAATTACAACCTATTGCAGGAAATTTTATGCGCAAGTGCTGTTTAATGTTGTATACTTATGTAAAGGTTATTTAACCACTTGCAATTTTTCATCAAGTTGGTGTTGCTGGCCATCGGGTGACTAGAAAGTTGGGGTTGCGCCGCAAAATTCTTAACAATTTTGGAAAATCTGGAAGGAGCGACTGACACTGTCGCACTTAAAAATAGTGTGACTATGCGAGGCGAAGCCGGGTCTAAAATGGCGTCTCCGCAAACACAATAGTTATGATATTGCATCGTATAGCAATGAGTGCAAATTCCTATCTATTGAACTTCAGAAAAATATATTCGGTGTCTCGTAGTACAAACAGGTAGGGACAGCAGTTCGGAGTTACTAAAGAACGATTTTGACAATAATTGGACAATGCGCTAACCGGCAAAATGGTATACGCTAGAATAATTCAGGGACTTCACAAAATGAATCCACAGTTTTGAGTATGATCGGTATAATAAACGGTTTGGGACAGGAATTTTGGGGTCCAATTTGGAGTACTTACAATTTTGGATTGATTGTGAAGTTAAATTCAAAATATGTATTTGTGACAAATGTGATAACATAACTCTCGATATGAAAGATATCTTGGACATTTTTTAATTGGCATTTTTGTTTTTGTTTAGGCTGTTCTAGTTTAACATACCTATAATTTCACATTTTTTTCTAATGTTCATTTTAATTCTCAAGAATTTGATCTATTATTGGTTTTTAGTTTTTTTTCTATTGATCAATAAACTATTATTATTAACTATTGTGATAAAAGTGATGGAAGACAGAAGGGGGGTGGTTAAAACCAAAATTAAAAGGTTTCAGGTGAACATGCTGCGATAGTGGGTTTGGGATCATAGTGAAACCAGTTAAAAATTGAACCAAATATTGATACAATACATTGGAGTAAAGAATACAAATGCTTTGGCGGAAGCTCAATTTGAACTTAAAATTAGGCATTACTCTGATTCACAGACTTGAACAAAGTTTAGAGGGCCAATTCGAATCCTTAGCATTATGCGAAATTTATATATTTTTTAAAGCGGATATGTAAAATATTGTAGGGGGGAGGGTAAGGTAAGGGGGTCAAGAGAAATGAAGAAATCAAATCATAGGAAGTCCACAGAAATGTATGTATGTACATCGATTCGTAAAACCTCTCGAGAATGGCATTTAGCACAGGAGCCCAGAATCAGCAGTAAAAAAATTGTAATTATTTTGTGGTGGGACAGGGGGGGCCGGAGTTCGGGTTCATGACCGAAAGAGGAGACAGAAGATCACGAGACAATTAAAAACGATATTTCGCTTTAGGGTCATCAGACAAGAAACAGATTTGAGGATAATAGGCCGATTACGGAACTGGTCCAATTTGAGAATACTCAATACTCGGTATAACAGTTTATGGTCATCATAGAAGGACGGTATTGATTAAGGCGGATATGTTAAAACATTTTTTAATGAAAGACTTAAGAATCTTATTGGAAACGCTTCTTACTGACATTGACTTAGCCGTTCAGGATCATCAGGAACAAATCATCTTGACATTAAGGCGGATGAAAGCAAGGGGGTGGAATCGAAAAAACACGTGAGTTGAAATTGAAGATCAGTTAGAGGTGTGATAAAAAGAACCGTACAGTGCTTGAGAAACCCCGAAGGACAGGGGGTAACATTTCCAAATACAAAGGTTACATGCTCATGAATCATGATGTTACCTCAGTTGATCAATAAATACCCACCTGTTAAAACCTGTCTTGTACGCCATCTACTACGTTCCTATTTAATTTCGTATACAGAATCAAAGATCATACTACACTAGATAGCCAGCGTATATGCAAGAGTTGTTTCGCGTTTAAGTAGTTCCATAAAAATATTTATAGGGGGCTTTCAATGTTAAGAACGTAACTGATTCATCCGAAGCCGTCTTCGTACGAGTTCGAATCATATCATAAATACAAAGAGTGATTATTGTCTAAACACGAGACACATAAACATGACCTACTGAACATCATTGGGATAAAATTACATTATTTTGTAAGTGGGCTCATTCAATACGAGGTAGATTCTATTTACAGTCAGGACTACAATGAAAGAAATAATTTGAAAGTTGTACACAATATTCCCTTTGCTTTTTTTTAACCAGCGCTAACCAATCATTTTCCAGATTTTCGGATTAAATTAATAATTGCAAAAGCGTCTTTTTTTCTTAGCATAATTTCTGAAAACTTTTAGTTTCACGTATCTACGATACTTTAGCAAATCTTCAAATATAATATCACAGATTTAAATATACCATAAATCTGTGATAATATGCACCTACTTATCCAGGCATATTTACATTGTAACCACACATTTATCTAATTTAGATTTGTTGTAATTAAGCATTTTATGATTGGGATAAACAAGATATCCCGCTTAGCCTCCTACATAATAAAATTGTGTCCAGCTAAAGTGAGTCGGAACTAGAAGCGTCTGTGGTTAAAATTTCAAAGAAATATCTCCATGAATATGAAAGTTGGCATTGCGCAGTCTGCGCAAAATATGGAAAATAGGAAACTGATCGAAATGGGCAAATATAGACCATAACGGCTATCAATTAACGACAACCCGAAGTCTCTAGGTGGCCCAGGGGCCGAGATCTCGATGGAACGGATGGACGGACGGACGGACAGATGGAAACACGAGCACATAAGCTTTACCTCAACTTCGTTGTGTTACGATAAAAAATTTAATTTAAACCAAGATGTGAATATTCGGTATTTTAATTTACAGTAAGGTAACCAGATAAAAACATCTATAACACCCACACAAGGTTGCGCTTAGGAATGACACCGATATTCCATACAGTAGCCCTTTATTCTAAAAATAACTGTGCTTTGCCATTTCGCGCGTCTTCTTACCCCGCCAGGTAGTTTGTACTATTCTCATAAAAACATAGCCGCTGGAGGACGCAGTCGATTTATTTGGCGAGACGAATTATGAGAGTCTAAAATTTATACAGCGCTGTCTATCTAGTGTAGTATGATCTTTGACAGAATTAAACACGTTACTGATATTACTGATTTTATAGACGGATTTACACGTCGAATGAATTACAAGTATTAAAAGTACAAGCATAAATAATAATGGCAATTAAACAAAGTGAATTTCTTTCGCTCAGCTTCTAAATCGCGTATGCTACAAATACCAATACAGAGAAAAGGGAGGATTTTTGTACACGTTTTTCCTACGTCGATGATAACAAGAAGAAAATGCATTACCACAGGGATGATTTTGATGGCGGCATCACAGAGAGCATTCGAGTTATATTTTTGATATTTTTAAAAAGGAAACATCTACTTATTTTAAAGAGACATCAAAGAATTTATTATTTCTGAAAAGGACGTACTTTCCACCGAGATGAAAATTCACGAAGGAGATATTTTAGGATACTTAAAAAGTATTCCACTTCTGCATGATTGATCATTGTTGTCGCCAGTATCACCTCATATCAAGTGTTAATTTCAAAGTGAGTAGTTCTCGAAATTGCCAGTAGTATTGGAAGGGGTGGAAAATTGCGTTTTATATGCTTATCGAAAAATAAAAAATTAAACGAAAAAATAATATATAATGTTACCACGCAGTTTGCCAGTCACCTAAGATAAAGACCAAGTTTATATACACATGACAGTTTCCCAATAATTTCTTCACTTTCCTTATTCTTTCGCCTCCCGGCGTAAGATACTTAACGCGCGCTTTGTTTTTATATCTCAATTTCGTGTCAGTTGCGTATGTCACATGCACAAAACGTCGAAATCGGTAAGCTCAACAGTAAACTCCAACCTACCTTTTTGGCATTTTCTTGATTATTGTTATCGGCATGATTGTTTGGTGCGGAGGGAGCCATAACCGACACGTTTGATTGCGACAGTAGCTCGTCACTGCCTCTCTGAAACAAAAACGGGGAAATTAGAAATTTGACAAAACTAATTAGAACAAACACTTTATTAACTACAAGATCAAAGTACACCTTCAACCGCTAATTAGCAAAAAGCAATTATACACTATAATCGCGCAAGCATACCTTTAATTGGGCGAATTTATTTCCCTTCGAAGCGTGTCAAATAAAAAAGCTCGCGGCGAAGGGTTTCACCGCGCCGAAAAAATCCTCAAAAAGTGAGTTTTAAAACTCGTTTCGCAAATTTACATTCAGACTCAATTCTAATTCTTAAACTGATTAAACAGTTTTCTGCTTTTATTCCCGTACAAATAAATTTTGTTTTAAATTTTCATACCTATACTTTTCCGGCCATTGTGTCGCGAAAAAGAAAAGTAAAATTTGGAAAATACATTCCGCGAATTTTTTAACTTAAACTTCCGGGCATTATCGAATTATTCTATTCATAAGCGAAAATGTTTGAATGAAAATAAAGTTGAAAAAAGTTCATTTCGAAACGACCTTATTATATCACGACACAGAATGAGTTAAAAACTAAATTTTCGAACAAAACCTAGTTCGATGTTGTCGGTGGTCGATTTGAATGTAATAGCTCGTGGCCTGTGTTTGTATACGAAGTTGAAAATGAAATGTCATATATATCGAAACAATCGTTGTGTGGATGTGCGACAAATAAGATAAACATTGTGCATACGTCGCGTTTTGTTGTGCCGTAATTAGTGCTTTGATTAGTGAAAATTCCATGCTATGTCATGAAAGATTATCGATAAACAGAGTTGCTAGTCACTAGCCTGCCACAAACAGTATTTTTCAAATTTGTTTGTAACTCATTAGTATAAAAAAATTAGCCTAAGAATTGTCGATCAGAAATGGGACGCGGAGCACGATATAAAATGACGTTCAGAAGATGACAATGCAATGTGTTTTGTATTATACACGACGATAAAGGTAAACTAACCATCTCGTGAAAGTTAATTCACTATTATGGTTAAAATATCCTTTTATCGTCTTACATAATAAATTAATTACTTCTACATTAATTATCTACATTAAATTTTCTACCAATTATGTCTGTACATGGATTGCAAGCAGACATCAGCGCACCACGTGTTCCGTTCATTGTTTACCTTGCCCTCGCACCGCCTAGTAAGCGATGTAGCTCGTGGCACCCTAGCCCCCCCCCCCCCGCCCCTGCGGTGCCAAACCCCCGCAAATGATGCTGAATGTACAATTACACGCACTGCAATTGATAAAGCTGCAGACAATCCAGTGTTTGCTGTTGCTGGAGAAGATGTTGATCCTGCAGTGTTTCAAATGGCTCTAACTCCACCAGCCATTTATAAGAAGGGAAGCAACATCACCCAGTTTTTTTTAACAAAATCCATTGATAAAGACTATAGCAAATGCGTTGTATCTACACAAGAGTTCTGCACATTTTGTACTTGTTTTTTATTTGTCTTAGATTTTAAAACAATTTGCAGCTTTCCCCCTGGCACTTTGAGGTACTCACTTTCAGGGTTAATTTTACTGGACTAAGTACTAGTGCTATTATGAAAGCCATAATGACATCCAAGTGGCCATGTTAAATCTGTCATAATGACACCGTCGTAGGATAAAAATATTAAAGTATGTACAGGGTGATTCAAATTCGCACCATTGGGAACTCCGCAACGGTGAGATACAATCTAGGTTAAATTGGGGGCAAAGTTAACTCTTTTTGTGACTACAAAAAACACATTTGAGATTTTTGAAAAATCTTTGATAATATCTGAGTTATCACCGAGAAACTGAAAATGTGAAATTCTGTTGTCATTTTTTTTAAGCTCAAACGGTCGGAAATCGGCGGTTCCCGTTAGCACCCCCTATAAGCACTTTTTTCGGAGAATTTGTTATCAGAATTTCCATAGCACGCTAGATGTAGTACGAGCAACAGGGTACTACTTTCTTATTTCTTAGGGGCGCCATATTGGATTTTTACGAAACGAGATCGTAATATTCTGGAAATTTTCCTTTCAGAATTTTCTTAAGAGATCTTCTTGACGATTTCACCAATTCTACTTACAAAATTTTGCTAGAAATTTCCTTGAGACCTGAGGTCAGAAACATTAAGCATTTTCTAGAACTCATTACTTACAAGAATTTCTAAAGAAATTTTGTAAGAATCAATTGCGAAATCTTTCTAGAGCTAGACTTCCCAGGAATGTTAAAAATGTTCTATGATTTTCACAAAATGCTAAATAATTCTCTTAGAAGGCATCTTCGAAAACATAAGGCATTGTTTGGCTCTGAAAGTCCTTAGAACTGTTTTTGAAATCATTTCCACAAATCTTGTATAAGGGGAATGTGCGAGGAATTGTTTCTACCCTTGGCACAAGGAGTATATTTTAGTAGTCTACTAATATGCTGTTGTGTAAACTGCAGGGGGTGTTGTTGTCTAGGTTGAAATAATGCCAACGATGAGAGCGAGCCATCTTATAGTTGAGGATTTACGTGCTGTGGGTTTCACATTGGAGGTTTCAAATGGAGTATCCTGTACAATGTTGTAATTTACTTTATTTAGGACCTGAGGGACATTTTGTCAGTAGACAATTTCAGAATTTTATTTGATGATCATTGTAATGTATATTTTTAATGCACTTTCAATAAAAAAGTGTATTTTTGCGCTCTTGATATGTCTGTCTGTCTGAGTCACAAAGGCTTCGGAACTGGACCACTTACTGACTTGGTATTGGTGTCATTCGATCAGAAATTAAAAATTATTTCATGTTTGTATTCTCAGGCATAGGGCTATTAAAATCGAAACAACAAATTTGAAAGTGCGCTCCTCGCTTCTTGCTCACAAGTGGCTTAACGAATTTTTTTTCTCTTTGTATTGTGAATCATGAATTTGTACAAGTAGTTGGGCGTTTGTTTGTTATTGCCTCCGAATAAGGGTTCGAGGAACGCAAAAATTAGGTAACATTTTTTTTAAAACGAAGTAAGAAATAAGTCTTATCTGGACACTTGCGTATAAAACCTGTTATCGGACAAATTAATTGGCTAATCTCGATAACACGACTTCTGCATTGATAAGCGACACAGATGGGCATCAATTTGGAGACGTAGTTACTTGTTAGTTCTTCGTCGATTATTAGAGAGGCGAGAAAATTAGAGTGGAGGTGTCGATCACTTAAATAAGCGGTGCCGCGGATATTCGGGTGAATTTTTGAATGTGTGCGTAACTCAAGTACAAGTGTCAAATAAAAAAAAAGTGAATTTGTTAAAAAGCTACGAGTGAAGATTCGTCAGTATTTGCGTTCCGTTGGACCAATTTAATCGTGGATATTTCGTGGGCATATTGTGAGTACTCACTTTTTTAGCGCATTTCCACAAAAATTTAAAAAATGCGCTATTGCGGCCACTTTGTCCGTCTATCTGTCCGCCCCTCCGCCTGGTCGCTACTAGATCTTTATCTTAATAGCTATTGTTCTACGAGTACTTTTTTCGCTGTTTGGTTCGTTATGGCGTCGAGGCTTGCACCAAGAAAGGAATTTTTTCTGGGTTTATTACTAAAAAAGTTATAGTAAAAGTATAGTAAAAAAATTTTATGATGTACCATAATTTTACAGTTTACGTTTAGAAACGTCGGATCGCTTTGAAAATTGGTACGCATGTTCTGAAGGATATAAGAAAGGTCGCTATTGTTTTTCAGCTACGTATACTAACGGGTCAAAAAGATACAGCCCAAACCTCCAAAAAAATAGGATTGGTTTATCATTCTTGTTACAAAGAACATATGAATGTACGGTTTTCTGTGTTAGTAAATATTCCTTAAATATCAAGCAGCTATGCAGACGAATTAAAAAAAATTGCGCATGCGCAACCCAGCGTGGGTACCTGCGCAATCCAATTTTTTGACGTGTTGAGATATTTAAATGAAACATATAGGCACCTCGAATACCGAATTAAAAAATTTATTTTACAAGTCTGGAGGGACAGAATCGACCCCTTAAGGTGTGTTGTAAAATTGATGGATGCATGAAGATCTCGAAGATCGTTCGGACTAGGTTGTGCATTCGCAGTGCTAACTTTCTTATTTGTGGACGGATTTTTTTGGTTAAATGGCTGAAAACGAATTTGGCTAGAGTTAGTCTCGTCTCGTCTCAGGCAAGACGAATCATGAGTCTCGGCAAGAGCGCAAGACTCGCGTTTGGTCTCGAAGTTTTTTTTTGTATTTATTTGTACTGTTTTTCAAAGTAAAGGTTTATCTTTAGGTACACAAGAAATTTTAGTAGAAACCGTTTTAAGATCTTAGTGACATTTGAAAAACAAACGCGGAACCGCGGGGTGCTGGTCACTACTCTACCATACAATGACTCTATAAAGACAGTGTGGCCATACGGTGGTGTTATTTCCTATTGGTAATTGTGAAATCCGCCGTGCTTTAACCAAATACACTGGATTGGTAGAAATTAATCTTGCTGCTAACATAGACATCTACCAAGTGTTCCATTGCGGTTTATTTATTTATTTATAATTCCTCTCTTGTTCTGGGCCCTCAATAGGCTTGCGTCCAATTACATAGTGACCCGCATAATGCTTTTTAGAGGTGCCTTTATAGAAGGTCTTAAGTTGTTCTATACTACTCCAGAATTAAGAAAACTGCAGAAAAAACTAATTCGGAGTGGCCGGTATAATGCTCGAAACTGGTCTAAGGTAATTTCCCATCTCGCTCTACCAATGAACCACAAAGTATCTAGTTAAACAGTACAATGCATCACATAAATTCTCATTGCAGTAACGTTTTCAGTTCTCAAAAGAGAGTGAAGCTTTATCAAAATAGGACTGACAGACCTACAGATTATTCACTATTTTCCATCAAGATGATTGCGGTATTCTGCAACTTCCGATCTGCAAAACTTGCACTTTTTCCCATTAATGTCATCCTTTTAACGTTTCCATAAGTGCTTTTTCATTTGGAAAAATTTTTCATTGACATCTGCTTGGATTAGTGAACATACAGAGACGATCGTTAAATTGAACCTATCCAGTCTTGCTTTTGCTTTAATATCTCTTTCATTATGCAAACATAAACAGCATAAACAAGAAATGATTACTTAGAGAACCTGCACTCGTCGAACTGTAAAATCGGAATAAAAATATAACTAAAAATACACTGCTCAATCATAATTAACGAAGTAAATTACTAAATTAAGTATTCACCGCAATTTTTTATAACGGCAGGAGTTGCGTGAGAGATATTCAACATCATTTACTAAAAGGAGCGTTATGGAAATATGGGACGTTCAAAACATGAAGTGACATTCATAATAAAACTTTCTTTGTGATGAAAAATTTTTATTTCGAAGTTAATGCGAAAAAAGGTTTTCATTATTTCATAGCGTTCGCTTCCTCCTTTTTTTTATTTAGATGGCGATTATATTTATTCGTTTTCGTTTTGAATGGAAAATAGTTTTCAGAAAGTCAACGAGGCGAATGAGCAATATAGTTCGGGGGGACGCGCATCCATTTCATAACACATGCTTTCTGCTTGCAAGCCACTTACCTACCTAGAATTTTTGTGTGTTCTTTCGTATTTCCACGCCGAGAAATTGTCGCTGAATTCGAAATGTATTCAAATTTTTAACGCACCAGTCTCTCAGTCAAGTCGAGCGCCAACTTCACCAATAAATCGCCGATTTATGCCCCAATACTCGCCTGCTTTCCATCGTCATTTACATTTGCACCGGCTCTTTCTAGTTTGGCCCCAGTTCCAAACGTATGCATTACTTAGAGATGCTACACTTTTTCACGGGGAAGTGGCATAAAATTTGTTTGCTCCACTTTACAATCAATGATGTTCGGTTATCGAAGAAGACAAACGACAGGTCGTTCGCTTTTACATAAAGGTCTTTTCATTCCAATCGACGGCAACCTCAATTTTCTTATTATTCTCGAGGACCCAAAACTTATATTAAAATTGTTTAACAAACTCGTTTCAATCTTCCGCTTTTTTAATAAAACACATTTTCAACATCAAAGACTCCCGAATGTGTATACACAGAATAAAATCGTCAATAATTAATAACGATTAAAGAGGAAAACGCGTTATTGTGACAAAGTGGTTTCATGTTACATTTAAACGATCTAATTTAGTTTCTACACGACAGGCCCATTAGATGATTTACGCAAGCAGTAAAATAAGAAATTTTCAAAATGAAACGCTTCGCAACATTTTCGTAACCAACGATAGGAATCAAGATGAAAAATTGATAAGGTCTTTTACAACTTCTATTTAAATAAATTAGGTATATAAATTCCGATGCCCCGTCGCCCCGTTTTTATACCGGCAATAAGGACGCAGTAAATATTTTCGGAAGTCTCGAAGACGAACCCCTAAATAATTCAACGTTAATTACTGTTTTTATTAATCTCATCACATCATGTTGATGTTGAGCGATCTAACTGCCAACGAGAATTTCTAAGTTATAGGGGGTTTCTTAGTTATAAGTATCCTTTATAGTGCTACTACTCTAAATTAATGAAGAATGCGGGTTAAAAACTTCGTAAATAGTTGAACGTGGCCATTTTGAGCTAGTGCGACGAGAAATAGCCAAACGCTTTTAAATGGGAGTTTAGCAATCTCCCACCTTTTTCAATATATCCTATCGGTGTCAAATTAATTTGCCTATACAGGGTGTTACACGACCGTTCGAAAAAAAAAAATCGGGTTGTAGAGGGCATCAAAACAAGCACTTTTTCCAAATAAACCGAGGGTCCAACGTGTTTCGTTTGGGAGCCACCCCCCAAAGAGTGTTGAAATCTGCATTTCTTCTTTCATTTTTTTCTCAGCAACCATAAGAGTTACAAAGTCGGGTGGCATGTCTTTGAATAGGTTTTTGGGTATGCTCTTTCCGATTTTGCAATTTTTTTTTTCAAAATTCCTACCCCTAAAGGGCGCACCCCTAAACTAGGGTGCAAAAAAAAATTCTGATTTCGACGAAATTTGGTATCTGGGGTTTTTTTAACATGAACATCACGAATCTGAAATTAGTTTTTGAAAATTCGAAAAAAAAAGTTCCACTGCAATTCTTGGCGGGACAACGAAAATAGAGATAATTCCACGAAATTTGTTGTGTACATACTAAACGAGTTAAGGAACAAAACTGTCGAACAGTTTTTTAAAATAACTTTTCAAACAAAACTTATACTCATTTGAATGTTGGTCCTTCGGGTCGCGAAGTGTCCCAAGCCTACTAGTAAGCCATAATTTCGCATGTGAAAGGAGCGTGTTCTTTTGGAAGTTATTTTTCAACCTAAGATTATGAAAATTTTTGATCATAGTGAAAAAGTATCATACGGAAAGTGATTTGACTTTTTCCCCTACCTTATTTAGATAATAAATAATCGATCAGCGCTTTAAAATACCTTGGTAGGTGTTTTAATCGATACATCGAATTTTTTAATCATTTAATGACCGAATTAATTCCAAATAACAAAATATCGACTCAAACCGTTAATCTTTTGTTTTTGCGACATTGTCAACCAACACATGCGAAATTATGGCTTACTAGTAGGCTTGGGAATCTTCGCGACCCGAAGGACCAACATTCAAATGAGTATAACTTTTGTTTGAAAAGTTATTTTAAAAAACTGTTCGACAGTTTTGTTCCTTAACTCGTTTAGTATGTACACAACAAATTTCGTGGAATTATATCTATTTTCGTTGTCCCGCCAAGAATTGCAGTGGAACTTTTTTTTTCGAATTTTCAAAAACTAATTTCAGATTCGTGATTTTCATGTTAAAAAAACCCCAGATACCAAATTTCGTCGAAATCAGAATTTTTTTTGCACCCTAGTTTAGGGGTGCGCCCTTTAGGGGTAGGAATTTTGAAAAAAAATTGCAAAATCGGAAAGAGCATACCCAAAAACCTATTCAAAGACATGCCACCCGACTTTGTAACTCTTATGGTTGCTGAGAAAAAAATTAAAGAAGAAATGCAGATTTCAACACTCTTTGGGGGGTGGCTCCCAAACGAAACACGTTGGACCCTCGGTTTATTTGGAAAAAGTGCTTGTTTTGATGCCCTCTACAACCCGATTTTTTTTTTCGAACGGTCGTGTAACACCCTGTATGTGACTTAACCCACTTTCATTGTACCTTGCCGTTTTCGTAAAATTCGAAAACTAATTAAAAATTAATTATCGCATATACAACGTGGTTCAAATTCGTGACTCACCACTTGGATCTCCGTAACGGTCAGAAATACAGTATAGGTTAAATCCCCTTTTTGAGACTAAAAAATGAACTTTTGAAATTTTTGAGAAATCTTTGAAAATAACTGAGATCTCACAGAAAAACTGTACAAACCAATTCATTTCGACGAGACCTTTCATTAGAAAAACATGAAGGTAAGAACATGTGTTTGCCCCCCGCCGCACCCCATTTTCACTAAAAGCATGCTTATGCAACATCTGATATCAGTTGGTTGTCGCATGTAAAAGTTATGCACGTTTTGCTTTCATAAACAGCATCTCAGGAAATAATCATAGGGGGGCCCCTTTTGAGACAGCGAAATTTGATGGCGTCTGGCACACATTCAAGGTATAGGCTACGTATTGCAACAAATTCCAGGACTCCAGGACCACTCCCCTAAAAGTAATTAAAAACCGCAGAAGTGGGTTCGGACAGACACACAGATGGACTGACGGACGGACAAACCGCAAACAATAACACATTTTTTAGTTCTTAAAAAAGCACTAAACAGTTCTAGATAGATTTTGGTATACATTCCGCCTAATGTAATTAGTTCGAACGATGTCTAATTTTTGTCTACAGCCACATTGTAGTTTGTTTGTTTTTGTTTATTTAATTGTTAAGAAATTCCGTGTTATATAGAGAACGTCTCGAATTTATTTGTGACATTTGGAAGGTTTATCTCCTGTTTTTCTCTGGTCGTAGATAAGAGTTCCGCTTATCGCTAAACGTTAATTATTTTTTAAACAGATGTTGTCGCAGGTGTGCGTTTAGATAATAGAATTTTGTTTATTCCAACTAACGAATTAGGAAGTGGAATCGAACATGGGACCGTTCGCTTTTCACCTTTGGCCGTGTGTGTGGAGTCGGGACCGTCGTCGTGCTTAGGCCATTGGGTGGAGTCACATTCACATTTTTTAGCGCATTTTTGAAAAAAATACGCTATTATATTCGTTATGGCTGGCAGGCCGGCTGTCCGCGTGAGATCTCCACAACTACAATAGCTAGAGAATTCAAATTTTCACTAAAAGCTTTCTGCTATAGTGTAGATGTGCAGGCATTAGTCTATTTTGAGTTAGATTACTTGTGAGATCGATAATTGAAGAAAATAATTTCGATATGGGTTTCGGAGGTGCAATAATTTTACCGTTAGATTGCTACCAGTATAAAAACTTATTATTTACTTTGTGATTTGTTTTACAAAATGAAGACGTAGGCACCCTCAATTGAAATTAAATAAAATTAATTATTTAACGCAGCTAAAATTACTCGTGAGATCGATAATTTTAAACTTCACTAATAAAATACTGACCTGCATTACCAAAAATGCGCTTTAATCATGCATATGCTGATTTACAACATGTTTTAACAGAATAGCTTAGTATCACGGTTATAGTAGTAGCATGCTACATTTATTGATGTTTAGTTCTCCGCAATATCCCATTTTCCTTTTGTAAACCTTTCTCAGACACGATTTTTGAGATACTCACAGTTGTTGAGTGAATATCAAGCAAATGTAATAATAATTCGATTGTATCGAAAACCATTATGTAATCAAACGTTATATCAAGGAGTCGACGAAAAATAAAAATTACCTTTGAATTCCGGTCGTAGCGGCCGTCTGAATTCAGACGGGCGCGTTCTGCCTAATCTGTAACAGATAACCACACAAAGAAACCAGCAAGAGGTAGTGAATAGCGCGACACATAAAATATTGCGTACGCAATTCTAACGTCTGACACACGACTGCGTAGGCCGTAGGTAATGCCTAATATGCAGGTCGATTAAACGTAAAAGGTAAGCCAAACAAAATATCGATAAGAACTTAAAAAACAAACTATTTTGAGGGTTGAGTTTGAGTGAAGGTAAAAGGCCTAAAAATAAATATCGAGAAAAAATGCTTCGTAATAATCCAGTACACCTCGTATTATTTATATGCAAATATATATCCGTAAAAACGCTTCAGTGGAGTCACCTCAGACATCAGAAGAAAGAGAGAAAACAATCCGAAGATAAATGGTAAAGCCAAAACACTAATCCCATTAAAGGTAAGACACAAAGTCAGTAAAGCAATGGCGTACCAAAAGAAATTTGCATGTCAACAATCCGCGGGCAAGATATAGTGTAACAATAAGGGATAGAATTAAGTACAAAACAGAACTCTAAACCAGTGGATTACAAACGAAATACCTAGATGGCGTAAAAATATTGAATAACGAGGAAAATATGATGTAAATCAGGAATTTCAATCGGAAAGAAAATAACATTACAAGAGACGAAGTTCGCAGGTGGTAGCGCGTGCTTTAAAATTGTATTTTACAATTAAATGAATCCTGGAATTTAAATGAATTGTCTTTTAGTACCTATAATCTCTAGTGAACTATTTTTATTATATGTGTTCTGCGCGTTGGAATAAATTGAAATGTAACGATATTTTCGTTGTCATGCCAGGCATCGCAGTTGAAAGTTTGTTTTGTTCAAATATACCCAGATCATTTTGGGGTGGGAAATTTGGGAACATCAGAAAATCCAAAAACCTATTCACACCCGTGAAAGCGAACCGTAAACTATACTCGGATCATGTGGAAAGAGGGTAAGGCTTCCTCAAGCTATTATGAGAACAATACTCTATAAAATTTAAATCGGCAGAAAAAAACGATCGCTAGTGAGTCATGCAATTTATTGGACTATCTACGACATGTGATGCCTAAACTGTTCGAACCATCCCAACTTTACCTATCTTTATAAAATTCGAAAAACATCCATAATTGGAGCTAACGTTACAACATTATGTTCATTTCTGCTCTACGGATATTTCCGAGGATATTTCAATAAAAATGAACATAGCTACTTCTACTTTGTGTATTGATAATCCAAGAGATAAGTGTAGTTTTGTGTAGTAGCATTTTAAATGGAACAAAAGTAAACTGAGTTTTAAAGATTTCATGAAGTTGAAGACACGTAGAATTTCAAGAAGCTATCAACCACTACACGTATTGAAACCTTTGCGTACACCAGAGTAGAAGTATCTAAACTATGTAACCTCAAATTGATTTTACTAATATTTCGTGCCAATTTTTGGTGTATTTCTTTAGAGATTTTCTCATACAAGTGCATTTGTATTTTGTACAGTAAACTAGTAAGCTGTATGTATATTAGCTCGAGCTGAATTGTTCCCTTTATAGTTAAGTGGAAACCATTAGGGGTGGCACCTACTTGCAAGTGTAATGACCTTAAATAAATTTATTGCTGGTGCTGTGCCACTAAACTAGTCTCCTTATTAATTGTTTGCTAAGTTACAAGTGTAGAATTAATTAATCCATTTTTAAAATCTTAATTAAGTGAAAACGGTTGGGGAAAAATACTGCCAAATGAACAGAGGAAAGCATTCAACAATATAGTAATACTAATAAATTAAAATATCAAATGCTGCTGAATAACTAAAAAAATATACCAGAGAAAAAGCAAGTTTCGAGAAAAAAATAAGAGTCTTTTTAAAAATAAGTTTCTTAAATTTTGAATTCATTTAAATTTTATAATCGAAAATTCGAAACTAATGTATCATCTATAAATGATTAGTGCTTTTTAAATATTTTTTAAATTAAAAACTACCTACGGTCGTACATACAAATATAACAATGCCAACTGATTTTTTAATAAAGTAGTAGATCCATATCGTATGTGGATTTGCGATTTGCTTTCATTAACTGCGCCATTTAAATTTCGCACCCCGTACGTGAAAGAACGATTTTTGTACATTTAGCGCCGACATTATCTCGAAAATCGCACGTTAAATTAATCATCTGGTAATCTCCATAAATTATATTTTATTCTCGATAACCCTTCCGGCCTTTATGCGCATTAGAGTTATTTAAGCTTGCTAGCAATACAATTAATATCATAAAATATAATGTATGTACGTGCGCGGGGGGAAAATTATTCGGCCTTTGTTGAATATGGCCCGATGAAATCTTCGTCTACCACCTGTTGTATTTCAAGGATATCTTGTTGAGCGTCGTGCACAAGAGGTATTATTAAAATTTTATAGTATGTCAGACAATGGGCTTTGTACTTGTAAAACGTGAACGATGAATAACTTTTAAAAAACATAATTGTGATTCGAATATTCGAGAACCTCTCTTTGCGTCGAGTATTTCACAAATGACGAAACTAATCCGAAATCAATTTTTATAACAAGCGGCCACACGCGCGCATTCAAAGCGAACTTTTGAAAATTCAAAAGAAAAACATGAAAAGAGGTGTTTAAGAATGTATGTACCCTTCGCAGCGTTAGACAAATACATTTAGCTTCCCACTTTGAAACTTTCCCCATTTGGATGGTTTTTAATGTAAATGATTTTTGTCTCGAAAAGTTTGTAAAAAATCGTATTTGCACAAAGTTCCTTAAACATTCAAATCGGTTTGAGTGAAGCGCAGGAGGCGCCTCGGCGTCGGTCGTTTCGGGGGAACAGGCGAAAAATTGCACTTGAAAATTGAATACTTGAAAGTCGCGAGTAACTTTATTATGAGAAAATGCGCTGGAAAATAACGCGAAAGAAAATGCCTTATATTACATAATGCTATTAGCAGTACACGGCAGTGGATGTAAACAATCAAGCTCGAAACAAATCAACCTTCCCAATATGTATTCGTGATTAATTCAAAAAACATATTTGGAGCGAATGAAAAATAAAGCCAGGTTTCCAGTTTAATTATAGAGATGGGTCCCCTAAGAAACCTATAAAGAGATTTCGCAAACTTATAGGCACGTACAGAAAACACGAGATTTTATCAAGATACATATCAGAAACTTTCAAAGCAGAAATGGGGGCTTACGTAGTGCGACAAACAATATTGCTTTATTCGGCATAATATTAACTTAGCAATTACAACTAGGAAACTTCGCAGCGAAGGAAAGCCAAAGCAACAACAAGAAAAAAAACGAGAATAAATATTTGTGCGCGAGCGCGCTTTCTCGAGCTTAATCCTCTTATTATTTCGGCCACAATCGCATAATAGAGCTTATCGATCAAATATAAAAAAATTTCGGGAGGAAAGACGGCAAAGCGAGCAATGTAAGTAAATCTCAAATCCTCTTAAAGTATGAGGAAAGATGATACCTGATGTAAAAAATATCTGAGAGATTTCGAAACGCCTTTTATTTCTCACGCGTTTATAAAATGAAAATGAATTTGGACTGGGTAGGGGATTGCGAGCAAATAAACATCCGGAAACAATAAGGGCGCAACAGCAGTGAAAATGAAAGTGCTGATAGTTATGAAATGGGTGGTCGATTTCACAAACGTTGATTAAAAATATTAGAATCTTAGTGACCGTTCTATAAATTTTACTCCGTTCCTATCAAGGAATCTTCTTAGAATTACGGTCAAGCCTTAGAAATAATTTTCTAGTCATTTTCTTATAAAGTAGGATTAGTTTGCGCGCACGTCATCAATTCTGTTTTGAGAGTTGAAATCACGGGTTTATGTAGACTGATCAATGTATTTCACAAACAAAATGCAAGTTTTCGGGGAAGAGTTGTGCGTTATTTAAAAAATAAAATCAAACACTTTTAGTGCAAAAGGTTTTCTTTTTGTTTTCAGGTCAATCGAAATTGTGGTAGTTTACGTTTACATTGCGACCACGTCAAATTTGGTAACTGTTTAATACGATTTTCATTATTTTATCCCGTTTTGCTGCATTACCCGATAAAAAATCCGTTAAAAGTTAAAAAAAAGTTTTAAAAAAATCCGTTAATTTCATAACGAACAATTCCGTAGTCTCACCGCGATATTCTGCGCTAAAAGTATGTATAACCCAAAAATGCCATCGGGTTTACCGAGAAAAAGTAAGTAACTTATTCTTTATTTTTAACGAGAAAGAGTGGTTACTTTAGCAACATAAGAATTCATATACATAACAAGTTTCATTTCACAGAGAGTTGCAGATGCATTACATATTAGCGTGCGAACAGTGACTTTGATTTCATAAATTGGACAAACCTCTGGAGTCCTAAAAAGTCATTGTCTATGTTACACTTGAAAGCAAAAAAATACGTAACGGGAGCCCGTTAGCGGATTTTATTTGATTCGAATTTCGTAAAATTTGGATTTAGTATGTGGGCGAGTGGTGACTTGTAAAATGTGTGCGAAAGCTTAGGGCGGCGGCGGCAACTCGCGCAAAAAGACAAAAATTGACTAATAAAAATTAACGTGACGATTTTGGAAGGGTAACATCCATCGTTTATTTATTTATTTATCAAGGTACAGTTGTGTCAAGAAATTGAATTAGCTAAAAACAAGCATAAATTGTGCAAAACTCTTGTGCAGATAAAGCGCATTTTTTTTAAACCGAAAGAAATAGTTTTCGTTTTGACATCACCAATGGATATATTTCTTGCAGACGTCTCAATCGCCCTTTGTCAGTACCCTCTTCCGACAATCCGTTCTTGAGGTATAAGGGAATATACCCGATCACGACAAGAGGTCGAGGAGGAGGGCTATGGTTGGTAGAAATTAATTCCTTTCTTTGAGACCTTTCATTAGAGTACCATGAAGGATAAAACTAGTTCCACTCCCCCCTCCCTCACACATTAGCACATTTTTTTTAATTCATAAGAAATGTGCTAAAAATTAGTTTTATTGTTGGAGCAGATTATATGCCGCAAATTATAGTGGGAATTGTTGGCAGAGAAACATGGAAGAATGCTGTTAAGTCACGATAGCGCTCCCGTCGAGAAGTAAAAAAAAAGGTTAAGTCAAAATTCCTTCTAGGTAAAGTTAGCGCAGGGATGGAATTTAGTTAGTATAAAGAATTCAGATTACGCTGCGAGGCAATTCACATCGAGCCGCGAGAAAGAAAGATCAAATCGTGAGAACACTGAATTGAGTGATTTCCAATTCAAGGAAGAAATTGCGAGTGACTACGACAAATTTGAACAGTACGTATAAAGTAAACGCGTGCATCCAGGTTTGGTAACTGTCAAGTTCAAAGGATGTTTAGCGACGCAACAATTATCATAATGACGAACAATAGCGGTTTGAGAAATCTAAAAGTATATTAAACTGTATACAGAGAGATTCACATAGGCAAGATAAGTAAATGCTCTTTTTAATAATCGAATGCTTAAAGTCTACTAGTAAGCTCAGGCAAAATAGAGGTTGGTCGGGCTGAATATCAGGGTTCTTGTACACTAGCAAAAACAAATCAAAAGGAAAAAGTAATTCTAAATCGGATTGGCCCCACTTAACCTTTATTTCATAAGAGAGGAGAGAATACTTACCAAAAGGCAAACTAAGAGATCCTTGTTCTGGTTTTGACAAACTAAAGAAATAAAATGCTTGACAGAGATAGAACATCAACAATAATTACGTCACAATCGACAGTAATTAATAAATGATCTCACAAACAGAGCTGGGTAAAGCACTCTGAGAAAGTGCTTCAAGCACCAAGCACCAAGCACTCGCAAACAGTACTTGCAAGTTCCAAGCACTAAGCCCTTTGGATTTAAAAAGTGCTTGCAATTACCAATTACTCTTAAAAAGTAATTTACAATGACAAAGCACCAAGCACCAAGCCTTTTACAACAAGCCTTCCAAGCACTGTGCTTGTACACAAAAGGCTTGCAAGCACTTTATTGCTTGCAAGCACTTTATTGCTCGAAAGCACTTTGGTGCTTGAAAGCACTTTAGGACTTGAAAACAATGTCTGGCTTATTGAAAGTGCTTTCAAAGCACTCTGGGGTTTAAAAGCACTTTGGGGATCGATACAGCAGATTAGGCTGAAGGTTGTCCGCTCAAAATAAAAGCGATATAAACATTTGCCCTCTTAGAATGAAGGTAATACAAATACAAACATATTTACCTATTTGAGAAAAAAAACTGGTCAAAGTCCTCGTTTAAATTGAAGGGCCTTCAGCGCATTTTTGGGTGGCAGATCAGTATTCTATTAAAGGGATTTAAAAAATCAGCTGTTGAAAAACATTGCCCCCGAAAAGGATCTCGACCTTCTGCGTAATGCGTAATGATAGAAACGTTCTTTATTCTTATCTTAATGATGTCATGTATCCACATCGTAATAATGATACCTATAACTTTATTAATTCATAACTTCTACCGTCTGCCGCTAGCTGCGACGTGCGTTATTACTTATTTATGTTAAGACAACCAGTTGATTTCAATACCGTACGTCGCACGACGCTTATACTTTTGCTAAATTAAGTTTTTTCGTGTTTAATGAGGGTTTTATGCTTCAAAATTGTTCGATGCCCCACTAACTCGATGCAACTGACCTAATGCAACAAATTTGAGCTCTTTACGATGTCTAGATCCAAAGTTTTTCTGGCACAGCCAGCCGGACATCAAAGCGTATGATTAAGCTACATTTTTTTTCAAAAATGCGCAAAAAATCAGATATATTATTGGTTTGGTAACAAGTTTGCATTAAATAATAAACATTTTTTGGTATATAATTTAAATAAAAAAAAAGTTCATTTGTCTGTTTACAAAAAGTCATTAGATACAATAAAAACGAACAAATTCTAACAAAATAAAATAAGAACACACTGAACACAAAAAATGCATTAAGTATTTATGATAAACTAACGTTGAAACGATAAAATTAGTTTTCATAACAGCCATTAGCTTTTAATAACACGAGGTTTTCAAAATTTGTATCAGACAATGCATGCCTTTTAGGAGCGTTGATAATCGACGCGAATGAAAACATACGCTCGACTGGAGCGCTTGAAGGAAGACTAGTATTGTATCTTATGAACAGCTTGTTAATGATGGCATAATCGTTGACACAAGTTAATGCAGAATTCGGATCGTTACTGTAACGCATAATTTCAAATTCCACTTCATTGACAAAGGTACTTGAATTTAATTCTAATTCAGTAGTCGCCTCATTGAAGTCAAAGAAATCGTCCTTTTGCGGAAATCTTACTTTGCTTCTGTCGCTAGTTTCATTTTCAGCACATACATTTTTAGCAGCCATGACAATTATCTTATTTATATCTTGTAAAGATTTTATAGCCGTATCCTTTATACCATTATACCACCTGAGCTTAAATTGGGGTATAGTGAATGCCGCAATAATGGCATTATTTGCCTCGTCTGTCAATGTTAGTAGATTTTTGAATCTAACCTCTAAACCATTAAGACATGCATCTAGAATGTGGTTGGTCTGTTTTAAATTTGCCGATTGCATTTTTACAAACTTTGTCCTTAGAGACACAATACATGGTAACAAATATCCATAATAATTATTATTTTCAGCTTGCAACTTATCTAAAGCGGTAGCAAGAGGTTCAAGAACTTTGCAGTATTCGTTCAGATAAGCAAGTTCCGATTCTTTAAGCGAGTTCTTCAAACCTAGCTTTAGAAATAATTCGCTCAGCTTGTTTTTTTCTTTTACGATTTGACTTATGGAGTCGTAATACGAGTTCCAGCGTGTCACTCCGGGATAACTTAAATAATGACCCAGTACGTTTTTTACAATCTCTGCAGATTTCGGATACGAGCATTTATTCCACAGTAAACTACACTTGGCCATAATTGCAGTATGTCTGCTTCTTGTCGCGTGATTTTTCTCAATTGCATTCTTCACATCAGTCACCGCAATTAAATTAAGTGTATGACTGGCACAGCGCTCGTGGTGAGGTAACTGTAGCATTACCGAAGTTTCCTGATTATCGCAATAATCACTATTAATTGAAACAAATGAGGGTAAAACATCGTCAATATCCTCTATTTCATTATTTTCATCAGTATTACCACTATTTGCAGTACTGCCAAGTTCATTACTGTCGAGTATTGTATGTATTTCATTCTCATTATTGACGTTTCTAAAAATTAATTCAGATGGTATGTCAATACCAAATTCTTTAAATGCCTTAATGAAATTGGCACCGTTGTCAGTTACAGTGGCAACAATTTTGTTCGAATCCAACTCATACTTATTATGAATTTCGTCTAACATTTCGGCAATCCTGTTATAAGAATGAGTTCCCTGAAATCGACGACATGCTAATGCAGCAGAATGTCTTTTCAAGTTAGAATCTAACCAGTGGCAAGTAACGCCCAAAAAACTCCGTTTTTTTGCACTCCATATGTCACTTGTGGTGCATACATATTTTACTGATTTAAGTTTGTTAACTAATGATTCCACACTATCCTCTTGCAGCCTGTTAATCTTTTGAATAGCTGTTTTTCTAGTCATAACAGTTAAGTTCATACCATCAAACAGTTTAATAAAATATTTATTTTCTACTGTATTAATGGAAGACATAGAATTAACAATAAACGTTAACAACCTCTTGTTAAATTCATCTTGGCTAACCCTTTGCCCACGATAAAAGCTAGATTCTATGGTTGTTTGCTTTTTTAAAATCCTTGCATTCTCGTTTGAACTACCTGCAGTTGTGGCACCTTCTTCTAATTTTTTTTTACATTGGCCTAAGCGAACCTTCTTGGTTTGAATGTATTTTTGGTATTTTTCTGTAAATTCACTATGTACTTTCCTTATATGTTTTAAAAAGTTGGTGGAAACACCTATAATTCCGCTTATGATATGAATCTTTGGAAGGCATAACTGACACTCGGCTTTTACCTGTCTTTTCTCCATTGCAATTAATTTATAAAACTTTCCATCCAAGTAACAAAAGCGATTAGTGATATTGGTAAAACCGGGATTTGAAGATGATTTATTGCTGCATGTAGATGCAGTTGAAGATGTCTGTTGCTGTTCAGCATTGTCTGAAGCTAAATCAGGTGTACTGGAAATGGGACGTAACAGAGGATTTGAATTATTTCCTCTTACATGGAAATAATCACGTATCTTTCTTCTTTTAGATGTAACTTTTTCTTCTTCCGATGGATCATACGTAGAATCTTCTTCATCCGTTGATACATGAAACGGATCGTCATTGTTAAATTCGTCTTCTAAGCCTTCAAGTTCTAAGTCTAAGTCTGTATCCATTGCTGCTGATGTACTGAAAAAGTAACATTTTTTATAAAGCATGTTTTAGCGAATTTTTTAGTCAAATTCAACTTCTATGCGAAGTTAACGTAATATCGTTTTCTTTAGACACAGAAGGTAACGATTCCATTTCAAACTTTAAGTGTGCAACTTGCGACCAAATTAATTCAACAAACAGATTATTTGACAATCGGCAACTGAAAAATTATTTTTAATTTTGACAGATCTCTCCAGATCACGTCCTTCTAGATGATGAATTTAAAAAAATTAGCCAATGAGAACCCTTGCTTGGCGTGAATAATGTAACATTATACACGCTAACGGCTAAAGTGTGCATAATATCAATTCGTTGATTAATGTACCCTATTACAAAAGTCATTCAAATTGAATAATCTGTATATTAAAGGGTAGTCGTGAACGACGTGAACAAATATATTTTTTTACAGTCAATACTTATTCGAATTGTTGTCCACTATTTGCGATACATGTTCGTTTCGGCTCGTTAATAATCATGTTTACAAGTGTTCTTTTCCAAAGGGGCTAATTAAAGTGTAAAAATACTATTTATATTATTCACTTACCTTGTTTTTGACCTTGGGCTTGATATAAACCTCACCGCCGCTCTAAAGTTTATTAAAAACCAACAATAAATTGTTATTGTCCAAATTTCACAATAAACACTAAAAAATCAATGTTTAAAAACCAAAAAGAGATTTAAAATAACGGATAGAAAGTTAAAAACACCGAGCACAAGAACAAACAGTGACCGAATGACAATGAACTGCAGTCTAACAAAATGAGAACTGAACTGATATGACTTAAAATGATAAATCAGCGATCTAATAAACGCAATAGCAGGTACGCGCCGCAGGCGATTAGAGTTGCACCTACCCCACTCCGTACTGGGCGAGAAGAAAAATACGACGGATTTGAGTGCTTGCAAGCCCTAAAACCCGCAAAGTGCTTGCAAGCCACTTCGAAAGTGCTTTCAAGCACTGAAAGTGCTTTCAAGCACTCTGGTAGTGCTTTCAAGCACTTCAAAATGTCCACCAATCACTTCGATTACCAAAGCACTTTTAAAAAGTAATTGCAAGCACCAAGCCCTAAGCCCTTGTTTTAAAAGTAGTTCAAGCACTGTGCTTGCAAGCACTCAAAAGTAATTGTAGTAATTCGCAAGCACTTTTCATGCAAAGCACTACCCAGGTCTGCTCACAAATATGACTGCATCTGCAATGTCAACATTTAAATATACTATAAATTAAATTTTAGTAAAAAGGAGATCAAAACGTAGTTGGAGAAAGTAATATCAAAACAGGCTTCCGCAGAAAATAACGGAGCTCTAATCGATAAATAATTTCAAACAAAGGTAGATATACTAGCAGTTACAATTCAAGAACAATTATCGAAGTAACAAATTCCACGTCCACGTCTGTAGGCCACCAGGTTCAAGTTGGTACAATTTTTTCAAGCCGGTAATGTAGAAACATCCACCGCGTGACGATCGCCAATGTCAATCTTAATAAGATGGCGGGACCAAGTAAAAATGTGATGTCATTCACGTACTGCGTAGGTAGTAGGTGGACCATAACGTGAAAGGTAATCCAAAAGAAAGAACGACAAGAACTTAAAAAAAAAGGTTGAGGAAATTTGAGGGACGAGCTTGAGAGAAGAAAAGCCTTTAAAAAAACGTATTCAGAAAAAGGCTGAGTAATCATCTAACATACCTTGCTGAAGGAAAAAGAAATACGGCGAATGGGTAAGCATAAAAAAAGAAAGGATAAAATTAGAAGTACCATGAAAAACATCTGCACGACCTCAGTCGGCGAAACAAAGAACTCTGTAAAAAAAACTACTACACGAATAATTTACATGGTATCTACGGATTACAAAAAAAAAACTAGATGGCGTAAGAATATTGAATGTACAAAAGAATAAGAATTAAAAAGTTACTTAAATCAGGAATTTCTATCGGTAAGGAAATAACGTTACAAAGTACAAATAAACCAAGCCAACAGAAACATTTACTTTTATCGCCTATTATAAATTAATACTTTAAATGGTGTTCATGGTAGAAACCAGCAAAAATTGAGGGGGTTCCTTGGGATGACATATTAAAGAAAGTTGCATATGTCCGGAAATCCTTCGTTTCCAAGGTACAGGATGTTTAAAGCGGTGTTAGGAGGTTAAGAAGTAGTCGCGAGATTGTACAGTTACACTTTGAAAAAATTTCCATCAAAGTGAAATCCCTCTTATGTCTGCTCCTAATGAATAAATTTCAAATGCAAAATAAAAATAAATCAAAATTGTAGCCAATTATTTAATTTCCTGAGCAGTACAGCATATAGAGCCAATATTAATGCACAAATCAATATATTTAACAATTTAGTATGAGGTAATTAAAAATTGATCTATCACAGTTAATTAGATTACTAAAAGCAAAGCATGTCGCGATGCTCACATTTTTAGCGCATTTTTTAAGAATCAAAAAAAAATGTGCTATTGTTTGCGTTTTGTCCGTCCGTCCGGACCCACTTCTACCGTTTTGAACTACTTCTAGGGGAATGGTCCTAGAGTCCTCGAATATTTTGCAGAAGGTAGTCTATACCTTGAAGGTGTGCCAGACGGCCATCAAATTTCGCTATCTAAAAGGGGGGCCCCTCCCCACGATTTATTTCCTCAGATGCCGTTTTTGAAAGTAAAACGTGCGTAACTTTTACATACGACAACCAATTGGTCTCAGATTTTGCATACGCATGCCTTTAGTGGAGGCAAGTTAAACTTTAGATTGGGGTGGGGTAAACACATGTTCTACCCTTCATGGTATTCTGATGAAAGGTCTCATCGAAATAAATTGGTTTGTACAAACTATAACTTTCCCGTGCAACTCTTTTTCGAAATCAGTGAGCGACGGAACCTGAGGGGGGGGGGGGGGGTTAAAAATTAATTGTATCTCTCATTGTATTCTAATTAAAGGTCTCAACGAAAGGAACCGTTTTCTACCAACTACTGCCCTTCTTTCTACCCTCTTATCAAAGTACGGGGTGGAGGGAGGGGAAGTGGAACTAGTTTCATCCTTCATGGTACTCTAATGAAAGGTCTCAACGAAGATAATTTCTACCAACCATAGCTCTCCTCCTCGACCTCTTATCGTGATCGGGTATATTCCCTTATACCTCAAGAACGCATTGTCGGAAGAGCGTACTCACAAAGGGCGATTGAGACATCTGCAACAACTCTATCCATTGGTGATGTCAAAACAAAAACTATTTCGGTTAAAAAAATGCGCTTTATCTGCACAAGAGTTGTGCAAAATTTATACTTGTTTGAAATAAATAAAATAAATTCACAATTCTCGCCAATGATATTCCACCATTATTGAAATAGGTATATCAATTAAGATTCGGTTCAAGTAAAATTAATTTTTAAAACAATTTGGAAAAGATTGTTTACTATCGAAACCTAATCACTGACAAAAATTCAGTTCCTTTATAATATAAACATAAAAAACGTTTTAAATCAAGAATTTTATCATCTACCTACGTGGACGTTGTAATTGAATTATGGAAGAGTGCGTTTCTTGTGTTAATTTTTCGTTGTTACAATTACTCAAATTGAGGAGAGGAAAAATATGTTCTCATTGCGATTTTCACTCATGACAATGGAGGTTTTGATAAAAGAAAATTTTGTTGGTTTGACGTTTTGAAGTTAATTATTTGGCATTCATCGAGGGACTTACGAAAGTACTGTATTTCCACAATGACAATAATAAAAGGTGTTTTTTTGCAAAGATTGTTATATTTCGTTTGTACAGCTCGGCAAAATAAACAAGCACCGACTTTTGTCAGTTTTTTTTTACAAAAATTTGCTTTCCGTTGTTATCATGTGCGTGCAATGAACTTTTGAATATCATTATAAGTACATTTTGAAAAAAAGACGATTAAATGAATACATTCACCACATCTGACCTAAAACAACCTTGTAAAAAAATGGAACAAAACATTACAACACGGAAACGGCATGCTCTTTGGGAAAAAATCGAAGTCAAGTTTTGAAAATTGAAATTTCCCCTCAAAATGAAAATACTTACACTGTCGTATTAGAAGGCACCTTTTTTCAATATGGCCTTTTGAGTATTGTGATTCGACCACCGTAAATTTGTCTTGCGTCAGCATGAGAAGATGGAGTTAGAGGAATTTATTGGAACACAGTTATTTTTCGACCGTTCTTTATTTATATAAAGTTATGGTAATGTACTCGGCTACTATTCAAATTTCCTACATTAAAAATAAACAAATCCACCCGTCGAATAATCCAATTTCTTATTAAAAACGAATACTAGGTACGTATTGTACTTATTTTGAAAATAAAGAAGCATCCGCTCGCTTTTACACGATCTATTGCAAAAGCTTATGTGGAGCGTGATATATAAATTCTAGCTAGAGGAAAATAGATCGTTCGCCCTTTGAGAAATCTCGCAATTGAGAAATGGACGGATTCGTAATTAGGATACTTTCAATGTTTGAATGAAACAAGCGCTGCAGAAGTTTGCTAAAATTGCAGTTTCCATGGGGCTTTCGCATTTTCATTATAGGAAACAATTATTCAAAAAGAATGAGGACGGCGGCGGCGGTAGCGCGTTACTAATCCGTAAACATCTCACATGCAACTCGGAGATAAGATCTTAGGAATTTGGGCTCGACTGTAGTGGGTGGTTAATGTACCGCTTGACAGGTAACTTGACAATCTTCCTGTGTAACAATTAATAAAGAAAAACGCAGCTTCGAGCGTTATGTAAATACGTTTTCTAGTCATTTACGTACAAGACAAGTGAAGACTCAAGAGATTACGGAAGAGGCTTAGAACTTCGAAAAGAATGCGGTGCTACAGCTACACTCGGTAGCAAAAGCGCCACGTAGAAAAGAATGAAAAAAAATGCATAGGAAATAAACGGCTTGTAACGTGAACGAAGTCTTAATTGCTTCGACGATAAAAAAGGTTACGGCGTTATAAGAAACAATTTTAACAACAACGTGTAGAAAGAAAATTGAAAATGTATAGACGATGTTTATTGATGCTCAAAATGTAAATTGCTAGCGCATGCCAAAAAGGTGCAAAGTTGATAAATGGGCACAGTTTTTTGAAGAAATGCAAAAGAATTTTGATGGGCTTTGGCAGATATGCCATCAATCACCGAAATAGGCAACTATTTTAATTTCTATCGACAATCTCGCCGTGTAAATGAATTTTTTGTGTGCTGGTTGGTTCCACACAGATTATTTATTTCATCACGCACGGTAAGGCAGTCTCAAAATAACATTGAAATACGCGAGTGAATATGCTACCGTCTCAACAAATACACCCCTATGAATGGACCTATGAATTTGGAGATTTTACCTTGAACTTTGAACAAATCAACTTTAGACGAGAAACTGATTGTTTTATCAAATTCAATTTTCATGGATTCATAAACGTTAGAAATATTTGCTTCAAATTTGCGTAACGGTTGATATCTCAACAAATCACAAATTCAAATTTTTCGCGGATTAAAAAAAAAACTTTAATCAATAATACTGTTGTGTAAACTACGACACGCGGACGTTTTTATTAGTATCAGTACCTATAGTAATGATGGGTCGCTCTGTATGATTTCAATTTTTTTAAGGTTAAATGTGGTCGCTAATTTAGATTGAACACAATTTCGATCATAGCATTTGAATTCGAAGTTTATGCTGATTTGTTTTAGAACTATTAGATGTTACCTCGGATGTTACTTTTGTGTAGAATTGTAGATAATCGCCTGGTATTTTGTTTACTTCTACTGTTCACTCTACGGTCTTGCGATAAGAGTTCGATATGGCTCTGTAGAGGCTAATTAAACTGAAAATAAGCACGTGTTTTCGCCGAATAGAAAGTAAACACAGGTGAGTTTATCGACGACACGCAGTAATTTGATAAGTAAGGAGCGAAAGAGATAGAAGGGAAGAGTTGTTAACAAGATACGACGTTCAGTAGGGGAATTTATTTACGCTCGGGTCACATTCGGGACCACGACTTTTAAACCGGCTCATATTGATACTGATCCTTCGATCATCGTTGGGAAATCGATTGGCGAAGATTTGACATCACAGTCTCTTTTCGTTCTCGAGTCGACAAGGAACTGACGGACTAAACAATCCCAGAAGGGGAATTTTTTCACCTTTTTAGGGGAATGTTTCAAAAGAAAAAAATTCCCCTAAAAGGTGAAGCGGATCCTGCGGATGTTAAACAGGGCTTTTTTGGCGGATGCTTTTTAATGTTAGGCAATCAGCCTTAATGAGTTCTTTTTTTGTAAAAGACAGTCAGTCGTGGTGGTTATAAAGTTGTTGTAGAAGAAACTTTTGATCGTTTTCTACGAGATTTTATTACGTCTCTATAAAAGTGAATGTGTTAATTCGCGGTTTGAGTTTGCGTATATGGGGCCTTTCTCTAAGATTTTACCCAATACCCGTTAAGAGTGAAGTTTACCCACCACCAAAAAGCCACTATTATGTCAGTAATTACAACGAAGCCAGTTTGTATAAATCAAGAATCAAATGAAATTCAAGAAGTGAGATTCCGAAGTAATATCTGCTGGCGTTTGTTTATTGTGCGTCATTTAAAAAATCACTGGATGTTAAGGATTATTAACACAACGGTAATGAAATCTTTATGTAAATAATTTGTTTCATTCGATCGCATGTGGGTGGTACTTTGTTTGTTGGCCCTGAGTGCTTTTATTAACAACTTTATTAATTGATGTTTGTCAAATAAATTTGTTTCATCTGTAAATGATTAGCTTTGTTTTTAAGCGAGCCCAAATTACGACCCAGGATTGTCAGGTGTTAATTAACAATTAACTATTTTATTGAAATTGTGCGAGTGATAAAGATGGTCGAGTTTCTCACATTAATAAAAGTCTTATCGAAATTTTCCATAGTACCAGATGCCCGACGTGCCTTGGAAAATGTTCTAAAAAGATTTGTCATTACCTGGTTATTAATTGAGGTAGCTGGACAGGTGTATATATGGGTGGTTTTGCCATTGCACATCGTAATACATTATAACGCTGTTTCTGATAGATAGTCAGTCCCTGATAGACATAATAAATAAACTAAAGAAATATAGCAAAGGAACTCCTGGGTATTCCTTTTATATGGCTAAACCTATGCTCATTTTGAATTTCATGCAATTCGGTTCATAACTAATGAAGATGTCAAAAGGGCCTTTCGTAAGTTTTTGGTCTACATTGCCAATTCACGATTTCCGATCTACATATTTTGAAAAGAATCCATCCGCAAAATGTCATCTGTCCATTCGTTTTCGAGATGTCGGACAGACAGACGGACAGCCCGATACCGCAAAGCGAGCCGCAAAGTGATGAACGCGCTAGGAGTTCGTTAATAAATAGTTATGTAATGGGCACCATAATGAGGTCGAAACTGTCTCCTTACAATGATATGGAGAAAAGAAATCCTAAAGCTGCACTTTCCAAGACTGAAACTAAACACAATTCAATTTGTTTATATAACAAACAAAAACTTCTAGAGAAATCTCGAATAAGAATATCATATTTCATAGAAAGAATGAGTCACATTCGCTTTCATTGCTTGTCACCTGTGACGAACCCTTTATCGTGTTGGTGGCGCCTTGAGAATATTCTAGAAAGATCGCTACATTAATCGCACACTTTTTTTTAAAATAAAATTTGGAATGGTAAAATACCTGGCTGAACTTAATCAGTCAGTATAGTAGTAGGTATGAATACAACTAGTGAGTTACCAGGCCTGTTAAAAGTTTAGTGGCTCATCCAGGATTGTTGTCTAATTAAATTTGGACGGGAAGCCGGTGGATCCGCCCGTAACATCCGGCTGTATGACGTAAAAAAGTGTGGAGTTACACTAATTCGGAACAAAACGCTTCTATTGCAGTACAAACTTTTTTTTTTTTTTTTTTAATTAATATATTTAGGAGCCCCTCAATTACATAGATTATTGGTGCTCCGGCTTGGTAAGTACAATACGTGAATACACTAGTTTATGCGATATGATGTGGTAAGAAAGATAACATTATGAACATTCAGCATGATGGTGAGTACAGTAGAGGTAATGATGTAAATTACAGTTAAACTTATTTCACATTGGTAGGTACATGATGTGTTGGTCACAGTCTGCCGAACAAGTTGATGGTTTTCAGGTAGGTTAAGGCTTTATGTATGTTGTCGTTTCCCAGACATTCCGTGAGGGTAGGCGGTAGTTTGCATGTTATACGTTGTTGGTCGAAGCTTCTACATTCAGTCAGTATGTGTTCAATGGTAAGTCGAGTACCGCATGTGGTGCATTGCGTTGGCTCAATTTTTTGGAAGATGAAGTCGTGTGTCAATAGGGTATGACCGATCCTTAACCTTGTGCTTTTTCTCTTCTGGTTCCGTTCATTTTCCATGGTTTTAAGCTTGGTTTTATTTTCCTTAGCTGATTATTGGTAGTTTGACTCCATTGGTGTTGCAGTTTTTCTTTCATTTTTTGTTTAACTGTATTAACGAGATCCCTGGATGGTATAGGGAGGTGAAGTATGTCAGTTAGAGTTGCTCCTTCTTTTGCCAAGGTGTCTGCCTCTTCATTCCCTCTAATGCCGCAATGAGATGGTACCCAAAGGATAGTTATGGTATTGGATTGTGTGAGTGATTGATGTATACTGTCCTGTATTTTCTGGATTATGGGATTAGTGGGATACGCGGATTTAATACTTAGGATGGTACTTAGGGAGTCTGTACATATTACATAGTTATTTTTAGTTGCTTGATTAATGAACTGTACCGCTTTTAGGACACAAAATGCTTCTGCTGTATATGTTGATGTAAAGTTGGGAAGGTGGAATTGTTGGTTTGATGAATCCATTACTAGTGCTGCGCCAGTTTGGGAGTTTCGCTTTGATCCGTCTGTGTAGATAAATTTGTGGTTCATGTATATGTTATTTTTTAGTTGTAGGAACTCATTTTGTATTATGGTCTTTGAGGTTTTTTCTTTATCGTATTGGACCAGTTGTAGATTAAAATTGGCTGGTTTTAGTGTCCATGGGGCATATTGGGTTTCATATTGATGCTGAACAACTGATAGAGTGAGGTTCATATTTTTAAGTGATCTGATAATATATTCATGGTATTCGTTTTCCTTTTTGATGATCCTTGTATTGTTTCTTATAGTGAATATCTGATCATATGCGGAATTTTTTTTGTTCGAGGCGAGTTTAATTATATAGTTCAATAGAAGCTGTTCTCTGCGGTTTTCTAGTGGCATTTCTCCGGTTTCTGCTACTAGACTAACAATGGGACTTGTTTTTAATGCACCTGTTATTATTCGCAGTGCGGTGTTTTGGATTATTTCTAATTTGCGAAGGATATATTTTTTAGCCGTTACATATACTAAGCATCCGTAGTCAATCTTTGATCTGATTAAAGATGTATAAATTTTCATTAGTGTATCATTGTCTGAACCCCAGTCTTTGCTTGCTAGTGCTTTTAATAGATTGAGTCTGGAGTGACATTCTTTGTTTATGTGTTCTATGTGAATTTTCCATGTTAGTTTTCTGTCGAAATGCATGCCTAGGAATTTTATGGAATTTAGATAGGAAATAGGGTTATTATTTATAGAGAGAATAGGGTGATCATTTTGATGTTTTCTGGTTTTGCAGAAATGTATAGCGTTCGTTTTTGAGCTACTGAAGGTAAATCCAATTTGCTTGGCCCATTGTGTTACGTTTTCTATTGCACTTTGTAGTTTATTTTGTATAGTTTGCAGGTTTCTGTTTTTGGTATGTATTATTAGATCATCAGCAAATAGTGAGTATTGTACATTCGTTGGTATTTGTTCGGTTAGGTTGTTTATTGCTATTAAGAAGAGAGTAGGGCTTATGATTGATCCTTGCGGTATACCATTCTCCTGTATCTTCGTCTCTGATTTGCATCTATTGTGTCGTACTCTAAATGTCCTGTCCGATAGAAAGTTTTTTACGAAGTATAGTAGGTTTCCCTCAATTCCATAGTTTTTTAGTGTTAGTAATATATTATGTTTCCAAGTGGTGTCAAATGCTTTTTCAAGGTCGAAGGAAACTGCAATAAGATGCTGTTTATTGGCGAACGCTGTTTGAATATTTGAGGTTATGTTGACAAGATGATCACTGGTTGATCTGTTATTTCGGAATGCATTTTGATGATTAGATAGTAGGTTATTCTTTTCTAGAAACCATAGGAGTCTCTTGTTAATCATTTTTTCCAAAATCTTGCAAAGTATGCTTGCGAGTGCAATGGGCCTATAGTTTTCCGGGTTCGTCTTATCTTTGCTAGGTTTTAGTAATGGTATCAATATTACCTCTTTCCATTTGTTCGGGAATGTGTTGGTCATCCATATGTGGTTGTATATGTCTAGGAGGTGCAGGATAGCTTCTTTGGGTAGGTTTTTTATGAGTTCAGGAGGAATTTGGTCGGGACCTGGGCTAGTATTTTCTTTAGTGTGTTTGACGGCATATTTTATTTCGTTATAGGTAAACTGATCGTTTATTGGATCGTTGTTTGGTGTTATGGGTATTTCGACTTTTTCCGCTTTATTTTTGATGTCTAGGAATTCAGGGCTGTAATGTCTGCTTGAGGAATTACGCTCGAAACAATTTGCTAATTCATTACATATTTCTTGGTCTCCTGTTATATATATTTGGTTTTGTTTTAGTGTCGATGTCCCATATGATATATTGGTTCCTCTAATTTTCCTAATTTTATCCCACATTTCTTTTACAGGTGTGTTTATGTTTATATTTGATACGTATTGTTTCCAAGATGTTTCTTTTGCAAATTTTATGATTCTTCGTGCTTTAGCTCGTGTTCGTTTTAGGTTAATTAAATTATCCGTTGTTTTATTCTTCTTGAATTTGTATAGTGCTTTTTTATTTTCTTTTATTATGTCAGCGCATTGTTTGTTCCACCATGGGGTTGATTTGGCTCTAATTTTTGTGGATTTTAGTCCGAGTGCCACTGTTGCTGCTACGTGAATTTTTTTGGTGAAGTTATCAATTAGTGCATTGGCATCTGAATTTGTAGCTATTGGTTGATAGTTAGTTTTAAGATGAGCTTTGTAGATTTCCCAGTTTCCTTCTTTCAGGTTCCACTTTTTTACATTTTCATCGATAAATTGGTTTTGTACTATGTCGTTGATGTGGGTTAATTTTAGAGGGAAGTGGTCACTGCCAAATGTGTCAGGTAGTGCATCCCACACTAAGTCGGATGCAATGTTTTGGCTGCATATGGAGAGATCGATACAAGAAAATGTACCATTTCTTGCTGAGAAATGCGTGTGGGTACCATCATTCAGAATAATATCGTTGTCGAAACATTCTTCTACAATTTTTCCCTTTTGGTCAGTAAATTCTGATCCCCATATGATATTGTGGCTGTTTAGGTCCCCTACTATTATGTATGGGCGTGGTAATTGTTTTTTGATATTGTCGATGTCCTCCCTCTGTATAATTTGGTCAGGTGGTATGTAAATGTTGCATATTGTGATTTTGTCTGGTACTAGTATTTTTATAGCTGTGGCTTCTATATTTGTATTCAGTAGTAATTCCTCATAGTGATGGGCTTTTTTTATTAGTATTGCCACACCCCCACTGGCATGTTGTGCTTGCCTATCCTTACGATGACAGTTGTAGCCTCTATAATTTAATTGTTGAGATGGTTTTAGGTGGGTTTCTTGAAGGCATATGTAGTGAGCATTTGTATAGTATGTGAGTCTCTGTAGTTCAGCTAGGTGGGAGTAGAAGCCGTTGCAGTTCCATTGTATTATGGTGGTATTATAGGTATTCTGGTTCATTGTCTTTATCACTGAATTGGTCTTCTTCGTTAGTGGTTTGGCTAGAGTCGCTGAATAATTCAATTCCTGCTTCTGTGTCTAGTTGGCGTCTTATTTTCTTTGTAATTCGTGTGATTCTAGCTTTCATTGTTTTGCTTGTTAAATGCGGGTATAGTGCTTTTAGCATGTCTAGAAGAGAGTTCACGTTTTTGGTGTATTCTCTGGCGACACTGAGTTGTTGTTCATTGCCGTATACGTTTTCCAGAAAATCTTTTAGCTCATCATATGTCAGTATATATTTGCTCTGTTGTTTATCTATAATTTCTTTTAGTGGTTGTATTTGCTCCAGTATTTTTGTGTCTAGTGGTTGTGATTTTTGGCTGTGTTTAGTTTTCTTTGGTTTGTTTATTAATGCAATTGACGATGTGTCACTTAATGCTCCAGATGCGGGTCTTTTAAATACAGCTGATTGTTCTTTAACCATTGTCATTTGAGTGTGTTGAATAGGTTTTGGATTTTGTGATATTGGACTGTTTCGTATTTCAGTGTTTGTTATATTTATTTGTTTTCCATTTATGTCCTGTCTCGCAGTTTCTGTAGGGGTTATTTGATTGTTGGCGTTTGCATCGTCAATTATTAATCCACCACTTTTATGAACAGTGCAAATGGGGACCGGCGAACGGTTTTCGCAAAATTCGCGAATTTTCCGACGACGTGCAAAGTGTGTATAAAGGAAAGTGATACATTTTCGATAAGCCAATGTTGTGTTTTCTGATTTTTCTTTACGAGACGCAGGTAAACCGTTATTAACATTTGCAACTTACGAAAAACATTTTTTTATGATATTTGCATCAGAAACGCCATTTAAAGTACCCCTGAGTGTGCGAAAATAGGCAATTAAAGCACGCCGAGCTTTAAAGGTTGCTAAATAACGTTACTTCAAATGAAATATCGTATGAAACAGTCATCTGGGGCTGAAATGAAAAATCTTCTTAGGAGACTTTCTGTAAATGCAAAAGATTTCTTTGCCTTGTATCTTTTGCTTGAAGCTTTCACAAAGGCACATAATTTAGGGTATGCGGTCAAATATGTTCCATTTTTTTAATTGCAGTAATGTTCGAAGATTTAAATACCGTTGAAATTTCATTCATATATCATTGATAATCGCATTATCATTGACTTTGTTTTTATTTATCCATTGTCAACACTTTTCATATTCATATTCACTTTCATATTCTTTGTATTGGATTTTGTGGGTACCGACTTTTCTTTTGCTTCTGCAACAAACCACTGAATGGACTGCGTGTCGCTTTTTCAACCGAAGTTATTTTATTTATAAAAACTGATTTTTATAAAAAAACTTCAAGTGACATTTCAATGACAATAATGGAATTACGAATAAGCAGAAAGCAGAAATGTATTCCAGTATAACGTCGATAATTTTGACCAATTTTGTGAAAAGCGAAAACGCGATTTGCACTTCTCATAAAAGTGTGGCTTTTATATTTTCAATGAGCCCAAGATAATTAAAATCGGACAAGTGACAGCCCTGGTAACGCACTTGGGTAGAATAAGGATTCGAAATTTCTGAACTGAGAGCAGATACAACGCTGTTGGGTGGAGTTATCTTTCGGTAAATAACTTTTGGGTGATTTTATATTCAAAACCTTAGCCTAAGAAAAATTTACTTACAAAGCAGTTCACGTTTGGGTGATGGTTTGGAATAATTTTTTTATTGGAGCGCCAATCGCGGCCTTATTTTATCAAGAGGTTCATTTCTGTCATCTCATTCTGTTCCAAAAATTCTTTGCTGGACTCTTGTTATAAGACTAACAAAAATGCACAAAAAAACCAATATCTCAGATATGCGCTTTTGTGTCAAAAATTTGGTTGTACTCAAATTTATAACATGTGAATGTATTTATATGTATTTCCACGCGCGAACTGGCAAAAATTTTGCTGTACAGTGTATTATATTTTGGTTGAGACTGCAGTGTATCTCAGCTGTATTTAAAGATTTAAAGGATCGGTAAAAAACTGAAAAATCGCCAGGTTAGTACACCACGCTCGGGGATGGCGCCCATATGTCGCTGACCCCACATCATGTAGTCCCGTCCCTAAAGTTCCTAATTACACGGCCGTAGTAGGTACATGTACACTACGCGTCTTTTTGAAAGCAATCTTCTACGGACCCGCATTTGCTGGCAGCCAGTCAGCTAGTCTATCAATTGACCAAAGATTAAAAGCTACCTTTTTTACAAATAAGTTTCCAAAAATGCGCTAAAAAGGTCAAAACTAACTATTTTGGATATTTTTACGTAAAATCCAGTGGCGTAGTAACAAAATTTTTAACCCACCGTTTCTGAAATTTGACCCAAAGTTTGTATTTTTTTAATGCAACGCCATGTAAAAGAAGCAGTTTTTATCTTTTTTCTATCTTACATGGGTGGTAAGATATGATAATATCCAAAAAGTCCAAGTTTTCGTTTTCACCCTGTGTCTCAAAAACACACGTAGCTTTGATTGATTCTGTTGTGGTATTAAAAGTTTCACAAAAAAGTGGCAGTCTCCATCTTTAACAGCTGAGACACACTGCAGTCTCAACCAAAATTTCATATACCAATGTTGCAAAACGGCGTAAAATTAAGGTTTAATTTTTGGGTAAAATTTTGATTCAATCCCTGCCGCCCCAATATTTTTTTGAACCAACGACGCAAAATCGCATCAACTTGGCACTTGGCGCGTTAGCAATTTGCGGCTATGAACTGTTTTACTATTGAAGCGCAAAATGTCATGCCGAAGAGGCAACATATGGTGCATAATTTTTCACTTATAATTGCACAAGAGGTTTGTAGTTTACCGAGTAAATTTGGGTTGTTTAGGTAATGAAAATCTGGTGTAAAAATATTGTATCCCGTTTTGTATTTGCGTAAAAATCGAGGCAAAATTGTTTCTGAACTGTTGAAAGTGCGAAATTTCATATCATTTGAAGTTGGACCCTGCATAAGGAAGAAATTACATATTTATAAAATAGCACATTTAACCTGTAAACTTTAGGATGATCTAATGCAAAAATTTCACCTAATCCGAGACCTAATCACACATTTGTAGATTATTATGTGCACAAATTAGGGTTGAATCAAAAACGCTATCGCTTTTGTACAATGTACTGCACTAGAAAGTTGAAAAGTGAATTGCGTGAAATGTACGAGTGTAACGATTTGCTGCCCTGCTTTAAGTACAACTTTGCTTTTGACGTAATTGTGTAACAATTAAGACTTTAGTTAGGGGAAAGTGGAAACATATAATTCCGTTTGCTGAGAACTACCCTCGACTCGATTTTACTACGGCTACTAAAGACAAAGTATTAAAAACGTTAAGATCGAGCGCTCTCAAGTTCAAAAAAACTTGAGTGAATAAATGAATACTTCCTGCAATCACGTTAAATGCGAAACCGAAAATAATTTCTATAAATTGTCGTAATAAGCTGAAGATGAAATCATAAATAAGCTCGCATACGAACACTATTAAGGAGTTTAATTTAGATTGAAACAAAAGCAAACGTAGAGGAAAAGTTAAAATTTATTAACGGCACTTGGGTTTTATTAAAGTAGATTTATTTCGCAGAAAATCGTAAAACAAATTCAGCATCAATTCGAAGGAAACCTAAGAATATTCGCGGTTACACAACGAACCCTCGTCATATTAATTTGTAACATTCGCAAGGAAATGCAGCGGCGGCGAGTGGGCGGCGAGAAGGCATAAAGTTCCATTTAGTAATGCCAATCACCCTTTATTTATATACCACGCACTGCACATGGCCTCTCCTTGCCGGTTATAAAATTGTTTACGTCAACCTATTTTTACACCGAATATCCAAAAAGTGAACACATGGCGATTTTGGAAGCCAAAAACAATGAGCGTCAACGCAATTATCAGGGGGATAGAAACCCACTTGGTGAGATCGGTAAGTTGTTCTCGGAGGATTTCTTTAAAGTGACAAAAGCTGTTGCGTAAGGGTGACAATTAGTTAAGCGATTCATAAATTATGCTTACGAATGAAAATCGGGAACACGAATTTAAAGTTGCCCGCCTGGAAATTTTCGATAAGAAGCGTAATATCCAGGTGCTTTTGCAACTCCGTTTATAATTCAATTTTATTTGTATTGGTCGCAATTTCAACTTTGAAATGCGGCTGTATTCGCCCTCGCGACTTTTTCGACTTAATTTATACGAGTAGAGAATGGGGAACGATCAATTCCGTCACAATGTCAAATTTTAGTAGGTAATTTCGTATGAGAGACAAACGTTGCAAGTTGAAATTCAAAGTAACCAATAAAACATGGTCCATAAAGCACCGTCAAAGTGCTATCTATTCCAGTCCCATTTGCTTCTACAAAGTTGCAAACTGTTCAAAAGTTAGGCCGCCATGTAAGAGGCTAATATTTTGCGTTGTTTTGTTACATTTTCTTTGTCGGATGATTAAGTGAAAAAGTTTTCGATGCGAGATCCACTTGTAATATTTTCATTTTCTTAGGGGAACCATTCGCTTCATTTTTAAGTAATACCCAACAATAAAAAAACCACCACAATAAAAGCTGGTCGCATCGAGATAAAAAAAGTGTTGAAAAGGAGGTTCATAATATACAAATAGATGAATTAGATTGGGACTCCGCAACATTCTAGAATGTATATGCAGTGTTTCAACTTTACTCAAGTCGACACTATTTGAACTTTTAATTATTAAGCGCCAGAACAAAGCGATAGGGGAGTCGATGGTGTCCGTCTGTCCGTAAAAACCCCGTGCGGTCACGCCTCTCTGTCTGGCAAACGTTTGAAACCATTCGGTTTGATCTATATACCACATGTACTCTGCCGTTTTTTAAGATTCGCTTTAGGGGTTTATTGGAGAATGCAATGGTTAAATCACTTGAAATATTAACATTTAGTTATCCAGAACTTTTTTTAACGTAGCACCCTGTACGTATTTTCACATAATAACCGATATGAAATGCTAAATTTGTTTCTTTAACCAATTATTTAAACTAAATAGTCACAATTTACAAACTATTTCAAATCGTCGTAAATTACCATATATATTTGACAAAAAATTGCAAGCAGAAGGTTCCGTTTATTTAATACGCTCGCAGCTGGAAATTTTTCTTTTTGGATACGTATTTTGACTAGCAATATTGTGAAGAAAGAGATGAATTATATCATCCTTTTGTGTAATATTATCTGTTAATGAAATACTAAATATGTACTCGAAGTTTATAATTTCGTAATTCAAGGTACTTACGAGTTTATTATTGTCATTTGTTTCGTTTTGTATCAAAATGTCAAAGGGTAATTGCAAAAGGAGAGTTTTCATTGTTTAATTAACTAGTGCTTAAGGATAACAGTGTAAAACTTTTGCGTTCCTTTACGGTTTATTCCATCATTATTTATGAATATGAAAATAATCGGAATTCAACTTTAAACCATTTTTGCGCATTTGACACAAATAATTCGAAATAAGTGATCAATTCCACGACACCGTTTTAAGAAAACTGTACCACAGATACAAACCAACCAAACAGAAATATTATAAATATATATCTAAATATAATATTGGACACGAATTCATCAAATTCAATACTTACCCAAGTCAACAAGCTGAGAGCTAATCCACATCAAAAATACAAAGAAATGTAGAAGACCAACCAAAAGAAACATGGAGCAACAATTTGAGAAAATTAACAAAGAGAAAGGAAAAGACAACATAAATAGTTGAAACATTATAACAACAGCACAAAATTCTTCGACTATACTATGACTAAAGTAAAATTACTTTTTTTAATCGCAAATAGAGAAGTAAAACAAACTGCTTATTATCCTATCAAAACTCAATTTTCTATGGCTTTAAGGTTAAATACTTCACAAGATAAACAACTGCGGCAAAAAATTAATATTATAACTCACATCGCATAGCACTTTTATTACTAAAATACTACCTATATTATCAATCGGCTCTTATTTGAAATGAATGCTTAACACTTAATGGGAAACAGATAGGTCATATATTTCAATTAATTTTGGTATCGAAACCGACGATTTATTTGTATTGATCTAACTAACCACGTATTTTATTAAGACCCACTTTCACCACCTTCTACCCGTCCAAACCCAACAGCACGCTGTACAAACGGTCTCCTGTATATGCCGGTATTCACTTCTACAACTTGCTTCCAGAACACGTGAAATCATGCTCAACGGCCCAACAGTTCGGCAGAAAAACAAAAAATTGTTTAACAACAAATACTACACCATCAACGAATACGTTTATGATTGTAAAAGCCTGTGATATTTTAACTTTTTAGCGCATTTTTGAAAAAAAATACGCTATTATATTCGTTATGGCTGGCTGGCTGTCCGGCTGAGATCTCAGCAATTACAATTGCTAGAGACTTTAAATTTTCACTAAAAGCTTTCTGCTATCGTGTAGATGCGGAGGCTCTAGTCTATTTTGAGTTAGATTACTGGTGAGATCGAAACTTTGCTAATGAAATACTGATCTGCATTACCAAAAATGCGCTGTCATCATGCAGAATCGTTGGCAACTTGGATTACAGAGAAGATTGCAGGGACATGTTTATCCAACTAAGAGCACTAACTGTTCCTTCTATATATATTTTAAATTGCATCTTGTATGCCAGATCTCAATTGGAAAATTATTCCTTAAGATCTGACATACACTCCCACAACACACGTTCGTCCACAGAAATTTATGTGAAATACTGTAGGCTACACAAAACATATATGAGTTTTCAAAACACTTCTGTCATACTTTTTAATAAATTACCTGTAAAGTATAAGAAAATTATCAATCCTAAGTCTTAGGAAAATTCTTAAATGTGTATTAATTAAACATGCCTTTTATAGCGTAGCAGAATTTGAAAATTTAGAAGATTTAGATTTCAACAATATTGTGTGACTTCTGCAAATGTATATTTTTTTGTTACAAGTATGCAGGCAATATATATTATTATTATTATTATTATTATTACAAATGCTGATTTACAACTTGTTTATGTTGTTACGTGAATGTCTAATGTAAGAACCTGACATACCATCCATAATTTTAACTTATTTATGTTGTGTCACGTGAGTTTAATGTTTTTTTATGTATGCCGCGTCCTATATACTGTCGTATGCCAAAGGGAAAGAATTAAATTGAAAATTGAATTGAAATTGAATTCTGTTTAATTGACACTGAGATCCACACAACTGTGAATACTTGTGCAATCACTTGTATGGACATTATTTGTCTGTTAAATTTAACAGAAGGTTGAACAAGTACAAAAGTTTACGCCCTAAGGCTGTTAACTTTGGGACCTTTTCTATGCATTTATCGGTACTTCCTAAAAGGCCATAACTATGCCCGCTATGCTTTTCTTTTCTAGAAGCATCTATGGTTAAACTTTTAAGGAAATGTTTCCATAAAAAAGAAAGTTTGCGTCTTGACATTTGATTTTTACAATATGCGATATGTTTGCCTTTACTAGAAACATTGTGGTTAAAATTTCAAAAAAAAATGTCAATACATAAGAAAGTTGACAATGCGCAGTCTACGCAAGCGCATATTTTTCTTGATCCAAGTACCAGAACTATGAGCTACCGAATTCAAAAAAACCGAACTAAATACATTGAAAACTGTAGGAGCAGTTAAGACCTCGGACGAACGGACTGGAATAGCGCACCCACTTCGTTGGAAAATGCGCTACAAACTAACCCTCAACCACCGAATTTTCATATCTTACTGTGAAATTTATCTGACCATTTAATTCCATGGAAACAGATGTGTTCATAAGTCCTATCCCCCCCTTCGTTTGCACAGGCCATAACGAACTACATATTTAAAAAAAAACATTAAAGTGCTGTACTTTTTAGCGCATTTCCAAAATTAAAAAATGCCACTTTGTCCGTCCGTCCGTCCGCTCGTTCGTTGAGACGCTACTAGTTCTTTATCTTAAGAGCTATTGTTCTACTTTTTTCGCTATTTGGTTCGTTATGGTGTCGAGGTTTGCACCAAGGAAGGAATTTTTTATGAGTTTATTGCTAAAAAAGTTTATTAAAAAAAACCGTTTTTTACATTTTCCATAATTTGTCTGTCTGTCCCTCTATCTGTCCGTGTGAACGATAACTTTGTTTAGAAATGCCCGATCTCTTTGACATCTCTGTCAGTTTTGAACTGAATTGCATGAAATTCCATATGGTAATAGCTTTAGCCATATAATACGCAATACCAAAAGTTGAGTCGAATCGATTCAAAATTCACAGTGCCCTTTTCGCAACTCGACCATTTATAAACCAAATTGCAAACTTTTTTATTTATGGAAGAATTTAAACGAAATTTGATACATAGGCGCTTGGAATAAAGGAAAATCTAACATTAGTTCCAAAATTTAGATTTGCGCATGCGCAGTTCCAACTTTCTTATTTAGAAAAGCATTGAAATGAAATTCTTCTTATAAACAGAAATTGAAGTAGCACGTCAAAAATGGATTGCACATGTGCAACGCTATCTTTCATATTTGTGGTTGGATTTTTACGATTTTAACAGAAGTTGCATCTTACAAATGGGAAATGAATGAAAGTGGAAATGCGCTTTTTGTAAATCGTTTACGATTACTTTTTAACTTGTTTCTTCAAAGCCCGATATTGTCAATATTAGACGCAATATAACAGCGAAAAAAGTTTGAGAAAAATTTTAAGAATCCAATGCTAAGCCACCCTGTGTACAGGGTGGTTCAAATTCGGAGCCCACCATTGGGATCTCCGTAAAGGCGAGAGATACAGATCCTTCTAAAAAAACTCTGAAATTTTCGAAAAATCTTTAAAAATAATTATCCCCGAAAAACTTAAAAATTTCGTTTTCATTTTCTCCAGCTTAAAAGACCGGAAATGGAAGATTCCCGTTAGCACCTTCTATTGGCACTTTCTTATAATGCCATATTGGATTTTTACGGAATGAGATAAGAGCACCAAAAAAAATTCATTTGAATGCATCGCCATCATAGCCATGTTGTTTCAATAAGAATTAGAATTCCCATATAACACGCCAGATATAAAAGCTGCAGGCTACTCTACTTTCTTATTTTTGACGGTATGAGAGGACAAAGAAAAGAAAAATAATGACGTAGTCACACTCTATACTTTTACATAAATATACAAGAAACATTTCAAAATCAAATGTTTTACATTAATTTTTAAAAAAAAACAACTTCCGATCGTTTACGCGAGGGAAAATGAAAACGAAATTTGATATTTTCAGTTTTTCCATTATCTCTGTTATTTTCAAAGATTATTTCAAATGCATTTTTGTCACAAAAAGGAGCAACTTTGCCCTTATTTAGAAAGATCTTATCTCTTACCGCTACGGAGATCTCAATCTCAATCGTGAGCAACGAATTGGAATCATTCTGTACAGAAAAACGCGTTTAGAACATGAGCGATGGCTAAAATAATTATACAACTCAGAGGAAATGATGACAGTGAAAGGAAAACGCATACAACAATTATTTAGAGGGGTTGTAAAGATTGAAAGATAAAATATAAAGGACATTGCAAACACTAGCAAATATCGCACTCCTTTAAAAAAATCAAGATGGAACACCAGTAGACGGACACGGAATGATGTAGCACGAAGAGAAGGATGAGCTAATACAAAAAAATATACCCGAGTAGGCAAATATTATATAATGAGTGTCCTATATTGGTTGCGACTTCAATGTATCTCAGCTGATTTTAAAGATAGAGACGGTTTTCGCGCCCTGTGCCACTTTTTTGTGACTTTTAATTCCACAAGCAGAATTAATTTACAGTACGTTTGTTTCTGATACAGGGTGAAAACGAAAAATTTGACTTTTGGGATGTTATAGCCATATAAGATATGAAAAAGTTAAATACTGCCTGTTAAGAAATTTTTACGTAAAAACCAGTGACGTAGGGTAAAAAATTTTTGGAGCACCGTTTCTGAGATTTTACCTCGGATTTGACCCAAAGAAGGTATTTTTTAAACGCAACACCCTGTATAACTTAACGTCAATTTTTTTGCATTCTTTTTCCCGATTACATTGATATATCACAACCTGTTTCTTTTTAATTTTAGCCATAAAAATCAATAAAAACTTTATTTTTATTTTTACTAAGCCCTAAAATAACAAACTTTGTTCTAGGCAGAGGCACTCTCCGTGAAGTAATAAATAAGTAATTAATATTCATTTCTAAATCCCATAAATAAAGATAAAGAAACATTTAATGCTCCACTAGTTGAATGGTTTGGTAACAACTTTTCTTTTCAAAAAAATTAGTTTGCGAAACAAGTTTTGCAGTAAAAACTCTAAGGAAATTTTAAATAAGCATCCAAAACTGCAAAACATTGCCCATTTAACCAATTCTCTATCTTTAATAATAACAAAGTTACCCATGCAATCCCACGTGATCTGGGACACACTGTATAGCGTGTATTTTGAATTTTGAGCACAGTTTATAATTGATTTGTACCGACTTGGAGTAGTATATTAACATTTACTGCGGCTAGCTTACCTTAAAAAACAGAAATAGTGTATTTTTCATACATATAACGGCAACACTTAGAGTAAGTTTTAATGTGGGCTATTTATAAAAAATGTAAATATTTATTCCAGTTGACTCGCACAAAATTCTTCCAAAATAAGAAAGTTGTAATGCGGCTGAACAGAGGGGTCTTTGTAACTGAGTGCTAACGTCTCCAACTCTAGGAAGGAATTCAGGCATAAGCTGTACTTTAATGAAAAATTCGCCGAAAATCAATGTTTGAAACAACAACCTAACATAGTTTCACTATAATTCGGAAACGTGTGGAAGTGTGGGGCAGTTTACGGAACGGCTATTCTATTTGTCTATGATTTGCATATTCTTGCATACTGATTGATGAAAAATACAGCTCAATAGTCTGTATTATCATTACTTTTTACAGATCACTATCAACGTTCCAAATGAGCCTAATGATCAATTCAGAAATTACGGACGCATTAGAAAAAATAAATCGTAAATTAATTAATGCTAGATAGCAGATACACGGCTCGCTTAATTCTCACACTAATTATGCTCTCATATGTAGGTATCGTGTGGTTTTTTCAAACACGCCCCTATCCTATCATGCATTGAATTAAATTTAGGTCAAAATTTACACAACGTATATTTCGTTTCAATGATGTCAACGATTCCCTCAAACAACCACATATAATTGTGGTGATACCCCTGTTAGAAGGTTTTCGCAATTCTGAAACCTACAACGAAAAAGTTCTTTTTTCAGTGGCAATTTCAATGTAAAATTAATCATAGATTTTTAATTAAACAAATCATAGACAGGATTTGCACAGTAATCCGACATTCTTTTCCATGTAAAACCATTCAATTTAACCAATCCTTCACAGGTATACAATATTAAATGGGAAAAGATTGCCTTTCAGTTGTTATTGGATTTTGAATGCAGATGTGTTGCAACAAAAAACGAAAGAAAAATCACGGTCGACTAATTTGTTTTTACGATTTAATATGCCGTTCCTGTATCGTATCGATTTCAGCAGATTTTAGTTCCTTCCTAAAGACTGTTACATATTTATTCAGATTTAATTAAAAATTTTTTCAGACAAACGTAGCCGATTAATTAAAATTGAAATAGATATTTTTATGTCGGAGTAGGCAATTTTGACTGAATGGTCACGATCGAAATGAATAAATTAATATTCGTGACGTCGGTTTGCTCAGATTAAAATTTCTGAGCGGCCATTTATAAATTTCGAAGTTCGTACGTAAAAGAAGTATAATTCCTGCTGTTCTTAACGCTTGAACATTATTCCGTTTCGTTGGTTGCAAGAACGCGAGGTTCTTCCGTTTCCGCGACGCGCCAAGTCAGATCTTTCTCATGTGTTTTCCGATTTAAAAGATAGCGATTTCTTGTGTTCATTCTTTCTATTGAGAGGCATTATCTTCAAAGGTAAATTTCTTATGTAAATTACGCAAGTTTTATACATGCCTGCACCTTGTAATTAAGGCTCTATAGACTCGTGAGAAACCGGACGAGTTTTTGATATTATAAATTAATTTTAGCGTGTTGTATGTATTAATCTTAGGTCTTTTGACCTTTACAGCTAATGCTTCACTTACTGGAATATCCAAATAATGCTCTAAACGACATGAACTGCACTTTTCCATTAGCGGTTGACACCTGAAGCACCCATTTTGGGTTCTTTTCATAAAAGCGGTATATGTAGTTGCATTCCACGATATCTGTATTGACGACCGAGAAAAATAAAATGTGAGTGGTTTTTAGCGCATTTCCACAAAAATTTTAAAAAAATACGCTATTGTGGCCACTTTGTCCGTCCGTCCGTCCGCTCGTTCGTTGAGACGCTACTAGTTCTTTATCTTAAGAGCTATTGTTCTACATTTTTCGCTATTTGGTTCGTTGTGGTCTCGAGGCTTGCACCAAAGAAGGAATTTTTTCTGCGTTTATTGCTAAAATTGCTAAAAAAAGCGTTTTTTTTCATGTTCCATAATTTTACACTTTTGCCGTTTATTAACGATCCTAGATCGTTTATAATTTTGTAATGCTGTCTGTCGTCTGTCTGTTGGTCTGTCCGTCTGTTCCTTTGTCTGTCTGTCCCTCTATCTGTCCGTGTGAACGATAACTTTGTTTAGAAATGTCCGATCGCTTTTACATCTCGGTTAGTTATGAACTAAATTGCATGAAATTCAACATGGGCATACCTTTAGCCATATAATATACAATGCCAAACGTTGAGTCGAATCGATTCAAAATTCACAGTGCCCTTTTCGCATCTCGACCATTTATAAACAGAATTGCAAACTTTTTTATTTATAAAATTTTGTATTTGAATGAAATTTGATACATAGGCACTTTGAATAAATGAAAATCTAACGCCAGTTTAAAATTTTGTTTTTGCGCATGCGCAGTGCCAACTTTTTTTATGAATTTAAACGAAATTTGGTGCATAGGCGTTGGAATAAAGGAAAATCAAACGCCAGTTTCAAAGTTTGGTTTTGCGCATGCGCAGTGCCAACTTTTTTTATGAATTTAAACGAAATTTGGTGCATAGGCGCTTGGAATAAAGGAAAATCAAACGCCAGTTTCAAAGTTTGGTTTTGCGCATGCGCAGTGCCAACTTTTTTTATTTATGGAAGCATTTAAATGAAATTTGATACATCGCCACTTGGAACAAAGGAAAATCTAACGTTTATAGTTATAGTTGCATCTTACAAATGGGAAATGAATGTAAGTGAAAATGCGTTTTTTGTAAATCATTTACGATTACTTTTTTAACTTGTTTCAGCTGCGAACAGTAGCTATTATGAACACTGTCTAGTCGTAAACTAATCTTTACTAGAAAGTAGAAAGTGACGTTGATAACTAATGTAAAGTTATAGTACCGATGGATACTATCTAGTATCTCCAAACAATTTATTTTAACGCCACCAAAATTGCGATTAGCAGAATGATTCATTGATCCCCCCCCATACGTCGCCAGTAATCTACAATTAAAGCCTTACCCTCATTATATTCATATGAAAATCACGTATGTAGGTAATAAATAATGTTTCATTTCATTTACATGATACGGAATTAACACTTCAGCGCTAACAAGGAGCAGCATACGAACATTGAGGAGGGCGGAGTGGAAGGCACTCAGGATACTGAAGAAAACAGCAACCTCACAAGAAAGCAGAGAAGAGGGAAAAACGATTACCAGGAGACTGAAGATGAGGCAGATGAGATACTGGACATACCAACAAGAGGAACAAAGACCATATCATACGGGCTGCTAAGATTCTGTGTGCCTCGGAATGGAAGGTACGCCGACCCTGCCACACATGGAGCACCACCATAAACCAAACGGTAGAGGTCTCGGGGATTACCATGGGAAGATAAGAACAAAGACACACATCAAGGAAGAAAGAAAGCAGAAGAATACTGGAGGTGGAGGAAGAAGCCAAGGGGAGGAGGAAAAGGGGACAGAAAGTAACGCAGGAGGAGGACAACAATAAAAAGGGCCTAACAAGAGGGAAAACAGGGAAGGGAACGAGACCAAAGGATAGGAACATCGGAAGCCAATGAACGCCCGGAGAAGAAGCTATCACTAGAAAACAGAGTTCCCTCTAAGGCAGAATACCAGTGGCGAAGCTGTGGCCGTACCCGTTCGGGTCGGATAACACCCAGTTAGCCGCCCCCCCCACAACCCCCCCAATCCACAAAATCCACCACAGTGTTTGGCATATGTCGCGGCCCAGCGCGATGGCAACAAAGTAGTGGAGAAACGTCCTTGATAGTGTCTACCAGGGACCCATCCTCACGACAGTTGACTAAATCCTGGGAGAGGCGGCGACGCCAGGCATATGTCAAAGTTTCAAGTTTCAATGTTTCATTTACATGAAAATATACCTACTTAGGTGCATCAATACTCTATGGTAATTGCTCACTTGTTACTAACTTTTCTACTTGCGTATGCCAGAGACGAACAACAGTTCGACTGCTAAACCGGGCTGAAAAAGGTGTTCGGTAAATAACAAAATTAATATTTACATTTTAACAAACAAAAGCCTAGTAGACTGAAAAGTTTCTTTATGAAATCGCACCATTGAAAATGGATAGAACATACACATGCAGTAACGAATAAATTCATTTCAAGCGGTAAGTGGGGTAATTTTGTTCCCCTTATTGGTGTTCATAAGTTTGCTTATTCAAGGTGTGTTAACTTGATTGGGCGACCTAGTCGGACTTTTGTTGAATTGTTGGTACAATTGAACCTAGCGTTCACTGTTTGTCATTTTTTATTATTATTTACTAGTCCTATACCTACATAGATTTACAAATTTATCAATATTTATATTATATACGGCAGCAGATTAGCAAGCGAGCTGGTGGCGCCTACATTTATTTCTTTTGTCTTAAGTTGACTCTAAGATTGTAGTAGGTTTTGGGCAACATGGAACCCTTCTCCACTGAGCTTGTGGCAAGGATGGGTCAACGTCGAAGGAAATCGGGCAGGAGCGGCAATAGATAATAATAATAATAATAATAATAATGACATTTATTGAGCACACACCATACAAAGAACAGATATTATACATTACATTACATAACGATTTATTTGCGTGTTTTCTTCTTGGGCTATTAGCCAAGTTGGCGTTGCAAAACAAAAGTTAAATCTTTCGAACATGTCCACCAGACTATTATTTTAAAATGTATTAAATAATTGAGAAATTAATGAAGAACAATAATTAATAACAAACATCGCAATCAGTTCTTTTCAAAACCACATAATGTTTTCAAAAGAAATTCGTGATGTCATGAATTATTGTTCTTCATTCAACAAATTTTAAAACAATAGCGTTTATTTTCAAAACTCGATAACCCGGAAACGATTGAATTTTGCTTAAAATTAAAAAACGTTTTTGGATATATTATACAGTTGTAAAGCGATGGGGAATTTTTTTTAAATATTGATTTATGAAAAAAATTTATTCTTCATGATATTTTTTGCGTGCTTTGAAAGTACCAATAATGTTTCGATAATCTAAAATTTATTTATAGAAATCTGGAAAAATAGTAAAATTAATTTTTTTATTGAAAGTTATTCTACATTATAATCAAGATAACGTATTGCTATCAAACCACAAACAATCGAAACGTTAGTGCTACTTTCAAAGCAAGCAAAAAATATCATGAAGAATAAATTTTTTTCATAAATCAATATTTTTAAAAAAATTCCCTCTTGTATGTCTTACCACTGTATATTTTCCCAGTAATCAACTGTTTCCAGCCTTATCAGCGACCCTGTACTAAGAAAAGCATACCGTGTGCTGTCACGTTGCGTGGTCTTTTGTGTTACACAGAAAGAACCTACATCAACTTGTTCAATGTTTCGTTTTGAAGATTTACTTGTGCGCGATGCGATCCCCATGTTACACAACAGACAGCGCGCATCCTGACAGCACACGGCATACTAGATTTCATAAGTTCTTTAAATATTGACTAATGAATTTCTTATTTTTTGTATATGAACCATAAATGATTCAATTAAAGCACAACGAAGGATCATTGTTCACTCCCAAACTGCTGCATCGTGAAGCATCAGTTATAAATTGTAAACAGGGATATCTTAGTTTTTAGCGTCTCTCTAAACATAAATGCTTATGGTATAATTACATTTAATTGGTCTCTCAAAAACTGTTCAACATATCGAAAAATTGTCCCTTACGGAAAGCGTAGGGAGTGTTGCAGCTCATAAGAACCACTTCATTTTTTCCAAAAATAACGGAACTAATGCTTTAGAGTTGATCAGACCCAGGCATGATTTAAACTTGTTCTGTTCGGCAGTTATTGTTGAAACTATGGATGTTGGGTTCTGGATTCATGTTCGGTGAAAAAATGTAGAAATTTTCCGGAACCTCTAACATGAGTAAATTTCAATAGACCGATCATACATAATATACAAAATCTAATCAAAAAATAATAAATTTTAATGTTGTGGACAAGGTGGCAAGCTGATATGTGAGGAATTGTGGCTGATCTCGATATAACGTGAGGAGGAGATTGGGGTTGATTATAGATTCGTAGAGATCTTTCATAATGAAAGATAGAACCATTTTTAACCCACACCCTACACAAACGAAACAAGGTAGGTGTGTGAACAATGACAATTAATTTGGTACAATCAAATGCACTGAAGAGCTAATTATTCCCGTTTTGCGTCACACTAAAAATATGTGTAAATCTTGAGAAGAAAGTGTTTTTCAACTTTGCACTTTCGAGTTGTACAAATAAGAAGAACATAATAAGAAAATAAGTTATTTAAAGCCATTGGCGCGATCAACTTCACGTAGGCGTGAATTTTTACAAAAATGATTTGCTTCTCATTTAGAAATTGGGCGTGGCATCAGTAGAAAAACCGACACTAGACGCAAAATCTTAGATTTTAGGACAAGGTCGTGATCTTAGCGAGGAGGATTTCCCGGGTGCGTAACTACGGAGTGGCCTTGTTTTGTGGTGCAAGATCGTAGCCTTGGTGAGGAGAATTCCTCGGTTACAAAACTAAGAATGACCTTGTTTTATTGTGCAAGATCTTGCTTTGGGATTACACCGGCGAACAAGTCGTAGCCTTGGTGAAGAGATTTACAGTCACCATAAATACTATAGAAAATAGTTAAGATGCCAAAAGAGCACTTTTGGATTCGGAAACTAGGGAGAGGGGGAGTGAAATTGCACTCCGAGGGTCGTTAAGTAAAATCGCGAGTTCAAAAATTCGTAGCAAGCGGTTTACTATACAGTCCTTAAGATATACCAATACCACATTTATGTGCAAAACGTCAAAATGCAAAGCATACTTAAAAGTTATACGAAAAAAAAATTACTATAGTTAACATTTCCTTGCGATAGCCTCGTCTTAGATACTTACAATAAACTCTGTATATGCGTCATATCTAGGTTATCTCTCTTTAATACCCGCAAATTGGAAGCGACAGAAAATTAAGATAGGTTGAGTCGCATGTCGGATAACATTTAGCGTTTGTCAGATGTCACTCATAAACCTAACCCAAAAATCAATAAAGGTTGACACTTCAATGTTGCAGCTCCCAATTAACCCGGAATAATCGCCATTTTCATTGTTTTGTTGCCTCGAATAGATTTTGTTTTGTTTTTAATTCATCAAGACTACTTCATTAAAAAATAAAAACCGTTGATATAACCCCAGAACAAAAAACTTGGAAGGGAAACGTAAATGGGAACAACTGAGTACAAATATAATTATTTTGGAGAACATTCAATAGATGGCGTATAGTTAGCGTGCATTAAATCTAGTGACTTTAGTACGTGTCGCCATTATGACAGTTGAAATTTGAATTTTGATTGACGGCTTATTGTGCTTTAAGTATAATTACTATTCATTATTACAATGAATTATGCATATACAAATCAAAAACGTAAATGTTGTGTGACAAATTGTGAAGACGTTTCCCAAAAATGGAGCCCGAAGTTTTTATAGAATTGGTTTAGAATATAATGTGGAAGAAATTTACACAAAACTTTTTGGTTTGTGAACGTCATTTTTCTGGTTGCGCTTTAGAACCTGGAACACGAAGAGGTTTAAAGCGTGTGGCAGTTCGCACATTATCTTTAGCAGTTAACACTAATTGAATTGTAATAAATTGGTACATATTTTGTTTTTAGAACGATCTTGAGAGCATCATAAAGTAGAGTTCCATGAAGTTGATCTTGTATCTTGTATATCCATATTAAATTCAATATAACTCCTTGATTGGATTAATTGGAGTTGTTACTTATAAAACAAGTGGTCTGTACTCTTTGAAGCCCCTGACTGCTGAGGTGCATCGGCATTAAACTGAATTTATCTGGATCCCTAACAAACAAAATTGGACTTCACTGGCTGGATTCATTTACCTTTTAGGTTTCAGCTAGTCAAATCCAATGTTATTGTTACAGATCCGGAGAAATGCAGTATAATGCGAACGTAGCTTACATTTTAATATTTAAATTTGGCGCCATTCACGCAAAAGCTGCTGAGAACATACACGAGATGGCGCGTCATTTTTACATTACATTAGAGTTTCCATTCTAAGTTTGTTGTTCTATGGATATAACTGGTATCATATTTTCAATCTTGCTATGATAGGTCATTTGAAAAGAGAATTAAAAAATCTATCAAGTAATCTAAAAATCCAATATGACTTTAGGAAGTTGGCAAATGTTCCTCAAAAGTAGCCATCTTGATTTTTTTTACATCAATTCTAAATTAAGCGTATCAAAGACTAACTTTTATATAAAACTTTTTTTTATATCTCTTATACTTTCGAAGACATTCAAGGAAATGACCAATTTAAGTTTTTTTGATTTTACGTCGAACCTATTCGACATTTTGAATTTCCACAAGGAAATTTTAAATAAGCATTCAAAACTGCAAAACATTGTCCATTTAACCAATTCTCTATATCTTTAATAATAAGAAAGTTACCCGTGCAATCCCACGTATACTTTTATTCCTCTTTGGGTAAATATTTTATACAGGGTTTAGAAATGCACCATAGGGTTCAATACTCATGTCTCATTCATTATTTTTCAATTGGGGAAACCGGAAAATTGCGTACAAATCGAATTTTCAAGTTTCAATAATTTCCCGACACAAGTGACTTTTACTAAAATGCTAACTTCTCCGATTTTCCACAATAAAAAAATAGAAATGGGCACATGAATAGACGTAGAATTTTACAATTAACAAAAAATATACTTACAACTTCCCTGTAAATAATTAGGAGAGAAATGTTTCAATATAAAGAAATTACCATTGAAATACCTATGGTGCGTAAACTAATTCTACACCCTGTATGTAGCTGTATTGCGTGGGCTGTTTTTTTGAGAGATTCGCCGCAATTTAAATCCGGCCCTTCCTTTGGAAAATTACATAAAAAAAAAATACGGTACATGTGAGAGCAGGAAAATGGAAATTATGAATACTTAATGAAATTTCGCCATTCATTTGCAATATAATTGAATGTTTACTACATTTTCAAGTTCAAGGATAACAAGCTTGCATTTAACCTCAATATAAATGCATACCTACCTACCCACCAAAGAATTCAGCTTACATAACACTGAATGTTAAATTACTTCCGATGCACCTAACACTAGTTTATAAAACGGGTACGTCGATCCGCCGCTATAAATTTATTCATTGTCACCCATTCTCTTTAATATTGCACATTACCGGACGGTTAATGGATTTACATTTTTGCGGAAAGAGTCGAACGTGAAGTACGAGTTGAAACACAGCAATAAAACATAATGTATGTACACTCTGATTTAATATTTCAAGCCTGCATGTATGTATAATTTACGACGTAATAGAAAAGCTTCCATTATGGGAAATAAAATAATTTCGCTTTCCGAGGAAACTCTGTATAGGTAGGTGGAAAAAGATTCGATGAAGAGCTCAAGAAAATAAATACACTTACGCATAATGTATACCCGAACTCGAAGGAAACAAGTTTTAAATCCAAAGTAACTTGTTTATTTTACATGTAATGGAATAAAATTTTCCTCTTAGGATTTACGACGTATTATTACGTGAAATGTACGGAAGCTAAAAGTTTATATTGCTCACATGATAAAATTTGTTACGAACGTCCCCAACTAAAATGTTTAGTATAAATGAAGCAGACGTGTAAACTGAATGAGACAGAAGTGCATTCTATATACTTGGTTTAACCATTCTTTGAATTCAAAGCGGCTCCATTTTTATTTCCCATTGAAAATAAGGAAATGAAAGCTTGAAATAGGTTTTCTGTTCTATACCGATGTTGTGCATGGCACGGGGAGTAAAACACGGGCAAGGGAAACGGCGATATATTTATTGTACACGAATGGGGACTGCAATATATCTATCTGCACGTGCAATACATTGTTCGCGTCTTCAGTCACGATTTTTAATCACTTCACATGCAAGCTTTCGTTTTCAGTTTGCGTAACAAATGAGGAGGATGAAGTGAAAAAAAAACCTGTTGCGATTCTAATGCGCGCGGTTAACTTAGTATACACATTCCGAAAACGGAAGCAAATATTTGTTCCGAAGATAATCATAACTGTATCTCAGTCTGCCAAGCTGTATCAATTAATTTAAGCAAACACAGGTGGTGTGTACGCATTAAGAATGTCACTAGCACTACGTAACGTAGATACGAACTTACCACAAAACATACTACGGGCCTGTAATAGTAGTATCTCAAGAGACCGCTTACCTGTAACAAAAAAGAGATAATTGTTAATCGTATGCCAGATCGAACACAAACAGGGGTAATTTAACAAACACTAAGAGATTTCTCGTGCATAATTTCAAAAGACGACAGTTACAATTTACAAACTAAATATCAAACACACACATTCTGGTTCTGCCCAAAGCCCAAACCAGAACAAAACAAAGTGCCAAAAAAAGTTCGATGCCGTTGTGGCATTTTTTTTTCAAAATCCGTTTAAGTACATACAGAGGGATACAAATTTTACTCTTTAAAAGTGCCTTAGAATGATTTAAAACGTCGACATGTGATGCAATTTTGACATGTCCAAAAAATAGTGATCGCAATAGCCAACTAGCTCAAGCTGGGAAGTGAAAAATTAAATAAAAGAGAATAAAAAATCTATTTACCCCAGAAAAATACACGATCAATGATTAATTAAACGTTCAATAAATGAATCAAATTTGACACAAAACACTACACAATTATCTTACAAGCAATCTTTCATCAACCAAAAGACGCAGTGACTTGGTGATTGACATGCTCGGTACTATATTCACAGTAATTTTAATTAAGTACTTATGGGATTATTGCAGGAAGTTGATACATTTTACAATTAACGCGAGCGACAGCGAAACAGAAAATTCTTGAAAGCCCAAAGCGGAACGTCTGGTCACCCGACTAAGAATGGAAAAAGTATCGAGTAATTAAAAGAAGGTACTATGGGTTACCCCGTATTTACACCAGTTATTTATACGAGATAGAAATAAAACTTTCATACAAAAGTTGTGGACAAAAAATGTAACGTAAAAACAAATCGCAAAGTTAGTAAAAAATGCAATTTGGTAAATTTTTTAATGAAACGCCCTGTATATTTTTCCGTTTAATTTCAAACATATGATATATTCAGAATTTCATTTGCGCCCAATTCCACCAATGCAGACGAGCGACGATTTACGTCATGTAGTTTTATTTTTTGTCCATTCGTCTTTAGAATAATACTAGCAGACCCGGTGAATTTCGTACCGCCTTTGGGAGTTCCCGTTTTCTTGGATGGGACATACGCTCGGTTAACTACATAACGCTTATCAGTACTCGCAAAAATATTCAGTATTTCGCAATCGCACGTTTCTTAAGGTCACAAAATGTTTATTGTTTATGAGTTAAATTTCCACTATTGTTCGTAATTATCGTAATATTTTTCTAAACACGAAACTATCCCTTTTAAAGAAGGTCATCAAAAACTTTAATTCGCACGTTTGATTTACCAAATAACAAACGGGGGCAAATTGTCCGGAGGCGAATTGTTTAAAACTCCCTTAACGTCAGTTAACTGAAAATCAAATCTTGGAATAGTAGGGCTGAAATTTGATGAGAAAGCAGAAGGCAGCTGGTGCGCATTTTATGTAGGTACTTTCGGCGACATGAGAACGAAATACGTCATTTTTCGACGAATTTGATGGAACTTAAGAATTTAAAAAATGCGCTATTGTTTTCATTAGGTCCGTCCGTCCTTTTGTCCGTCTGTCTGTCCGTCCGGACCCACCTCTGGGGTTTTGTACTACATACTTTTAGATAAATGGTTCTAGAGTAATAGTACGTAGCCTATACCTTGAAGACGAGCTTGAAGATGTGTCATGAAATTTCGCTGGCTAAGGAAGGGGGGAGGGGGGAATGAATTATTTCCTAAATGCTGTGTTTTAAAAGTAAAACGTGCATAAGATTTACATGCAACAACCAACTGGATTCAGATTTTGCATACGCATGCCTTTGGTGCCTAATGGTACCAAGTAAAGAGGGTAACACATGTTTTGCACATCATGGTATTATAATGGAAGGTCTCACCGAAGTGAATTGGTTTGAGCTTTGTGCAAACTATAACTTTCCCGCGCGACTCCTTTTTGAGATCAGTAGGTGGCTGGAGGGAGGAGAGACTAGAAATTAATTTTATTTTTCATGGTATGTATTCTAATTAAAGGTTTCAACTACAGCAATTCTTTCTGACTCCTTATCAAAAGAGGGGGTCGGAGGGAGACTACTTTTATGTTTCATGACACTCTGACGAGAAAGGTCTCAACGAGAAGATTTAATTTCTACCAACCATAGTCCCCTCCTCGACCCCTTATCGTAATCGGATATAAATAATTACTTATATCTCAAGAACAGGTTGCCGGAGGAGGGTACTCACAAAGTGTGATTAGGACGTCCGGTAGAATATATCTATTGGGGATGTCAAGACAAAGAGTGAATATCTCAAAAACGGTTTGTCGGAGGAAAGTACCCACAAAGGGCCTGTTCCGGACGAAACATCTATTGGTGAAGTCGAAGTGAATATCTCGAAAATGAAGTGTCGGAAGAGGGTACTCATAAAGAACACGTGGAACGTCAAGACGAGAAATGTTTATTGGTGATGTCAAAACTTTCCTTACATTATCCGTAGAACGGAGTGTCGGAGGACGGTACTTTCAAAAAGAACGTCTAGACGAGATACATCTACCGGCGATGTCAAAACTCACATCTCGAAAATGTTGGAGGAAGGTACCTACAAAGGCAAATGATTTCGGAGTATTTCTCTAAGGGCTTGATTCTTCTTGTATTATATAGCGTAGATTTTGAATGTATCTCAGGCGTCTTCAAATTTTTTATGTGTAAAGAGTCCCCTCTCCATTAATCATCTACCAAGAAAGAAAACATCGATAAATATAGCATAATTCTACTTTATAACGCAACCATTTACTAAGCTATTTCGGTTTTAAAAAATGCGAGTTATCTGCACAAGAGTTGTGTACAATTTGTACTTGCTTGCAGTTCTTCAGATTTTGAAATAAGTAGATTGTCTTGACTCGGTGATATTCAAACTCACCCTCACATAGTTTCTGCTAAAATCCTCGATTTCTCTCAAGACTGGTACCCTGTACCTCCCGTCTTCATCGCAAAATCGGTGAAACAACATTTTTGCGCTACCAATTTAACCAAAAAGAGAAAAAAACAAAAAAGACAACATTTTGTAAGAAAGAACAAAAATTCAGTTTGCGTTAAAACAAAGTGAGTTACCGTTTCTTCGACAATAGGGCTGGATACGGATTTGGCTACAAATTTCCATTATTCACACGGATAGACGGACAAAACAGCACAATTTCATATCTAAATATTCCTTAAAAATCAAAGGCAGAGATTTTAAGTTTTTGAAGAATTAGTTGCCATCATTTTTTTCAGTGCGCCAAACGGCCAACATTCTCTATAGCAGTGGTTCTCAAAGTGAGTGCTTGCGGCACACCGGGTGCCGCGAAATTTTTAAATATTTACTTAATAAGCTTAAAATTACATAAATTAAAAAAGGAATTAAAATAATTATAAAAAATGAATGTTCGTTTTTTTATTACAATTCTGTTTTTTTTAGTTTCTATTTAATTTATTTCTATGGTTCATAATTCATGAATCAATCATATCCTGGTATTGCATTACATCAGACTTTCTCAATCTTCAAGGTTGTTGAGGGTGTCCACATTTTAAGTCATAACGACCTAAAAAATTTTTATAAATTTTTTTCGCATACACTTCCCAAAATGGCTTAAAAAAACTCTACAAAAAAGTTAATTACAATTTTTTTGTGAGCTCCTTTGTTTTTGAGAAGTTTTGAATTGAAAAATTAAACCATTTATTTTATTCGATTTTATTTTTCTAAATTTCATTTTTCTCTAAAAGTAAGCATCTTGAGAATGTCAATTACAAACACTTTACACTTTTTGCGTCGGGTTCAAAATAAAGACGATAGAGGGCATTTTCTAATATAATATGGCCAAAGATAATTGCAATGACTATTAAAAGTAGTCGGAAAGTCAAGTCAGGAGTTACCTGACAACTAGTTTTAAATGCTTTTTTTTGTTAAAACTTCTCATCCTTCATCTCTTTACTAACTGTAAAATGCAAAAAAATAATAATACTAGGGGTACCGCGAATTTTGTTTAATAATTTTAATGTGCCGCCAGACAAAAAAGTTTGAGAAACACTGCTCTATAGCATGGTTTTTGTTAAGTTTTAGCGTTATGGTACCAAAAGTCTATTTGACAGACGATTGTAGCAAATTTTGTAAATGCCAGTTTGTGAAAGCAGAAATGATAACTGCGTGTTAGAGCTCAATAAATTTCATGTTTTCTTTCCTAACAAAACAAACTGATAATAAACAAAATAAAACTATAAAAAATCCATTTACCCCCAAACCCACTTATCTAACGCGACATTAGTGATTAGTCCATTTGTTAATTAACCATTCAGCAAGGGAACCAAAATTGTCTAATGATCATTACGTACGGTCGTCACAATACAATAAACTACACGGTATCTCAATTCACAATTAGCTATAAGCACGAAGCGAAACGTTTATTAACGATTAACGCGAGCGACAGGACCAGAAAGCGCCTGAAAGTGGAAAGTCTCGTCGTCCTATTAAGGATGGAAAAAGTATGGAATAATTAAACTGGAGTATAAAGATAGTATCCTGACAGATTGAATGTCAGTAATTAAAATAAGGTGCATTTCGCTGAATTGGCATATAAAATAAATAATGATCCATATATCTATCAACATTTCCATTCGTTGTTCTTCGCATATACAGGGTGGTGACTTGCCTAACGCATCATAGGGATTTCAATGTAAAATTCATTACATACGATTATTGGCTCCCCAAATTATTTTAGAGCAAAAATATATTAAGGTTTTTTGTAGAAAAAAATTTTTTACGTCAATCGACCGTATTAGTTTTCAATTTTTTGCATAAAAAAATTGGAAAAATAAAACCCCCATCTTTTTCAATAATCTGTGATGCCATGGAATTTTATAATACAAAAACCACGCCAATATCCGTCATGCCATGGAATGTCTGCTATAAAACAAATCAAATTCTATCACAAACTATTATCTTTAGAACAGCGAATTCAACATAAAGAAATACCAAATTACTAAAAACGGTTTCCTAATATAACAATTTGCAATAAATGTTCGAATAAGTCACCATTAACTGCAAGACAGTAACCAAGTCGATCATAAAATCCATTTCAATCTGCTGCTAGTTGATAACTGGATATCTTTTTGTTTTAGAAAATTCCATGGCATCGCAGATTATTGAAAAAGATGCGGGTTTTATTTTTCCAATTTTCCGTCTTTATATGAAAAAAATTGAAAAATAATACGGTTGAATGGCGTAAAAAAATTTTTTCCACAAAAAACTAATACATTTTTGCTCTAAAATAATTTGGGGAGCCAATAATCGCATGTTATGAATTTTACATTGAAATCCCTATGATGCGTTACGCAAGTCACCACCCTGTACAGTAATATTGAAGTGTCTTTGCCGCACATTCGTTTGCTGTCCATTTGCCGCTAGTTTTGATAAAATATTTGTAGCTGAACTCGATCGTGCATTAAGGTTGTAGTTATATAACATGGTAGCAACAAGTTATATAACGATTGACATGTAGCATAAACATACCTGCAACATTTTGAATGTAATCGAGAATGTAATGTAACCCAGAATGTAACCATACTAGGTTTTCTGTACATATCAGCAGAACATTATATAACTATCGATTTGTTAACATTTAACATGAATTCTGTTCTCAAAAGTGTTACGTAACATGTTGCCATGGAGAATATTGTCGTTATATATCTTTGAAATGACACTATGGATTATTTAATTGTCAAAATTTCCTATACTTCTAATGAACTACCATTTTTCCACTGTTTTGCAAACATAAATTGCTATTTTACTCGTCAGTTTCAGAAAGAAACTCAAAGGAAAATCGCTACATTTGATCGTTTTGAAAATGTAGGGGAAAGAATGGGCGATTGAAGTGATTAATAATGTTTATCGATTTTATTACTTCATAAACACAGCGCCTACATTGCAGGAAATTTTAATTTTTGTACGTGATTAATCTTATTCGTACCAAACGGATATTAATCCTTTTTTATATCACAAAATGTTAATGACAGTAAATGATGGATTCGTAATCGCAACTAAAAGTACAAATTTCTAATAACATGCAAAGATTTTTAAAAGTCGTTACTTTTACGGCCAATATTAAACTTTTTTCAATTTATTTAGGTATTCATACTTAGTGAAAAAGCACTTAATTAGTTGGGGCGTTAATTTGAATTTAAATAATATATTTTGACGACCCTTCTCAAATGGACTCGTAAATTTCGGCAGTTAATGTTACATTTTTATAGTTGTCAAGGGAAAAACTCACAACATTCCTTAACGTAAAACTGTTTAATGATACGAAACGGGAAAGCATATGATGATCACTGGATACGTCATCAGAAAAATTTGCGTACGACAATCAGTTAACAAAATGTTTTTGTGTACACTGACATTTGAACCTTTTTCATATTCACGAACTGTATTTTTATTTGCATAATCGAGCAAGAGACCTGAATCCATTGTGAATTTAGACATAAGACAATTTTTGAATTGACATATTCAATTAACTAATAATGGCATTTAATGAAAGTAAATGTTGGGATTCAGTTGGCTTGCAGCTATCGATGCTTACAAACGCGCCCTTAATCTACCATGAATAAACCGACCCCAAAGTAACTTCATTACTACAGAAACTAACTTACCTAACTTAAAGATATTCTATTATTTATGGCAAATACACCCCTGGGAATGCAGAAAATTTTGGAAAACGACTATCCTTAATGATATTGTACAGCGAGTTTCATCACGAAGCACTTCACTAATGAGATACCCGAAATTAATTGCGAGATATAATTTTTTGCACATGCGTTACTTTCGATGAAACGCGGCGGCACTTTTGATGGTCTTCATAAAGGGATAGAAAACTCGGTTCTTTTCAATCGGAGTTGAAAAGTTGATCTTTACTTTAAGCGAAAAGGTCGATGCGTTTAGAATCGAAGGACATTCCTTATTTCCTTATTACAACAGCATTAAAGCTTTTATGATCGAGAGTCACAAAGACGCAGAACTTTAGTGGATATCCTTTTAGACGTAATAGAAGAATTCAGCGAAGAAGAAGAGGGTTCACGCTCGACCGCTCAACTTGAGCAGCCATGCATCCTAACACTAGGATGAATGCTATTTATAACATCGTTAGGTGAAAAAACAGGCTCTATCTATCAACATAGGATACGCCGTCTTTCATTGAACTTGCTCGACCTGGCCTTGAATTGCGTACAAAGACCGGCAAACTACCAGATTGGAAAAATGAGAGTCGTACAATTAACTTGAAGCGTGTGGTAGTAAACAAGTTCATTGTCGTAGTAGAGAAAGGGAAATCGTTTTATGACGAACGCTATTGGCTCACGAAATCACGTTCCTTCGCTCTATCGGCATTATAACGAACTAAATTAGAATTATTAACATAACACGAGAATTACTCGAATATTTTAAAGGTATTGAAAGGGATTTATCATCGGTATTTTGATTAATTTCCCTCTCTTCAATAACAAAACAATAGCTATTGAATTAGATAATGAAATACTCTGTAGTTATATAATGAGATAAAACCGTTGCTTTTGTAAGGGTTTCCATACTACTAAACAAAAAATATTAATTTGAATACCCATCCTTTGTCTCGGATTCTGATAACAATGGCGAAATCTATCACCCACTATTCATACCTGCTGTATAGCCTACGTCCTTGTTAAGGGCAGAAAAATCTCAATTATGCGCGAGTCGAAACAAAAACATTGAAATTCAAAAGCTTCCTTTACGTCTTTAAATATTACCTATGCAGCTATGCAGTTGTGAAAAAGAGATAGAAAACAAAATTCTGTATATTTTTTGTTCACAAAATCGGTTATTTCATAAACGGCTTCGTAAATATATAAAAAAGGCTCTTGCTTTTATTTATTACTTTTTCAAACCCAAAGCGCTGTGTGAAATTTGAAATGTCTCAGGAGCTCTCTCCGAAATTGGACGTATATGATTTGGCACTTTTTTAATATCTCACTTCCCCAATTTTCCACATTCACTTTTCAGTTGGATATTAATTCGTTCCGGTTGGAAATGAAACGTTATTGGTGGCGGAAGATCATACGAAATTACAGTGCATATTGCAATGAAGGCCTCTGGCAGAAACATTTATAACTCTATGCAATATCCGAAAACGTTTCTAATTATATGTAGAACGGTTTCATTTGACGGCTTCGACCGGAGGATTTAAGATTGAAGTGCCATGATTCCAAATATCTTCTGTAGAATCTTCTCATTGTACCCAAGAGTAAGACGCCTGCTGACGACGCTACGGATCAAAAACGTATTCGAGCGCTGAAATCCGAGGTAGGCTTTGAGCCTGTTGCGAATGAGTCGGGTTCCCCCAGAAGGCGAAAACGGTTGCGTCACTGGGAAGGGGAACATGATCGTGTCAGATTACAAAGGGTAATCTGCTAATCGACGACCTTCAATGGGTTAGTGAAGTTAAATGATACTGTCATTGGATTAGTTTTCAAAATATATCCATTTGAAAATCGTCCAATTTAACGTGGACGCTTATGGACAAACGTCCCAGTCTGGCACAAACATCGCGATCCCGTAATTTCGGGATGAGACTGCCCTCTAAAGATTCCTTGCTCCAATATAATACAGGCCATTTGTGCTCAAACGGGCATCTAGCGGGAAAGTTGTGGGGTAGTTTTGATTTCTTTGATTCTATATGTTTTTTGGGGTGCTGAATCCGAATCTGAGGTTTGCCAACAAAATTTCATGACGCAGCATTGAAAAAAATATAAAAGAAGTTGAAAAAGATATTTTTTTGGCAGTTTTGTGCTTACAACATGAAAACTATCAACTTTTCGAAAATAACCTTCCTATTCAAAATGAAAGTACATAAAATTTCCTACAGACCCCACTATTTAGTTTTTTTCCTCGATGAACCTTTCGGGGTCGAGCGCCAATTGAAAATTGGAGTATTTCGGCTGTATCCGCAAATACTCATCTTTTATTATTATTTTATTATTAATCTGTGCAAATATAAATCCGTACTTTTCATTGTCTACGGGTTTCCTCAAAAGATTCTATAACTGTTCCGTCTGGTAGAAAACTCTTCCACTCCTTCACAGATGAGCCAAGTTCCATTACGTCACCGTGTACCTGCGTTTGCAGTCTAGAGGCCCTCCTCCCATACACATGCATACACAAGCGCACAAAGTTACACAGATGGACGGAAGGACAGTCCAAAATCATGAACTCGCTTTTTGTCGCTGGTTAACATGTAAACAGAAAAGAAATAAATCGGGTTCAGTTGTCAGCAGACAAATTTAAGCTGGGGTTACCCCACTCCGACCGAGGAGTACGTAATTCTTCAGAACACCGGAGCAAGAGGGATAATGCCGTTGAATAGGAAATCAATATACCCCTTTTGCCATTTGAATTTTTTGAATTAATAATGACCACAGTGCCACTTTCCCAAATTCAACAATAATTATCCAAACATGCTACGGTAGGGTTTTGTGATTTCTTTATCTGGTTCGGAAGAGAGTGGGAATAGTTTTAAAGAGCACGGTATAAGTATTATATATTATAAATAATATGATAATATGATATACTGTTGTTCGTTAGAAATTAACTTTTCATACAATTCTGGACTACAACAAACACCTTGAACGTTATGAAAATGAGAAAAAACCACCCTTACATATAAAATTCAAATAATGCTAGGTAAATGCAAGGAATTCACTTATTGACAACGCTTAATATTAATTTAGGGTTTTAGTGCGAAAAAACTATGTTTTGTGGAGACAGCCGAAATACGCCAGTTTTCAACTGGCGCTTGAGCCCGAACGGTTTATCGAGGAAAAAACTAAATAGTGGAATCTGTAGGAAATTTTATGTACTTTAATTTTGAATAGGAAGGTTATTTTCGAAAAGTTGATAGTTTTCAAGTTATAAGCACAAAACTGCCAAAAAAATATCTTTTTCAACTTCTTTTGTATTTTTTTCAATGTTGCGTCATGAAATTTTGTTAGCAAACCTCAGATTCGGATTCAGCACCCCAAAAAACATATAGAATCAAAGAAATCAAAACTACCCCACAACTTTCCTGGTAAAAATACAATTTAACTGGATTAATAGGAATCCAATGATATAAGATATAAGTACTTGACTTTGGATTAACTGTCGAGATATCTTCGACGTCAAAACGGGTAAAATCGGCTGCAGTTTTTTGTAACGCCAATTTTCGTGAAACGTTTCTACAATTTTAACGCCATTGTTTATAGTAATCAACTGTCAAAAAGGAAGCAAAAGGATTTGATGCGAGTAAGTCTGGTTAAGACTTAAAATATGCACACTCTCATTTTGACACCAGCATCGTGAAGCTCTAATAAGTCTTTCCAGTTCAGTGTCTCTTTATAAAATTAGATATAGTCAGGATGGAGGCAGTTAGCAATTTAATAACTGTATCTGACTAGACTCTATCATTTTGGACATTCTTGATATAAAACTGCCATTTGTTCCCAGTGAGCAATTGGACTGAATTTCTCAACAAGTTTGTGCTCTTTCATGAAGCAAACAATCTTGGGTGCATCAAACCGAATGACCCAACGAACCTAACTTGCCCGCCACAGTGCCATGGGAGATATAGGGGACCATTCTCTTCAAATTAAGAGAGGGGAGGACATTATCTTTCAGACCTAACCGAGGGGGAGAAATCAACAAAGTTAGGTGTACACAACAATTCAAATTCGACTAAATTCAAAAAAATTGGCCAAATTCAAAAAAATTAGGACAATTCTGATAATAATACACAAAAAATCTAAAATGCAAAGAAATTTAAAAATTTCTTTAAAAATACTTAGGAAACCCGGGGCTTCATTGAAAGTTTTAAAAAACACGTATTAACAAAACACGATTAAAAGCGTTTCCAGGGTTTCCTGTTGTCTTCTATACCTTTCCCACATTCCCGGTCCAGTCCTTTTCAGTTTCTACAAAGGGCGTAAATATGTTTTGGGAAAGAACAGGAAAGTTCTAACTCCAACAAACTGCGGCCAGGAAATACAATATTTTTTAAGTGAAATGTTTTGTAGGGCCCAGAAATTTCTGGAAAACGACTTGGGGATTCCTATAATGTCCTCCACAGACCTAGTTAAATTTTGAAAGCTTTTGAATGGTTTGAATCTTAAGATGCTGGCAGCTAAACAGATTACGAGAGCCATTGAACTCTTTTCCAGAGCTTGATAGGTTCATTTAATAGCTAAAAGAGCCTAGAAACGTCAAAAAACACTTGTACAAATTTATAGACGGTCTAGATCTCTAAAAAAGGTCTAGAAGGTTTTGCTAGGATGTTACTTTATCATTTTTAATTATACACATACACGCAGCTCAAATCGCAGAAACTCAGTAAAATGCGCCTAACAGCTCGGGCTGGACAAATTGACCGTTTCAGAAAGGCGTCATGAAATCCCGAAATCCGCCTTGTACCGTAGTAATTTTTTATAACAGGTATAATAGTACGCAATTAGCACAAAAATCCAAACAGTAGATCTTTGAAAAATACAGCAAAAGTAGCATCCTGAATAGTACAAGATTAGCAATTCTCAAAACTTTTTGCAAGAGCACAGATTTTTCATCTAAGCTTTCGTTTACGTATAGTCGCAACGAATACCGTAGCTATCGGAATACCCGCGGAATAACGTAAATCGTATCTCCATTGCAATTGCAAATTGTTATCAACTCAGTTATAATGTAAATGTAATATAAAATTAATGGGTAGCCTGAAATAAATAAAGAGCGGTTTCTTTGCAATATTATATTAAGAAAAATGTATATAATCAAGTTACAATACAAATTATACACGCGTTTCTTATATTTTTTGTTATACCTGAAATATAATTTAAAAATAAAGGAAATAAAATATCATATGGACGTTGTTTTCGAATACATTGCTAATTAAGTGGGTGATGGTCACTTGATGTTTGCTTATAAAAATCGCCGCCTTGTAAATAAAATGACTTCGGTTGAAGAATATAATACACCTATTCAATGGCTTGTTGCAGAGGCAGAAAAAACTGGTACTTGCAAAATCCAAATCCAAAAGCCTATTATAAAGAATATAAAAAGTTGTTGGCGTGGTTGAATAGGAAAAATCTTTCAAACAAAGTCTTCAACGCATCTTTAATGCTAGCACATTCAAGGAAAAGTCAAAGATATTTCAATCTTCTACCCTTTGGTGCACTCATTCAAAACTTCAATCAATTTAAAAGTGGAACCGATTTGGCACCATACCTACTCTAAACCACGCGCGTTTGTGAAAACTTCAAACAAAGGATACGAGCCAAAGACATCTTTTGCATTTGCAGAAAGTGGTCCGAGATGATTTTTTATTTCAGTCGCAGATTGTAGTTTCATATGCAGTATTTGAAGTAACTTTGCTTAGCAACCTTTAAAGCTCGGAGTGCTTGAATGCGTGTTATAAAGAGGGATTCTGATGCAGATATAATAAACATAAAAAGTCGAGTCTGAGGTATAAATCTACCTGGTGAACAAGAAAAAAATACAATTAATAATTAAATGGAGAAATTTCGGGCTGACCTACACTGTTGGGAGTTGAAGGTGGTAAGCTCACTAACTAACGGTTTAAGTTCGAAGTTTGAAGGCAGATGTTAAGTTAAAAATTTAAAAAAATCCCCTTTTCCTTTTTCTGCAACGAAAATTCTGAATCAAGCTCAAGATCTGCGGGCACAAAGACGGTTGGTACACTACTATTAAGTAAATAATTGATGACATTATCCTCTTACCTTTGAAGTCTTGTCTACCTAACAGGAAACGTATCATGTCCTACCACTACTCACGGTAAATGTACAAAAATTTCGGAAAAAAATTAAAAATTCAAACAATTTCAACAATTACGAGTATGAATTCATTAAAATTAAATAAGCAAAAATTTCACACGGAATTAAAAATGTCGCAAATTATGGAAAATTCAAAAATGTAAGAAAAATCCGATACAATCCACAAAAATTCCAACTAAATTATGGTATAAATTAATCAAGCAAGTGTACACAACAATTCAACGTTGTTTCCCCCTCGAACCTAACACCATGTTGTTATACGATTCCTGTTCCAATACCTATGCAGAAGCGTTGGTATCTGGGCATGTTGACTTTCGGAAAACAATATAGGCATCTAAAGATTTTCTCTAATTTAACATAAATTTCCAACAAACATTCTGAAAAAGTACACTACCTACCTAACTAAAAGCTGAACTTCAAATCGAGAGAGAAATAATGGAAAACATCCATCGAACAATAACGGCCAAAAATTGGCATACATATACAACATACGAAAAGCACCAGCTTGGATTCGTACGGTCTAACAACTTTATTTTCTACATTTGACTAAAGATCCTGCTGGAAAACTCTCAATTATACTTTTGCCTTTTTATTTAGCAATCCGTCGAATTCCATAAAATAATTCGATGGATTATACAAATACCAAAACAAATGCAAATGGAAAGCTGATTCACTTGTAGCAGCAGTAGGGCAATGTTCAGCTAATGCTTTTCATCAATCAATACTGTTGTCTGATGTCACTTTAACATTTTCAGCGTATAAAAACAATTTTCATTTTTCTGGTATATTCAACATGGCACATGTAACTTTATGATAACAACGGACAACGAACGCACTTGTCCTTTTATTTTTTAACAAGGAACGCAGGAAATAATAACGCAAGAAAAATGTACAATTCGGATAAAATACAACGGTAGTCTTTCCTCAAAACTTTTGATTAATGTCACCGTGTCAAAATGATTTATGACTGTTAATTTCTATTTTTGTATTGATCCGCGATGCGTCAAATATTAATGTATTTCAGAAAGGGGCACGAGCATGAAATTCTGATTGAATTATCATGCAAGGTCGCTCAACTTTAAGGAGCACACTAATTAGAGAAGTATCGAAATTGGAAGATCTTACGAAAGAAGTTCCCATCATTAACAACGGATGGAGAATTTTTATTTTTAGCATGTAATTCACGTATTAGAGAAGGTTTTAATTGTCGACAGAGTTAAACGACCCGACTATATGAAACGGTTAAGTGCACCGCACGGATACTATGCCTTCTCGTTGAATATTAATTTGAAAATTTGTATTCATAGGGCCAAGATTCTAATCTTCGTATGTAGGGCTTCGAAAATGATTTTAAATTCGTTTCTTTCCTTTAGAATATTTACGAAGTTTAACCCTAAAATATCATCTCGGACTGTACCTTCAGACCGTAAATCTATCCGTTTTTCCTCTTGGTGTAATCAGTCAGACGGATGCGCATATATGAGCAAACACACATTATGTGTATTTGACGTGGCAAAACGAAATTTCAAGCGTTTCCATAATTTCGAGTTGTTTCTAGAGAATCGACCATCCTTAGGATCGCTTAATATTTCATTCCGTTTTGTTCGCCTTCCCCAACAACGAGATTTCGATTTTCAGATTTATCATATAGGATTTTAATGCGGTAGCTATCTAAACGGAACGATGTATGCAAAATTTTGACGTTCCATTGTTCTGTTTCCAACTAAATTTCTGTTACAAATAAAAAAAAGTACCGGAACGCGGGCCGTATTTGCTTTAATTACCGGCTAATTACGATTGAGTTATTACCGACAAAAGTTCATCGTATCCCGGCAATAACAAAAATCAAGGTCATTATAATGATTTTACAAAAGCCGGTGACCAGTGATCAGATCAGTGCAATTAATTCCAATTTCATTCGCTTCACGATAACATTAAATGGCCCTTTAATACATGATACACCATCAAGAATACTAGCACAAACTCGTTCAGATAATCGTCGACTTGTTCTGGAGTAACATAAATTACACGCAAATTTTGAACATTCGTAGCCAGTGCAAACCTTTTAATTAAATAATTACAATAAAGTGAATGGGTCAGCTAGCCTTTACACAGGGTGGCTCATCTCAACGATCCACGCGTTTTTATTTTTTACATATTTTCATCTGACGGGGGGTATATTTAAGGATGATTTTCATTTGTTTCCTCTACCGACCTGATCCCCAGCACACCCTACTTGCATACCACCATATCTCATCTAACAATGCGGACTTTCCTATTCATATGTTGTAAATAAATGATGAGTGATATGGGCCAAAGGATCTTTATTCACAATTTCGCTTTTAGTACATTTATCTGACAGTGCCAAACACACCATATTCGACTAAGTGAAAGTGTGTCCCTATCACACAGGTAATAAGAAATAGCATATTTCTGCGGGATCACTTTTTGACATTCTTTAGTCGACTAAAAGGATAGAGGGTGCCGTCGTTTAACACTTAAACAAGCGAAATACCCGTTGCACTCTTTCGAGTAGCTAAAGCGCCATTTCTCACATTAAAATTTGTCCAAAATACATTAACAAATAAGAAGGCTGGAAATGCGCCTGCGCAACAGAGAGATGTTTATTCGCCCTAAGACCCCTTAAAACCTTGATTTTGTAGCCTGGACGGCGCCATCTCGAAAACTATTGATCTATAAACAAATTGAAAATAAAGAGAACAGCATTACCTAACAAAAAATTAATGAAAAACTAGAGTCTAGTAGAATTGCATTCAATTTACATAAACCCCGTTCTTGGTATGTAATTAGGTTAAACCAGGCAGAGATTACTTGGTATTTTATAAAATACATTCTTTAGAAACGGTTCAAGAAGAAACGTAACATTTTCTGCAATTTTCTTTGTGAACATACGATCTCTTGTTAACCACACCAGACCTTTAGATTTTATTATCCATAGGTGCCCACAGCGTAATGGAGGTTATTGCGTACATTCAAGTATTCAGAGATCTACACGTAAACACTAAATGTTTACGTAATATGCGTTAACAATAAGTCTACTTTATTAACGAGCTCCTAGCGAGTTTATAATTTTGCGGTGTCTGTCCGTCCGTCCGTCCGTTAGCACGATAACTCATAAACGAATGGACCGATTACGGTGAAATTTTGCAGGTGGATTCTTTATCAAATTTGTAGATCGGAGTTCGAAAACTGGCAATGTAGACCAAAAAATAAAGTAGGCCCTTTTGACATCTTCGTGAGTTATGAACCGAATTGCATGAAATTCAGTATGCGCATAGCTTTAGCCATATAAAACATAATTCCAAAAGTTGAGCCTAATCGATCAGCATTCACAGTGCCTTTTGCCCATCTCGGCCATGTACAGACCGAATTGCAAACTTTCTTATTTATGAAGGTATTTAAATGAAATTTGATAACATACCCACTTGGAATAAAAGCAAATTTAACGCCAGTTTCAAAATTTGGTTTTGCGTATGCGCAGTGCCAACTTTCTTATGTGTAGAGGCATTAAAATTTGATTGGAATAAAACCAAATTTAACGACAGTTTCAAAATTTCGTTTTGCGCGTGCGCAGTGCGAACTTTTTTATTTATGGAGGGATTTAAATGAAATTTGATACATATACACTTTAAATAAAAGCAAAACTAACATCATGTTTAAAATTTGGTTTTGCACATGCTATAGCCATACCCAGGAGCTCGTTTGCTATATTTGTTTAATTTATTGCAGATGTAAACCATGTAAACTACACTTATTTGAAATAATGTGATGCTATGTTATATGATTCTTATTGCTTGTTTTTTAATAAAAAGTATCCGACCTCAATAAAGAAATTGAAGAATTCTGTAGCGAACCGTCTAGAACGTTATCAAATCGATAATCAGTCGCGATAAGGAAAAAAGCGGATGTGACTTCTTTCTATGAAATATGATATGCCGACGTTGGATAATTTTCATTGTGTTACCGTGCACCATCCGGTATGTTTGATTTGTAGGATTACGAATTCTGCGACCTAAGTTGGTACCATGTTGGTACGTCTTTGGTACGTCTAATTAGTAGCTTCTTGAAAAAACTAAAATTCAACTGAAAATAGAAATTAACTCCCTAGTGTTTCTGTATAACTATGTATACCACGTGTTTAGTCTATCAACACTTACCAAAAATGAGGTATATCAAACTTTTAATATAAAAGGCGTGATTGCGGTGAAATAACATCGACATTTCTCAATTAACTCACTGAAATCTGGATAAACTTTCCGTTCGAATTGACAGCACACAAATTAATTTTTTGACGGATATATACCGATCGATGTAGCTGTTAAAACAAATGCTGCCGCACCGTCAAACGCGCGATGTTTAAATAGTCGTTAAGTTTTCTCCAATTTTCCAATTTTCTGCGCGATATTCTTAGTTTTTCTTGCCGTAAGAACCTTCTACACAGTATTAGAAAACTTAAAAAAAAAAGATGAATGAAATCGGTAAAGTAGTTCTAAAGTTATTGCGTGACCAGAAGAAACAGGGGTTCATTTTTATATATAGAGATTTAAATACATCATTTGTATTAAATTTACGTTCCAAAAGTACTAATAGTATGAAAAATTCCAGTAAACTAATGAATCACAGACCACGTGTCTGAAGAATCTATATATAAATCTCTTGAATCTAAAGCATTTAAAGAGTCAGCAGAGTCAGAATGTAAAGAATCGAAAGAATTCGAAGAAACAAAAGAATTCGATCGATCTAATGGGTTCCAGCAATTCCAAGCATCTGAAGGACATAAGGTAAATAATGGAAAGATTTGAAAAAAAATCGAATACGATAAATCTCAAGATTCCAAAGACGGAATGGAGACTTGCACCATTCGAAAATTCGTATGAATTCGAGAAACTAAACAATCCTTTGGATCTAAAGAATGTCAATGATCAGAGGAATCCTGACAACACAACAGATCTGGAACGTTTCAAAAATGAGGTTGATCCTGTCCCCGTACATTTAGTAATGCAAATAATAGCTATTTATTATACAAGACGATAAAGGGATATTTTAACCATTGAGTGAATTAACTTTCACGAGATGGTTAGTTTCCCTTCATCGTCGTCGTCGTGTATAATACAAAACTTTATTTTATGACAGAAGCCATATAAATCATTGTAAAGCTTCTCAATTTAATTTAGAGACGTGAAAAATAGCAAGCTTAGGTTCTGTCGTCGCGATCCTTTCTATAGAAACAGAATTATCATGTTCTGAACGTCATTATATAATGTATTTGAAATAGGAATGACAGATGTCTATAGAATTCACACTCATCTGTTCCACTTTATCTACCCTTACGGTTATAGTGATCACTTTATCTATCCTTACGGTTAAATAACGGCTTAGGTTACTCATTAAAACCTATTAAAATGTCATTTTAACATATGCTATAAAATAAAGAACTAAATGTTTTCACACATAACGAAAAAAATGCTTTTCATATCCCTACAAAAAGTTTCTGACTAGACTCAAACGATTGGCATCCGGTGCCCAAGGGGTTGAGGGGGTGTAATTAACCATTCATTTGACACCTTCCCCCTTCCATGTAGTTTAGTGAAATGTTAGGAAAAATGCAAAAGGCTTAGGCCTATACCCATTGAAAGGGTCAGCATTGTTTAGCAAAACTTTTCCCTTCCCTCAAGTTAGGCGAATTGTTAGGAAAAATGCAGAGACTGGGCCTATCATTTAAAGTTTACATTTGAATAGTCACTTTTTTCATAATGTGTGCAATACGGTATATAGTGGATTACGCCTACCGGGGATACCACTCTAAAAATATATAAATATAGCTCAACCTTAAGGGTGGTAGGCAATAGAGTATCAAGATTTGCTGTTTGTACTTGATGCCAATTTTAGTTATTACCAATCGTATAAGTCTAAAGTGATTTTATTTCATATTTCACTGAATTCTCCGGCACCACTTGTCATTCGGGCGGGTTCGGCGGGTGGGCTGCTGTATTTTGGCTGCAAAGTTCACGCCGCGCCGGTCACACAGTTTTCGGTTTAAACAAAGGTTTATGAGCAGGTAATGTAACATCCTGATCAAAACCATCATGACGCGGTAACCGCGAATAAAATGAGACAGTCACATTTCAGAAATTTCGTAAAATCGATTGTAGCAACCACAAAAACTTAATTTGGACCACGTGCTATTATAATTTTATGCAATTTGATCAAATTTATTTTTTTATTTCATATACGAATAAGATTACACGCACACCGTTTGTCAGTAGGCGCGATTGAGTAATAATGATAAACGTACCCATTTAAATCCCGTAGGTTGTTACCATGCCACCGTCCTCAATTACGGGTTGGTTCTCTTTTTTTTTGAACCCGAAATTTGTATAAAACAAGAAATGCGGTTTTCCTATTGGTTTGAAAGGAACGCCAGACTCGGAAGTTTCGGTGGTTCCGCTTTCAATTTCATATAAATAGCTGAACGCACGATGGCCGAAGGGGACGCTTTGTATATGTGAAGGTGCGCGAATTAAATAGCCAAGTAAATGCAAATTTAAATAGTTACGAAAAGATACGTAACGTCTTCGAACTTGTCGCGAAAACGGGACCCGTAAAAGCAATTCACCAAGAAAAATCGTAGATTTTCATTGCGCAAATAACGCGCAGTAAAATTTACCGTCAGTTGCAACGGGAAAAACAATATAAGCGCGTGGTTGCCATAGTGATGATGTAACAAAGAAAAATTACGGTGTGCATTATATCGATATTTCCGTTTTAAGTAAAATGAACTTGGGGTACGCTTACTAGTCAATCGCGAAAATTATGTATAAACTTTCCACAGTTCCGATCTTTAGCCCGATGAGGAGATGGTTAATATGTTCAAATCGGGAGAAAATAATTCACTTGTACTAAAAATAAATATTAGCAGTAGCTTGCTATCTTCGATACGTAGGCGTATCGAAGGTAACAAGTCACTACTAGGTAAAGTTGAATACACGGATTTTTGCTGCTAAAAGCCCTTGATGGGAACGCTTTAAAGAGATCGATGATTCATAATATCTAAACCATTTGTCAAAATTAACGAGATCTTTAGTCACCATTTCATTAATGATTATTAAGGCAACGGCTTGAGATTTTTTACAACCTAATTTCAGTCACAGAGAACAAGAAATTCAGCCAAACTATTTTTTACCATCAGGTGAGTGGCGTACGTAAACTTATGCTAACATTTCTTCGAATGTGACCCTTTATAAAATGGACTGAATTTCATTCACCTATGGAATTTAAACCTGGCGTATTTATAATTATTATATTTCTTACGTTTATTGGACGCTGTTCATCCGGGGCTGTTCTACCCTCTACCAATCAAACTAACTTATGGCGACGAGCTTGTAAAACGTTGACCTAAGAAAGTACGCTTCTGAATCCAGAACTGTCAAAAGTAATACTACACAATCGTCTTGCAACACTTACACAATATGATTTATGTACGTATAATTAAAAACTCGTTACGAACGCCTTATTTTTTCCCATTCATAAATAAGCATCGTTACATCACTAACAATCCGAGCTATGAGAAGTTGATCAAAAGTTTCAATACCAAAACTTCCAAGCAAATTACTCACAATCTCGTAAGGTGTTAAATTAGAAATTATAGGCAGTTTGAAAGACCTATTAAGTTAGCCAACCTCCCTTTAATTGCTCCGATCAACCCTTTTCTGAGTCGTTACTGACAATAATCGATTAAATCAAACTTGACAAATAAAAAAAGTGGATTGCTCTCGATTACTCTCGTAATTAAATTAAGAGCGTTTTAAAGAGATTGCGAGGAAACTACTTCGAGTTTACTCACTGGGAAGTTTTTAATAAATTTGACGGGGAAAAAGTTAGGACCATTTAAAAATATGTACGGATGTAAAAAGTTTTTCCTTGGAAGGCAGTTTGATTGATTTGTAATATTTTCGCTAGGAAAATATAGGATAGATTGGTTGAATGGTAATTTGAGTGGAGATAATGCACTAACAAAATTGTCAATGTTTCCTATTCACTTTGGGTCATTAGACGCAATTTGAATTTCCATTGCTACAAAGCTTACAGAATGGATGCAATTTATAAAATAGACGGTAACACAATATGCACTTCCATTTTATGCGCGCTGTGGCTAAAGAAATAAAAACATTAGTTGATTTGGTAAGATGTACTTTACGGCTGGATGGTGTTGTACAGAAGGTAATAAAAGAAAATATGAGCACGTTCTAAAAAATACTCACGAACAGTAACTTAGACATATCCTTCAAGAATTACACAAAAGTTTATAGCACAGCGAATGATGCACGACAGAACACCAACTGAACATCCCAACCCAATGCACCCTTATCAACGGAACTACTATCAAACAAGGATTGCAATTATGCAATACAACGATATTAAGTTGGTTATAATCTACAATGTACTTCCATTTCGGAAATGAAAAGCAACCTCCCCACGTTTCCCTCTTGGAAGCAGCGGCCTTCTCTACACGTAGCGTGGGTAAATAAGTAAAACCGCGCTTTGGGTATGCAAGCAAAAGAATTTCCAGGTGCAGAGGTGGGCGTAATATGACGATTTCGTCTTTATACATATTTAAAACCAAATACTTTAAGCGCATTCCTCACATCCACCGTTGCCCGTTCTCATTGTTTCAAGTTTAATGGAACATTTTTGTACACGTAAACTCTCGAGGGAATTCATATATTAGAGAGCCCGGGGGAACTCGCAAAAATCGAAAGCGCAAAAAAAGGCTAAAGACGTACTTCGAAATCCCTGCGAGTAATACGGGGTCCGACGATTCAATGCCCATCCTTTTATATAACTCCTCGAAAAAGTCTTGTATCGAGTGAGACTTAGCGGCACTCGAAAAATTGGAAGATCAACGCGTAGATAAGCGTAGGCCGCGGTGATAATACTTCGGGATGGGAAAAAAAGTCAAAGGGGATTTCTCACATTCCGCCGAAAATATCGTGTAATCAATTGCGAACCGCGCCCATTTACAGTTTCAGGTTAAAAATGTGACAGCTACCCCTTATTTAAAGGCGGTCTTTATTACAATTCTTTAATATTTACGTACTTGGGTTATCAAAATTTCAACGGGGTGGACTAAAACCATTCATTAACAGATTATTCGTCCCAAATCTCTCTCTCATGTTGGAAGGGGCTATTATGGCCACTTTCTCCGTCCATTCTTCCGTCTGAGGCCTTATCTACTCCTACAGTTTTCAAGATACTCAGTTCGTTCTTTTTCCATTCAGTAGGTTACAGCTGAGGCACCTCAATAAAGACGCATCTTGACGATCAATGTACGCATGCGCAGATTGCGCAATGTCAACTTTTTTAGTAATAAAAATATTTTTTGAAGTTTTAACCAGAGATGTAGGTAAAGACAAGCATCGCCTATTGTAAAAATTAGATGTGGGCATGAGCCGACTGGACAATGCCAACTTTCTTATTTTTCTTTTCTTTTTCTTTGTAATTTTAATCACCGATGCCAATAGTAAAGACAAGCATATCGCTTATTGTGAAAGTCAAGAGGTGCGCAATGTCAACTCATCTTTATAGATAATCAACCACCGATGCTTCTAGTAAGTAAAGACAAGCATATCGCATCAGGTGTGCGCAATGCTATGTATATAAGAATGTTTATGCCATAACCTATTTCACTTTGCACATATAAATAGTCCGTTATATGACCTATCGGAAAGCACTGATCAATTCATGGAAAATGCGCTAAAGTAACTCGCGAAAACCATTTTGTTCATTTTTCTATATTATGGCTAATTGCATCGTGCAGATGGTATATGTGCTAGCCAAAGCAAATTTGTATGATTATTAATACACAATACACATAACTGATTTTTCTTTTAGTTTGGGTTGTAGGGTTAGTTTTTTAAAAGGTTCCGTCACCAAAAACGTTTGAGAATCGCTGAATTAGACACAACGCAAATTATAGAATATAGATATAGGTACGGTAGATATACTGCTGTGCCTCCGGTGTAGACTGGCCAGTAGTTGAAAGATATAATCAGTATCATTTCTCACGGTACTTCATTTTTCAAAATTCAATTCTAGTTAGACATCTTTGCCCCACAATAATTCTACAGTTTTAGATCGATTCTGAAAAAATGCCGTAAAATTACCTGCACTAAAACTGATGACGTATGAAAGAGCAAGAATAAAATGTGCCAAATAAACCTGAAAACACCGGTATAGGCAACTTATCATACATGACTAAAATTTGGTAGTTCAGGATCTGACCGCTTGGTGTGCGCAGACTTAATTCGTGGTTTGGACTGTCCCAAGAAACATTTCAATCTATTAAAGTAAATCTGGGGGATTATTTACGAATAAGCACAGAATTGCTTTATTTCATTTCAGTTTGTATTTCCGTAGTGTTATTTTCCTTTTAGAATTGTTGTAATTGCATAGCAGTAGATTATATCACGAGTCAATAATGATAGCTATTATTCTCGAGGAATATTTACGAACTGAGCGGCGAGGGAGTAAAATTCCGAGAGTATAATAGCCATTATTGCGAGTAATATATGTACTCTACTACGACTAATTTAATAGCTTGAGATTTTAATACAAAAAAATATACACAAACAATACACGACCCGCTTGACATTTACACTTTTGACGTTTATTTTGTTTCCATGGATGATATTAAATTTAAGGAAATTTTGTGATTGGAGTACAAGAAGGCGTAAGAGCTATTAATCCCTGGTCATTAATCCATAAGAGAATAATGGATGGCATTCTACCCAACAAACCATAAGTAACCATCACATTATATATTAGTCGTAGATAAAGTTTATTTGAGTCCGTGTATTTAATTGTAAAACATGAATTTCGTGTTAAAATGTAGAAACATCTGGTCAAGTGCAATATGAAAGATTTTTATCCGATTGTTTTGCGATAAGGAGTGTTGGACGTAATTTAATTAACGCATGTGTTTTGGTCCATACAAAAGATACAGGTGGACAACGGTGTGCGCATTATTTACAGTGTAAGTGAGAGCACGTTCCTTCGAAGTTGGTGTTATGAAAGCAAATTTTATTTGGCGCTTTATTTCTAAATACTGGAAGGAGTTTTTTTGGTAGAGGCGGTGTTTCTTTAAATACTGCAGACAACGAAAAAACGTTAGCTGGTTCGTAACGGTTGGAAAAGAGTATGTTTTTTTACATTATTTATTTTTCCGCCCAATTTAATTGATTGAAGGCGCCGTTTTCATAATATTCTTGAGATAAGTTTAAAGCGTTCCCGTTTTACGGAGACAATTACTCAAGTTGAAATTTTAAAAAAAAGTACCGGGAGACCATCTGTCAAGGTTCTCTGTTTATCAACGATATCGGGGGTCAGAAAAAATAAAAACGAATATAGTTAATTTCGGTTTTTTCGCATATCTTCGAAACTGATCAAAATTTCCGGATTTTTTAAACATCATTTTACTAATCCCTAAAATACGCAAACTGTTTTCTAATTTGACCGACAGTGAATTTCTTATGGTTTCCGATTTCGCTATGCTGTTCATAAAAGAAATAGTCGTTACTATTTATCAGTTCTTGAAATAAATTATTATTCAACCAAGGATTTATACAATGCGACAAATGAAAAAATACAGTAGAGCACGATATACTTAAATACTGTAGACGCGAAGGTAAATGTTTTTGTCATTTTGGTGGCCCAGTATTGTTAGGTTCCAAAATTCACGTTTCGCCTCTGAAATTGGTTGAGCGAAATGAAACCGATACTTTGAAAACCATCCTCAGGTCTGGTTTCTGCAGAATGATACATTATTTCGCCCATTTTTTTACAGGTTGATATTTTTGTGTCAATCGTAAGCCTATAGCACGCAAACGTTGGGTTGCCTATTTTTTCCGGGAGAAACTACTGGGTTGGCAGGTATACAGGCATGTCGATTTCAGTGTTATTTTCAGCCATTTGTTTAATAAACAAATTTTATATCAAAATAAGCGCTGTTATAACGGAAGCAGAAACGAAAACAGAAGACAAAGTATTGGTTACGGGAGCGAAAGTGTAATATAAATTTGATACAAATTAGAACAATTAAACACGGATGCTCAGTTTAATTAAGTCAATTCTGATTCAGATTTGAAAATAATGTAGGGAACATTCCAGCAACCCCGGTTGTCATCGAGGCGCCATGAAATATTAGCCATCGGCAATAAAAGCGAAGGCAGGAAAAATGACGTGTTTTGTGGAACATTGCGAATGGTTCCAGAACAATTGTCGTTTACTATATAAGCAAATTGTAGCGAATTTTAGTCGGTTCCATCTTCGATGCGCTTGAGTGATGTGTAAGTGATAAGTAATAATTACTATTATAAATTTATTGTTAATTAGTTGTAAAAAATAAAGCACGTAATTAAATTTACGTTAGGTACAATAATATTCAAGAAACCTGCAGAAATTAAATTGAGTCAATCTCGCGAAACGTCACCACTACTAAACTACCCCTTTGAAATTTAACTGAAAGTTGCAATCATCTTGTATGTTTTAAGTTAGAAAATCAAAAGAAAAAATGTGTACTAAAAATCAACACTGTAAACTTTGGTGTTGACGAAATTACTTGCCAACCGAAATGCGAGCTCTCCATTTCGACAGTTCCTTATAAAAACCATGACGTGGTGTTGGCTCGTTGCGCCTTCCGGAATCGTGACACTTTTCCCAATATTTCTGGTTTCAATTCTGTACAATCGAGGAATGGGAAAAGGTTAAATTCGTTAAAATCGTTAATTTCCCGATTAAACTGGCGACAAAAACTCAATTACCGAATGAGTATAACAGCATTTTCGTCGTGAAATACAAGAAACAATTTCCCCCCTATACCAATAAAGGGCAGAAGTGACTGGGAATTGATAGAGTCAACCGATTGCCTTCAAACAGTGACGATACGTTTCCGCATCAAATCGACACATTACGTGTTCAGATCCGATATAGAATTTAGGGTTTCATCAACAACGTCGGTAATATTTTATATAAAGTCAATACCAATCACTCAGATTTTCTGACATTCAATAAAGACGAGCGAAGTCTAAGTGCACAACTTGTCGGTCAATTATTCTTATTGAGGCGAAGACGACTGGGGTAATTAGAATCAAAATGCAAATGAATTTATTGCGCAAAGGGTGTCGACGTAAGTAATTTACTGCAAGAAAAGCGATCAACAAATTGCAGTCATGTTAGAAACGATTACACGCAATGTACTATTAACAAGGGTGGGCATTTCTGGAATTAAGCCAGTTAAGATAAATAATGTAACTTGGTCTAAAATTAGTAGCACTTCATACATTCCACGCTAATTATTCACAATTCTAAAAAAAGCAATAAATCTACTCACAGTCTAGTACTCTAGCGTTTGTTTAAAGAAAGAGACAAATGGAATTACAGAGGGTCTAATAGAGATAAATGGGCGATAATGGACAAAACGCACAATTTCGAATACAGCACTAAATTTTTTGCTACGACCTTCTTTTACCAATTTAGTTTTAATGGATGAGGTGTTAATGAATGATCAATTTCTTTTCACAAACCGTTTCTTGTAGGTAATAAATCAGTGGGGGTTCATCAATCCTTAGCGAACAACTAACGCATACCGACGTTTCAATTTCGACCAAGCAAAAAATATTCGCAATAAAACACTTCGCAGGTCCAATTGCGAAAGACTTAAAAATACCTGTAGCCATGAGAAAATTGGATCACTTACACACGAAACGTTGAGTATTTCAATTACAAAAATGAAGAAGAGGATAATTTGTTCCAAATTCACAATTAAAACTTATTAAGTATTCGATAGAAGTCAGTTCAACAACTTTATTTGGCACGGATGTGGCAGCTTATTGCGGGTAATTGAAATAACTTGTTGTTAGATCATAAATACAGACAGAGATTCATACACAAGCCATTATTGAGCATCTGTTTGCAATCAACCTGTGAAACATCTCGACTTGGGTTACACCTTAAAATATACTCATCTCATTTCTGATGCGTATCAATTAAAAATGTTCAATATGACAGATTGTAATGTGCAGTTTAACCTCTCATTTCGAGATTTAGTGCGTTTTAAAAATTTGAAAATGTGCTATTGTTTGTGTTTCGTCCGTCCGTCTCATTTTTACATGTCACTACTAATTTCTTTGGGAAAAAAGTAAATATTCATATAAATTTTGATCATTCTTTTAAATCTGCGGAAGTTATCGAATTGTTAATGTATGTATTGACTTGCTGTTTGTAAAATAACATTTTCTCTGTGAATGAGGCTGCCACGGGGGTGGCAAGAAACTGTAACCAAATGAGTTACGATACGTAAGTTGGCCTCTACTGTCAACTGTAGGTTCAGATACCCCGGACGAGGGGCGTGTTACCTATCTCGGGGGCGAGATTCTGTTAACAAAAACTCTTCGGTTTAGAATCTATTCACTGATATCCACATATTTTCTCGTTAGTATAATTTGACTAGCACTTAAATTTTATAATGTGCGAAAGTATAACGTAATAGTAGTTCCATTGAATCCACTGCACGAATTCATAACCAAAGACCCAAGCGAACTCAAAAACGCTAATTCAAATACGCTACGCAGGCCAGCTGTTTTGCTCATCAAATGTTCCCAATTAAAAATTTCAATACTCGTACAATTATTATTATGTAGTGCAGTTAGTTAGTTCACACTACAGCAATTTTCATTGTGTTTCTTCCGCTATTATTACCTTACATTCCTCATTTTATTGTAAATTACCAAGTGTGCAATCCGTCTTATTTTCATATTAAGTTTTAATTGAGCAAGGAATTACATCCATCTGGATACGAGATGTGCACATTCGTGTATTCGCTATTTCCTACGCTGCACGAAAACAATAAATATTGTTCGCGCTCGCGTGTGTATCAGCATGTCATCTCATGTGTTGATGATCACTATAATCAAACGATACCTACTGCAGAGCAGCAGACAAACCACAAATTTCTATATTAAATATCATATCATAATTGGTAATTAACATTAATGGTAAATAAAACGAGCTGTCAAAAACAGTACTAATGCTTTAGGGGCTACGTATAATTGAAACACTGACAGTATTGTTTGGCTATATATGTATGCGCGTGCAGGAAAATGCTAATTAATTTTGTTGCACAATACCAACCCGCAAATAATTTAACCTAATTGTCAATGATTGGAAGAAGAAAGATGAACTGACGCAGCTGACAGGAGTTTCAATTACCGAAACTCACCAAAAATCTGCACTAAATTACATATAAATAAATTATAACCATTAATGATGGGATTGGCGTTTACGCTTGCCAAAAACGTTTCAGACACACAAGCTGACATTCCAACAATTTTTTAGTCCATTTTCACGTAGTATTCAGCTGTTACATTTCAACGAACTTCTAGTACAGCTGTAAAGTTCTATTTTGAATTGTAATGAAAATTTAAGAAAACGACAGATCTTTCAAAAGATTATTTCAATAGATTCTATAAAACTGATGTTTTGAGTATTATTTTCTTAAGTCAACGCAAAACCACTTTAGCTATAAAATATATTTTCCCCAATATCGTTCGGGCGAAAGTTATTATTTTTCCCCCAAATATCGCCCGTTTCACGTTTTATCGCCAATTCCAAACCGAAATAGGTACTGTCTGTACTGTACTGTACTTAATTCAATAAGAGATGTATACCTGTCTTAGTTATCTGGTAAGTGTATGTGTAGCTTAGACATAATTATATACGGCTTCATACCGTTGGGCAGTACTGAAGTACGAGGTCCCATTGGGGCCGAGTAATTTAATCTCCGAGTCAAGTAATGTCATTCTACTGACGAGTTTCGTATTAAATTTTACCCGAAATCATATTTTAATATAAAATTTCAATTTTCATGTAGAAAGTCAATCTGTCAGTGATTTATCAATGTGCAGGCCGGAAAAGTGACAGGTGCGACCGGTAAAGTGACAGGCGGCAAGAAAAGTAGTCTGGTCTGCCTCTGTCATAGAAAATAAAATTTCCTGACATAAAGTAGGCAAAGGAAGGTTTCATGACGATTTTGGGTAATAGCATTGAATAAGCACTTATTCAGTGGTAGGTTATAGTTATTTACATAAAAGTCAGGAAAATGTCACATTGCTGGCGAGGAAATTCTGAAGTACGTGGCCCCTTTGGGACCGACTACTTTAATTTCCGAGTCATGTAATGTCATTTTCAGAGAAGCCCGTGGAAATTTTAGATCACGTCTAATATCAATTTTAATTACGTAGGTGATCTACATACTTGGTCAGTAAAACTACTCTTTTCACCAAGACAATTACAATTACACATGATCGATACGTCTCTGTCTTTCAGGGCCAAGTTTGAATAAAAATGTTGTAGTTCACTCTATAACAAACTGGCAAGTGGAATATATGCGACATTACTACCTGATGCATGCTGGAATATAGATACAACCTCGGGTACAACTCTTTCCTCGTTCCTAAAAAAACTAGTCTGTAAGTCTATCTAAGTATAACACTCACAATATCATTAAAAAATTCCTAGTACATTTACACAAGGGACTTCGTTCCGGAGTAAAATCCACTTTAAAAATTTTTCCCCAAAGAATATCTGCTGCATTCGTGGAATATTCAGCTTAAAATAAAAACCATTTTGCAAAATTTCGAGTTTTCCGAAAATTCTCGGAATTTTTTCAGTTGCAAAACGGCATTTTGTTAAGCATCAAAATACACAACTTTGCCAAACTTAAACTACCGTTTTGTCTTCAAGGTTTAATAAGAAACGTACACGTTCATTTGTTTTATTTTGATGTAGGATATCTAGATTAATATTATTGACGTAATTACTTAATAAGAGTTTTTGGAAAATTTTCTTGTGTATAAGGATAACATGTTACGTCATCCAAAAGCGAAAAAGATCTCTATCAAATGAGCCTAATGTAAGGGGACAATGCTATCTAAAGAATTCAATTGTTTTTCGTTACTTATTTGTTTTCTGAAATTAAAACAACTGATTATGCTGCTTTCTTATGCAAAAATTTTTGCATATAGTGGCTATTTACCGAGATATAAAGTGTATTCCACACATAATGGACACCCTGTATCTAAAACAACGTCGTATATTGTACACTACTTATATCTCAAGAACGACTGGACCGATTTTCATGATCTGTGAGTTGTTGGACCCCGAATAACAGAATAACTAAAATTTCGAAATTGGTAAATAAGAGACCACAAACAACAACCGTCAAATCAAATGTTTTCAATCTTACCAAACCGTCCAATGAATAAATTGCGTGACCACAATCTCAAGATGGCCGTCGTTTTTCTGTTTAATTTGTGTTACCTACGAATTAGACACTTAACACGCAAGTCTTTAAAGGATTTAAAATGTGCACAGTGCAACAAACAACAATACTTCCAAATATTAATGTAATAATATTATATAATAAGTGTGCACAATGTGATTGAAACAAATCACCAAAATGTGTTCAAACGACATGTCTTAATACACAAGACCTTCAACGATTTAAATTGTACCCAATGCGTACACAACGAGGTATAAAGCGAAGTTAAGTAGGGAAAAGTAAACTCAAAATACTTTCAAATGTTTCAAATGTGCACAGTGTGATTTTGAAACATCTCTTAAATCACAAAACCTCAAAGGATTTAAAATGTGCACACTGTAATGGCATTATAGATATACATATATAGTACAAAGTTGTGTTAGTTACACCACTTATAAGTAGAACTTATGAACGGCTGGACCGAATTTCATTCATCTACGACCCGAATAGCTACGCCACGTTCACGTGTCAAACTTTCAACTCGAGTTGAAAAACTCCACTTTCTTCTCTAGTGCAAATAACTATTGTTTTGCAAGTGATACAATCAAACTGCAAATTCATGAAAAAAGGCACTTTCAAGATGTGTTGTACAAGATTTTTTTTGCATAGTGATCCTTAATAATCGGTAATTGAATAATAATATAATATCAATGACATTCGCGATTTACTGTCACTCAAAAATGGATGCTATTGTTAATAGAAGTCATGGAAACGCATAGTAAAAATCGTGAAAAAAAGTATCACTTTCCCTATACGATTTTTTGACAAAAAAAGTTCGGTAAATAGAACTATGCAAAAAAAGATAAATGCATTTACTCAACTCAGCAGAGTTGGACAATAGGTTAGTTGTCTTCCCATTCTTTGTTTAAATGCACGCTTATACAAAAACAAAAGAGTACATATGTATATGCAATGCATATACCCAATGATCCGCTTAGGTTTAGACCATTTAGATAATATACAGGCTGATTCAAATTCGAGGGCCACCATGGGATCTCGGAAACTGTAAGAGATGGGTAGGTGGTTTAAATTTGGCGAAGTTGCGTATTTTGATGCTTAATAAAATGCCGTTTTGAAACTGAAAAGATTCCGACTACCTTCGGATATCCGAAAAAAAACGAAATTTGAAAATAAATGGCACATTATTATGGCCACTTTTTTTCCCTCTACAAGATGCTAGTTTTAAATTTTAAGTCTGACGTTTCGTCTCCGGTTAACCATCATCAACTTTGTTTTTTCTTATGGAAGTCATTTTTACTTTTTGTGTCATTCGATAGAACATTTTTTTCCAATTTCAATGTATATTGTGACTTTCCCAAGTGGGAGGGCAAGGGAAGGTAAGATGAAAAATGTAATGTGTCGTCAATCGCACACATACGTAAACTCTTAATACCAGTTCTTATTACTTTCCTCCATACAGCGTTGAAGGTTGAACCATCAACACTTTTATTAATTTAATTAGCTCATAAAATCTACATGTCCAGTCAATTTTATTATATTTGAAATTCCTTGCATTTCTGGTTTTGTTACCCTTGCTGTCCGTTTCGTTGTCTTAGCCTTGTAGCATTTAGGCACCCGTTTATGAAGTATTAGTGGTGATTTAATCCATCCCCTAACACTATATTGTATTAAATATTATTAGAAATAATTTAAAAATACGAGTACACGAGTCCAAAAAAATAAAGTTGACAGGAATTATGTGATGACGTCAGTAATTTTAAATGTCACCGTTGCGATCTTTAAGCTCGACTTTGCAATCGCAATCGTTTTTTGAGATTAGAATTGTGGATTGTTGGTTACATTTGGTTTTTTTCAAAATAATGATAAAATACCGAAATGGTCGCAATGTTGGGGAGAAAGAAGTGCGGGAAGTTTGAGCATCGCCATAAATAGATCTACCGTGCTCCATATAGGGACTCGAAATCAGGCTTTCTTCGTCTGTCCCCGTTACAATTACACTTGAACTGCAAATGCTTTTTATTATGACTACCCATTTTTGTATTTCGTTTAGTTTATAACTGTGATTTGCATTTTGCTTTTACTACTACAAATGTCTTTATTGAATGATATTCGAAATTGTGGTGACAAAATTGCCCTTTAGCTAAACTAAAATCATTTACGATTATTTCCTTAACGTTGCCCTTCCTTTTTTCTTCGAGTGAAGTGCATAATAAAGAAAATATAGGAGATCCTATGTGTCTTTTTAAATGGGCCACATTAAAGCAAGGTTTAGATAACAAATTTCACTCATGATGCTTATTGTATTCTTTCAATTAAACATGAGTACATATGCAAAATAAACAATAATAATGAAGCATTATTAAACACATAAACAAAAAATTAATTACAAACATCTGTGATGAAAATCGTAAAATTTAATCTTAAACATGCTACTTAAACAATCACCCAGTTTATTATATACCAATTCACTATTAACATTCTGGCATTTACGAATAATATTGCACCACATACGTTAAACTCTTAAATAAAATTTTGAATGTCATTGCATTTTACAAACAGTGAAACAAAAAACCAAGAAAACACAATACAACTTTAATAAACCGTACGCGTTACTGCACTAACCCTGTGATCGTCGACAAACGGCAGTGTGTTCGTTGATAATGACTGTTTTGCTACCGAAACGCGTGCGGTTTAGTTTAGTTTTATTGCGGTTTCTTGGTGATAATTTCAATCTTTGTTACCAGAACGACCACAATGGTTCGAGTAAGAGTTCCATAAAAGTTTCCAAATTCCTATTGACCCGTACCTATACCTACATTCTTTTAAAACAATCTCTCCGTGCTCATAGATAGAGATTAATTAAAATTGATTGAACTCCCCCTTTTAAGGTACGGATTAGTTGTCATTTACTGAATCGAAACATTTGCAAGATTTTTCTAAGTGAGTCTTGCACTGCGATGATAAGGTTATCCCACAAATTTCCTCTTTAATGGCCGTTTGCGCCCATAAATTGAATCTTGCTTTAACTTAATCATTGCCATGGATCTTATGGTCCAGTTTGTACGAGACAAAGGTTTTAGTAATTTATGACTACGAATTTATGAAAATATTTCCACCCGTTCATCTCCGTAGCGTCTAAGCCGAACCCGTGCACGATGGAAAACAAACTAGGAATGATAAAAGAAATTGCCTGAAACTTTTTGTCTAAAATTCTACTACTAAAAAAAGGGCGTGGTACAAAATACACAAGTTATTCAAAATATTGGGACTTTACGGAATGTCGTGTCGAAAACTTGATGTGGCCACGGTGTCTCCGTCTATAAATCAGAACATAGTTAAATTTTCGTACGAAACACTGGTCATTAATTACAGAGTTGCAATCTTCATATTCCCTTATTATGGTCATTAAAATTGGTGACAAAAGTGAGATTTTGCCAAAGATTTCACTTGTGTAAAAAAGAATCTTCCACAAGTGATCTTCTGATCAAACCACCTTAGAGAAGTTATTTGTCTACCTGTGTTACACTGGTGGTGATTATGTAAAACCACATACAATTAAAATTATAACTTTGGAACACAAAAAAGAGACAAACGTGCATTTTGGTCGGATGCAAGATGCAACGAACTAAGAAAAAACTACCGAGAAAAACTAAAAACACATATCTTACCATCTCGTATCCAACAAGTTTCTCTGGATTACTCTGCGGGTTGTCGAAGTAGTTGATCTCGGTGAAGCGATTGACAATAAGCGTGTTAGGGGCGGCCAGATGATTACAATAGAGTTGTGGGGCGCATTGGCCGCAAGAGCAGGGAACGTTCGTCGGTGGATAAACAGGTGGGGCTACGTCGGGACAGGGAATAGGACACAAGGGCACTACGTAAGGGAGTTGGGTGGGCGCGCTCAGATAAAACGTCGTGATGGCTTCGAGGAACCAACCCACAAAGAAAACCACCCGAATTTGTTGTATATATCCACAAGGCAGACCAGTTTATTATCTTTTCTTACTATATTACTATTTATATATCCGATTGTCTTTTCTAATTGATACGTTTAACGTAATGATTGTTTTGGTATCTTTTACAATATTGCACGATTGTCTCCGTAAACGAAAGGCTTAATATTACTTAGATATTAGTCCCTATATATTTTTATTTAATTGGAATGAAGCGACCAACTTGAGATCACCACAGCAATACAACGCCTTAAAAAAGATTATCAACAGTTTTCGTAAATTAAATTAATTAGCTACGTTTAAACAACAATTAAGCTAATATAGATATGTATTTTAGTTTTATTAGTTTTTATTACGCTACCAAATATATATCAGTTTTATGACTATTTATTATTGTTAAATATTTAGGGAGTGATATTAACTAGAATAAATAAATATTTGCAATTGGAATTAGCGTGACGAAATAATTAATACTGGTTTCTTTGCTCGATGCCAAAATGAAAATTTGACTAGGCCTTTATACGTACTTTGTATGGGAAAATGATTGTCTAAAAGATATGTTTAATTAATTGAAACGCGTAGGAAGATGATATGATGAATCCTAATAATATAATACTTTAAAAACTATTTTGAGATGATTGTCGAAGGACATGCAGTTCACGTTCGAGCTTTGCTTAGATATCGCTAAGTTTATACATCAATTTTAAAACCTACTAATATTGACTTGATTGCGAGTATTGACACGGTGTTTTGGAGCTTTTTGAAAAAGCTACCGTGTCGAAATATTGCACTTGGCCCTTCAACGAAAGCTCGGTGATAATTTTCAGGACGGCGTTGAGGTCAACAAACCTCAAAGAACTACTACACAGTAAATCTAAATAGCCTATCACGCGAATATATTTACTTCCTAATTATCAGTGATTGTCGTTAATTCTTGGACAAGACGCGTCGTCTTTGCCGTCAAAAATGCAGAAACAAATTGAGCAAAACACTGAATACTTTTTTTTTATAATAAAAATATAAATTCGATTTGTACTCAAAGGAACAACGTCAACGGGAATAACAATTATACAATAAATTTGATATTTACTTTGTCAATAACCATCAACTTCTCTTAACATTAAAACGTACGATCTCCCTTATCGTTAAGTATACGGACCGTTTTTTAAACACTATTTTTACCTTCCTGCAGGTAAATCGCCGACAATAACAACACTTAACTGAAAGACACTCTAACGAGTACAAGAAATTTTTTATAAAGTTGGGTCGTAAGAATGAAAAGCAATAAATGTTTAAGACTTGACAGCAGTAAACGACAGACGCGCTTGTAAGTATAACAACACTCGGGTAGCAGCTCCCGGAAGGATAATGCAAGGATGTCTAGTGAAGGACCGGTGACAGAGTGAGTAGTTCGTAGGAAATGTAGAGGTGTGGACCGCCGCACTCGTTGGCTTTCTCGCCCGGACTATGAGGCTCCGGACTCCGGTTGCGGCAAAGGACCTTCTGCGGACCTGCGCGAGGAGTCTGGGTCCCCTCCGGTGGGGAACACAACATCGTCGATACAACCTGATGCATGCAGCAGGCTTGTACCTTCGCGGAAATACCTATTTCGCGTAATCTAAGCCTATTCACTCGATTCTATTACCTTCTAAGCATGACGGCGGGCTTTAAGAGCGTTGCACTCTTTAATTGTGCTATGGTTAAGGCCAAGCACCTCGACCTCGCAATTTATTACGATATACCAGTTCTTTTTTTGAATCATCATCCGCTACCACTCCACAATTATTAAAATTACCCTACAACTTATTTTTGGAGCTCGTGCCGCTCTTCTATTTTAAGTTTTAATCCAAACAATCGCGATTTCGATGGAAAGGAAGAAAAAACTGTGCCACTTAAACAACGTGGAGAGATTGAATCGCAAACCTCAACTACTGCAGTTTCCAAGTATGCGAACAAGAGGAATCCAAAATAAACACAAATCCACTAGAAAGCAAAATGACTTCATTTCATCTTAACCGCACGTGCTATGAAATAGGAGATATCTATTTCATTTACCTTTGTCCTGGAGAGTAAGACAAGACCTAGTGGCCCTTAATGAAAATAATGGAAAGGGAATAGGAGGCATCCTCCATTAGTGAAATTAAAGATGAGCGCAAATGAAATAAGAAACATAACGACAAATTAGTCTCAAATGAACGATTTCGTAAAAAAATTGTTACGTTGCCCTAATTAACCAAAATATCAAAAATAACCTACTCACCTAAAAATCAATCTTCACAGATAGAAGGTATGTACTTAAAATGTTTGTGTAAGCAAGGGACCATTACATTATTTTGATATGCATTCGGAAAAAAGCATTACGTGATAAGCCAACTTAATCCACTTCTAGCAAAAACATTTGACAACATATACAGGGTGTAACAAGTAAGAAAGTAAAAACAAGTGAAAACGATTTACGTAAGCGCATTTCAATCACGTATTATTTCCATTGGACAATTGTAAGTAAATGGCATTTCCGAAGTTCAGTTCTTGGCATCAGGATAAAGTGTTTCAAAATCCAAATGCACTTCATCATTGGAAATCCATACAATTTATATCTAGGTTATCAAACTACAGCGTTTCCACGTTTTTTGAAGCGTAAAGCACGATTTTTACACCTATTGGTCAAAATACACGCGATCACTGAATATTCATGAATTCACTTCTTGGACATCAAGCTAAATCGTTTGCACGTGCCCCGAACGAGGTCTGGGCAAAGCAAATTCTTCTTGAGCGTCGAAAGAACGTGATTTGGTGTTTTCCAAAAATACATCTCATATATAAAATCCGAAATTAATTTTTTTATATCTACCTCTTTCTCCATCGAGGACCGTCGAAAATTGAAAGGAGGGAGCCCACCTCCTGACCCATATGACCTACTAGCCAACCCAACCCGGTCTATCGACCGCATTACAATTACTCTGGAGCGATGTAAATAAATGAACCTACGTTTAGTCTTAGCTATTTATTGGCTCCTCAGGCTGCGCAGTTGTTATACAGGCCGATTCAAATTCGTGGGTCACCATGGGAATCTCGGAAACTAAAGAGATAGGTAGTTTAAATTTAGAAAAATTGTATATTTTGATGATTAACAAAATGATCTATCAAATGACATAAAAAGTAATGTCTTCCATAAGCAAAAGCAAAGTTGATGATGGTTAACCGGAGACGAAACGTCAGACTTAATTAAATTCAGCTTCAAAGCGGCATCAAAATACGCAACTTTGCCCAATTTAAACTACCAACCTATTTTTACGTTTCCGAGATCCCCATGGTGGCCCTCGAATTTGAATCAGCCTGTATAATAATGTAGCAGTTAAACGAGGCACTCTACGATAAAGGCAAATAAATAAAACACGGAAAATAGCGCATTTTTTTCAAATTCGATTGAAATCCGCTAAAAAAAGACCGATAGAGGGTACTACAACATTTATTCCAAGACTAAAATATTCCGCTTAGCAAAGCTTCGTTCTCAACTTTCCAAAATTTCTTTTAATTATTTTTTCTCTGCAAACTGTAACCGTAATGAGGTGGTAGGAAGTGTCAAAAATGCCAACTTGCACTCGAAAAATACACGGTACTGGCTAATTGTAATTAATTTAACTCTTTTTGGATTCGCGATTCAGATTAACAGTGAGACTTCTGGTGGCAGCACATTGTCATTATTATTGGTGGTATAAGACCGCTATTTTGTTTATTTAAAATAGTCAAAAGTAATCAATTTGTAGTTTTTATGTCTGTAAAAGTAAATGCATTTGCAAAAATTTCATTTGCAATCAATGTAGTTACACCTTAAAAAGCAAGGCTAGTTTAAAATGTCCATTTTATCACCTTACTTTCAAGAATTTTAAATGTGATCAGTGCAATAAAGTACGACACATAGAAGAATACCTATTGTTTAAATTGTGGTCAGTGTAATTATGCCACGAATAGTAAGGCTGTTTTAAAGCATTATCAACGTAAGGGAATGTCGGCGAGTTGTTGTAAAGTTGTGCGAGTGCGCTATAAATTGAATGATAAACTGTGATCTTTATTTGTAATTACAAAATTAAGTTAATTGCAAGTTGAAGATAATTCAAAAACGGCACGATAAACTCTGATTTTCTACGAATAAGTATGGTACCAACGTAATGACAATTAAATACGTACTAATTAGTGGTTGAGGTTTTATATTTAGAAATTTAGTGATACTTCTTTAGAAGTTAATGACGGGTCAGTAAGTAATCGTTTATCAAACTTTCGTTTCAATTTATTGAATTAGAGTGGTTGGGTTTTACGTGTAAACACAAAGCAAGTACTGCGTTTCTATTTGTATCCAAGTGGTTTGTTTTTTTTTTTGTTATAAAATAATATAAATTCCTAGAATTGTTAAATATAGGACAATTTATCGCTTATTCTCTGATATGTATTTGGGAAATTGTTATCTCATAGCAGACTTGCACCAGTCGCGTAATGCAAGTCAAAGAGCTCACGCGTTTGTATAATGTAATAGTTTTGCAATAAATGTATTTCAGTATCCTTCCGTTATATGTGTATATATCCAGGATATCTAAATACAAAACAGTGGCGACGAGGATGGTTATCAATTTTGATTTGGTGAATCGTTTAAGTGACAGTTCTGATTTAATTTATGAGCACTTTTCGAGTATTTTTGTAAAAGGTTGATATAATTTATTAGCGCTAAGAATGCACTTTATCAGCAAAAAAGACAATTCCGCTTTTCCGCTTCAAGAAACGGAATTCTGATTAATTGCAATGTTGCTACGTTCCGTGTTAATTGGATGAAAAGTAGGAAATAATTAAACACGGAAGATGGTATAAGAAAGAAGCTTTTTGTAAATTTCGAGGCCGAGTTGCTGTTCGTTGAAAGCTTAAACGACGCGCGTCCTGCGTTAAGTTTCGTATTGTTCGTCAAGTAAAATTCTTTACGTTACTTTTAGTTTGGAAATTGTAACGAGTGGTTTTATTTCGCGCCAAATTTCATTAAAAATTTCGAAATTTCTTGTCATGATAGTGCAGGTCACCCTGTATATTTCATTATTTGTTCCGGTTAGAAATTTTGTGTTTGGGCATTTCGGTTCGCTCAAGACTATGGTCCGATAGATTTAATTTCGCTCAGATTTAATTTCGTCGTGGGAAGAGTGCAAAGCTGATTGACGTCATCATGAGTAATGCGAGTTTTTTTGTCGTTCATTTATCAACTTTGGCGCCGTCTAGACCGAGAAAAGGAGCGGATGTAGCACCGAGCCGTCAAGAGATAAGGAGTTTTCCACGTCATCAGCAGAAAACCGTGAGATCAGTTTTAGTCAGCAGTTCTTTGAGGTTGACAACGAAGTTAGAGTGGGTTAAGTCTTCTTTATCTGAACCAATGGGAGAATTTCTAGCGGGAGCCATTTTTGTTTTATGGTAATTTGGGTGTGGTTTTTTCATTTCAATTCTGAAGAAGGGGATCGTTTTTGAAAAGATTCGCGGTTAGTACGTCGAGGGGTCGACACGTACTTTGAGTGATCGCGTTTTAGAAAAGATTCGCGGTTAGTACTTCAAGCGGTCAACACATACCTTGAGCGAAAGTTTTGGTACACTTGGCGGTTTGAGCCACCGGCTTATTTCGGTTGCTCCCAGTTGCGTGCTTTTTGCACCCGTTCGAAGTGTTATTTTCTTTGCGCGTTGATTTTTTGGCGAAGAAGACCCAAGTTTCAATCAGGTGATATTTTGGCGAACCCTTGAGCTTCACCCCATTATTTTGGATGCAGTGAATCGCGTTAGGATACGTTGTGTTTTCTCGAGGATACATAATTCAAAGTGCTGCCCTAGTCCTCAAGGCGCAGAATTTCGGGATCCGCCCCAGGTGGAATTTCCTACTAGTGCCGTAAGGTCATTTGTCGAAGGAGCGCTGCGTTTCGGAGAGATATTTTCCCCAAGAAGAGCTGGTGAAATAATACTTTGAATCATCGCGGTTTACCGTCGGATAGTGATCATAAAAGTTTGTGTTCTGCTGTACCGCTAACTCAAAAATCTGTATTCCGCAGGCGGTCAAAGCTAATAAACTAATAAAATAAAATTAAATACACTGTGCTGTGTAGAAACTTTGGCAACTAGCCGTCTCCCACTCGCCACGCGAAGGATTTCCTGGACTAAGTTTCCGTTCAAACACTAAACTTTGCTTTCGTTCCGAGGAAGGATAGGCACCGTGGATTTTTGGTTTCCGTGTGTTAAATTCAAGCCACCCCCCTAGGAAGTCACAGAGACCTAAGTGTCAGGTTTCATCACATCCACCCTGTACCAGAGGAAAGAGCAGTTCACAAGATCGGCTGTACAAATGTTGTAAAGGTTAGTCTAATTAAATTTGTAACATTCTGTAAAATTCCACTTTTTGGTAATTAAGCTATAGTAAAAAAATTTTTGAGTTGATTGTTTATTAAAGTCCAATGAACGATTACCAAAGAGTAGGATAAATTTTTGTGTTTATTTAAATAAGTCCCAGCCCATGCTGGATTAAAAACGATTACCTGTTGTTGCAATTTTCAAACTGTAGAGGATGGCCACCCCTTGAGTAAATTAGTTTCACCTGTTAGGATTTTTTTAGTTAGTAGTTGTCATTGTTAAGCTAGTGTTTTTACAAGTAGAAGAGAAGAACTGCTAGATCCCTGTAAATTGTTTGTATCGCAAATCTCATTTCAATATATTATCTATTTGGTTTCAATGTGCCTGTCTTTAACGAAGAACGAGGGGAAGGAAAGGGAGGAGTAGGAGTTGAGGCAGGAGACTGGTAGGCGGCAGGTTAAGGTTTGTTACGCAGTTTCAAAAGAGTTAAAAGCCCACCGATTTGAGTTAGCCGGAGCATTTATTTTTATCGATTGAGCAGCCTAAGAAGAAGACGGTTTGCCTTGCCGGGCGGAACCGATGGTAATTTTCAAGTCCAGAAGGAACCCCCGTAGCAAAATCAGCCGAGCTCGAGTAAAAGTTTTGAGTTAAAGGTGGGTGTTGGTTGCCTACTGTTTTCGGACCGCCACCGCGCCACCGTTTACATCGGTCGTGTGTTTGGCCAACCAATTTAAATTCAAATTGAGTAAAATTACGTGCCTGTGACCTGATCAAAAAATAAAGTAAAGAAGAACAAGTTAATGCGTACGCGATTCATCCTGTAAAAATCCACAAACTTTAGGCTAACGGTCAAATCTCACGACGAGAGTTTATAAGAGATTTATTACATTGTAATATGTCATTATCATCAGACGAAAATGTTATTGATTTTTGAATCAGGTAGGCGTGGATCTAGGGTCAAATTTGGAAACTTTTCCATTTGACTTGAAATGGTGACAAAATTTCAGGATCATGACAAAAAAGCTTTGCTGTATCTGAAGAGAATCGGTAAAATCCATGAAAGCAAGACAGATTGCAAGTCAAAACCCTCCCTCCCTAGAAGTCATATTTTAGACAAAACTTGAATGTCATTGATTTCAACGCAAATATGTCAAACACTGAGGGGAGTCAATCACGACAATAGAGAGTTTGGCATTTTGAAATGCTTACAATACAAGTAGAGAACCATCGCAAAATGGAACTACGACAAATCGATCAAGGTCCTAGAGGGCAGGAAGATGAATGAATGTAACAAAATTACTTATTTTTCCGCCTGGAAGTTCAGACCCAAAATTATAACTAGACCTTATATTTGTGGAGTCGACTAGCTTCGCTGAACACTCAGTATCTAGAAGCATTTTAAGTTGGGCGCTTCGTTACTAAAAAATGTAGTTTCTGAATTTATATTATACTTTGCGTGTCTTACACCCGATAAGTTTCGTAGTGAATTTATACGTTTTGCAACCGTTCCTGTAGGAGTAAATTGATTTTACAGCCACAGAAAGCTCTTTTGAAGAAGAGGCAAGTTAATATTTTAGAATTTCAGACATGATAAGCTATTTTTAGCCGGTTTTGTTTTCTGTGGTAATTTAAAGCAAGCATTCGAACTGCAGGCCATGCAACTTTAGTCGTTAACAGCTTGATAGCGCCAATCCGGGTAATCCCGATATTCCAATTTACAAGGGAAATTTTGATACGGTCAATTAAGCGAGTGAAAATAACAGTAGCTAAATAAATGAGGTGCAGTAAACGTCATGCGATTGAGACGTTAAGAATTACCCAGGTGCGCAATTAATTAAAGAAGTTTTAATTTTCGAGCTTTATCGCTACGACACGCCGACCGATTTGGAATTTCCTACGTCCTGCTACGTTCATGGTTAACCGAAACGTAAAATCTCTTTATTTTTGTATCTTTTGCCTATTGTGTTGCAACCTTATTATTTGGATATTTTCCGTAAATTTTATTTTGCATCCACACCGTTTAATTTTATTTCGGGTGAAGTTTGCCGCAACTATAGCTTTTGCTTATTTGCTTTTCCGTCGATTCTGCAGATGTGTTCGCTTTCAATCCCGCTAGGGAGGATTGCCGTAATTTTGTTTTAGTTTTTCCGAAGAGACCGTCGCCATTTCCTGAACCCGTCCAATTCCTGGAGCTGCCATTTCTCGGGTTTGGTTTACACCCGAGGTTCCTGAGCCCGACCCTCCAGACAGCTGCCATCGCCAACCTCGACAAGGCGCGAGGCCATTCGCTTGGTGGCGCTCGAGTCCGCCCGCCCGTATGTTCGTTCCGGCGACTGCCGCTACGTTCGTCCGCTCCCAGGATTCAATTATTATAATTTGTATATTTATTTTTCTTTTAAATATTAAATTGGAATTATTATTCCGGTAATATTGATTTAATTTTAAAAGCTCACCGATTGTGCGCGAACTACTACAAGTTCCTCACATGAATACGCTTCAATCGAACTCAAAAAAAATATTGGAGTTTAGGATCATCGAAAAAGACTGATTGAATGCCAAAAAACTATAAAGACAAATTTTGAAAAGTCATGGATTTTGACTAAGATAAGTGAAACACGACTAAATTTTCCATACATTACTTTCACTCGTTACCACTATAGCTTCTTTGCAACACAGTACTGCAGCGGTCATAAGTTGGTCCTTCCAACCGAACCCGGATATCACCTTACCTTTAGTAATATGTGAAAAACTCATGTGTCAAAATGCATCAGAGTAGGTATATACAGAAAAATGTCTCCCCATGCCATGAAACGACCCCCCCCCCCCCAATTTAATGTACTTCAATATCTAATAACTGTATTATTAATGCAGTGCGCAGCGTAAGCAATTATAACATCGGATCGGTTTCGCAAACTCAATACTTCAAGCATTAATTGTCTATGGTCGTGATATGCAACAGTTCTCTTCAATCAAAATGATAGTACTCATAGCTGGCATCTAATGAGATCCACAATTATTATTTTTATAAAGTACATACATACGACACACCTTTTAACAAAACACACACTACTCTTTCAGGTAGTATTTGATGTTGTCTCTGCGTTACGGCCTTTTTTATAAACATATTTGGTTTTCGGATTGCTCGTAATTTTAATGCTTATACTGTACCTTTCTCGATAGAGAGAAACGCTTCTGTTCGCTAAATTGTATGTCAGCCTACCTGAAACAAAGAGAGGGTGTTAGTAGAAATATCAATCTATTATTGGCTCTTTTTCAATAAAAAAAATATATACACGGAGAAAAATGGTTAATGTTTAGTTGGTCGGCGCAAAGAGGAAAGGCGCTTACATTTGTAGATCCGAGGGATTTTGATCACACGAACGGCAAGAAAACAAGTATTAAGGGGTAAACTCGACTGATCCGTTTAAAAGTCGAAGCCGGGCAAGACTCCGGCTTTACACGAAGGGAAGCTTTACGTAAAATGGAAAAGGTGGTCACTAAAAACACACGGGCAATCCTTGAAAAGTCGATAATGCAAAAACATTGTGTGTAAAGGCTAAAGGCCACAGGGGACACTGCATGTTAACAACCAACTAAGGACGACGGCGGTTTAAAATCAAAAAAGGAATAAAAAATTGAAAGGTAGGTACGTGTGCAAAAAGTTTACTATCGATGGAATCAATAAGGCGCCATTTTGATTTTGTCTAAGTAATATGAAAGATGGGTCTATTAAAACGGTAATGGTTTACGCGCTCGCCGAGAATTAAATATGGTGGATCCAAAAGGATAATCCAGCATTAGCGACATTTACAACTTACTTTAGCGACAGCCCCTCCATATTCCTTAAGAAACAAGAAATTTGTCTAAAAAGTTGGTCGAAGGGCGATTAGTGGACTTAATGGAGAGAATGTTTATATTAGAAGAAAGGATTTTCTACAAGAGCTCCAAAGTTTACAAGCAGGCAGGCAGGTAAGTAACTACGAGATAACTTTCAATTTAATTAGAACGTCGGTCTAATCGGGACCACCGATAACAGCATCTGCTGTATTTGGGTGGTTCGCTTCTTGCTCGGCTACGGCCCTTTAATTTTACGCAAAGTAATGCACTCTGTCTATTTCCGCCGATAAACGGGGAACGCATAGGGGAGAGCAAGACGGGATTAGACTGTTGCGAAAGCGACATCCTGAAGCGGGAATGTTTCTGAGTTATAACATTTAACGGCACCCTCTTAAAGTTGGAAATATAATCTTTTGTAGTAACTTCAAACAATTAAGCTCGAAACTATAACATCAACTAAGAATGTTGTACATTAACCATACGTGTGTAATTTTATCTTAGCATGCACTAATAGGGAGCAAAGCCGTACCGAGCAAAGCGAAACCAGTTAGATACACCAGGTTAGATGCACTGAACTGAAAAACCATGCAAGGATGCTCATCTCTTTTAAAGCAATCGTAATTCTGTTGTAAATTTATGGAAAACCACGAAACTTGCTCGTGCTATTATAATTAAACCTCTAATATTCACTAAAATTTATAAGGCTCTAAAACGAAAAGGTAACAGAACTTCCATAATTGTGTGAGCTGACGCGTACAAAACTACCCTTGCGATCTACAAATTTTACACCGAATTAATTTTTTTCACGCATCTTTGGACGTTGTATCGGAAAGAGACACCTGTTGTAGAGATTTTTCGCGTAATGATGAAAAAATTCCGCCTCTTATACACTACGTGTACTTATACTTGCTCAGTTCAAACATTCCTAATTAATAATTAACAAGCGAATCTAATTAACCGCATGTTCTTATTTGAAGAAAACGGTACTTACCTATTTATAATCTACTTTAGAATAAGAGGAAATTCTTCCGAGGTATTTACTGAAATCCTGAACCAATAAGGTGTTAGTTAGCCTATTCGTTTTTGTTTAAAAATGTAATTTCTCTTCATTAATTTGTAAATTAACTATTTATAGCGTAACACACTGAAAGAAATTGGCCCCGCGTTAGGTCGCCAAATAATCGGTTTTAATATGCATTAAAACAGCAAGAAAGTTTTTTTGAAAAAGAGGATTTACAACAACTGTAAAACTGTAAGTTGAATGAAAGGGGCGCCTAAATTTTATGATGCTTTCTGCAAAAACTCTCGCATCACAATATATATATCACTGCCGACAAGTACTACGAACAAATTTGAGCGTAAAAAATGTATACAGGGTAGTATTTAAATTTGGCATGGCTTAATAAAGAATTACAAAGGATTGGTGATGGTTTCAAACGGTCACATCCCTAAGGAAAAGCGAACACTATCGGGTATTATGTGTCGGTAACCACTTTCGAAGGTTCGTTATCAAGATATAACTTATCGAGTAACCCGATTGGGTGGATGATCGTGTCACGTCGAAAAGTTTCATTTTCATTCCATTGCGTGTACCCTATTCCGATTATTTGTTGTGGTTTTTCGGAATTAATTAATTTAATAAAAATATACGGCTTTGCAGCTCGGTGGTAGAGCGTTGGGCTACAAATCAGGAGGTCAAGTGATCGACCCTGGGCTGAGGTAGGAATTTTCCATCTGTGGCAGAGATAGGAATTTGTTTAGATCAGTTTCTGCCGACTACTCCGAATTAGGTTTTCCTGCAGTTTTCCTAATTCGTAAGGTAAATACCTGAGTAGTATAGAACAGCTTAAGACCTTCTGCAGGGGCACCTCTAAAAAGCATTATGCGGATTGCGGGTTACTCTGTAATTGGGCGTAAGCCTGTTGAGGGCCTAGGGACAGTAAATAAATAAATACGATGTCAATAGCTATAAATGATATAAATTGTACGCGCTTTGATTCAGATTTAATTACATTAATTTAATTGAACTGGTTCACTTACATAAGTGGTGGATTTATTCGCGGTTTTTAATTTGATCGTGGTCTTTCCTTTAATATGCGAAAATAATCCAAAACCTCGCGCTCTAATTAGTCGATAATAATTGAATTAATTTAATTACTTGTTTGAAATTAGACTTTGATTTTGATCAATCAATTAATTCTGGTACGTGATTTTAAAATTCTGGGAATTGCACGTATTTAAAAACGGTGTCGCCCCGTAAGGCGCTTTGTTTTCTAAATTTTGCACACATTGGTAAATAATTTTGGGAAGTAAATCAAATTTCCACTAATAAACTGCGTAAAACCTGTAGCACGGTGTCTTCTGGATTCAAATTCGTCAACCATCTTTCGAGAGTCATTTTCAACGAGTGACCGAATTTTGAGCCGAATTTCAACCTGGCGAACGATACAAAAGGTCCAATTGTATTGTACAAGGCGTTCCACCTGCACCCAATTGTCCAAATTGCTGTGAGCCTTACAAAGGAGAAAATCAACTGTCAAGTGGGGAAAATGTGAACCCACCGATAAATGTAAATTACTTTGAATTTTCTTGCATTGTGGAACCATAGGAGTCATTCGTATTGGGGGATTTGTATAAAAGATTTACGCTGAAATTCATTTTAACATTCCTGAAAGATAAGTGAACCCACACCAAAGGTATCCCCCCCCCCCCCGCTCCACTTAATTACAACCATGAGGCGGGCGGGGGATAGGATAGTGACAATGAGCAACAAATGAACCAATTAAAAAAAACCTTATGTAGGATTTAAATTTAATCGTTTTATGTTTATTGATTACACTTATAAATGCGAAATTATCGCCTGTAAGTCAGGAGTTTTTTTCTTTATGAAAAATTATTTATTACTCTTTATTTTCGTATAAAATGGACATGTTTGTTATATTAAAAGATAATTGATAACATTCATCGCGCATCCTGACAGCACACGGCATGCTATATTTCATAAGCTTTCTGAATATTAAATCACGAATTTCTCCATTTTGTTGTATATCAACCATATGCATATTTTGTATAGTACAGCAAATTGCTCTTTACAAATGTCTTAAAAATCATAGGCATTGCATATGAAAAATAAAAGATTCGATAGATTGTAATGTCACATATAAAATTATATTTGGCAAATTTTTCTTATCTCGCCAAACAAAAGAGATATTGATGTGACCCTCTTATCTCTCACCCAGTAAATTTGTAGTCTCTTGTAAATTTGGGCGAGCCGAATGTGGAAGTGGTGAATTCTTTAAATATGGGAGGCAACGAGTAAACGTGTTTTTTTTAAAATTAGGTGACAATGATATTTGTTACGAGGGTATTTTCAGGCCCCGAATTATAATTGGGCTAACTGAGCTATAGTCCAGGGCGCCACTTTCTAGGGGGCGGCAAGATCTGGGCTTGTGGATAATTTTTGTCAAAATAACTTATCATTTAACGTTTGTAATAAAAAGTAATCGTATTAAGAGATTTAAGTTATAATGTCGTAAAGTAAGTTAGTAGACGTTCACGAACAGATTTTAAAGCGCTTTGTTCGTTAACCAAAAAGTAGTAGTTCGAGGTTGAGTAAAACCAGTTCTTGCATAGTGACGCCTTACGACAAGGTTTGTAGTAATCAATAGTAAATGTGTTATACCGTCCGAACAGCCACCATATTTTTATCATCTAATCCAACAAGCCAATTGTTTTTTCCTGTCATCAAGATTCAGTTTAATAAAAAAACAAGTCAAGTTCCTGAAGCTGTCAGCGTGTGTTTGTGTCAGTTCTTAAGTGCGTCTGAATATCACCAAAGGTTTACGACCAATGTTTTTTTAGAACAGATTTAAAGCGCTCTCCAAAAGTAGGAAGTATAACGTTTAAGAATAATAAGGACATGCTAACCAATAAGGTAATGTATACGTGGTGTCAATTTTAGAACTTGCAGTCGGCCATATTTTCCAGACTAAAGAAGATATTGAAGATCGCACAAAACCCGTGGGTATCGAGGGGGAAACAGAATGACGTTATGAATGACAACCCCCCCTCCACCCCAGCCCTCCTCTCTCTTCAAAAATCCTAAATGGCAACTCCATACTTGTGACACATCGTTGGAAAGCTACTGAAAAATGCTTTCCAGTGGTACCAATAAAGTCAATACTAATTAAGACAATTTAACAAAAATTTAATAATTAACAAATGGTTTGAAAAATAAATTAATCGATATGATTTTCGTTTTGGACGAGATAGATAAAAATTGCCTTTTTTTTGCATGTCTACCTCACTATTATGTAAATTACATATAACTTATTTAAGATTAGAATATAAAATCCAGGAAAACCAAGATATTTCGAAAACTATCAAAGGTATGGGACATTATTATCAAAAGTTGAAGGTTATTGGAGGACCTAATGATGACAGAAAAATATACAGGGTGCTCCATTTAAAAAAAGAGATTTTTTAATATGAAGTTTTGCAACTTTGGGCCTACCAAAAAAACACCCTCTAAGCTATATTTTTAATGTTTCATAGTATTTATTTGACTTTTACTTAACCCAGGGTAAGACATAAAACCTGGAATCAAAATTTGAGTAATAATTTTGACAATATATACGGGCGCTTGCAAATGCCCAATTTTTCTTAAAAATCGAATTATCTTTAAAACTACTAGCTTTTCGGATATTAACCATATAATAAAAAAGACGTACAATTACACCTAGAATTCAAAAATGCATTCAAATACAGGGGGTTCTATTTAAAAAAATGTACCATTTTGGCGCCCTACTGAGTGGACGCACCCAGTATAATTCCAAAAATTTTTAAAATGTAGAGAATATTCAACCATATCATAATACAAAAGCACTCTATCGAAAAATCTTATCTTCAAGGCATTAAGTTGCTCCGCGCAATCGTTGAGTCACCCTGTACAATAGGACAGCGATGGGAACAAATGCACGCCCATTCGCCACGATAACAGCGATGTGAACAAAAGCACGCCCATTCGCTACGATACGTGGGGGGCGAGGTTTCCAGCTTGGATAAGACTTCCATAGACAGCAGATGAGATTTGAACGGCTTATGAAACTTATCCAGAACTGGATGAGGACTGTTCCAACAAATGTTGTAACTATATGAAGACACGGACTCCCCAAGTTTGGGGCCACATCCAAGACGATATCATGGTAAGCAGCCAATTACCTGATATTTTAGAGGGTCATTACGAAACTGTAAAGCACGTAGTTCACCAAATCATGGTAGTAGTGTGCGAGAAAGAGTCACGAGAGGAAAATCGTTCGTATACCTACAAGCCACAAAAGAAGCCCGAAGTGAGCTGGATGGGTACAGAGCAAACAAAGGTCGCAAGGAAAGAGTACGGACGAGGTTGCTCTGACAAACTGCTGGGAAATTGAAGAAGTCCAAACCTAAGACGCAGCCCTATCGTAGGAAGCTGACCTGTCACTGAAACATAAATTAACATCTTGGCCGACAGTAGGAAAATAGATCATTGTGAGTCTGTTCCAAGATGAACAACCAGACTATTGAAAAACTGTAGGTAAATAAGATTTCTTTATTTAATTGTCTGTCGAACGCTTGCGTGCGTGGTAAATGTAAAAAGAGGCTCTAAATCCCTTTCTGTCTTCCAGCATTATTATTTTAATTTCATTTATGTTTTGTCAATTAATTAACTGTGTGTTTAATCGAACCCACAGTGTCACCTCACGCCAGATTTGTTCGTGGCCAAGAATTATATCAGGTGTTCATTAAAATTCTGCATCGGGACGGGGCGGTGGGACTGCTCATAGGGATGGTGAGAAAAAAATAAGTAGATGATGCTGTTCAAGTGTGCAACGATGAACGAGGATGCTATGTACGAACTCGTAAGCTTCAACAAAGAGATGCTAACTTCCGAGAACTTCTTGCAAGTTTCCAGCGCATACCAGAAAACTGAAACTGCTGTATTTATTTAGCCATAGCGTGATATTATAGTTTTTATAAAGGAAATTTTTAATTTTGTAACGATTTAGATCCTCTTAAAAACACGTCCCTGCGAAGAAGTAAATTATATGGATCAACTGTGGATCTGGTACAGTTTTTAAGATATAAAGCACGTGGAATATATTTGTATAATTTAGCAAATCCGTATTGTATTTGTAGACCGAAACATGCTGCGAGTTACAGCACTCATGAATGATTATTTACATGTAACTGAAACAAACGCGGGTACCTATATCAAATATTGATTCAAGATTCAAAAAGAAGTTTAATAATATAGAATGTTTTGTACAAAAAACCATAATAAATTGCTGTCTGTCTTTTAAACTGTACACCATATGGATGTGCCACTAGCACAAAAATCTGGTCTACGACTTCTGAAGGCTGAAATAATGTATACACGTCTCAAGTTAACGCTGTACAGCTGCTAGAAACAGCTGTTCAATTACACAACTCGGTCCATTGACAAAGAAATAAAAGCGTTCGGCCAGATTCGGCAAAACAAAAACCGACAGGTAGGCGATCAAAAACTGCTAATTATTTTGAAAATGTAGGTTATCGAGTGAATTCGGCAGTGACGCAAGGAAAAGAAATTTGAATCCAATTTCCTACAGCTAAAAGAATATCAAAGTAAACATTTAAATGTTCTCGAGAGTAAATCGAAAATAATTTAATGTCGGTGGTCGATTTGGCGCGAACCCCTCGAAATATCGATATCAAAGTGTGCTTCATATTCGCCGATTTCCTATAAGATTAGATCGCCGTCGACTCTTTGACGATGGTGGGACGCGGAATGGCAAAAGGGTTCGCAGATGGGATAGAGCGTATATTCGATTTTGGGCTTACGCGAGATTTACCTTGTTTGCTTTGTTCCTTTACGAGTCTGGATGGATAAAGCAGCCGTTTTCCGCCAGAAAAATCTATTTTCTTAACGTTAGTGTTTTACGTGTGGTGCAGGTATCTGTAATTGATTACTTGCGGCTAATATTTTTAAAAACGTTTTGTACTTCTAAATGCGGTCCACGCGGCACTGTTTTATGTTAGCTTTGCGAAAGAACGTTCCGAATTGGTTTTTAATGATTTATTCGATATGTTGATTGAAATTTTGTACTCGGACTGTTTGCAATATGATTCGTCCCTTTGCATGATGTAAATTTACTTTAATCGTCTGGGGGAATTACAGTTCGGTATGGAAATTTTCAGTTAACCTTTTATTTGTTTTAATTGCCGTATTCCTACATTATGCGTGCCGGACTCGCATATCGGTTAGGTTATGGAAGTTTATAATAAGTAATTAACAGTTTGCACCATCTATCATCGTTATATAAACGTTCATTGATCCAAATGATGAAATTTCTCGTTGAAGTGAGTTGTTACCTCTTGATAATATAAACAAAAGCTTTTTAACTTAATTGACAATTGAGGGAGATGCTCGAAAAACTAGAACGAGAAGTAATTAACTTGTACTCTACACTGATTACCTCGATTATTAACAGCGCATTGGCATATGCACTCGCTCAAAGCGAACTGAAAATATTACTAAATGACGCGCAACGATGAACGATGGTTTGATGAAGCGTTTGATTGTTCTGTTCCAATTAATTAACTCGGTCGTCTTCATAGTACACTTTCGTCTCTTAATAGCATTACAGTCACATCAGGCACTAAATATACCGATACAAATTGCACTAGACAGACATGTTAATGAATTTTTTTTAATGCTCAGAACGCCATCGACATAAGCCCCAGGATGTTAATTAAAAATAAAGGGTCATAGATCAAAGATGCGTTCCTCTTTATTAAAAACATGGGTTCTGGAATAACCCCCTCCTCCTCTTCACCCTTCTGACTGATACATACGTATTCAGGAAAACCATTCTGTTTTAAATGTCGAAAGAATTACTCATTGCGTTGCATGTGCATTTTTCTTTGGAAAAATTATTGCGTTTCCAGTTGTATTCAAGTGGTTTGTTTTTCCTTTCAAAAGATTGATTCGTTGAATTGTTAAATGTAGGACAATTTATCGTTTATTTTCTTATCAATTTTGTTTTGTGACAGCTCTGTTTAAATTATTGGGCATTTTTATTACTTTTGTTAAAATGTTGATTTAATTTATTGGCGATAACAGTGCGTTTTAACGGGCAAAAAACTGAGTGTTCGTAGAAAAATCTTATCGGAGATAAAGAGAATTTAGCGTAAAATTTGGATACGTGACGCCAAGGAGGGACAAGAAACGTGCGTGATTGGCTATTCGAATAATATGCTCCACTGGTGGTTCTTCTCTTTGGGGGGCAGTTCATACAAAGAATACTTCTTGAATCCCAAAAAAAAATACTCTCCATAACCTAACCCTTCTGATGGAACCGTTTTGCCTGTCTTGGGAACGGTTCTTTATTGGCCGTCCACTGTTTTATCTCTGGAGTATAATAATGAATCTAGGTTTCATCAATGGCCGACAAAGAAATGATTACCTTAATTATGAAGTAATACCAATATCGATATATCTTGCTCGTTCAATCTTGAAGTGGTGATTGATCCAACGCTTGAAGAAAAACGATACATTCATATCGTCTCATATAAAGAATGGCATCTTTGATTGGCAGTTTAAGCTTACGATCACGCAAAAATAGGTGAACCGACGGGAAATGTAGATGTCGCATAAAAAATATTTGTGCACAATCGACTGCAAGAGTTATTAGGATCACAGAGTTTAATTTTGTACGTCTGAAACCTCCACTATTGTTCGGATTTAGCGTAATCGTTCCTAATTCGCAAACTGTAGTTGACGGCTACACAACACTTCGCTAACGTATTATCACGTGGTTTCTTCTAAACGCTCTCACTAATTAGTCCTTAGGGTGTCTCATCGAATCTTGATGCAAATCTTTTCCACCAATTGACTAACATTACACACCCAATCAGATTCACTGACGGCTGTAAATCAACTCAACGTGGAGTAATTTTCCTTTTATTCTGCACAATCCCACAAGACGCAGCAGCTCAGATAACTGACGATTACAATACCAAACAAATTTTTTCCCGTAACCTGAGACAATCACGCCGTATCTCACGAGTTCCCAAATGCGATGAAAGTCAGGGCCCTGTACAAAAGTAATGCATAAATATCGATTTTGGAGATCAGTAGCCACCAGCCCCCTTTTAGGGGGTCACATTTTTTATTCACATATCGAACAGTTTCAAATTAGAATCGAAAATTTAGACGGTGCCTTTTTGGTCAACGTATTTTACGTTAAAAGTTCAGCGTCCAATAGAGCAACGCATTTTTTGTTGACGTTTGGGAAAAGGATGCATTTTTCAAGAATAAGAATAATATCTACCTCATCACTGGGAATACTGGGATGTGTTTTCCTCCGCAGGGAGCAAATAAAATATTAAAATCATTGAATTTCCACAAAACGCTTTTTGAAATATTTTGTAAATGCAGTAATAAAAAACTTGCCACCAAACTTGCACTCTCAACCGTTTTTGTAAAAAATAAATGATTTCTTTCAGTGCGTTCAAATCATATCACGCGATCCGAACGAATAGATAAAATTAGTCTTAGTCGTGCGTCTGTAAGCACGCTAATTAAATTAATTTTCCATAATTCGAGGTAAGTAGGGTATATTTTTTCCATTCCGCAGCGTAAGTCGAATCGGAAGCCGCAATTTAATTAACGCCGTCGTATTTTGCATTATTGCAAGCGATTTTTTCATCGAAATTAATTAACCGTTTACCTAAATCTGGTTTATTCAATATAACTTAGCTTCGTCTCTGTATTCACGAGGCAAAATTGAAATTGATGTTAATAGGAATATGTTTCTTCAAAGAGGTAATTTACCGTCAAATGCTTGGATAAGGTAAACTCGCTTGTTTCTTGTTTTAGCGTATCCAGAGATTAGTTCCCCTAATTTTAACTTGGCGCTATTAACTGTTAAATGTAAGATTCTTACCCTACCCGCTTTGAAACACCGTATTTTGCTTAGTTGAAATCAGCGCGTTAACGTGTCCTTATAATAATTCATCTTCGGGAAGTTCGTAGAAGAATAAACTAGTTAAAAATCAAAAGAGTGTAGGAAAACGATTTCTCAAACATGAAAATATCTCCAAAGTATCTCTGTTGTAAGGGACGTCATAAGGGAAATGAGAAATGATGGATTGTTCAGTTTTACTAGGGGAGCGTGAACAACGTTTACTTAAGATTCTTAAGAAAATTGACTAAAGATAGATGGATTTATATTAAGATACTTATTAAGTTCGTTTAGGGCGCAGATTTGTTATTCCACTGCGGATAATGGCTCCTGAGGATTTACTTTACAGAGACTGTCACGTATTAGCTTAATTAATCTATTGTAATATTGCACCCTAATTTTTTCGAGAGTCATACCCAGCCGTAAGGTCTCATTTAAGTCATAAATTCATAATAAATCTTTTAAGAGACATTTTCCGAGACATTTTCAGTTCATTTCAAGTTTTTTTTATGGAAATTCAGCGTTTTTTCAACCATGACGTCTCCTTATATGATCATTAAGTCATTTCACTTATTCTTAGATTTCCGATTCAAGAATAGTCATCGTATTCTATCTCAAATAGTAAGTACAATCGTTTGCACCAAAGATCTGTTACATCACACAATCAGCATTGTGACGTATCAAACTTAACGTGCAGGTTATCTGCCAAAAAACGTTATTTTGCGTTATTTAGTATGGGTAAAATAACGTTTTCTACAGATAACTTGCAAGTTAGTGATCATCACATAGCTGAATGGTGGAAAGTCCATACAATTGAATTATAACTAAATTTAAGGTTTCCGAGCCATAGGCAACACAATATGCACCTCAGTAATACGGGAAAGAAACAAACCGTTATAAATATTTTGTTGATGCCTGCACGACGAGCAGACCGTAGCCTGCGGAATTCCAATTTTCCATTTTCCAGGAAATTTGTCCTTTAGGCCTTCTCGCTCGATTGGGGCATTGTGCGCGGGTGCACCGTCCTATTGAAACCAACACTTTCCAACTTTGGTTTTTTTTTTGTGTGCCGTACATCGTTGTACTTATTCGTAATAAACTATTCATTACAATTTACAACTTTTCTTACGTGTACATCTAAGTGTTACTTATTTGTTTGTTATCTGCTCAATGAACATAAGAAATAAATAAATTTCGGTTTTTTGCAATATCTGCACCTTCGGAGTAAATGAAATTTTGTGATTTTCATTAAAGCATGATGGAACGGACGAATTTTTTTAAATTCAGAGTACTACTTTAAGAGTGAAAGGCAAAGAATTCATAATGACAATTTTTTGAACAGAAAAAAACACGTTCAGAAATACTAGCAACAATATCTCTATCTTTAATTAGCTTTTTTTTTCAATTTTGAGTAATGTATTAAATTGTTTATTTCATTCCCCCAAACTTCAATAAAATAATATTAATAACAGTATTATGTATTTCAACACCGATATAATGTTGTTAATTTCTTAAAACAATTATGTGGTTTTTTCATGTGTATATGTATGCGTAAATATAAAATATACAAGGTGTTCTATTTAAATGAAGTTTGGGGTTATTTTCGGGGAAAGTGAAAAAATGGTTATTATGACTAATCAACTCTTTGTTTATATTCTAGAGTTCTACTCTACATATATTGAAAAAAAAATCGGTTTATAGAGAACCTAAATATTCGATCGTTCCGGGACCTATGCCGCACCCTACATTAGTACATTTTACATAATATTGAGGAGTTTATTATTATTCACCGTAACGTTATCCCTTTAATCCGGTTTATTTTTTTCGAATTTTTGTAGGGTTGTGAGTTTAATTTATTACTGTATGCAAATGTTATGAGCTCACTACACCACCCAACAAAAATCTACCTAGCTAGCACAAATTACACAATTGTTTCCTTTTAAATCCGTTAACATTTTCTCTCAGGGCACAACTGGGTTCTGACACAGCAATCTGGCAGATTTCTTCTCAAAAATCTCACTTTTAATCCAACAAAATTTGCCCGAGGACAGAACACACTTTAATTTATGACTGCTGGGATGATAATAATTTTCTTGTATTAAACAAATTCTTTCTTAATTCTTGATAAACACAAACTTCCGTGCAAATTAGCGTCACAAGCTTTACTCGCTTTTTCAAAATAACCCGAGACAGCCGCTCTCGGCTCAATAGTCTCGTCTTAAATTTTACTATTTAAAAGAAATACCACTCCCACTACAAATTCAGCATCGTTGCTCTCCGGCGGCACTCGAAAGTCCGCATCATAGCCCGAACTAATCAACACCTGCGTGGCTTATCTCGCACGTGGCATTGTGTATCGCAATTAATTTTTATCCGATAATAACTTTTTACTAAGACCTGAACATTACAATTAACTGTTCACTTATTTATGAGTTTTAAATTTATCATACAAACTAAATACAAGAAATAGAATTAAATGAATTAAACAATTACCGATAAATTTATAATAAGAAACTTACATTTAAAATGACAATTCTACAAATTTTCCCCATTATGTGTCCATTTGAAATCAAAAAATTCCTAGGCCTGATGAAATAACCTGAATTCGCTACATACAGGATGTCCCGGCTATCATATTCGATATTCCGACCATAATTACATTTAAAAACACTTATTTTTATACTACAAGATGGCTCGCACTCACCTTCGACATTGTTTCAACTTAGAGAAACGACACCCCCATGTAATTTACACAACATTATTTAGGGTAGCTCAGTGTTATTCAGGATGTTCCCATTAGAGAGCTAGTTTCTACAATTTAAATGAAGGAATGAATGAATGAATGAATTTGGCGATCATGATTTTATAAGTTATTTGTTTCCGAGTGCGTCATGGTGGGTTTATGGTTTGGGAAAGTTGCTGGCGACAATCGGCGGAGCGTTAACAAACGATACTATTGTAATGGGTTTGACGTACGGAAAACGGCTAAATCGGGATGGGGCAGAATGATACCATGCGAGTTTGTGTAAAGCGCGTAATATTAAACGGCTGTGGGGTTTTTACGAATGGCCTTAACGCGCTAAACGAATCCGAGTCGTACGTAATTAAAGATGGCCGCGTTGACTAATTAGCGCCATTTTGGGATTGCTACAAAATTTAAAAAGAGGAATTAGGATTAGTCCAATGGGAATAGAATTAGGGCATTCGGTTTTGGGCCACGCGAAAGTCATGTAAGTGGTCTGTTATAAAATGTGTGTATGGGGCATTCGTATCGGGCATTTTTAAGGGTTGTTTTTTACGTAAGTATTACAGAAAATTCACGGTCAACAATGAGTAAAATACTGGAAACGGATTAATAGGGACCGTTTCGCTCAAGGAATAACATACTTATGCTGAAACGATTATCGTGAAAGTTAAAAGGAAATCGGTAAAATCAGCGTGTGTTAAATTTCAACTCTAGAACAAGTTAAAAAATTGCAAGTACACCTGATATATTAATAAAAAGTTACGAATCCGTAACAATTTAAATCGGTTGCACGCCCTGTATATAACAATTTCACCTGTTCCTGTATATATTCCCATCTGTTATGTGCGGTGCATGAGTCCTCGAAGTTAAAATTAGCCTGCATATGCGCACTTGTCGAACAAACATATAATCGAATGTCTGCGTACAATCGCCAACAATGAGCGTAACTGTTAAAAAGCAGCATACTATTTCATCAAGTTTAATTTACAAAAAGTCGCCGTGAAAGCTTTCGTCGCTAAAGCCGTTCAAATCCAAATCTATTTTATATCCTTCCACGAGCACCCCTTCTTAAGAACACCCCGTAGATATAAGGTAATACAGTTGTTCCCTTACAATACCGATGGTATAATTAATCAGCTTCTCATCTGCCAAGTTAACTTGAATTATATTTAACAGTTCAATTTTAACATTGGAAATGTTTATCGATTCGTATAGGTATGCGGTATATCAATACAAAGTAACGAGTTACGGTCAAACTGCGAGAAGACAACGGTGTCGCATCAAGGGACGATTGTACCGTACTCGACCGTGATCGGTAGGTGAAGGAAAAGTCGCGGAGTGCTCAATTGTTTTGTTAATTCCAATCTAAAATTCTCGCACATTTCCTTTGATAGTATTACAAGCAAGTTACGACGTTTATTATTCATAAGGGTGACGTTTGCGACACGAGCGAGCTTGCGAGTGATGCGATTGAATAAGAGTTATTTGTGTTTGATTATGGTGATATATGGTTATCATTTCCAATGTCTCCGATGGTTGCATGGATTGCAAAATTTGTGAATTTTTTAGTCCGATTTTTGGTGTATCAGAGTGCGAATGTTGAACATGAATTATGAAAGGATAAACATTTATTTCATTTAAACATTTCCGTCCAACTTGCTCCGTATCACCATCTAATTTAATTTAGTCGAACATTGAACAAATTCGTATACAGAGACCATTTGCAATAACATTCCCCTCAAACCTTCCGACGCATAACAATTTCAATCGTCCTTTCAGGGTAAAATTTTTTTGTTATACGTATATATTTCATTGTGATTGCCTTTAAGCCGTACGAACAAATTGGATTGTAATTTCAATTTTATTGCGCGGGCTCGTTTGAAATACAAACAGGGGCAAATTAATGTAAACATTTTTCAAAATTGCATACTACCTATGTCTATATTTATATTAGTAACCCCGTTGCTGTTTCTACGTAAATTAAGAACCGCAATGGGAACTTGAGGTAATGGAAACCTCAGTTCTACATTCTTAACTTATAAATAAAACACCACCCTTGCATCGTCCATCAAAAAAACATGGTTGCGTCATTTAATTATTTTGGCATGATACGCGATATTGAATTACTACATTTTTGCGGTAGCCCCCAATAGAATTGGTTACAAACGCATTAATAATGCGGTATTAACAACGCACAGTAAATATTTATTTTGCCATTCATTGTAAAGTATGACAAATGATTTCGGCTGAAGAAATTTTTCATTTCTCAGACACGAATGCAATTTTTCATACTCTAATTGAATTATAACAATTGGCTGCTGACGTGTCGGATATCCATAGATAGATGACCGAAAACGTAAACCCACTTTTTGTTTACAACTGCACGGAAATATAAAAGTTTGCTGGCACATTTCAAAAAATATGCAAGACGAATTTATAATAAGAATAAACTCTGCCGGCGTCCGGATGCGAAATAAAGTCAAACAAACACACAACTTTAATTTATATTGCTGTTTTGTCTTCAAATTTTTGTACGATAAAATAAACAGAGATGCTAGAGACTTGGAACAGGTAATCGGAAATTAATGTGTATATGTTTTGGCACATAAGATGGAATTTGTATATGTGTAATTCCTCAGTTTTCAAAACAAAAAGTTCGTGATTGTTTTCTGCTTCCAATGACGTAAGATGAGGAACGAGGGGGAGGGGGGCTGCATTAACGTTAATATCCACCAATGCCAGGTGGAACGTTGAAAACGTAGTGCTATAAATTCCTTAGATCCAGTGCCATACTTTGGGTAAGCCGTAATGTGAAAGTAAACTTTTCAAGCTCTACTAAGTATTTCCGATAAAGACCAGCAGACATCTGATGCTTCTAATTCTAATTTAGATAATGCGTTAGAAGTAGGTTACATCTGGTCGTTTGCGATAAGAAGTGATTATATCAGGCGAAAATTAATTAGCGCACGTGTATTGTCGCTGATTTATTTATTTATTTTTTTATATACAGGGTGCCCATTATGTATGGAACATAGTATATATCTCGGTAAATATCGAATGTATACAACATTTTTCTATACAAAAGTTAGTTAACATTTTATTTCCCTTAATAATAAGGCAGCTTTCCATTGTCTTTCAGAACACAAATGAATAACAAAAAACAATTGAATTTTTTAAATAGCAATGCACACTTCAATTGGAACATTCATTGCCATGAAAACCATTTTACTGCTTATTTCGTTTTATCTTCAAGGTGTAATAAGAAACGTACACGTTCATTTATTTTATTTTGATGTAGGATATCTAGATTAATGTTATTGATCTAATTATAATAAATTTTTTTGAACAATTTTTTTGAATAAGGATACTAACATCTATCATCGAAAAGAGAAAAAAAATCTCTATCAAATGAGCCTAATGGAAAGGTGCACTGCCATTTTAAAAAAAATTCAATTGATTTTCGTTACTCATTTGTTTTCTGAAATCAAAAAACTGAATGCCGCCTTATTATGAAAAATAAAATGTTAAAACTGCTTTCATATCGACAAATTTTGTACCAATACATTCGATATTTACCAAGATACATACATTTAATGTCATTAAAACTCTACAAATTCTTACAATCCCGCTAAAAAAAAAACCTAAACACCTACTAAACTACTGGCCAGTTAATTAAATTTAATATTAGCAAACAATGTAAACAATGCTAGATAATCTAAACCAAATCATCAATTAAACGTTCAACAAGAGGGACGAAATACACGCGATTCCGTTCCTTTCACTGATAATTCGCATAAAACGGAAATACTATAGACGGTACCTTATCGCCTTTGAATTCTTCAACGTTGCATGGAAGACTATGACAATGGGTCATGGCGGACTTAGGCTTTTGGATTCTTCGTCTTTGATGCTATCAGTAGATTTAATATGATACCGTTCCGATTGAAAACATACGTGGTAAGAAAAACCGGCAGTGAATTAAAATAAACCAAAAATCAGTCCGTCGGTAATTTCTAGGATTAATTGCTTATATAAAACCAATATAGTTCGATAGAAAGACTTTCTTCTGCCGGTTTTTTTTTCATTAAGAATCAAATGAGCACGAAACACGGATGTAATTTGCTTTTTATATGAGCGCATAGAATTTTTTTTCCAGATTGAAACGGCGCAGTAAAGTTCTTTATTGTCTTGTTTAGTAATTTCAAAAATACTTCGTCTAAGCGTATGCTTCTCATTTCACTGTAACGTTTAGGTATTCCATGCGAGTTGCGAAAGTAATGTAACGCAAATATTTTGTAAGTAATGTGCTTTCATTTTAAGTTTAATAATAGACTAATGTCGCAAGTTTAAACAACAAACATTTTTCAATTTAGCAATAATGTTTTAATGTAGCTGCCTAAAGGCAATTCTAACTGTATTTTAAAGGGAATTCTACTTAATCCAGCGTTAACCAACAACCTGGGGCTATAATAACACAAATTCGTAATTATAATCCAAATGTGCGTATAAATACCTTGCATAACAGTACAATACAATAGGGAGCGACGGAGACTTGTGGACATTGGTGGCTACCTCTTACAGGAAATTTCAATATCTATTGTAAGTGTAGTAATTAGTTGCTTTGGTTCGTGCTTACTAAATACCGCATGCAATGTACAGTTCGATTAACTATGATTTCATTTCAAGGGTGCTTAAATGTAAATCAGATTTCTAGTTAGCATAGTGTATATGCGATTGGGTTAATATCAAGTTTGCAATAACCATTACCCCTAATTAATTACCCATATAAATTTTAGCTTAAGCTCTTTTTAAATAAATGGCCCTCGGATTAAAATAATTATTATTTCGTTTACAAGTAGAAAACATAATTCCCATTTATTTGTGTCATTGAATAATAGAAATTAACGTAAAATTAACATTGTAGGGTAGTTCAACGATTTGTAATTTAAATTGGATATATACCTTGTTAAAAATTTTATCAACCGTAATAAAATTAACGGTGTTTTGCAGACCGTACGTAATATTTCTATATATTTGTTGCCATTAGTTAATTACGATGCTGAACAATAAACAGCATCGAAATTTCACAATTAAATTTATTTATTATTATCCCTAGGTACATTATTTCCTAGCGCCTGCTCATCGGCTTCAAATAATATTAATTATCTTATTATTTTTTCATATTTTATATTAGTCATCTGCGATTAAATCCCTCCTTCATTTGGCAACATACTTTTAAAAGAAATGCCAGATCAGACGGAAAAAAGGTGAAAGTCCTCACAAAGACGAACAAAAATGAAATAAACATTTCTATACAGCAAGCAAATACACTGAAAGCCTTATTACAAATTTTTTGTTACAAATGCACGAATATAGAGAAAAATAAGTCTATTTTATCGTAAAACGCACAATCATGTACACAAACCTGTTTCTTTCTTGTGTTACTTTCGAAGTACTGATTCCAAAATGATAGACATACTTAATTGGTAACGGCCGCTCGGGTACAAACTAAGATTGACATTTAAATGAGTTACAGCAAACCCGTCCGATTGAGCTGGACCAGTGGACCTTATCTGAAAAGAAGCGCTCTCAAAAACAAAATTTGAAAAATTATTTAAAAATAGAACTGATTGATCACTCAACAGACGTAACATATGTAAAGAGAAAATTGCGGTTACTATATTTTATTTTCAAGGTCATCTTTTAAATGCCAATGCTCTCAGTTCTATTTCATTTATTTAGAAGCAGCGACCTTGGGTTTCACATATTTCCCAGTAATCAGTGATCGCTCGTCCCTTGGTGAGGTGATACTAATCACCAAGGGACGAACGATCTCTGAGCTTCACCTTCACTTATCTTCCAAGGTCACCTCCACGTGGCAGATGAATTTGAATTTCACCTTGGCCTACTTTCCAAAGGCACAATCAAGTGGCAAGAGACCTTGAACTGGTCCAGAACCGGTTCTATATGACTACTCGTACCTATCTTACTTAGTCCCTACCCCCTTTATTATTTTTTAGGACGCCCCAAAGTGGCAGTAATTAGTTCAATCGGCCATTTATAATCATTGGCTGAAATACTATGCGATCAAAAATGAGTTGCTATCAAGTCACATTTGGAATTGTTGTTTATGTGGGAAATCGTACTTAACTTGAACTTCCAAAGGCGACTTGATAGCAACCCGTTACCATGCGTATAAAAAATGAAGAAGAAAAGATAAAACATGTAGATAAGCATAATAATACCGTAGGTAATTTTGACGAAAATACGTAAATAAATATTGCACCCACTTTAAAATACAAGGCCGCACGTTTGGAAACAGAAAGCAAAAAGCGTTGTTTTATGAATACAGAAGAGGGCCCCCTACACATGTCTCACGTCGGACATTAACAAGGATAATGCAGTCCTATGCCAATCCGTTGGCATCCGGCCAAAGTTAACTTCCCAGCTCATTTGAGTAGCCAGTTTCGCCGGCGGCCCGCTCTAATTTACACCTCTTGTCGGCGTATAAAATATCGTGCGTGTGGTTTGGATCATTATTTACATCGAACGGCTTATTAAATAATACAACCAACGCACACACAGAGCGCAATAAATTACGGGAGCGAAACTGAAAATATTTTCTTCCGATTAAGCAAACTGCCAAGATTTTACGCTTTCCATTTGATATCTTTATTTAATTTCCCACCATTGTTGAATTAAATTGTGTACCAGCAAAGTTAATTAAAAGTTGTAAAGTTGAACGCCGCATAACCTTATTATGTTCATATTTTATGTAATTTTGTTCAGTTTCCGTCTCTATTTACATCTCTATAGTCCGGCGTTTTGCGATTCATTCGCAGATAGCGGCGATGTGAGCACATTTTTCCGGTTAAAATGCAAATGGGGGGAAACAAGTGCGCGGCGGTTAGAAATCCCGCTAAAAGTTTGGATTTTAATGCATTCTCTTGTTTAATCTCCTGTATGATGGTTTAATGTAATTACGCCTCCAGTTAACTCGTGAAATGCAACTGAAATAACATTTCACAAATTAGTCATTACGACTTGTGCTTTTCGGAGATTATCTCTATTGTACTTCGAACGCGAGCACACCGTACTTGAAAATTTCATTCAAAAAAGTTTTGATTAGGTACTAAACCGCCATACGCGACTTTCAAAAAGTGCACTATTATTACAGTCGTTTTGTCCATACGTCCGTCCACCCGAGATTTCGGCTCTGAAAAGTTGTAGGAAGCTCGTTGGTATATCTCGTTTTATACAGGGTGATTCAAAATTGGGTACGAAGATTTTAAGGGCGTATTTGCCAGGCAAAAATAAGAATTTTTTTTCATTTTTTCGTATATCCCTTTTTTTCTAGATACAGGGTGTATTTTTTTTAAACCGGTTTTTATCAATTATTCCCACCAAAGGACAGTCCTTACGACGACAAATAAGCCTACCAAATTTTATTTAAATCGGCTGAAATGATTTTGGATAGATAATTGATAAAAAACCGATTTTTTAAAAAAACTTTTACACCCTGTATCTAGAAAACGAAGCAAGTTAGGACATACGATTATGTGAGAAAAATTTCATATTATTTCTTATATTAAGCCCTTTTTTTAGGGTTTCAAGGGGTCAAGGGAGTTTCAAGGTCCTAACATTCCATTTTCAGTTAGGTTATTTTAAAAGCGGTGTTGCAAACGTTACAGCAAACCATCGACATGGATGACGAGTTCGATGTTGCCATATTTTTGTATGTACCTTTGAAATTAATTTTAAAAAAAGTACTAAAAAATGTTTCAAAACTCACTCGTGAGTGTTGCCGCCTTGCCGGGTAACACAACTGTAAATGATGACTTGATGAGTAACGGGCAAATATAGACCATAGCAGCTATCAATTAGCGAAAACCCGAAGTCTCTAGGACCTAGAGTCTAGGTTCCAGGGGCCGAGATTTCGATGGAACAGACATACCGACAGGTAGACAGACGGCAAAAAATCGTTGTATTCCATTTCTCTTCTATCGAGGACGATTGCATAGTATAGTATAACGTAACTAAAAAGTGAGGGAGTAAAAATCGTAGATATCAGTTCCGGAATAAGTTTCGAAAATTTCAAAAACTAATTTACAAAGTAATGATAACTAAATATCGGTAAACGGACTAATATAGAGGATGTTAAACATAGTTAAGCAAATGAATCTTCGAAGTGACTAAAAGTATAACGTAGACACGATCGGGTTTGGGAAGATATAATTCTTCCACAACGACAAAATTATAAATATCGAAACGATTCCCAAACCTAATATTCTCCAAAAGGTTTCGCTATACTTGTAGTTATAAACATCGAACAATATTCAATCTCCAGGGGTAAATTGTCGAAGTAGGTAATGTAATGTCACACGTGAGGTCGGCAATATCAATCTTAGTAAGTAAGATGGCGGGTCCAGGTACAAATGCGGTGCCATACAGGTACTGTGTAGGTAATATCCAGGTAGATACTAACGAAAAAGTAATCCAGAAGAGAAAATTAGGAGAAACAATGAGAGAAGAATGGGTCAAGATAAAGCCCTAAAAAATACGTATTAAGAATAATGCTGAGTCATAATCTTTACATACCTCACACTAATTACAAATTACAAATACAGGGTGTTTCGAAATTCGCGCATACGGACCATGGGATGGCGATTATTATAAGCCCCAAGTGCCATCAGCATATCGTAATATTCTCGATTTGAATAATTACCGGCAATTATTTCGCAATTTGAGTTGTACGATAATTACAATAAATTGTTTTGAACTATCTTTTGTTTTCCGGCATTTTCATTTTCAGATTTTTCGAACAACGACAACTCGAAAAGCGCCGGTGTAATCAAAAACTGGTAGAGGAACTTTTTATTCAGTTTTTGTTGTATAACACCATCCCACAGTCCGTGTGCGCGAATTTCGAAACACCCTGTATACTCGTAAATCCACTAAGTGTATTCAATGGAGTAGCCACAACACACCAGAAAAGAAAAACAGGATTAATCTAGCTAAATTTTCACACCGTCGTTTCTGAGATTTGACCCAAAGTTGGCAACATGGCTATCTTTGTTATTATTATAAGTACCTACAGATTCGGTTAAATTGGCGAAGTTGTGCAGTTTTGGATACTGATGGATATTCCGATGCGACATTTTGAAAAAAATAAATCGTTTCGCAGAAAATGGTAAAAAAGCGAAAATCGCCATTTTAAAAAAATTCAAATATTTCAATAACAAATAGCTTTTGACAAAAGTTTCAAATAAAAGTTGCAATATTCGATGGGATAAATTCAATGGGCGTAGAAATTTTTTTTCAAAATGGCGGTTTTCGAGATATTGACACCAACAGATCAACTTCTTTATTTTAAATGGACGCCATATTGAATTTTTACGTCACTCGGTAGAGAAAAAAATTACAAAATCAGAAACATTTAATATTTCATTTGAGAATCAACCTTGTATTTTTGCCTTGAAGTTTACAATGTATTTCTTATGGCAATAATTCCATAGCCATGTCGATGTGAGACAATTAACGAACAAATTTGGTTTCAACCACAATCAGTCATTAGCATCAAAAACTACACAATTTGCTAATTTAACCGAATCTGTAAGATGGTCATGTTACCCTACTTAATTTAAGACACCCTGTATATCTTAACGTCAATTTGTTGCATTCTTTGCCTTGATTACAAAAATGTATCACAACCCATACTTTTATGTAATTATACGCTATGTCCAAGATAAGAATGTCTATCATGGGGATCTCCGAAACCATAAAAAACACGACGATGGCCAAATTTGAGAAAAGATGCGCAATTAAAGAGTTATTATCGTGCTGCAAACAAAACTGGAACATTCCGATTACTTCCGAAGATATGCTACTAAACAAAACTTGCCGATTTCGTCTTTATTAAGGATCCTCAGATCCTTTATAGTTTTGTATTGTCGTCCGTCCGTCCGTCCGTCCGTCCGTGTGCGCTCTAACTCTTTTTAAAAGTGGCCGATTGTGTTGAAATTTGGTATACGGGTACTTTGGACATTAAGGACGGTCGCTATTGATTTTCGGGAAGCTGGTTCAACAGGAACAAAAGTTAGAGGGCTTCAAGTGAATCGGGAACAGGAAAAACTGCAGACTCAATATAATAGAAATCAAAATATTTCATTCCCTAGCTCATGTATCGAGTTCGGACTTTCGCCAGATTATTCCCTATGACTCTTAGATGTGTAACAATTCAATATAACTCGTCTCTGTGGTCTAGGTCAAAAGTTTTAGAGCAAAATGTACTCAAGATTATTTTTTACACATGAATTTGGAGTTTTAAAGGTTTTCAAACGCATTACCTTGATGCTGAAAGAGTATATCACGTGCACATTTGATAACCGCATGTGTGTGATTAAAAAATGTTAAATTATTTTTCTGAGGCCACATGGTTTTTTGGATCAAAATATGTCAAAATCGTTATTTATGCACCAAGATCATTGGGAAAAAGACTAGGGGCTTTATCTCAATACCCAAGATATGAATTTGATCCATTTTTGGCGACCACGTGGATTTTGATCAAAACATGTCAAAATCGTTATTTATGCACCAAGATCGTTGAGAAAAAGACTTGAGGCATTATCTCAATGCTCAAGACCCAAATTTGATGCATTTCTGGTCACCACATGGATTTTGATCAAAACATGTCAAAATCGTTATTTATGCACCAAGATCGTTGGGAAAAAGATCAAGAGCATTATCTCAATGACCTAAACATGAATTTGATCTATTTTTATCGGCCACATGGATTTTGATCAAAACATGTCAAAATCGTTATTTATGCACCAAGATCGTTGAGAAAAAGACCAAGAGCATTATCTCAATGACCAAAACATGAAATTGATCTATTTCTGGCGACCACATAGATTTTGATCAAAATATGTCAAAATCGTTATTTATGCACCTAGATCGTTGGAAAAAAGACCAACAGCATTATCTCAATGATCAAAACATGAATTTGATCAATTTTTGTCGACCATGTGGCATTTGATCAAAATATGTCAAAATCGTTATTTATGTACCTAGATCGTTGGAAAAAAGACCAAGAGCATTATCTCAATGATCAAAACATGAATTTGATCATTTTTTGTCCACCATGTGGCATTTGATCAAAACATGTCAAAATCGTTATTTATTCACCAAGATGGTTGGAAAAATGACCAAGAGCCATTATCTTAATGCCCAAGGCATGAATATTATGCATTTTTAGGGACCACATGGATTTTGATCAAAACATGTTGAAATCGTTATTCATTTATTTATTTATTATCCCTCTCTTGTTCTGGGCCCTCAACAGGCTTGCGCCCAATTACAGAGTGACCCGCATAATGCTTTTTAGAGGTGCCTCTGCAGAACGTCTTCAGTTTTAGTATTCATGCACCAAGATCGTTCGGAAAAAGACTAAGAGCATTATCTCAATGCTCACGACATGAATTTGATGCATTTTTGTTGATCATACGTATTTTGACCAAAACATGTTTAGATCAATCAACATGTGCAGATAAAAACCAAAGGCACTATTTCGATGCTCCAGATATGAATTTTTTAGCGATCATTTCAGACCAAAACCAATGCCATTATCGCCATGCGTAGGAAATAAATTTGATGTATCCAACCATGTCAAAATCTTTATTAATGCACACCGGTGAGAAAAAGAACAAAAGAAATGTAAGGGCATCTTTGTGTCAGTTTTTATCGTATAACTACAAGGATATAAAAGTTGTTACAAACTGATTCAACTTTGACGTTGTAGCGTTGTTGAATAGTTATTCCATATTCCGCTTTTCAGTTTATGTATTTATATGCATTTACATGAGTTACTTATTAAGGATCCTCAGATCCTTTATAGTTTTGTATTGTCGTCCGTCTGTCCGTGTGCGCTCTAACTCTTTTTAAAAGTGGGCGATTGAGTTGAAATTTGGTGTACGGGTTCTTTGGACATTAAGGACGGACGCTATTGATTTTCAGGAAGCTGGTTCAATAGGAACAAAAGTTATAGGACTTCCAGTGAATCGGGAACAGGAAAAACTACGGGCTCAATATAATAGAAATCAACATATTTCATTCCCTAGGTCATGTATCGGGTTGGGACTTCCGCTAGATTATTCAATCAAAATAATAAAAATCGTTATTTATGCACCAAGATCGTCGAGAAAAAGACAAGGGGCATTATCTCAATGCTCAAGACATAAATTTGATGCATTTCTGGCGACCACATGGATTTTGATCAAAACAAGATTAAGAGCATTATCTCAATGGCCAAGACATGAATTTGATGTATTTTGTAACATTAAAATAAATTATCGTTAAAAGTTATTGTAATACTGAGGATCCTTCGATATTTCGTTGTATCGGTTTATTTTTTCTGATGTTATTTGAACAGAAACAGAAAATATAGTTCTACCAGACACCCCTTTCAAAACAACGTTTCCTTTCGAAGAAGTCGTCATCAATTTTGTTTTGTAATAGTTATCATTAAAAAAATCCCCCCCGCCCCTTGACCATGCAGAAGTACGCCACTGACTTTAATAGCAAACTTCGTATAATTTTACGTAAAAACTAACGTAAATTTAATTACGTCCTTAATTTATTATCTACAACTAATTAACAATAAATTTATGACAGTCTTGAAATTGATTAATTTATAACAGTAAAAATATTATTGATCACGAATATACAATTTATAACAGCGCGAACTACTTATTACTTCGGCGACAAAACGCAATTCGTTTGCGTGTATAGCAAACGTGGCCTTTTTCTGGAAGATCTCGAGCGCTTCCGAAGGCATCCGATTATTCTAGGATGTTCTTCAACAAACACACACGTCATATTTCTCGGAAAGATTACGTCAATCCGCCTTTATTCTTTATCACTGATGACTAATCTTTCATGGCGCCTGGATATCTATTGAAATATCTGGAATGTGCACTCACTACAATATATTCCATGTGAGAAACAAAATTTTAACCCTGTATATCAAACACCACACACCGCTCAGGAGAAGCTTAAGGGTGACATTTTGTAGATCAAGATGGGCCTGTGTACAAGCCGATGCTGTTGCATCCACCTTATTGTTTTATATAGTTGATATCATAATACTCTTGTCTGTACAAAATATGTGTACCACATGTCAGATCCGACATTTTACAATGGTTTAATTAATGCTATGCTACTATTATGTGCATTTCGTATAATTGATGTCCCTGAAAATTTTGTGTTAGATACTATTAGCAAATGTGAGCTTTTATTTTATAGTTCTTTTCCCCAACGAACATAGCTTTCGCACTCGAAATTGGGTATGAGTACAATTTATTCATGGTTTAAAAATTTATTTCAGTTTGAATCTACTTTATAATCAGGCACTGAAAATAAATCCGAGGCGGTAATGGCGTTTTTGATCTATTTTTAGCAACAAACAAAGTGAATATTGCTACATGTTAATTAAAAATAATATATGAATCGTACATTTTAGAGGGAAATTATTTCAAGCCGAGATCGTTAATGGTCCGGCAACGTTTTAATGCAGTAACTGCATTGGTTCTGGATCTACAAAACGCCTGACGAAATGTCATAAAGCTTCCAGAGTGTAATGTGTTGCATAGTTATTTTTATCTAAAAGTTAGGCCCAAGGTTAGGCCGAAACGGAAAGTGTAAAGTGAATGCAGAGTCCCATTCGCAAATGAAATTCCAAATCAATTACTAAATATAAATATTGAGTAATGAAATATTTGTTTGGACAAATTTATCTGTTGGACGTCGTTTAATTCAAATTCCAGCCATCCACCCCTAATTGTGTCAACAGAAAGAAAAAGAGATTCAATCACTGTGTGGTAATAGGATATCGTGTTTGTAACCCCGTTGCAGGTTCCAAAAAATTCTCACGATTAATTACGAACGGTCGAAGTGAAAGCACGTGATGCGGGGGAAACTGGGTCGAGAAAATTTATGACAATAACGCCTAGTCGCCCCCTAATGGAGATTTTTTTTTGCTAACAATGACTGATCGATTGCAACAATATTGAAGGTATCGTACAGGGAAATGGGACAGTAGCAGCGATGCACTGACGTAAAAGGAGGGCGAAAAGGAGGGATGACGTGCACCTGTGTCAGCGCGTTCTACCTGCCTCACCTGTGCGCGCATCAATACTGGGGAACACCCGGACGACCTGCGCGCTTACCTCAAACTTACCCCGTCTCTTCTTCCTCCCCAAGCTTACTTGATATCAACATATGAGTTTCGGTAATTATCTTCGACAAGCATTTACCGAACTTCGATTAGATGGCGATTCCTTTTAATTTGCCCCTTGCGAAGACGGCTTTGATGAATTCGTTCACCGATAAGGAAAGGTATCAAAAAACAGCTGACTATTAGAGTGACAGCCATAAAAATCTGTAGGAAAACAGCCTAACAAAGTAGATAAACCTTTTATGTCGCTTAAGCGACGATCATCTGTCTAGAAACAGCGGCTGTATTTCCATAACCGGCGAAACTAGCGTTATGAGAGTTAAAAATGACAAAATTTGTATAAAATAACACTTCGTGGTGAATGAGTGCCTCTATAATACGCACGTGCTCAGTGAATATGCCGATAAATCAACATAATGATTTTCGAACTTTATATTATTCATTCACAAGTTGGCAATGGAAGCATGAAAGTTTTCCACGTTCAATTACGAGTTACAGAATTTGCGCGACTAGTTTTGTTTTGCAAAGCCCGCTTCTTGTTTCTTTCCCGCCATGTCAATATTAATGCTAGTTTTCAAGGCTGGGACTGTAAATACGGTTCTCTATGAAATCCCAGAAGACTAGTATTCAGGTACATTTTTGAAACCTGTTAATCGTCTGAAAAGTTAACTCGCTGGCAAATTAAAAATACTCGTAGTTTTTTCTAAAATGTTATACCAACGTTTTCTTACCGTTTCGATAAACTCATTAGCTGCATCCCTGCATCATGGATGACAATTTTGATGCTGACCAACAGCGAAACTGGTGAGAAATTTTTAATAATTTAATAGTAGACGATTGTAGATTTGTACCTAGGGATTTTTCAAGAGCTGAATGGAAATATAACTCAAGTTTGTTTAACATGAAGCTTCGATTTTTTGATACCTAAATGGTCGATAGACATCCTCATGGTTCACTTTGTAAACAAACGTATTAAGAAAATCTCCCTTCTTTTCCTTTCACACTGCCTTTTATAAATACGCGTGATCGCGAACCATATCCACTTTTTTTTTGTAAAAAGTGCAAATAATGTTCGATTTTGCGTAAGTCAATTTATTGCAATACAAATGAGGGTCGACCAATATCGGTTTTCTGAAATAAGTCCACTAAACAATAAGTCTGTAACGTTATTTTCTGACCGAGTGAAATTTTTAATTTACATTCCATTTAAGTAACTTTTTGATTCTTACTCTTGTGTATATTCAATATGCTTACACCATCTAGTTATTTCCTTTGTAATCCACTAGTTTAAATGTAAATTATTCTTGTAGTCGAGTTCTTTTATCTAGTTCGTTGTTTCGCCGTTAGAGGCCATTCAAATGTTATAGATTTATTATTAGCAATAGTTCTTTGTTTCGCCGAGGAAGATCGTGTAGACGTTCTATCCCTTTTTTTAATGCTCCGATATATATGACTTACGCTGCTTCTGTCGTTGTCGAAGAATATACTTTTTCGAGACCCGATTTGATCTATATTCACTACGTTCAGCCCGAAGATCCATTGTTTTATACTAGCTTTTGCTTTTAGTTAGTTAACGTAATATGAATTATTGATTCTTATTGAGTATTAATTACGTTTTAATATCCAATTGCCGAATGTCAGACGTTAGAATTGCTTTCGCAATATTTTATGAGCCGCGCAATTCACTACCCCTCTTTGTTTGTTTGCTTCTCTTTTGCTAGTTTACGGGACCTCGATGTTCACCCCAACCCACCTCCACTTTACCTGAGCTTATCATGTGCATATCTCAAAGTAATTTTGTTACCTTTGCAGTGAACGTAACACAAATAAAAAATTAAAACGTCTAATTTCAAAGGTATGACGTCCGCGTGCCGCGAAGAAAATGCAAATGAGTAAAAGTAAGTGACATTGTAGTTCATTGTCGTCTGCGCTGTTTGATGAACATCAAATTTTTTTAAGAAGACTTAATTTACATAGTATTGAGAAAAAAATAGGGTTTAAGTAAATGAAGTGTTTGTAATTGTTTTAAAAAATTTTGTCGCGTGTATTTAGGAACCCAGTAAATTTTTAGTGTTTTGTAATTTATGCAAGCAGACTGTGTATGTGAAAATAAATGCAATTAAATCTTGTTTTTTAATTAAAAAAAATGCACAAAAAACTTAAATAACTAATCACAAAATTTACTTTATTAAAATAATCACCATAAGCAATTAACGAATACAACTTGTTGCGCGGAACTAATAAAATTAATGAAAGTAAAGAATGAATTAAGTCGTTACACGTCTGACGGTCGGCTCGGCTGACAAATCCCGCCTGCGGTTCAAGTCACACGTACGACCAATCAGAGACACAGCGCACCTTGCCATATTTGATAAACTCCGGTTATAAAATAGCGGAATACGAAGCGGAAGTGAAAAATATGCAGCGGAAGCAGAGGTTGGTTGCTTCTACTAATATGTAGATGGCTTAGGCAACACACTTTGCACTTAAAACAATCACAGTATGGGAAAACACAAAACGCCATGAAATCTTCGACGCCGAGCCGTGCTGTAGTGATGGTAACTGTTTTTTTTTTGCAAATGTATTTAGAGGTAGTAATTATTATATTTTTTCTTGCACTTCTTTGAATTTGATGTGACAATTTTGTTATTATTTACATTTTGCATAACATAATTGTTATTAAAACAAGGCGTACTCCATGCTTTTGATTTGAGTACCGTTATCTGAATCATGCTTGTTTTTATACTGTGTAGGCAATTATGCTTTTACATTGTTTACTTAGTATTTATGTATGTATTAACGAGGAAGTTTATTATCACTTTGATGGTGCCCTACATGTTAACTATTCCGTGAAGAAAGTACCTAATACAGTCCGATTCTCCGCTATATCTGCAGCTCTTGCGTTTTAGAAATACGAGAAGGGAGTCCTCTAATTACCATCTCCTTTATTATGTTTTACTTGTGCGATGATGTACTTCTAACATGAATATTTATTACTGGCATCCTCACATGTACTTTTCATGCTAAATTTCGGCAGCCGAGGTTGGAGAGAGCCACGTCATTTTGATGTTTTTTTATGTACACGCAATTTATCATTTTACGGAATTTTTTATCTCAATTGATCGTATGTGTTTTTGTATTGCTTTCCATTTGCATTTATGATGTCTCGTGTGTTTTGTTTTTATGAATTTGTTTAACTGCATTTGATTCGATTACTTAATTTTTATCGTACAATTTTTCTTGAATTTGTCGTAGTTAATTTACTTAATGTATTTGCGTGAACTATGCCGTGTTTTTTGCCCCAAACAAGGTTTACCTGGTATCATCTTGTTAAGTGCGCAATACATTTTATTTGTTTTTGTCTTTTCTTACGCACAAAATTCTGATTTTTAGTCAATTCCCTTCCCGATTATGTCTCACATCCCACACAACCGATTACACAACGTTGAAGTTCATCCCTATACCCGGTCCGAGTTGACTGCTAAATACCAAGATTCAAAAGTCCGGATTTGAAATCTTGGATGGTTTTGCTCGTATAGTTTTCCCCCTGAATTGTCAGCTGTAAGTACATGGCAAGTCACGATTGCAGTGCCGGCTTCGAGGGACCCCTAGGATCTTTACAAATACACACATAAATTTCATTTCCGTGGAAAAAATATCGAGTGTTATATACCGGGTGGTGCACGGTAAGTAGAAACATAGGTATTTAACATGGGAAATTAGTTTTATGTAATATCCTGCTCTCCTGTACATTTTACAGACAAAACTATAAACTATAAACAATTCTATTTACAATTAAATAGCAAACCCAATCATCAAGCAGAATTACGAGTCAATAAGAGTTGAACAAGCCACTCTCTTATCATATCTCCAAAACGGCACATACTACCACGATCAAATTTTCGTGGATGGTTAATGATAGATCGAGAATAAATAATCATAAAAAATATCCAGGTGCATTGCCGTCCAAGGGGTTGAAATAGCCACCCCCCTTGTCGTATCTCGAAAACGGCACATACTATCACGATCCATAGTACTGGAAACTGTAAAATTAAACGCCTAGACTACGGTTCCTATATGTTTTCAATGCTTGCGAACAAGCATAGTTTAATATAAAAACTTGCACTTTATTTACTGTAAAAAACCTGAGTAATCAAGAAGTTCTATTATAATCGCGATGAAGCTTTGCGTCCATCTAACTAACAAGTTCGCAATAAAGCAGAAGATGAAAGGATCTGTATCTAATTACTAGTGCGCTTATAGTTACAATAAAAGTCAAATAAACTAAAAGGATAATTAAAAATCTGTGGCTACGTTGGCTTTTGGTATACCTACAGTATTATAGTTTTTTTTTTATCAAATACTGCCTTAGGGTAACGCTGCTGATTAAGAATAGGTTTATGCAGAAAGAAAAGGGGCGGTGAAAGTTGTATAAAACTTCTTTTTGAAGAACCAGAAACCCATTAGCGGTATGAATTATAAATAAAAAGAAAATATCGGGAAAACTGAAAAATTGTAATATTTGGTGTATGTACCTAGAACTCAAGATGAATTGAGATTGGTGAATTTCTCCCACCGTGCGCCTCATTGACCCCATGTCATTAAAAGACCAAATAAATCAAAATGATGGCGCAGCAACAAAGTAATAACTTAATACGGGCAACATTTGTTGCATATTGTACTCGAGGCAGTAAATGACGCTCGTTATGAAATACAATTTCATCCACTGCTCGAACGAAAACTCATTTCCTATCCTTTAACTGACCCGACTGCACTCAAACAGAAAATCCAAACCTTTCCGGGCTATTCCCTTTTCGTCGTCGAATGCATCTTTCGCCCTCGAAAAAGTTGGAAAGTTATTTTTTCAAATTATCAAGTCGAGCAATAATCCGGAACTTGCGTTAGTAATACGATCCCTTCGGAATTGTCGCAGAATTCTCCCCATCCCTTACGGTTTCATCTCCGAATTTCCGACTGTCCCTCGTTCGACCACACCTGTCTATCGGGAAACCATTAGAGATGTATTAGGGTACATAAACGCAATCGAAATGTGTTTTCTACCTAAACCGCGCGCCACGTGTTGCAGAATTGGATGCGACTATTGCTTTAGAATTTCAAACTTATTTTAGGAACTAATGCGCTTTTTGAAATATTACGTTTCTAATGTTCCTGTCTTCAATTTCCCATGTCGCTTTTACGTCTTTTGCAAAAGCTCGATATAGTTGCGTTGCGGTTACAACTTTTCAGCTTCTGAACGTTTCTTACTACTTGTGACCGAGAGTTAATCCTTTCAAAATATAGAAACCATAAAATCTCTACGGTTCATATCCAACAAAGGATAGTTAATTTCTACTTACGACCGTCCTAACAATTCCTTTCAACAATATTAGTGAAACACTAAGTAACATTTATTTGGAGGATCTTCATTATATTAGCTTTCGAGGGTATTACGAGTTGTTACTCCTTTATCGGGTTGTCATATGGATTGCAAAGGATATTTGCATGACTTCAAAGTTAGATCGTTCATACCAGTTTGTACACTATGTGCTTGTATGTATGCCAACCTTATTACTTCAACGAATAAAAACTGCAATATACTCGTACATACGGTTTTAGCGATTGAAACCGTTTAAAATTGGGAGAAACCCCTTTTCCTAACTACATTTCAGTGTCCCCCTCCAACACTGCAAACTTTTCGGTGTCCCAGTTTGAATTTGACCGATATACCGCGAACCACGAAAAAGTTACGGGCGAGATTTCCGAGCGGTTCTCCGTCTAATTTGAATTTTGATGAGCACCATTAGCGCACTTACATATTTTAGTTAGTTGGTGCAACTACAAACTAACGGATAAGATTACTAATAGGTCAGCAATGCTTGACATACAAAGTAACTTAACATCAAAGAGTTTTATTAATAAAGAGCCGCTTTGCATTATCGCGTAATTGAGAAATTTAGCAAATGAAATGCTTGTGTAGAAATTGCAGACACTCCAGCTAGACGAGGGACTCCGGATTACAGAGAGTAACTACTAGGCCAGTGCCATTAGTGATTTGCGATCATAATTATTCGGGCCGTTCCAATTTTTTAAAATACAGGATGTTACATAACCGTATGTAAAAAAAAATGGCCGATAGAGGGGATCAAGACAAGCACTTTTTCCAAATAAACCGAGGGTCCAACGTGTTTCGTTTGGAAGCTACGAAAGACATGCCTATGACCTAAGTCATCGTAGTAACTCTCTGTAGCTGCTCGTCTAGATAGAACGGCAATATAGGTTATTACAGGGCTTTTTACCCCAATCAATACCTCCTTTGCTAACGTACGGGTGGTAAAAAACGTCTGACACTAGGGTAAAGAGTATACTAAAACCGTAATTAATACTCAATAAGAATCATTAATTCAAATGACTTTATACTATTAAAAAAATAGCAAAATCAAAATTTTGATCGACCGCGGATTGTCCGTACGAATCGGTGTATAAAAGCATGAACGTGCGTATCGAGAAAAATTTGCACGCAACCACTGTGAAGGCCAGATTGAGAAAGGATAGAATTAGAAGTATCACAGATGACCTCGAGCGGCGAAAATAAAGAACTAAGGTAACAAATACTACTACAGGAATAACATATTCACTAAAAGGATTTGCAAAATAAATACACGATGCCGCAAAAATATTGAATACAAAAGAGTGTAAGAATCGAAAAGAGTTACTTCAACGGAATTTAAATTGGGAATATCAATTGGTCTTCGACCCACAACAGTTATGAAATCTAGTTTGGGCCCCGTCTCAAAAATTTATGTAATTTTGCAAATAATTCTTCCTTATTTGGAACCTGTCAAAGTGGCTATTCCAACGACAAAATTAATATACAGCGTGGTTCATTAAGAGTGCAACAAATTTTATTTTATTTCCTAAATACCGCCAAAAGGTGATTTCTGTGTGCGATAAAAGAAGTCATAAATTTCATATTAGTATTAAATTTATGAGTTCTTTTATCGCACACAACAATAGATCGTATCTATTATTTGTTGGTCTTTCATTCTCGAGATACTAGAATTTGTATTGTTGTCAAAAAATTACATTATTAAAAACAAAGGAACAGTGTTGTTTCTTAATGTAATGTGAACTAAAGAAGATCCTTCCATTCCACATCTTCGTTGAAAGGATGCTATTGTTCGTTCAAATACAAAAATATTTAAAAAAAGACACAAAATCAACTCCATCTCTGAAACAGTTAATTTGCGGATCTATGTTTATTAAAACTTTTTTTTTATACACCCTGTATATTGTTATTAGTTATTAGTTATCAATTCATTTATTTTTCATTTTCCTATTGTGTTCCAATTATATCTGTCATAGATATATAAGTCAGTTTATGACGTCCGAGGGCATAATGGATTGTCATCTATCTCATTATACCCTCAAACGTCCTATCAAATAGATTGATGGAGTTATATAATGTGTATTAAAAAAAGATGCTGCTTGATTTGTAAGAAGCACTTTAATGTTGGACAAACAATAATCATTACATTGGTATTATATGGGGAATACATTATTTGGAAATATGAAAAATAAAATTTTGTATGCACCTCAGGCATTACTCGAAATTTAACCCTCGGGCAGCTTACAATCCCTCGCTCTCGGCATAAATATCGCCTTAATGCCCTTGACACATAATATTTTATTTACATTAGTGCTATTATACAGGACGGTAATGGGAAATACATTGTAACGGCAGGATACATTCTAAGGTTGAAATGTCCACCTATAAAGTCTCCACTATTTTGTGCCTATTCATTAAAGGGTTTCTTTTGTACTAGTTAAATAACAAAAGTTTAATTCTATTTTACGCTTAAAGGCACGGTAATGATTTAAACATACAAGAAAAATGCGATTACATCGTAGTCGAACCAGGAGAAATTCCTCTACTTTTTAAAGGAAGGTAGCTCAGGTTTACACCTTTCTGTAAAATTCAAGAATGTAAAAATATACAGGATGGGCCATTGAAATTTCGATCCACTTCCGGTCAAACATCAGACTCAAGCGGGCGATAGCAGATCAATTCCGAGAAATGACCGAGAAAATCACGGGGAAGAACAGGTGGCGAACATAGGTTGGTTTCGATCAGGTGACCGAGAGCCATACTTGCTAACCACAAGACAGAAGGGAAGATCGAAATAAAAGCTGGTTCTAACGGTGAGTTTTTAAAACATCGTGCGATAGAATGAAATCCGGATCCCCTACCTAATGCGTTTAGACAACATTATACACGCCATTTGAAAAGCGATAAGCTGTGCGTTTCCTAACATTCCTTGACAACAGAAAGTATAGCAGATACATTTATAAAATAACAATAGCGTAGTTGAGTTGATTATTTGTAAACATCCTATATTATGTGTTGTAAAATTCCTCCGTTAGATGTAGCCGTTGTCGTCCCCATCCTTTGAAACTAAACCCTATAAAATTGTGATTGTTAAGACTTCGGGGGACATAATTCCTGCACCTATTACCTAACAGAAACCAGAACCATATTCCACACCCAAGCATTATTACACCCCAGATTAGTTTCTCATGCTTAATTATGATTAATTTTGTCCAAAGTTCATTTCAAGTGTCTTCAAAATTTGTAAATAATCGTTTTGGAGTCTAAGGAGATTGGTCGTGACCATCGTTTGCTTTAAATCTGGAATTTTTTTTAAGTGTATGTAATTGCCCGTATCAATTCTCAGGACATTGAAGTCGCGTGCCTCCATCCATCTCGAATTGTAATATGCTGCACAAGTTTATAAGCTCAATAAATCTTATGAGAAGACTCGCGTTACACGCTAATACAAACAACTTACAGCGACTCATTAAGGGGGTTCTAAATAGAAAGTCGGCAACACATCATACACCCATAAGAGCAATGTTAACTTATTTCCCAAAAAAAAATTTATTTGAAATGTTGAAGAAACGGACAAAACGTCTTTTTGGTGTATACATGTGTCTGAATGTTACAATAGAACGTTTTTTTAAAAACGAAGCATGTGTTAATAGATATGATTTTTTGTGTGGCGATTTCGAATTTTCAATATAATCAATCACAGATATCATTATTATTAAATAATCTTCTATTATAACACAGTACGTGCAGTGTATAAAAGTTTAAACCACCGCGCACGTTGTAGAATTATAAACTAGTGCCAAAATATTGGGAAAAACGGAAGAAATCGATGGAAATGTTTCATGTCAATAAGGTTGAAAATCCACTGCAACACAATATAGGTATCTCTTTTCTTTCTAATGATCCGCGGCAGGTATAAATTGCCCGAGGACTTGGTGTAATTAGTGGATAATTTAAACCACTAACAAAATAAATTTACCTTGTATATACCCGAGGCTATTTGTACTACATTTATGCAGAACCTTTGAATGTCTGCGGGGAAGCGGAATGGACCGGAACGAATGTTATTCCGGGTTCCGGTTGGTAAAAAATATTACATATAGTTTCGTGTCGTGGAAAAATTTTGTACGCCGTTCCCGTTCATGAAGCGACCGTGTGGTCAGATCCTCCCCCCGAAAAAAAATTGCACATAATCCTACATAATGGAAATGATTCCCTAACTTCCAATCGAATCGAAATGTAACAAATCGAATCGGAATGTTTAGTCAAATCGGAATTGTTTGCCTAATAATTCCGATTTTACTAAACATTCCGATTCGATTTGTTACATTTCGATTCCTTTAGAGTTAGGGAATAACCCTCATTGTTGGTTTATTTTTTCTTAGTGTGGTAAATATCACATCTGGAAAGGATTATACGTTCTCCAGATCGTACCAGCACACGGAACCCAGCAGAATTCGCTTTGTCTCTACACAAAGGGAAACAATAGATTCCACAAAGCGGAACTCTGTAACTGATTTTTTAATGTTTTGGAGCTTTCTCTTTAACCTTTGAAAGGCAGTAAATAATGTTTATTCTTCCAAAATTTTAAATTTGGAATATTTTTCCTCCAAAGCGTAACCATTATGTTTACTATGCCCCCCCCCCTTCCTAAACCTCCTGGGGATGGGCTGATGCTCGCGTTCCGGTTCTCGAAAATTTCCATTCCGAGCACTCCAGGGAATCGTTATTCGCGGTACCCCATTATTGTCATCGCCAATGCAATTTTATAAATATGGGACAAGTGACGCAATTATTTTATTGAAAACATACGGTTTGGTGTTTCACCATTGTAAAACATGTCACTAATGGTACTTTTATTTGAAAGATAAATTTTAATACAATTTTACATATAAACTTAAATATTAGGTAAATAAAAAACGAACAAGCAGGTTTGCATTTCCGAAAAAGTATTTAATTTACCATGTGTACCGTCCTAATGTCCATATTACGACATCGCCTTGAATCCACTAATTCTGGCAATAATGACTGCATGTAAAATTCTTGCAGCTTTTTTTCCATATGTTGTGTCCAAAAGATGTCATCCCTATAAGAATGTAAGTGCATGAGTATTTCGCTAGACATATTTTGTAGGTAACATACCTTCTTATTTCCTCAACATGGATTCCCGCTGTTGTATAAACTATAAAATAACAGTTGCTTCTCTTGGTGATGTGCATAATGCCTTGGAGTTGATAGTAATAATTATGACTCCTTTTTAGCATAATTCTATTGTTTTCCTCATCTAAAACACAATAGTCAATTAATTTTAACATACATGCCTCAACAGGATCGTGGTCGCCACTTTTCAAGGAACTCTTAATTTCAACTATACTGTCTTCCCCAACTAAACCGTCAGGAGAACAAGCCAAATACGGTTTTTCTTCATCGACGATGAGACCGCATCTGGTTACCTTTACTTGATATAGGCGTTCAAAGTGCTCAATGGCATTTACTTCGCTCTCCAATCCAAATTGTGTGTATTTGTTTCCTCTAAAAGAACTATACAGTAAGTGTGTTACAGTTTTAGCTGTGGAAGTTGTCTTGCGTAATTTGCAAACTTTCCCAAAATTAGAAGCTGTTATTCTTTTTTTACGTTCAATAATCCATAAATCGCTTTTTGATTGGTTTATTGTATCACGCTCAACATCTCTTCTGTTTAAGTTCTTCAAATCTTTTAGAAATTGGGCTGATTTTAGTTCATATTCTTCCAAGGATAGGTCAGGGATTGCAATTTCGTCCACCATACCGTAATGTTGATCAGCGGTCTGAAACGCTCTTTTCTTGATATGATCTAAAACAAAAAGAAATAATTACAAATAAAAGACGCGGAAAGGGGGCGAGTGATTGTGATAAACATACTTACGTTTTCTAGATCTGTTGTTGTACCGATGTAGTTGGGCGTCTAGGAAGATTTGTGTGTAATGTCCTGGTGGTCTTCCACATAGCTGCTTATGTAAAACGCCTAATAAATTACGTTGTTTGCAATTGTAGGATATGGCCGCCAGTTCACACCTTAATTGGTAGGAATTTTTGAGTGAAAAGTTTATTCTTTTACCTCCTACAAGTTTAGCTATGATGGAATTATAAGTTTCCGCAGGATTATTGTCTGTATCATACAGTAAACTAGAGGCGTGATCCGCAAGTCGTTGTATAATGGTATTAATTCCACCTAGGATCCCGTTTTGGGTATATATATCAACTAAATCATCCTAAAAATAAGAAAACACCTTTAGTATGGAATTAATAAATAGCAAATCAGAAACATTACCTTATTCTCATCTGAACCTTTGCAAAAGTAATCTTTGCAATGTACATGGCGGCCAAAGATATGGTAGGGACTATTCAATATATCCTTCTTTAAATTGTCAATCTTGTCATCAAGTGCATTATTTTCGGATTTCCTGTATGCGATAGCCCTTATAACTGCATTGCGGAAGCGACCTAGCATTGATGGATTTGACACATACTCTCTGTGAGGTTTTGAGTATTTGGTGTCTTTACTCAAATCGCTGAGTTTATTTATGAAGTTTCGAAGTAAATGATTGCGACATTCAATTTTTTTTATGTAAAACGATGGACCGTATGGTGCGATTTCAACTAAATGTTTGTAAACACTACTGTCGCCATCCCCAATTAGTTTTCCATATATAAGATTGTGGCGCGTTATGGAATTTTTAAAACCTTCACCTACAATGGCTGATTCCATGGCTGTAGACGTCTTAGACCAGTTTCGAAAACAATCATGGTCTTCTTCTTTACGCCCTCTAGCACATAAGAAGCAGTACTTATTTTTGACACCCATATGCAAAATTTTCTTTGTTTTGGCTCCAATGATAGATGCCTATAACAATGATTGGGTTATGCTTTGAATAGATAACGTATTCTTATAAACTTACCACTCCTGAAAGGGCAGAATAATTTTTACGATAAGATCGCTTTGCCCATGCACCGTCAGCTATAACGCCAATGACTGGTATACCATCTTTCATTTCATCGGCAAGCTCAGCTTCTTCTTTTGCAGCGACAGTCATCAATTGTTGATTTAATGCATGTACAGAAGGGTATATGGCATTGTGATTTTTTAAATAGGTCACGTTTGACATTTGCGGTATATCCATGGCTGCAAGCAGCTCTGCTAATTGACTGTATCCAATTCCAATAGATAAGGACCCAATAATACCAGCTTGATTTGTGGAATGAAATGTTGCACTACCACCGCAACTTCTTACGGAATCTATTTTCCCACACACTTTACATTTAAACGTAAATATGCTTTCTAAGCCTTCAATTTTTTCCGATTGGATGTCCATGTCGAAGAAAGAGCAACCAAAGCCATCATGTCGTAGAGCTCTAAGAGATGCCAAAAAATGACCAATCTCTACAATTCGGCGACCAGATAAAAATAAGGTATCTTTTTGCTCGCAATGAGGTTCTGTTTCTAGATCACTTTCATAAAATGACATTTCCGAACCGTGTTCGTCTTCATCATTGGTTCCACTGCCTGCTTCATGATTGACGTCTGATAAATGTTCTTCACATTGAACCATGCAATTAGGTTTGTCATCTTCTTCTATACTACTAACAACATTCATTGCCATTTTGGTTAACTTCCTGAAACAACACAAACCGTATAAGTATAGGTATACGTAGCATGTAAGATAAAATTAGAACATGTTCAATTATTTAAAAAAACTAACATAAAAATTTGTACTTACGCTTCTCGGGCTTTCTGCAATATCACCTTCCTGCTCCGTTTCTTGGTGGTGAAACTTTTTCTTGCTTTAGGCATTTTACCACAATACACACTTTAGTACGTTTGATATAACGCAAAAGTAAGTAAACAATATTTGAAAATCGCTAGGGAAGTTCTTTTATATGAAGTAGAGACGTAATTATATCATTATTATGCAATTAGTTTTTGAGATGCTCATTATTTTGTGTACAATATATCTATTTTTGATAATGTTTTTCAATATCGTAATGAGTAATTATAGGTGATTACAGGTGAAATCATAAGTTACATTATCGATAATAAATTATTTTATGTTTCCTATGTAATGACATTATTTACACAATTATTGCAAAATCTCCTAGAATTTGAAAATAAACATAATTACAACAAATGCAGGTATAGCGTTAAATATTTATAGAATTTTCCTGAATTGACAGTGATTATGTAAATTAGGTAAATATAATAAACCCTCATTAACTCAACAATGAGAAGGAACCTGTGACCTTCTTGCTGCAATTGGTAATGTGTGTTGCATAGCCTTAAATACAGTAAGGCGCAATCTTAAATTTTTGCAAGTGTTTAGAGGCGCCTTAAGAAATATGAACATTCTCAGGCGTCGCGATGCGACGTGCGGTAGGTGTGTGAGGATCAAACAAAACAAAATTGGCAAAAATAAGTAGAGTAACGTTAAATTATAACTGGAGCTTTCGTAAATCCCCATAGATTAAGAAAAGCCTAAGTTCGGTCAAATTCAGTCGGGATTTCAAATTACACACAATTTAGTGCATATCGCCTTATGCTACCTTTGAGGGCGATAGCTCAGCGGTTATGGCGGACCTGAAGGACCGCTTGCGAATTTTCAACCGGAACTGACATAACGCGAAGGAGGGCTTTTGATTTATTTAAGGTCGAATTATTTTGTTCTATCTAATTTGACAAAACGCGATGCGATTGAAAAACCTGCGATGGGATGGAACCCCGAATTGTAACTTTAGGATAGTTAGTTTGCCCTACGAGGACGATCCATCACTTAAGATACGAACGTTGCACTGTCCTACGCATACCCAACCATCTGTCACTAGCAAGTTATGGTCAACCGCGCATCACACAAAATCAGTTACGTTAACAGAGAATTAACATCCCATACACAATTTGTAACCACAATATGATGCAATATTCGCACTTCTGGCAAGGAAGGTTACACATCTAATACGATTAGAAAAATGCAAGTCGTACCTTACTGTGGTCTTTTAATGTCGCTTGAAATGCGATCAATTTGTTCAAATTCGTTTGACCCCTATAAAAATTTCATAAATATCCCTTAAAAGATACGAGGGTTGTTAACAATTTATTATCCCAGAGTTCTGCCCTTTCAAAAGTAACACATGAATTTTATATTCGTACCCTTATATACTGTATCTTTAAAAATGTACTTTCTTTCCCGTTTCACGTAGACTACAAATATTTAACGAAAAATATCTTACTTTGTGCTGTATGAATGCGGAAAATTTAATTTCTTTAATGTATTTAAGGCGCACAAAAGATTGTTCTTTTGTAATGAAATTTTTATTTTAAGAAATTACTCCGGAGTTACGTAAATGAATTTTCTTCCATCAAAACCCGCTCGAATGTGAAAATTTCACTCAAAAGGAATTGTCATCGTGAAATTAGAATATACTCGCCGGTACATGAAGCTTTGGCGGTTTTGAAAACTGATTTTGGAATCGTGGAATACGCAAGGGTGAGATGTCCATGAACCTAGCAGAGGAAGGTCAGCAGAAAACAATCAAACTATTGCATAATTAGGTGCTAATTAAGTGCCCTATCCCCGAATTAAAAGCTCCTTTTTTGTTAAATTATTACATGTTCTGCCAGGTTCATAATTAAAAAAAAGGAGCATTTAATTCAAGAATAGGACACTTAATTAGCACCTAATTTAGTCCAAGCTAAATAGCTCTAAAATAATTTATTTTCAAAAAAAATTAGTTACCGGGTTTTTCAGGGAGGTGAAATGAATAAAAATTTGGAAAAAATAATTAAAACAGCTGAATTTTCCCGCGGGTGAAATCCCGGGGGTTGAAAGGGGTGGAAACTGGTGTTTTGCAAATTGTGGCAAAACTATTAATTTTAGACGAAAATGTTAAATGTAAAAGTTACAGAGATTAAAAAAATGAGCAACATATAAGTCTTCCCGAAAATATTGCTACCCGACGCACCTCTGTGCGATGAAAAAAAAATAGATTTTTCATCCCCTCGAAAAAGAGGTGGTTTTTTTCAGAAATCGTTAGATCTTGGAAACGGTTCAACATTACAGGCCCCTCGACAGGCCCAAAAAATTATCTTCTTTTTTATTATAAAACAAGCTGTTTGCTCCAAATTTCAAACCTACGACATTTCGCAAAAATAAGAATAAAAAACGAAAAAAACCGGTTTTTCTAGGAAAATTGGAGGTTATGTGAAATGCAGATACAAAAGTTGCTCATTTTTTTAAGCTCTGTAACTTTTACATTTAACATTTTCGGCTAAAATGAATAGTTTTGCCACAATTTGCAAAGCACCACTTTCCACCCCTTTCAATCCCCGTGATTTCACCCGCGGAAAAATTCAGCTGTTTTAATTATTTTTTCCCAATTTCTATTCATCAGGTGAACTGCCTGAAAAACCCGGTTTCGCCTGGTAACTAATTTTTTTGTCACAAAATATTATATAGCCTGGACTAAACACTTAGTTCACTTTTCATTTTCTTGGTTTTTAGCGCATTTTTGAAAAAAATACGCTATTATATTCGTTATTGCTGGCAGGCCGGCTGTCCGCGTTAGATCTCCACAACTACAATAGCTAGAGACTTCAAATTTTCACTAAAAGCTTTTCGCTATAGTGTAGATGTGCAGGCACTAGTCTATTTTGAGTTAGATTACTTGTGAGATCGATAATTGAAGAAAATAATTTCGATATGGGTTTCGGAGGTGCTATAATTTTACCGTTAGATAGCGCTACTAGTATAAAAACTTTATTTACTTTGTGATTGGTTTTACAAAATGAAGACGTACCGTCAATGGAAATTAAATAAAATTAATTATTTAACGCAGCCAAAATTGCTCGTGAGATCGATAATTTTAAACTTTGCTAATAAAATACTGACCTGCATTACCAAAAATGAGCTTTAATCATGCATATGCTGATTTACAACTTGTTTGAGGTTGTAGTGTTCTGCTGAGTTCATATGAACCTGGCAAAACATGTAATAATTAAAAAAAAGGGGGCATTTAATTCAGGAATAAGGGCACTTAATTAGCACCTAATTATGCAATAAGTTTGATTGTGTTCTGCTGACCTTGCTCTGCTAGGCTAATGGACATAAGGGTGAGCCAACTTTTTGTAGGTAACCTAAAAATGTTTTTCGACATACATAATGTTCAATAAAAATCACCCTATAATGTATGGCTGTGATACCACGCATAAGTTTAGTTTGCAGCAGTTTTATCAGAAAGACCGATTATGCTTATAGTTTTTGTTTATTTAAATTTAATGTAGGCCACTATTTCGATAAAATGCGAAATTATTGCTTTTATTTAATTTGATATGATATTGTAAAATGATAAAGGTGCAGATTTTTCTTTCTGTACATTTTCCTTATCTGTAGTTAGACATTATGTGTTAAGCTTTATTTTGGTAAACATTTTGAACAGATCTGTTAAAAGCAAATGAATTTATATAAGAAAATAATTGATAGCATTTTAATTACGGGCAAACATAGGTATTTACAATGGCTTTACGGAATATTGCATGTTTTTCAAACAGAAAATGAAAATGGTTGGCGGGAACACTTATTTATAAAAGAAACGTTGGGGGATCTTCCTTGGGTTTGACGGTGTGTTACGCTCAAGGACGCTGCGTTAAGTTTTCCTATGACAGTTCTGAATGCAGTTCTTAAAATGAACTTCTTCGTAGTTTTGTCAATTTAAGAAGTGTTAAAATAAGTGACATTTTTTATATCTGTCGGTTTGGTTTGATGAACATTGAATCTATTGTGGGTAGATTTAATTTAGCCAGTATTTGGGAAAGATAGCGCTTAATTTTGGAAGGTATGTAATTGCTTTTACTTCATACTATCTAGTAATCGCCGCTTTCCCAGACTGATTTGAGTCTGGTAAATCGTATTTTACCAGACTGAAAATTTTTACCAGACTGGAAATTTTGCCTAGCAACCGCAACTGACATCCATCTAAACGTATGCATTGATATTTGTCCAACCACTGTCAGATCAAACAAATCAAGTGATCGACTTTTGCTTTTATTTTAATGTGTACCTACAACATTCTAATCAAAATGGTATTTTAATAGGAATAGAGCAGTATGAAATAAAATGTTTTACATTATTTGTATGTCAAATCAGTTAACGTTACTCGTTTCGAAATTCCTGCCTCAGCTACGCTTCGGCAGTAAACATCTCACTCGTTAACGTAAACCTTGATTTACCATACTCATATGTAAATAACTATTAAATGTTGTCACATGTGTTTACGAACCCAGTAAATTTATAGTCTTGGTGTAATTTGACAAAGCAGAGTGTGCGATTTAAAAATTGTTTGTGAAAGTAAATAAATTCAAAAATCTAGGCTTTATGGCCTTTTGAAGTCATTTGAAGTGATGAATAGTGTGAAGTCATGAATAGTGGGGTGATAATTAATTTTTTTTCAGCTCTGAAGTTCTGTGTGACATTTCAGTTGTTTTTTCTGAATACTGTTTTATGTAAAAAGGAACATCTATAAAGTCGGACAAAATTTATTTTTAGCGTATCTTAAAAAATATCAGTGCGGTTGTTTTGGTAAAATATATTGCTGTGTGCAATGGCAAAATAGCTGTCCCGCTACCTCAAAACAAAACAAAATTGAAACATAGAAAGTTGGAACGTTAATAACCTCTCCTCGTACACATCCGGCATCTGGTAGAAGAAAAATCCTAATATTGACTTAAGTTTTTTTCAATTTGAGAGACTTTGTGGCCTCGGCCTCGATCAACTTTCGAAATTTCCAATGAATTTGTTACACAACTTTTGAACACCTGAAATAAATCTTAGACACGAATAAAAATAAAAACTGATATGAAGACTATCCGAGTCGCACAATGGATTCGAATAAACACACAATTAATTGATTGACAATGACAAAAAATGATTCCGAAACACACGAAACAATTAAAATCCCTGCAAGAAAGAAAAGCTTACAAAGCTTGTTTGGACATACTACCACCCACGCTGCCGTCGATAATTAAAAATTAAAACTCTATGACCTACAGTTTTCTCCCTCTAATAATTCAAACAATCTGGTCGTAAAAGGTTTGCGATATTCAGGCGCCCTTATCAAAAACACAAACACACTCGCCGACAGCTTCAGGAAACTTCTCTTTTTGTTTATTAAACTGAATGAACTCAATGACTCGAACTGAGTTGATACGGACAAACTGTTTTTAAAACTTTTACTACTTCACTTGACGATAACATAAATTGTTACGTTATTTTCTTACCGATTGATATTCCTGTTTGAAGAGAGTAAAATATAATGAAGTTTAGTAACGTTTATATTATAATTTTTTCTCTATGGCTATCGATTTCGGCAACATTGCCATCATCAGGCCTAGCGTCAAGGTTTAAAAGGCAGCGTATTTATACATGTCATGAAGTACGTTGCGTGTTACTGACGAAAGTGGAAATGGAATGACTATAGAAGATAAACTAGTAGCAACGTTGTGTAAAGTAAAATTTGAAATTCCGCTTAAGTAACCTTTGATTTCTGCCCTTATTTAAATCCTTACTCTAATGTTTAACGTATTTGATATTCTCAAGTCACCTACTTACTTTGTAATGCACTAGTTTAAAGATGTAAGTAAGTTATTCCTGTAGTAAATTTGTTATCTTATTACAATAGTTCTTTGTTTAGCCGTCCGAGGTCGAGCAGAGTTCTCTTTAATACTTTTCGGCGCACTTACTTCTTGATACAGAACCACATTCAACTATTGCTGGTAGAAGAACATACACGCCACGTTGTTACTCGACAATTTATTAACATATTTATATTTTGTGTATTTTACGTAAATTCTAATTGCTTTGTGGGGAGGGTGCCAGTGATTATTGATGTTTTGATAAATAATCTATTGGGTTTTGTAAATAATAGTGTACATGCTTGGTAATCGTCAATATTTAACTTGCTGTGATTTCGTGTCCGGGCCACTGCTTTTTTAAAAGTTGTATGTTGTGTTATGACTTATGAGCTGTAGAGATTTAAGCTGAATAGGCATCTAACGAGGTTTGAGTCGGGTATAACCAAATCGTATTGCGTACTGGGTTACACGGTATACATTTCGTTATCGAAGTCATAGGGATTGAAGGTGAGATATTTATGCATTTATTTCTTTTTTTGGTTTCATAAGTAAGCGAGGTGGGAAGTATGCCTACTTGATGCGCCGACCCACATAACTATATCGTTGGTCAAATTTTGATTACTTGCTTAAATAAATATTTTGGGGTCCATATTTATTAATTAATAGATTATATATTTATTGTTCGTGCAACCATATTTTGCTTGTTGGTTTTAGCTGTAAATAAACAGGTTAGTCAGCTGTACGCTTGTGTTTTGATTTGTGCGTGTGTGGTCAGTTTAGGAGTCCGACTTGTCGCCGGATTTCTTACCATCTACGGTCTAGCAAATTGTTCAATTAGTCGTCAGATAAAACTAATGGAACATGTTAATCTCCCGAACGCGAACAATGGCTATTGATAAGGCAGTACTAACAAAACAGCTAACAAGTAGCTTCTAGCAACTCGTTAAAAAAAAATTATAGCATTAATTAGTGAAGGTTCGGTTGCTCCCTAGCATACATGCCAATGTAATTATCAACTTCAGTAATATCGCGGCCGCTTAAAGATTTATTTGCGTAATTTTCCCGGATCATATACCCTCAAACTCGAAGGTATAAATAAAATCGCTTAATAAAGGTGTACACATCCATCGTTTCCTTAAAGCTTTTCGTAATTGAGCTCGTGCCAAAAGTAATTACTCACAAACCCGTTAAAACTTACAATAAATCTGTTTCGAGGTGTTAATGCGTCTCGGGATATTTCCTTTGATGTTAATATCCGATTATTTTTTTACGTTTCGAACCTTTCGAATATGATTGAATTTGAAAGATTTCATTTTCGTCGGGTGGGTTTTCTTTTCTTTTTTTAAACCGGCGGATACGACGGTGTAAACGTAGAAGAAGGGAGTTTGGTATTCCTTTAGTAATACGCTATTAAAGCTGGAATTTTTGCGGGCTATAAATTCCGAATAGATCTGTTTTTATATATTATATAAATTGATACTTTATAGTCTCGAGGGCTAAAGATCTCTGGTTACTCGGATTTGCGTTGTTGCCCCTGATATACGTCGGGTCCGGCGATGCGATGAATGTCCACACACAAATTGATTTTTCCTTGTTTAGATTTATTGCTTTTATTGAGATAAATTTCCTTTCCTAAGCTCAAAGGTATGTTTTTGTTTTGAATCCTGAGGGAACCTACATCAGTTTTGTTTTAGTGTCGACTTTTTAAGTGTATCGCATTAACATAATTCTACTTTACTAGGTTTATTAATGGAGTAAAAAAACAGCTCGATCTTCCTTAGGGAGTACTTCATTTAAAATACATCTGTTTCCTTGATTTACACCACCAAAGGTAAGCGTCGGGCAAGTCACGTTGTTTGATTTATGATGTGTTTAGGTGACACGTACCCTATCTGCCACTCACGGTGCCGTGAAGGATCGAGTTTGCCATAGATTAAGATTTCAGCTTCAGTATCGTGCAGTAACAACGCACCTGCTTTTCTACGCGTTTTGCACATTTTCATTTCATTAAGTGTGCGAAATTCTTGTAGGTGCAATTTATCTTGTAACTTGTAAGATCAATCACAGACGCACACAGCATAGATCAAAGTAGCCAAGCATTCAAATAGAAGCAATCACAAAACTGAATATTTCAATGTTGCAAATGTTGTCCACAATTTCTGACCACCATGTATACATTCACACAACAGCGATGTTGTCTATCACTCCCTCTACGCACACGCTTCACAGGATTTCTCAAAAAAGCTTATGTCTCTGTTATTAATTGAATCTCATGATAGAAAATGTCACAATACTACCTTGGTCGACTTTGAAGTAACGCAAAAGAATTCAAATCATCCTACCTTCCAAAATGGGCACAATTTTTGATTCTACCGAGGGCATCTTTGATCACGACATCATGACAAAATGTTTTTAAGTGGTAGGTCACACCTTTTTGTAAACCTTTTATAAATGTGCTTTGGTCTCGTGAAGTTGGCCGCCAAAAATGTGGGTCTCTCGTTTATTCATATGAGACATTGAATGTGAAATTCGGTTTAGTCCAACTTCAATAGCTATTCAACATGCATTAGTATTATGTAACTAACAATAAATTTATAACAGTCTTAAAATGGATTAATTTATAACAGTAATTACAATTTATCACTCCCAATTTATATCATGACAAGAATGCATCGATGCTGGAACTGAACTCGAAACAACATTCTCTCAACGACGCTTCAGAATGTTCTCGAACAAACACGTCATATTTCTAGAAACGATCTTTATCGTCGATGACCTAATCTTTATTCTTTATGTCTATCGGGATTTTTGAAATATTTGCTACAATAATATATCCAAATATGCTAGGGTAGGTATTTAACTTTCTAAATATTTCTGCTAATCAGTTCCAGTTAGTATATTACAAATTTTGACCACGAAGCTTTGATTATTAATGAGATTATCAGTAGAAGAAAAAATTGAGTTATTTCCTATTCTTAACACATTTTTTCCTGAGCTAGCCGGGGAAGTAAATTCCGACAGGTAGCCCCAACGTACTACAACCAAAGAACAAAACGAAGAATTTTATACCTCGAACCACACCACGAACCGAAGAAGATTATCAAACATTTTGTCGTGCCTACCCTTACAAATTGCTCCTCATTAAAGAAAGAGTAACCGTTGCAAGCATCACTATCTACTCTTGGGTCTTTGGGGAATACTTGAAATCGATCACCAAAACTAGTTTCCTATGCCACAGAAACTATAGTTCCAAATTTACGTTGAACTCTTCTTTCAACCAAAATAGCAGATTTAGCGTAGGTATATGAAATCTGCCTTTTTGACCTTCATCAATAAGTGGTTCAAGTTAGAAGTATTTTGCTTCAATCGCTCGATATAGCTATAATACCTGCATGAATTCCGTCTATCCGAGGGTTCAGATCTGAGCAATAAGACATTGAAAAGTTTTTAATATCGAAAATTGAATACATTCATTTTGAAATTGAATCAAACACAAAATGCAACGATTAAACTTTCGTTAATTGAAAGTATCATCAATAAAGCGACAGGTTACTTTTTCGGCGTATTAATTCCGCATGCTCTCAGAGACGGCTTCCAAGTGTAAACACTCGACTAGAAATTTTCTTAGTAATTCTCGTCTTTTGTTTCGGGAAATTTAACCCTACAGGGGATTTGTTCATCCTTGTAATTCATTCAAGAAAACACATTTGAAATAGAGAAAACTACATTTACGTTCAGATTGCGCTTTTCGAGTGCAACAGTGCCTAAAATCCGATAAGACGAGCAATTATCCCGCTTGGTTCCGCCGTTCTTCTTCTGTTTTGTTTGCGTCCGCCTCAGTTGTCGGCTAATTTCAATGAATAATTTAATTACAAACTTATTATTTGTTGTATGGCGTTTTGCGGTTATGTTCGTAGAGTGTGCCGCTATTCTGTTTGAAGTTTATTTAGTTCGTAAATCCTTTTGTAGATGGTTTGTAGGTTAATTATTTTCGGAAAAGTTTCATGCGTGCGCTCAGTCGATACAGGTTTTTGTTAAACGATCTTGTAGTTTATGGTTTAATCAAAGTTCCACTAGAGATTTAAACACTCCGCAGGTTCGGAGGACCTCTTTAATAGCAGACATTACCCCGTAATTAAGTTTGGGTTTTTGAGAAAACTTTCAAACTCCAACTGATCAATGTTAATGCATTATCGCGACATGAAAAGTCCCTGAAACCAATTATAATCTCTTCAGTTTCTGCCTTCAAACATACGCGCGCGACGAAAATTCAAACTACTAGATTAGAGGGTGCGTAATGAAAATAAATTCAAACAAACTTACCTTGATCCCTATACTTATTGGAAAATCCGCCTGCGAATTGAGACTCGGTAATTGCTGAATTACTGGAACGATGGGTAACGGACAGGACATCATATTGTCAGTCTGAAAAAAAAGATGATCTGTAAAACGTGTTTTTTTTCAATTAGCACATAATGTCCCAATATTAATTCAGATACTAAAAAATCAGTCCGGTACACACTGCTTGCAAGGAGCTTGCCCGCAGCGGTTCTGCTCGAGTAGTCTAGGAAAAATATAATTTTAGGATGCAAAATTCATAGTAGTTCTGGACATAGGTTCGTTTTGTTTTTTGTATCGACGAATCCGAATTTTCAACTTCCCACCAAAAATCCCCCCCCCCCACAACCCCCAAAATTGTTAAAAAAGGAAGAAATATCGGTTGTTTTTTTTAGAAAAAAACCGTTATTTTGTGTATTTCAGAGGAAAACTATCTGGAAATTCGGAAAGTAGACAAAATGGTCTCTTTGTCTCCAACTGAAACTGCTCCTGAGCAACACTCATTCAGGACGTACCACCAAGTCTCCAACTCTGGCTAGGAAATGTCATGGAATCACAAAAAAAGGGCTGGAAAAGCACTAGCTACGGACTATCTCCTGTCACTACCATTAAACCTCCCGCACCACCAAAACTTCTAAAGCTTATCTCCCGCATGTGTAAAAAAAAGGCTGCCGTGCCGCGTGTGAATGCAAGAAAAGTGATGCGACAATAGCCCTAAAGATATCGTTGAGGATTTGGATGAAGAGGATCCACGAGCAGAGGAACTCGAACTGTTGTTTGAAAAGGTCGATCAAGCTGATGAGATCATTTTGGGGAAATCACGTAAAATGATGGTCCAGTTTTCCTAAGAGTCCGAAAACACGGAAGAATTGTCAGGTTAGTCGTTTCTCAACCTCCTTTTTCGCGCATTTCTATAAAAATATAAATAAAATGCGCTGTTGTGGCCATTTTGTCCGTCCGTCCGGTCGCTACTAGATCTTTATGACCTTTATTTTACTTTTATTTTAATATAAATAAATATAAAATAAACATTAAAAAAAATAAAATTAAGAATCGTTCTACTTTTGTTTCGTTATGGTGTCGACTGTCGAGGCTTGTACCAAGGTACGAATTTTTTCTGCGTTTCTTACTAAAGCAGTTACAGTAAAAGATCAATTTTGTCATGTATCATAATTTTACACTTTTACCGTTGATTAACAATAACCGAGATATAATTTTGTATTGTCTGTCAGTTGTCTGTGTGTCTGTCCGTCCGTGTGCACGATAACTTTGGGCAGAAACGTCGGATCGCTTTGAAAATTGGTAGACATGTTCTCAAGGATATAAGATAGGTCGCTATTGTTTTTCAGCTACGTAGATTAACGGGCCAAAGTTACAGCCCAAAAACTGACCAAACCTCCAAAAAATGGGGTTCTTGTATCATTTTTGTTACAAAGAACATATGAATGTCCGGGTTTTCTGTGTCATATTATATTATATTAGTACATATTCCTTCAACCTCAAGCAAATATGCAGACGAATTAAAAAAATTTGCGCATGCGCAACCCAGTTTTGGCATTTACACAATGCAATTTTTTTTATTTGTTAAGGTACTTAAATCAAATTTTGTATACCTCGAATAAAAGTAAAACTACTCGTAATACCAAATTAAAAAATTTGTTTTACAAACTATGCTGACCTGAGGGAACACAATCAAGCCCTTTAAAATAAGTTACCAGATTTTGCCAAGCGCGGCGCTAAAAGTCGCTAAAAATCGATATTTTTCATGAAATGTCAGTCAGCAGATTCGATTGTCATTATAATGTTAACACCTACCGCTTCCCCATAGAGGGCGCCTAAACTTTAGCGCGTTTAAAGTCACTAGATATAAAAAGTACCGCAATCTTAGACTCTCTAAGATCACAATCATTCGCTATTTTTGGCAAAAAAAGCAAGTGGTATTTATTATTGGTGTGAATAATCACACTGGACACATTTAACATTTTTGGTGATAACAAGCGCCATCTTGGGGAGAATACCTGAACTTTACTAGGTTTGCCAACATGGTTGATTATTATTCGTTGTCAATGTGAGATGGTTTTAACCACATTACTCATTTATTATCAATTTTTGCGAGATGATATTTGGGCAATTAATTTTGCATGTAGTTGGGAAGGTATTATGTATCTCAAAAATCTACTACTTCAAAGTAAGTGTTAAGTGTTTCAAGTTTCAACCTTGTTTTTATGGTTAATAATGAAAATTGAAATCCCAAAAAAGCTTATCACCGACTCCTTGACTAGTAGAATCAGAATTTATCCTCATATTTGCATGATTTTCAGTAATACGAGAGTAATGTAAGTAGTAAATATACCTAACTTTGGAATTATGGAGCCATCTTGCGGGGTATGTGTTTTCAAGGGAGCTCTTAAGGAGGTGTGTTGAAAAATTAATGAATGCATGAAGATCTCGATGATCGTTCAGTATTCAGTTGTATCAGATTTAAGTGCTTGTAAATTCTATACAAGATGCTTCTTATAAAATCAAGTTGAAATGGCATGTCAAAGAATAGGTTGTGCATGCGCAGTGCTAACTTTCTTATTTGTTTTCGGGGAAAACTGTTACTGTGAATCTTTTACGATTACTTTTTTTTAACTTGGTTGTCTTCCTTCAACAATGGATTAATCAATCTACTTTACAAACGAGAAACCATTATATCTTTTGCGCGCATGAACTTTTAATTTTCAGCTTAATTGACAAAAATGTTTCTTTGTTTTAGTCTTGTACCATTGAATAGAATTTTTTTTATTCAATGCTTGTATGTATCCACGAAGTAACAGAGACGTATATGTGATAGTAGTGGCTAAAGTGACATAGATAAACCTTTACCCTGGACCCGTCAGCTGCAGTTAAACGGAGAAAAATAATTTAAACTTATCGCTCAGATGTGTTATATTTATTAGTATGTATTTAGTAGTCTTCTGCAAAAATTTTCATTAGTAAGTACTAAAAACTTTTAAATATTATGTAGTTCTTAATTCTCAATTTCCCTGAAAATACGTCAGAGGTTGGGGGTCTACTTCCAGATGTTGAAAAATAAGGGAGATTAAAGGAGGAAGGAAGTTAAAACGAAAGATAAAAGGGATGAAGGGAGAGCGAACGTGCCCGCTGCGCCGTGGGTTGTTAAGCGAAGTGCGTAACACGGCCTGAGTCGCTAATACTTCAAGACACGCCAGCGCCCCCTACGTGCGTAGTACGTCAAAATGTTTTAGAACGCTTTTGGTTGCACACTTTACCTACATTTCAAATTTGTAGGTGAAATAAAAAAAACGATTTCTTTAAAAGGCAAATTTTATTATTATTTTCAAGATTTGGGGGGGTTGCGGAAGGAATTTATGTGGGAAATTTGGATTCAGCAACCCAAGAAACATATGCCTATTTCCAAAACTATCATTAATTTTGCAAGCTAAGGTCCTCATATGTTCCCTATTGTCTGGACTACTGTGTATTGTGCAACTTGAACCCATGCACTGCTAAACCGGCGGCGTTCGCCCGCTACTTGCACGCGGCTTGAAAACACCCAAGTGTGCATCGAGCCTTAAAAGCCGCGTAGTGGCTGTCCTGTCATTTTCTGGTTTAAAATTATTCAATATTGATCATTTTCACGTTCGTCATATTTAATTGCTTTTCTATATCAAAATACACGTAGTTACCAAAAATGGAAGATGGTACTGAGGTGCGGAACGATCTTAATAAATTCGATTAATCGTTGACTTCTCAATTGTTGAAGTAACAACATAAAGTGAAACGGTCCGAAACCGTGTTAAATAAAAAATAAAAACAATAGTAAAAGTACGTACAATTACATAAATTCGATGTCCTTGTAAAATTCTTGACGCTGCTGAATTATGTCCTTTAATAAAAAGAAGTCAGACGATTAAGTGGTAATGTCCCACAAAACTTGTACACAAAAGTTTACAGCCACCAAAAAATGTTATCTTTATACACGAACTACAAGAAATCAATCAGTTTCACACCCGAATTCTAACAGATAGCAATGTCAAAACAGGTAACGTCACTAGCTGTCAGAAACAAAAATTGAAACGACACCAAGAAACAAAATGTACGCGTTTCGACAACAAAGCCAATTTTTTAAAGGCCATCGTGGTTTCTTGGTACTTTCGTTTGCAGTGTTGTTACGCTCACTTTGAGCAAACGTAACAAAATTACCAGGAGATGAGCTCAAGAAAAGTAGAAGTGGGTAGTAGGGATGAATAATGGGGTTTTTGTATACTAGCCAAAACGAAGCAAAAACGAAATGAAGCAATAGTAAACCGAATAGGTGCCACTTAGTTTTTAGTAAATTTCAAAAGAGAAAAAGGAATACTTACCGAAAGGGGGAACACGGCAGACTAAGGGATCCTTGTTCTGATCTTGATAAGGTAAAGAAATAAAATAAATGACAAGGCAGAACATAAACCATAATGGGGGTTTACAGTGTAGTTGAATTCCGCAGTTCTAATTTAATAACCGTGTACCTGAAACCATAAAACATTTTTTTGGACAGTAAAAGTTTATTTAAAAATAGAGGCTGATTAGCAAAAAAATAATGAACGTGTGCGGTTTTAAAGGTTTATTCAAAACGATATGATTGTGGCGGGCTCTGTGACGTAATAAGCCCGACCAATCAGCTCCTAGAACCATTCAGATGACATAACGACTTGGCAATATTGCAGGAGAATGGCATTTATAACTTGCGTCATCTGTCACAGGCACTTGTCACTTTCCTGCTAGAAGCAGTTAAACATCCCTCTCAAAAAGTCAAATGTGACAAACGTTAGACCCTCGGGTAAGGTTGCCAGCTCACTTCTACGTGATTGGTTGTAGGTTTGTGACGTATTTAGTCTGAAGCGTTTCAAATTTGGACTAAAAACACAGCTTTTCAATAATTTATTTTGGGTTTATTTTACTCGCAAATAAAAATTGAGGACACACGGGTCTTTTTATTTTTAATGTACTTTGTGGATCAGAAATAAAAAATGAAGGCGGGATGAGCCCATTGTTGTCAGAATCGAGGATGATTTAATTAATAATCTCACAATATTACAAATAGAACACTGTAATATCTAGATCTGAAATATCAATGTTTAAATTTATTAAATAAATTTTTAGCAAAAAGGGGATCAACTCGTAGTCTGGGCAATTTCAATATCAAAACAGGCTTCCGCAAAAAGCAACGGAGCTATAATTATGGTTAAATTACCATCAAACACATGTAGTAATTACACTTCGATTGTATCGAAAACCAGTATGTAATCATACGATGTATAAAGGAATCGTCGAAAATAGAAATTAGTTTGAATTGAATTCTGGTTTTTTTAGCCTTTTGAACTCAGAAGGGCGCTTTTATGCCTTATCTGTAACAAATAACACAAACAAACAAGAGGGATAGTGAATAGCGCGAAACATAAATATTGCGGTAGCAATGTCTAATGTCTGACATTAGGGTAAATCGTATACTAAAACTGTACTAGATTTATATCGGAGTTTGAAGAGATGTAGAAGTATTTGCAAGATTATTAATCCTCAGGTTGCACCCCTTTGTATATTTTTAAAATGTGGTATCAGTGCACTTGAGTTTTTCGCGCTAGTGTTAAATACAACATTTTTTCCACAAACTAACGCGAATAATCAAAATCTTTCCGCTCACATCCTCATGTAATGTAAAATCAATTCAAACATCACTCGTAAAGGTTTGTCTCCAATCAAAATCACGCTTTCCCATACAGATCGTAACCACGAAAAAGAAAAAAAACAAATATACATTTCTAGATGTACTTACCTAAAAAGAGCAAATAAAAACGGAACTAAAAAACGTTTCTAAATTCAAATTACTATCGAATTTTTTTCAAAAATCGACAAATGCGTAAGGATAAAAACGATTTTCACTACAAGACTGAGGTTTCACAACGTTTCCAGGGTTTACAAAGTCTCTTGGTAGATCCGGAAATCGACTAATATAAAAAATGTGATTTTAAAACTACTTTTTGATTATACCTGAATCACAATCTCCGTTTTAAACACTCAAATGCGTGCGAAAAAGGGCCTTTAAAACACACGTGCTTTAAAGTTGCTAAGTAACGATACTTCCAGTATGACTTTTGAAACTGTCATCTGGATGAAATAAAAAATCCTCTTAGGTCGCTTTCAAATCTGTTCCACTTTTTAATCGCAGCATTGCTTTAAAGTTTTGAATGAATGCACTAAAAGATAGAAGATTTAAATACCTTTGACAGTTCGGTCATATATGCCAGCATTATCGATGCATTTAAGACTTTATTATTCGTAAGTAACTTCCTATTCATCCATGGAAACAACTTTTCATATTCCTGATAATAGGTTTTACTGGATTTGGATTTTAAACCTACCAACGTTTGTTTAGATTTTACAACAAGCGATTTAATGGACGGTGTATTATCTTTTTCAACGGAAATCGTTTTATTTACAAAGACGATGATTTTTATAAGCAAACGTCAAGTGACATTTCCATGGCAATCGTGAAATTTCGAACACCCAGCCCACTTAATTAAACATGTATTCGAGTATAACGTCAATCTGATTTCATTGTATTTCCTATTTTTAAATTATACTGCAGGTATAATAAAAAATACTATCAGATACACGTGTATAATTGGTCTTTAAAGCACTTGCAACGTTAAAGGCACTCCGCTTTGCGTCGTGCCCTTAAACTCGTTGCGCGTGCTTTAAAGACTTGATTATACACTTGTATCTTAATATACTATTACGATATTTAGTGCACAATAATCAGCAGCAAATACAATTGCATAAGCCGCATATGAATGCAATTAATAACTACCGATGAAAATTGATTATTTATTAGTTGATATTATACGAGCAGCCAACGGCAAAAACCAATAGCATGTTGATATAAAAGGTAAATGTAAATGCGTGTCAGTATATTTAACATTAGCCGACATTATACATCGTAAAAATCGCGTTGATCACTCAAATTAAATACATTTCACAATAACATTAAATATAATTAAAATAACGTGCACTATAGACATCATATTTTACTACTATCTCTCTTTAAATATGATAGCAGCACCCAATCCCATTGCAGTCGGATCAAAATGTGCGTTCTGCTTCAGATGTCCGATTTCAAAATTCAAGCTACGACTACCGTTGGTTTAAATAGAGACACGGTTTACAGGGTGACAATCATCGACACATAGAAATGGAATGATAAGCGCGCATACTGTAGGTGAGCGAGATGGGAATACTAAGAGGCAGGCTCTCTCTCTCTAGTTGGTCGCATACTATCGACAGTGCTGTGGCAGCGCGACCAACATAAGTTCGATAGAGAGAGCTTGCCTCTTAGTTTTCCCCTCTCGCTCATCTGCAGTATCCGCGCTTAGCATTGGCACGCGCAGTCCATTTCTATTTATGTCGATGGTAACAATAGGTACATTAACTTCGAAAAAAATGCACTGATTTTACAACAACGTCGCAATTTTTATATCAGCATTTTTTTACAATGATAGTCGCAAAATTCCTCAAATTAAGATATCTTCTCCTTGAAGAAACCTACGGAGCCCGATGTGATAGGCATCTTCGTTGCTTATGGTGCAGAGCTTACCTATTTAGGCGATCATTACTTTTGTCAATGACCATACATGCGTAAAGATCCTAATGAACGTTTGATAATCTGAAAAAGTCCATGATAGAATCATAGTACAAATGTTATTCCAAGGATGTTGAAAAAACGTGTGTATCTTGGGTAAAATTTCAGTTATTTTTAAGTTTTCAAAATTATTGTATTTAATACAAAATTCGCACTGAAAGGCAAAAGCAAGGCAATTTGTGTTTTTTCCTTGATTATTTAATCAAGTTGGTATTAAACGGTTAAACGTAATACAACGTCTTAAATTCACATACCACCTCAAGTTAACGAATCGATAAAATCACGGAATAAAATTTCGAGAAGTAGTGAAATATTTTACAGGAAATCAATATAATTGTACAATACTCTTTCACTACAAACATGGAAATAAAATTAAAAGTGCATAGGAACTTGTTAAAAGATCAGGGTAGATTTGGTCCGTCAATAATAGATTTCGATACAAATACGGTTTTACAAGAAAGTTGCAACTAAAACTTTATTTCTTAAAAATACATTTTTTATGGGCTTACAAAATCTTTTAAAACACAATTTAAACCATTTTAATCAAGCTGGCACAATAAGGCAACACTCCGCTTAATCCAATGGGAAGGATTTATGTCAGTATTTAGGAGAAACGGTAACACGTAATTAGTCGAATGCCCTGTTGTCGAAAGCACTCCTCTTCTCTCGGATGTCTTATATAGAGGACACTTATATCTTCCAGTTTCATCATAGTCCGATACCATAACTGGTATCAACCAAATTAAGGGCATGTAGTCGTGAAAAACTTTCAGGTGTAGTTCGGCTAAAACGCCATGGTCGCGATCCCATCTGGCACCATCTGTATATAAGCCATACACGTAAATGCCGTCATGGGGTGCCGTATTCGTAGAGTCCACTTTTAAAATCTTGAAGTCAAATTTTAATTGATCGATTGTCTTTGTATACTTGCGGGCGTAGTTCTGCTTCGCACCGGTCAAAAACGCCTGGATAAAGAAGAAACCGGAAATCCAAAAATTGTTCGGTTTACCGTTCACAGACCATTTCTCTAAGAAGTTGATGCGTTCAACGAAATCGGCTATATAATCGGGTAATGATTTCAAACTGGGATAAGACACCTTGGCCCATGCAGTTGGGATTCTCCCTAAACGTAGTTCGTTTTGAAAAACCTCCAGGTCAGGAGTCATGACAACAAGTCCTTCATTCGCTTTCTGAATGGTAAGTAAAGAGCTGCGAATTTCGTTCAACAATTTGGAGAAACGTACCATTTCTTGTACGAGCACCGCGTTCATCGATTCCTCATAACGAACGGGATACCTCAACTGGGCTTCCTCCAAGTCGAAGTTATCCGGTACCTTTTCGAGTATATCCGAAACGATCAAATTCAAAAACTGCTCTCCATCGTCGCCGTGGGAATTCTTCTCTCCCTGCAGCAAAACCAAGGAGTTTAACAGCGAATTGGAAACTTGAAGATCTCTACTTATGCCGGCGTTGTGATGCAAACCGAACACTTCCGGAGGGTGAAATTGAGGCAAAGACACGATGTGCTTAACGAAACCGTCGTAATTCGCTTTTCTCGGAATGTTGTAATAGTTCGCAATCTCAGAAAAGGAATAATCCAATTTCATCACAACTTCCGGATTTAGATAGTGCTCTAATAGCGTCACTAAAAGCCGACGGTCCCAGTCATCTGTCACCCTCCCACCGTAATTGCATTCTCCCGTCAAATAAGAGATACCCTCGTAGGGATTATGGTGATATTCGTTGATGAACATCTGCAGCTGCTGTACTGATATATCGAAATCGGAATCGTTAAAGCAGTACGGTATGTTCCAACCCAGAGGGCCGTAGCTTCTACGTTCTTGAATAACCGCGTGAAAAAAGGCGATGCCGTAAAGCAACCTGGCAAACATTAGATCTCTCCCGGGACAACCAGTGTAGAATACTTCGTTTTTTACAGGTTCATTTATGTACGATCGTAATAAGTTCTGCTGAAGCCCAGCAGGTGGCTCGTTCGTCATCTTTACGCCATTTTGTAGAATGGAAACCGGAAATTTATCTGAAGGGTAACTCGTCAGCCATAAACGAAAATTGAGGTGAGTATTCGAAGTGTCCAAACCTTCCCAAAGTTGTTCCAAAGAGTTCATCCACGACAACGCGAGGTGGCAATTCTGCAGACAAACCCAACTTCCCTCATCCTTCCCTTGCTCGATAAGCGCTTGAGCTAGTGCGCCTCCTCCTTCGCCCAAGGAAATGCAGCGAAATTTATCGGCATATCCCTTCACCTCGGCAAATTTCTGTAGGGACGCCATCGGGTCTGTACCCGAAGATAATACGAACACGAGTGGGCATAAACAGTTGGACTGTTCGAACGACTTCGCAATATCGAAAGGAGGAGGGATCGTAAATTTCGTTCCCATTTCTTCCAATACATACTTCGAAATGCACACGGTAATTTTATCTGGTCGCAGTACGCGAATTACTAACAGTTTTTGGAAGGTTGTTAGTTTTGAATCCCACTTCGCGGGCAGGTGGGAGTCCTGAGGTTCTAGCAAATCATGAAAAGTCTTCCATTCGTTTGGGTATTTGGTAAATGAATGCTGAAGGCCTCCAAATACGGTCACGTTATCTAAACGACAGATCTCATTCCACGATTTAGAGCTGAGCCAGTCAGGAGACGGGTTGGGAATGAGATTTTCCAAGTCTACTCCACCGGTGATTAAAAACGCGTACTCTGCCTCGCTTATTTTGTTTTTGAGCAACATAATCTTCACACAGAGTAGAAAGGAAAACATAAGTTTGTCTTTTTCGAAGAGTGATCGGCAAACGTTTGTATATAAATTATAGGTGAAGTTGTCCTGCAGATATAATATCCGCCTGTGTAAGTCACGAGATTTACCAGCTGCATCGATTGAGTTTACGTACAAATTTATGAACCACCCCAGTGAATATTGGTACATTGGATCGATGCTTGGAAGATCCGAAATGCAATTATACAACCCGGTGGAGTGCGTAGCAACTGGTTTATAGTCTAGTTGACAATGTTCGATTTGTGCTTCGGTTTCTTTTGTGAGGGTCTGTTTGTTTACAACGTCATTCGAAACGGTTTTGGTTTGATCCAAAATTTTGATGGCATTTTCATCATCCAAAATATCGCCTTTGGATTCAGACAATGTTGTAAGGATCATCTCCTCTAGATTCATGAGGGCGGCCTTGTTCTTCATACTTTCCACTATTAATTCTTCTCGTTTTCGCTGTAGATCTGGACGCTCCTTAGCTACCACGATTCCTAAAAGCCGATCTTCCAAAGCAACAGTCATAAGGGCAAAGTTTATGATGGTAACTTTGTTAAATACCTCCGGAGGATAGTGCGGGTTTCTCATCTTGCTCGTGAGATACAACTTAAAGTTTTCATGGCACGTTATAACGTGATCACCAAGTGCGATGACATTTAAGGCACCTTTGGTCTTGTACAAAAGTGAATCTAAAGGAGCCTCTAAATCTTCACGAATGTTTTCAATCAGGGCTGGCTTTCCTGATTCAATGCAAAATTCTAACACCTTCATGTAATTACTGTCAGAAAATTTGGTTACTCGAATATCGTTCTTCCTCTCCATCTTTTTGATCCACAAGTTGGCTTGGGACTGTGGATCAATCAACAAAGACCAACGTTTCGAATTCTCCTGTATGATTGCGTTTTCCATTGAAAAAGCGTCGCGAGGTAATCCGGAAATGTACCAATCTTGAATTTTGGCTTCGCCACCCAGGGTTCTTGTAAAGTCGTACGTCGCAGTGACAGGGACATCCGTCTTTTCTAAAAAAATTAACCAATCCGCTACAGCCTCGTTGCGCCATTTCATAGTAAATGAGGACAAATACGCTATCACTCCACTCGATATAAGAACGTCACCAACAAGACAGTCGTACAACGCTTGTAGATGATCGGCTGTAACACCCCACCTGGTTTTTTCTCCACCCAAACCCCCAATCAACTTTCGCGCCCTACCCAGCTTTTCCCCGCACACATCAACTCGCTCCTGAAGACTTTCCTTTTTCTCGGTTGCGTCCTTAAAAAGCACATTAAGGTCTGCCAACTTTTGTTCCAATTTAGCAACTTCGGACTTTTTTTCAAGCAGTACGGCCATGGTCGCGGCATATTCCCTTTCGGCTTCCTCTAGTTTCGCCTTCTTCGGTGCAACTTCCCGCGCCACCTTATCGTACATGTCCATTGCTATTATCCACTTGCACAAACCCTCGGCGGCACTCGACGCTTTCGCAACGACATGCGGTTTAAAATCTTTATGCGGCAAATAGTCCTTCCTTATCTTGACCATTATTTCGATTCTAATATTATCCTTGTCGAAATCTTTTAAGGATTGAAGAAAATTCATGTCCCCCAAAATTCTCTTGCTCGGTCCCCAGTAATCTATTATTTTTCTACCGGTTGAAGGATCAGGTAAGCGATCAGGTTTGACATCCTTGATAACGCACACTGCCGCCATCACCAACTTAATGGGTTCTGGAGGATTCTTCATGGACTTGACCAAGGTTATGTCTGTAGGTTTTAGGGTATTTAACGCTTCTATAGCTTCTTCTAAGATTGGTATGGCAAAGGCCAGATCGGCTTCGCACTCCGCTTTTAAAGCCTGCGCACCAGCGGCTTGGGCGTTCGAAACTTCTTCGTCCCTCCTTACTAAAGCCGACGCTCTCTCTACCTCAAAGGTTTCCCTCGCGATCTGCTCCATCATCGCGGTCGCTTTTTGGCTCATAGTTTCCAGTTCGGGCTGGAAAGCTTCAAGATTGAGTTGCATCTCGAGGATTTGATCCGCAGCAAACTGTAATTTTTCCAAACCCACCATGTAACGATTTTTGGCGGCCAACAGCTCACTTTGCTTTTGTGTCGTTAAATCCGCAAATATTTTTATGAGTTCCAAGTACGATGCGGAGGTGACGTATGTATTTCGAAAAGTTTCCGCAAAAAACGCAACTGAAATCTTTCTTGCGTACACATGAAAATATTTACATGTCGCTATTGCCGCAGCTTTAATGTCGGCATCTAAATTCACATCTGTTATCCAAGTTTCGGCAACCTGTTCTAGTGCATCTTCGGGCCAATCTTCAAACCAGTCAATTGTGCAGCAATTAATAAGCGACGGAAATAGCCGCAATCGAAGCCTAAACGTCGAACCAATTGGACTAAAGCACAGCACCAAGTGAAGCTTCTCGCGCGTACGCTTGATGAAGAAACTAAAGACGGCCAATGGACTTATGTCAATGTTTCTGTTCCCCCCTTGTGCTTCTAAACGACACAATTCCATAATTTCCTGTTTCTCCTCGACCTGAAATAGATTCGGAACTTCACCCGTATTTAGTAAGCAATCGACATCTTGCAGAAATTCTTCGTCCTTTATTTGGCTTTCTGTGATCAGAAACAGAGTATTTTTCCCCCTTCCACCAGCCTCTTTCACAATCTGCTTGATCTCTTCGCGCCATTCGTTCATTCCATAATTCTTCGTGATCTCCGGTTGAAAAACGGAATGGCCAGTTATGATGGTGGCTAACTTAGTGAGTGACTGTCGCCCAGATCCGCTAATCCCCACCAGCAAAGCACTTCCTCTTGGCATCGCTAATATTCGACACATTCTGGACATGTGCTCTAAGGCGTACTGGAATAGAACAACGTCCATTTTGTTCTTATGCTTCGAGTTGTACTCTTCTAAACAATTTTCTGCGACAGTTCGAAATTCTTCAAGGTTTGTAATCTCTTCATATTTAACTTCGTCTTCGCTGCTATCTGTGGCTAAATATGTTCCAAATAGTAATCGTTGCAATGATTCTTCGGTCACGGTGCCATCTTCATTTTGAAAATTTTCGAAAACCTTCTCAAACTGCTCCTTGAAGAAGTTCGGGATGGAAAATTTGATTTTGTTAAACAACCAATGCTTGTCACCGCCGTCTATCAATCTGTCATGTATCACGCGTAGTACTTCGTGAGCCCAAACTTTGGGAAAAATCGTCTTGTTGTCTGACGAGTCTTTCCTTAGCATCGCGCATCCGTAGATAATACGCGAAAAGTCACGCAAAGTAAATACGTAATGGCTTTTCGCTGGTGTCGGCAGCAGGAAGTGGATGGAAGCCTTGTAGATGTCTATGGTGGCGTTTACCAACTGTTGGACAATGTTCACGGTGTCACTGGGAAAGCCGTTGTTTTTCCATCCAAGAGAAAGTACGTTAGAATATATTTTACACATGGTTTCATCGGAAAATTCGTTAATCGAAAAAATACTAAAATGACGCAGAAACCTTGGGGAAACCTCTTGCCGGCTGCCCCCCGGAAGTCCCATAGCCGCCATGATGAAAATCTCGTGCAAATAAATAGGGGAAGTGTCTTTGAGATTGTACCAATGCTTGTGGTCAAAGTACTGCCTGAGTAATTCGATGGGTGGTTGGGAACCGTACGTTTCCTTTACAGGCATGTTGAGATCGTCTACAAACATCACGAATGATTTTCCTGCCGATGGTCCGTAATGTCCGCGCTTTCGCTTGGTTAGCTTGGATATGATCAACTCTTGTGTTTGCGCTGCCGAAAGCTTAACAGTGAAAGTGATAAACGCGGGCTCATATTTCTCTTGGTCTAATCTATTCATCAGTAAATCCTGAACGTAGAAACTTTTTCCGGTTCCGGAAGGACCTATCAACAAAATCGGAAAGCTATACTTGATGTGAAGATCAATCATGTACATGTATTTGACGGTGTCCACAGTCGGAATTAAAACTTGGTGGATGTCCTTAGCTTCGTCGACTTTCATGGTTTTGATGACATCCGGCCAGTACTTCCAAGATCCCTTACTTTTAAAAACGAAGCAGTAGTCAAAAATAATTCCCTCGCTTGGTATAGAGACTTCCAATTTTTCTATTAGTGGAGGAATCGGGGCTTCGGCGTCTTTGAAAATGGACTTGAAGAACTCGTCAAACTTGTAGCGTGATGGGGTGTCCAAAATTGACCCCAACCCCCACGCCAGTCCCATCATAAAGGATCCTTGAATCCAACTGTGAATGTATTTCGAGTCCTCTTCCTTTTTAGATGGGTCGTGTACAGCATCGGTGATTACCATCTGGATAACTTGCATCATATTCCTTAATAAACTTATTTCGCTCGCACTGCACAGCTGTTTGCAATGTTTTCTGATGTAGCTCAGAGAAGGGGGTACGATCCAGTCGAATAAAGTCAAAATGTAATCCTCGTTTGACCTCATCCACTCATCGCTGCAAAGAGGGAGCCACGATTCCACGTGGGATCGCCAACCCAGCGTGGTGGATTCCATATAGATCATTCCGCAACGTGACACCTGAATAAAATTAATATTATTTGGGTGGTTAACTAAAATCTTACCGTTGCTGGAGACGCTTGGCACAAATCCATTACCTCAAAAATCATTGACATGTCGTTGGTCATGGCTATAACCTCTCCAGACATCAAGCACAATTTTTTGTTATCATCCATGACTGTATTCAAATTCTCGATCCAAACCGTATCGACCGGCCCATCGAAGATGATCCACTTTCGATCTCGTGACGTGTCCATTACGAAATTACGAAAACAAGTTGCCACGATCCCATCGATCCATTCGTACGAAATTGGATCAAACTGACCGAACAACTGACCCATACTAACCGATTTGGGATTAATAAACTGATGCTTCACAGGCACTTGGTTTTCATCAGTGTTTGACAGTGACGTGAGAGAGTCCGCCAAGACCTTTAAGGTCGTAGTTTTTCCAGCGAACGGGTTCCCCACCAACATAAAACCATGACACAAAATCATCATTTCGTAAGTTTGGATGATCTTCAGAGTTACGCATTCTTTCACTTGTAGATTTCTTCGTTTACAACTTACGTCTATAGCTTCAACAAATCTCGCGTAATCGACTTTGGGTAAAGCAACTCCTGGGAACAAATCCGAAATAATCCCCTCGAACAGAGGAACGTCATGTTGGAGAAACTTTGGCAAGTTTATATCCAGAATGGATCTGAGCAAGAGTATATCTTCATTTTCGTGGGGATATTTGTGTTTCTTGTTACCGCAAGCGGAGAGTACTGATTTGATGGTTCTCATTCCGAAGTCGTAGTGGTACTGCGATGACAACATCTCCGAGCATAATCGAAAGACGGTTACGATTTTAACCGACAGATTTCTAGCGTCTGCAAATCCATACGAGTACAACGAGATTTCACTAATCATGGCGTAATCCGGCACCATCATCGCGACGGTGCGAAATAGCACCTTTAGATTATCGGGCAGCTCGGAGCGTCCCGCGTATCCAGTACTCATAGTGATGCACACGTAACAAGTAGGATTCAGACAGAGTTCAGTTCCTTCAAACATAAACTTATCAACATGCGATCGAACAGCCAAAACAATGCAAAGTATTTGTTGGGCAACCACCGACAGTACTCCAACGTCTATTCTGTTAAATTCGTCAAAACAAACCCACGCGCCCGATGACGCCAGTCCTTTTAAAAATTTGCCCATAGCTTTATAATCCAAACCGTTGGAGCAATTAAACACTATACATTGAACAGCTACAGCTTTGGCCAAATCTTTTGTCGTTTCCGTTTTACCGGTACCAGAGGGACCTTCAGGGGCGCCATTGAGGTGCAAGTGGTACGCACCGATAAGGGTGTGATAACATCTATCGGTTAATGGGGTTATTACCAGACGATCACTATTTCCCAAATACTCGTTAGCATATTTTACAGTCGCATTTATGATCCGAACCGCACACCTTTCCTCCCAGTAATATCGGAGTTGGGCCAACCATTTGAACTCGGTAGCACTCTTGACATTGTTGTCAAATAAAGATCGAGTGACATCCTTTGCGTGGACATCCATTACAATTAATGCTTTTATAGTAATTCGAGCCAAGTTCGACAGCGATTCACTGCGAATTAGTGCGACAACGTCATTTAAAGCTTCGTCAAGTTGCTGCAAAAAATCCGCGAATACACTTCTACTGTCGGAACTCAACGTACGATGCACATTCATGGTCCAATACATCTGAGAAACTGCGAGAATCACCTGACCAGGCCATAATGTAATCCACTCTGTCCTGTTGGTTTCCGCATAGGCCGCACGGCCTAAAGCAATCTGATGACTGACAGCTGCGACCATTTCCTCCTCCACTTGAAGCAGCCATTTCTCGACGCTTCCCCTTGCGGCTACAGTATCGATCACTTTTAGAAAATTAACTTTCTCGCCTTCGCGGCTCACCATAGCGTGTATATTCAGACAATCATCAAACGCCAACGTTTGAATTCCCTCGAAGCACTTCCTCAGGTGAGGCTGCACGCGCAACGGATCTTTGGTTTCCGACAGAATTTCCAACATCTCGTCATTCGACAAGAAAAAGAATCGGGGAAAGTACAGCCTTTTCCTCTCGAGGTAATATGAGACCCCCTCATTGATTCTCTCGAGCAAATCGCTACAATTCTTCAGGTTTTCCAAGAGGTTCGGATGTGAAGCGCTGATGATTACTTTCGGCTCGTCCATGATCAGGTCGATGTATCGTCGGTAAACGCCGTCGACTTCCTTAAACATTTGTTCTTCTTCGGGCATTTGGCTTACGATGTCCTTTGAAGAAAAAATTGGCAACAAGTACAACCACTGGGCTTGCACTTTACGCCACTCGTCGAGAGTTGCGTTGATGCGCGTGATTTTAGCGTACCAACTCCCTACTTCGCTCACGTAAGGCTTGACAAAGACCGAACCTCTCATAGTGAGTGTCTTTACGATATGCTCATCCAACACCGCCTGTATGTCGTCTGGTGCACTCAAGATGTGCATTTCTGTATCTTTAAAGACGCAAGTCTTGAACAGGACAGTATCCCATTCATCCTGCATCTTCAAGAGATTGTGCAGAAGTTGCCTTTCTTTAATTGCGCCGCTGCTAATGATCTCGTATTTGTCGATATCCGACGTGATCCCCAATTTCATCAGCTTGGCCAATGTCGTACCTGCGTCGGGGGTTAGATCAAAACCGGCGATCTCCGACATTTCGTCCCAGTGCCTTTGCAACATCGCCTCGTTGCACATGATGTTCATCATATTTAAGGCGGGCTTGAAATCATTGATCATTTGCATAGTTTGGGCGCACAATCTCATGGGAGAGGGGTGCAGTAAGGGATCCGGATCGTCTGGGACACCTTCGAACTTCAGTCGCGAAGTTTCTTGCGTTCCTTGCTTGATTTTGGTTTTGTAATACTTTTGAGTTGTTGATAGCTCTTTAAAGCTCTCGTCCAGTTTAGCTTCGGCAAGTGAGTAATCTAAGTATTCGAATGGACCGTACATCCAAGTGTCCATACTTCGGATAATTCCGAAGCAGACCCTTACAAGATGATAAAAGGGATGTAAAAAAAGCTTAATTTCTTTCAGATCGGGGCAGGTGGTGAGGGGAAACTTAAAAACCGTTTCCTCCTTATTGATCCAAGTCAAAAGATTTTCCATCTCTTGCACTTTGGACATTAGAGGAGACATTGCTTGGATATACTCCTTGCAGTTGGACACGTCGTTCATGGAATTGACAGTTATCAGCAGCGGTAAAAAGTCCTCGATCTCGTTATACAATTTGCCAATGGATTGTTGGAGCTGTTCTTCAAAATCAAACTTACTCGTTTCGAACAGCGCGGAATTTTTTTCCAAAATTGGTTTAATATCCGTAAGCCAAGCTATGGTTCTGGAATTGAGGTCGATGTGCTCATTGGTTAGAGTTGTCATTTCGACAAGATTGCAGATAACGGTTATGGAATACTGGATGCGTTCTCTGAGCTCGCTTATATGCTCATTGGACGCCCATACCATAAAAGCGCTTTGTTCGATTAACTCCTCGGCAGTTTCTGGCACGCCAAGTGCGCGAATTTTGATCATTTCAAATTGTTCACAGATGTCCTCGTTCAACCACATGTGCTGTGAGACCAGCCGGTTTGCCACTGCTTGTATCATGTTGTTCAACGCGTCACTAATAGCTTTCCTGCATGACGATTGCACTAACTGACCCACTAAATAGTGCTCAATGTCAAGCATGATCGACAGTTTGCTCAAATAGGTTCGATAAATTTCAACCTTTGCGTACCCTTCTTCAAATGTTATATCTGCCGTAACGGGGTCGCCGCCCGAACCTCCACCTTCCAATTCCTCCAAGAAGCGCATTAAATCAGCCGACACTTCCACCTCAATTGACCTGGTAAGAACACCAGACTGTCTTCTGGAACCTTCAGCATCAGTTTCATCTGTAGACATACCACCACCCTCCCCTTCACGCTCCGAATATACGCCGGAAAACTCGTCGTTCAATGTCTTAACGTACAAATTGACAGACGCAAAAATGTTAACCACGTTACTCATGACGCGTTTTTCATAGTAACTTTGTAAATCATCGGGTACAAAAATAGGAATTGTGGCGTTCGAGTAACTCGCACAATGGTAACTTTCAAGTGATGGCAAATTTTCGGCGATGGAAGCTAGTTTTGCTACCAACTGGGTGTACAAATGGCACACTTTGGTTATGGATGGATCCAGCTTTATTTTCCGGTCGTATCGCATACTCATCGAGATAAACGGCAGGTCGTTTTCACACGCCGTTACCTCTAAGAGGTGCTCTATGGTGGTTCGTATTGACTTTGTCAAAAATGTCGCCATTAAAGTGGTACCACAGCTGTAAGCTGCATAATGGAGATTTTGAGGAAGTTTGAGTTTCTTCGTCCGTACAAACTCTACTACTTGCCCATACCAAAGTTGAATGTTTTCTTTCGCCTTCTTAAGTTCTTGGTCGAATATGGAGTGCAACTCGGATATGTCGTAGGTTCTATCGCGAAATACGGTGAGTGTTAGCAAACATGGTGGTAAATCTTGCACGCACAACCGCAAAATTTGCCGCACTAGAGGAAACGTTATCAGGAGTCTTTTTTCAAACCTTTTGATAATCTTCAGAAAGGTGGAGTGAAATGGTGTTCTACCCAGGTGCTTATAACACGGGAGAGTAAAATGTCCTTCGACGGAGCTGTCAGGAGGAATTACAACGCAAATAACTCCAAACTGATGCATGACTCTTACAAACTCCGCCCTTGCCTCGTTCACCAACTGCCAGAAACTGTCCGAATACATCTTCTCCAAACCTTTACACGCCAATCTGCTCCAAATTGCCCGATCTAAGTACTTCGTATTGCAGGTCGTGGGCAAGGCAAAAGCCAACTCGAAGATCTTCGTGTGCGGATCACCTTTGCTTACAACTTTGGGATACTCGGGTGTCACCTTCCTACTTCGCAATTTCGTTTTTATCACCTCGTTAATCAACCTCCTGAAATAGTTACCTTTTCGCGAATGCAAATCGTTGACGGCCGCGGCCGCATTGGGCCCAAATACCGTCGAGACCACGTCGTTAATATCGGGATATTTATTCGGTACAAACGCGGTCCCCACCCTATTCTTTCGAAAGGGCATGGTTGAAAAAGAAATCGTTCACACTTAACTTGTCGCACTTAAACTCACTATGGATTACGGATACGCGTTTTAATATAGAAAGACATGCACTTATGAGTAAATAAGTACTCGTACCATAAACCAAAAAAGAAACATCGTGTAAACGCTAGGAACTGTTTTCATTTCATTATTTAATCAATATGAAACGTAGCAACTGAATAATTGATCAATAACTCCAACACCTAAACTTTCAAGTAATGTACGTATGAGTTTTTACGTTGTCTGAGAAGCATTTTGTATCAATACATTTTAACTCGTCCTCGTTTAAGTTACACTAGGTGGTTATTATAATACAGGGTGTTGCGAAATTTGCAATAGAAAAAACCTATTACACTTTTGCGATCAGCAAATACATTTCAAGATATGAGGTGCAAAAAAATGAGAAAGAACAAGAAAGAGATATTTTTTATTTTAATTCATAACTAATAAACTATAAAAGCTGTTCAAAAGTCCACCATGTATTGTTTGGAAGTATAATAATGAACCCATAATATAGTATGTGCGAGCTCATAACGCTCATATTACTTTTTTCATTCTATTCTTCTTCTATGAACTACAGTTGAAGCTTTCAGAAAACTGCCCCAACAACTCGACTTTTCAATTTCTATTTGTTTTTGTAAAAAAACCATCTACAAAAATTAACAAAAAAATTTTCGGCTCACACGATGCCTACTCCAACTACAAGTTGGTCCTTCAAAACCGGATCAATCATTTTTTCGCTCTTTTGCGTTTGGCCTACATTTCCACGAGATTTAATCATCTAAGGAAATCGCGCTTCACGGAAATTGGCATAAACAAAGAAATATTTATATATTACTTCAAATACAGGTGTAAATAGATAATACATACTAAAACCGTGTACAACTAGAAAAATGAGTGCGTCAATTAAGTTGGCACAACAAAGCAACACTCCGCTTAATCCAATGAGAAGGGTGCTTATCAGTATTCAGAAGAAACGGTAACACGTAATTAGTGGAATGTCCAGTCGTAGAAAGTACCCCCCTTCTTTCAGACGTCTTATAAAGTGGACACTTATATCTACCCGATTCGACGTACTGCGCTACGTTAATGGGGATTAACCAAATCAGCGGCATACTATCGTACAAAATTTTTGGATACAGTTCTGCTAACACGCCCTTTTCGACATTCCACCTGGCGCCGTCGGTGTACAAACCGTAAACGTAAATTCCATCGCTAGGAGCGTGATCCGTGCTCGTCACTTTGAAAACCTCAAAATCAAAAGTTAATTGATCTATGGGTATGGCGTACTTTCGGGCGTAGTTTTGCTTCGCGCCCGTTAGGAACGCTTGAGTAAAGAAGAAACCCGATAGCCAGAAGTTTTGCGGTTTGCCGTGCTTAAACCAGTTGTCGAGGAAGTTGATGCGATCCACAAAGTCGGATATGTAATTGGGAAGCGATTTCAAGCTGGGATACGAGACTTTGGCCCAAGCTGCGGGTATACGTCCCAAAAGTAGAGAGCTTTGCAACATGTCGAGTGCGGGAGTCATCACGATAAGGCCTTTTATCGCCTTCTGTATGTTTTGCAATGAGCTACGGATTTCGTTCTGTAATTTGGTGAAACGTTCCATTTCTTGCACCAAGACGGTGTTCATCGACTCTCCGTACATCACAGGATATTTATGCTTTGCTGCTTCCAGGTCAAAATTATTAGGCAACTTGGAGAGAATGTCGGACGTAACCAAATTTAGAAAAACATCCTCGTCGCCGCTCCCCGACGTCCCTTCTCCTTGCAGCAAGATCATGGCGTTCAGTAGAGAATACGAGATCTGTAAATCGCGTGTTATGCCCGCGTTGCTATGTAACCCATACACTTCAGGCGGATGAAATTGTGGCAGTGAAGTGATGTGCGCTATGTACACGTCGTAATCGGGTTTCTTCGGAATGGTGTAGTAGCTGGCAACATCCGAAAATGAGTAATTCGGATCCAGCACGACTCTGGGATTTAGGTAATGCTGCAGCAATGTCACAATCAGGCGACGATCCCAGTCGTCCGTTACCCTTCCTCCGTAGTTGCATTCGCCGGTTAAATAACAAACTCCCTCGTAGGGATCATCTTGATACTCGTTAATAAACATTCGAAGCTGCTGCACCGATATATCGAAATCAGATTCATTAAAACCGTACGGTATATTCCAACCCAAGGGCCCGAAGCTCCTTCGTTCTTGAATGACGGCGTGGAAAAACGCAATGCCGTAAAGCAATCTAGCGAACATTAGCTCTCGTCCTGGACACCCAGTGTAAAACGCTTCATTCTTTAGCGGGTCGTTAATATAGGACCTCAGCAAATTCTGTTGCAATCCTGTTGGCGGTTCGTTCGTCATTTTGACGCCATTTTGAAGAATAGTAACCGGAAACTTGTCGGACGGGTAACTGGTTAACCACAAACGGAAGTGGTTATGTGTATTAGCAAAATCTAAGCCCTCCCACAGTTTCTCCAAAGGTACCATCCAGGACACGGCGAGATGGCAATTTTGCAAACATACCCAAGATCCCTCATCCTGTCCTTGTTCTACCAAAGCCTGCGCTATAGGCCCTTGACCTTGGCCCAGAGATATGCACCTAAGCTTATCGGAGTAACCCTTCACTTCGGCAAATTTCTGTAGTGCGGCCATCGGATCCGTTCCGGCGGATAGTATAAACACGAGGGGACAAACGCAGCTGGACTCTTCAAAAGACTTTGCAATATCGAAAGGCGGAGGAATTATGAATTTTGTACCCATCTCTTCGCACACGTACTTCGAAATACTCACCGTTACTTTATCGGGTCTAAGCGTGCGGATTACTAGAAGTTTTTGGAAGGATGTCAACTTCGTATCCCAGGGCGCAGGTAGCGGCGAGTTTTGTGGTTCGACCAAATCGTACAGCGCTTGCCAAGCAGATAAATTTTGAGCAAACGATTTTTGAAAACCTCCAAAGGTCGTCACACTGTCCAAGCGACAAATTTCCCCCCAAGACTTGGCGCTAAGCCATCCAGACGATGGATTGGGAATAGGATTGTCGACGTCTATGCCCCCGGTAATCAAAAAAGTATACTCCCTTTCATCTATTTTGTTTTTTGACAGCATAATCTTCACGCAAAGCAAAAAGGAGAACATTAATTTGTCCTTTTCAAAGAGAGACCGGCAAACGTTCGCGTAGAGGTTGTAAGTAAAATTATCTTGCAAGTACCCTATACGTTTATTCAGCTCGCGCGATTTACTGGCCGTGTCGATCGAGCTAACGTATAAATTGATAAACCACCCCAAGGAGTACTGGTACATAGGGTCAATGTTAGGGAGATCCGAAATGCAATAGTACAAACCAGCGGAGTGGGTAGCCACGGGTTTATAATCCAAACGAAAGAGCTCGATCTTTTCTTCGGTTTCTTTAGCTATGACCTGCTTGTTCATGATGTCAATTGATATCGCCTTCGATTGGTCTAAGATTCGAATAGCACTCTCATCCTCGAGAATATCACCTTGAGATTCAGACAGCGTTCTCAGAATCATTTCTTCAATATTTGCCAAAGCAGTTTTATTTTCGGCACTCTCAATTATAAGTTCCTCTCGCTTTCTCTGCAAATCGGGCCGCTCCTTCGCCACCACAATTCCCAATAACTGATCTTCCAACCCAGCGATGGTAAGGGCAAAATTGATAATCGTCACCTTGTTAAACACCTCCGGGAGGTAATGGGGGTTCCTCATTTTGCTGGTCAAGTACAGTTTAAAATTCTTATGGTATTGGATGATATTCTCACCGAGTGCGATCACCATCATTCCAGCTTGTTTGAAATATGATTTATACAGTAGCGGATCTAAAGGCGCCTCGAGATCCTCGCGAATATTTTCGACCAGCGCCGGTTTTCCAAATTCCACGCAATATTCTAAAACCTTCATATAATTACCATCGGAAAACTTGGTTACGCGAATGTCGTTTTTCTTTTCCATCTTTTTGATCCACAGGTTCGCCTGCGATTGCGGATCTATTAGCAAAGACCAACGCTTCGAGTTGTCTTGAATGATGGCGTTGCCCGTTGAAAACGCGTCGCGAGGTAATCCGGCGATGTACCAATCTTGAATTTTAATTTCGCTTCCCAAAGTTGCGGCGAAATCGTAGGTTGGGGAAGATGGGATGCTCATACTTCGGACGAACTTTGACCAGTCTTCCAGTGCGTCAAGTCGCCATTGCATCGTAAACGGAGAGAGGTAGGCGATCATTCCACATGATAAGAGAATGTCGCCCGCTAAGCAATCGTACAAGTTCTGCAATCCGTTTGCGGCGAGCGTCCATCGGGTTTTTTCACCTCCCAGACCACCAATTAGCTGATTGGCACGTACTAATTTATTGCCGCACAAATCTACGCGATCCTGCAACTCCTGTTTTTTAGCCGAAGCTTCCTCGAGCAGTTCGTTCAAATTGGCCAACTTCTCCTCCAACTTTGCAACTTGAGATTTCTTCTCCATTAAAATTGCCATAGTTGCAGAATAGTCTTCCTCGGCTTTATTCAATTTGGCCTTCTTAGGGGCTACTACCTTGATAACCTTATCGTACATATCCATCGCTATAATCCATTTACAAAGACCTTCCGCGGCACTTGAAGCTTTAGCTACAATTTCAGGCTTGAAGTCCTTGTGAGGTAAATATTCTTTACGAATTTGCGCCATAATGTCCACCCTTATGTTATCCTTATCGAAATCTTTTAAAGATTGAAGAAAGTTCATGTCGCCCAAAACTCGTTTGCTCGGCCCCCAGTAGTCTAAAATTTTTTTACCCGTCGCTGGATCGGGTAGTCGGTCTGGTTTTATATCTTTAATAACACAGACACCCGCCATTACTAACTTGACGGGCTCTGGGGGATTCTTCATTGCTTTAACTAAGGTTATGTCTGCAGGTTTCAAGGTGTTTAGTGCAGCTGTGGCTTCCTCCAATATCGGAATCGCTAATGCCAAATCGGCTTCACATTCCGCTTTCAAAGCTTGAGCTTCGGCGGCTTGCGCGTTTGCCACTTCTTCGTCCTTTCTGACAAGCGCCGAGGCACGTTCGACTTCTATGGTTTCCTTAGCGATCTGCTCCATCATTTGGGTAGCCTTCCCGCTCATCACCTTCAGTTCGGGTTGCAAGGCTTCCAAATCCACTTGCATTTCGAAAATTTGTTCCGCAGCGAACTGCAGTTTTTCTAAACCGACCACATACCGACTTTTGGCGAGCAGTAGATCCTTCTGCTTTTTATTGGTCAGCTCTGTAAATATCTTAATCAGTTCCAAATAGGATGCCGACGTGATGTAGGACTTTCGAGAGGTTTCCGTGAAAAACGCGTTAGAAATTCTTCTAGCAGACACGTGGAAATATTTGCAGGCGATTATTGCAGAATTTTTGACGGCGTTATCGAGATTAACATCACCCATCCAACTGTGAGCGACCATTTCCAGTGCATCTTCGGGCCAATCTTGGAACCAGTCAATGGTACAGCAGTTCACTAGCGAGGGATATAATCGAAGTCGCAATCGAAATGATGAACCTATGGGACTAAAACACAATATCATGTGCAGTTTTTCACGTGTGCGTTTGATGAAGTAGGAAAACACAGCCAAAGCGCTAATGTCCAAGTTTCTATTGCCCCCTTGAGCTGCGAGCCGACATAGTTCCATAACTTCTTGCTTTTCTTCTATTTGAAATATATTTGGGACCTCTCCGGCGTTCAGTAAACCGTCGATGTCTTGCAAAAATCCTTCTTCCTTGATTTGCCCCTCGGTGAATAGGAAGATAGTTTGCTTTCCCCTTCCCCCAGCTTCCTTGACGACTCTCTTAAGGTCATCCCGCCACTCGTTCATTCCGTAGTTCTTTGTGATTTCTGGTTGAAAAAATGAATGGCCGGTGATTGTACAGGCGACTTTCGTCAGTGACTGTCGTCCCGATCCGCTAACCCCAACCAGTAGGGCGCTACCGCTGGGCATTGCCAAGATTCGACAAATTTTAGACAAGTGCTCCAGAGCGTATTTGAACAATACTATATCCATTTTCGTTTTATGAGTGGAGTTATACTCATCTAGAGATGCACGTGCAACATTTAAAAAGGACTCGGCCGTTACGACTTCTTCGTACTTTGCATCTTCATCGCTGGCCTCTGTGTCTAAATACGTGCCAAACATCAAGTTTTGCAAGCACGCTTCTGTGATCTGTCCATTTTCGTCTTTCAAATTCTCGAATACTTGTTCAAAATGTTCTTTAAAAAAGGACTTGACGGAGGTCTTGATTTTGTTGAAAAGCCAATTCTTGTCGTTATCGTCTACTAGTCGATCGTATATGACGCGAAGCACTTCATGCGTCCAAACTTTGGGGAATATGGTCTTGTTGTCAGCAGACTCCTTTCGTAACATCGCACACCCGCATACTATTCTGGAAAAATCTCTCAAATTGAATATATAATGACTTTTGGCAGGGGTCGGTAGTAGGTTTTTGATCGCCGCTTTGTAAACGTCTAAAGTTGCGTATACCAGTTGCTGCACAACGTTGATTATATCACTCGGGAATCCGTTGTTCTTCCATCCCAGTAAAAGAATGTTTGAGTAAATCTTCGACATCGTGTCTTCGGAAAATTCGTTGATGGAGAAAATGCTGAAATGTCGCAGAAATCTGGCGTACACGTCTTGTCTACTTCCGCCAGGAGGTCCCATGGCGCAGGTTATTAAGATATCATGTAGATATAATGGGGTGGTGTCTTTGATATCGTACCAATTCTTGTGGTCGAAATACTGCCTTAGCAACTCTATGGGTGGTTGCGCCCCGTACACTTCTTTAACCGGCATATTCATGTCATCTACAAATATGATGCACAACTTGCCAACAGGAGGTCCATAGTGACCACGCCTCCTTTTATTTAACTTCGAAACAATCAGGTCTTGAGTTTGATTCGCGGATATCTTCACAGTGAAAGTCACAAATGCGGGTTCGTATTGCTCCTGGTTTAATTTGTTCATCAGCAAGTCTTGCATGTAGTAGCTTTTTCCCGTTCCAGTCGGACCGACTAGCAGGACAGGCAACTTATACTTTAGATGTAACTCAATCATAGACATGTACTTGACGGTATCCACGGTTGGTATTAACGCTTGCTGGATGTTAGCAGCTTCTTCGACTCTCAACCCTTTCGCTATATCGGGCCAATATTTCCACGATCCTTTGCTCCGGAAAATGAAGGAGTAGTCAAACAACTGTCCGTCGTGCGGTAGTTGGATTTCCAGTTTGTCTATGATCAGTGGATATGGATTTTCCTCGTCTTCTCCTCGAAGAAGAGTTTTACAAAACTCGTCGAATTTTTCTCTAGATGAGGTGTCCAAGATGGAACCTAGTCCCCAAGCCATGCCCACAACTGTAGCGCCTTGAATCCAGTTATGCATGTATTTAAAATCCTCTTCTTTCCTTGTCGACTCCCGACATCCATCAGTTAAAATCATCTCCATAATTTGCATCATATTTTTAACCAAATTGACGTCACCGGCTGAACAAAGTTGTCTACAAAACTTACGGATGAAGTATAAAGACGGCGGTACCACCCAGTCAAACATTGCGAAAATGTAATCCTCACGTCCAGATGTCCACTCAGTGCTGCATGTGGGAAGCCAAGACTCCACATGGGGACGCCAACCCAACGTCGCCGGTTCCATGTAGATCATTCCACAACGAGACACCTAAAAGAACCTGTTCAATACACGCAGATTAAAACAATTCTTACAGTTGCCGGAGATGCTTGAGACAGGTCCATTACTTCAAAGATCATCGACATTACATTAGTCATGGCCATTACCTCTCCAGACATCAAGCACAACTTTTTGTTGTCATCCAGTACCGTATTCATATTCTCTATCCAAACTGCATCAACAGGTCCATCGAATATGACCCATTTCCTATCCGGCGACGTGTCCATGACAAAGTTGCGAAAACACGTAGCCACAACACCATCAAACCATTCGTAAGAAACTGGATCGAATTGTCCATACAATTGTCCCATCGTAATTGATTTGGGGTTAATGAACTGATACTTTACGGGCAATTGATTTTCGCCTTGTTGCGATAGAAGACTCAAGGCTTCGGCCAACACTTTCAGAGTCATTGTTTTCCCCGCGAATGGTTCGCCCACTAACATAAAGCCATGGCGAACGATCATCATTTCGTACGTTTGAATGATCTTCAGGACAACGCAGTGCTTCATTTGCAAGTTGCGAGCTTCGCAACCGATCCGTATGCAGTTTTCAAACGAGGAATAATCTACTTCTGGTAAAACAACGCCAGGAAACAAATCGGAAATGATACCCTCGAATAAGGGAACGTCATGGGCTAAGAATTTGGCCAGGTTAATGTCCAAGATTGACCTCAGGAGCAAGATATCTTCGTTTTCATCTGGGTACTTGCGCTTATTGTTGCCACAAGCAGATAATACAGATTTCACAGCTCTCATTCCGTAATCGTAGTGATTTTGAGACGATAACTGTTCAGAACATAGTCGATAAACGGTCACGATCTTCACGGAGAGGGTTCGCGCGTCTACGAAACCGTAGGAATACAGAGAAATTTCGCCGATCATCGCGTAATCCGGTACCATCATTGCAACGGTGCGAAATAACACCTTCAGATTGTCAGGCAGTTCGGATCGACCGGCATACCCCGGGTTCATCGTGATGCAAACGTAACATCCGGGATTCAACTTTAATTCTGTTCCTTCGAACACGAACTTCTCAGCGTGCGCGCGAACTGCTAGCACAATGCAAAGGATTTGTTGAGCGACCACAGAGAGCACCTCAACGTCAATTCGGTTAAACTCGTCGAAGCAGGCCCACGCCCCCGAAGCTGCAAGACCCTTGAAGAATTTCCCCATGGCCTTATAGTCTAAGCCGTCTGAACAGTTGAAGACCACGCACTGCACAGCTAAGGCTTTGGCCAAGTCCTTTGTCGTTTCTGTTTTACCAGTGCCAGCAGGACCTTCAGGTGCGCCATTTAAGTGTAGATAGTAGGCACCCACAAGCGTGCGATAACATCTATCCGTCAATGGCGTGATAACAAGCCGATCACTATTACCCAAATATTCGTTGGCATACTTCACCGTGGCGTTTATAATCCTGACCATACAGCGCTCCTCCCAATAGTACCGCAACTGCGCGAGCCACTTAAACTCCATGTCGTTCTTCACGTTCTTATCATACAAATCTTCGGCAACGTCCTTTGCGTGTACATCGATGACAATCAGAGCTTTAATAGTAATCCTCGTCAGATTACTTATCGTCGTGCTCCGCACTAAAGCGACAATCTCATTCAGATCGATTTTGAGCTGTTTCAGCAGATCTTTAAAGGAAGATTGTGACTGTGCGCCTAGTGCTTGATGGATATCGAGAGTCCAAAATATTTGCGAGACCGCGAGAATTACCTGCCCCGGCCAATGTGTCACCCACTCCGTCCTGTACGTCTCTTGGTAAGCCGTCCAACTCTGAAAGATTTGGTCATGAACGGCGGCGATCATTTCACCTTCGACTTGTAGCAACCACTTCTCGACGCTACCTCGCGCTGCCACCGTATCGATTACTTCGAGTATATGAACCTTCTCACCCTCCCCGCTGAACATTGCATGGATCTTGAGTGCGTGGTCAAATTCTAAGCAATTAATACCCTCAAAGCACTTCTTCAAGTGAGGTTGCACGCGCAGCGGATCTTTCGTCTCGGATAATATTTCGAGCATTTCGTCGTTCGACAAGAAAAAGAAACGGGGGAAATACACCCTTTTCTTCTCGAGGTACGCCGTAACTCCCTCGTTAATTTTGTCCAATATTTTCGTACAGAGTTGCATGTTCTCCAAAAGACCAGGTTGCGGTGCGCTATCGATCACTTTCGGCTCGCGCACAATGAGATTCAAATAGCGTCGGTAAATGCCGTCGACCTCCTTGAACATTAGGCCCTCCTCTGGCATTTGGCTAACGATGTCTTTCGACGAGAAAATTGGGAGGAGGTATAGCCACTGCGCCTGCACCTTGGCCCATTCGTCTAAAGTCGAATTAACGCGCAGTATCTTTTCGTACCAAGCACCTACTTGGGCCGCGTACGGTTTAACGAAAACTGATCCCCTCATGGTGAGCGTTTTTACTATATGTTCATCTAAAATGGCTTGAATGTCATCCAGAGCTGTCAGAATGTTAATTCCGGTATCTTTAAAAACGCTAGTTTTAAACATTACGGTGTCCCACTCGGCCTGCATTTTAATGAGGTTCTGCAAAAGTTGTCGCTCTTTAATGGCACCACTACTGATAACCTCGTATTTGTCGATTTCGTGTATTATACCCAGATTCATAAATTTGGCCAGCGTCGTTCCGGCATCTGGTGTTATATCAAATCCGGCGATATCCGACATGTCGTCCCAATGCCGTTGTAACATTGCGTCGTTGCACATGATGTTCATCATGTTTAGATTCGGCCTGAAGTCTTTTATCATTTGAAGAGCTTTTGCACACAACTTCAATGGAGAGGGCTGTTTCAGAATATCCAAATCATCGACACTACCAGAAAATTTTAAGTAGACGTTCTCCTGATTCGAGAGCTTGATTTTAGACTTGTAAGTTTTTTGCGTTTTTTGGAGTTCTTTGAAACAATCCTCCATTATGGCTTCGGCTTCGGAAAAATTCAAAAATTCAAAAGGGCCATACATCCACGCGTCCTGTTTTCTTACTATCGTTAGGCAAACCTTGACGAGCCGATAGAACGGATACAAGTGTGCCTGAATGGCTCTCAGATCGGGACAGGCCGTTAATGCGACTTTAAAAACTCGCTCTTCTTTGTTAATCCAAACAAGAAGGTTGTCGAAATCACGAACTTTGGCCATCAAAGGCGCTAGTTGCAAAATGTACGATCTGCTATTGGCCGCGTCGTCCATTTGGTTCAACGCATCTAACAAGGGGAAATAGATTTCGATGTCTCGATGTAGCTTCGTAATTGCTCTCTGCAGCCTATCTTCAAATTCAGACTTGACCGATTCGTATATGGAAGCGTTTTTTTCGATTATTGGCTTGATGTCGTGGATCCATTTCATGGTCTTGGAATTCAAATCCATGTGCTCCCATGTTAAAGTTATCATTTCCGCTAGATTACAAATGACTTGAACGGAAAGGTGCAGCCTCTCAGTCAGATCGTTAAGATGGTCGGTTGCTGCCCAAACCATATAAGCGCCTTGCTCCATTAATTCCTCGGAACTTTGTGGCACAGTAAGTGCTCTCAGTTTAATCATTTCGAACTGTTCGCAGATGTCTTCATTCAGCCAAGTATGCTGGATGACCAACTTCCGCGCGACTTTGTATATCATATCATTGATAGCGTTACATATGGCATCCCTACAAGAAGATTGCACCAACTGACCAACTAAGTAATGTTCAATGTCTATCATAACTGCCAATCTATCCAGGTAAGAGCGGTAAATTGCCACTTTCGCGTAACCTTCCTCAAAGGATATCTCTTCTTTTAAAGAATCATCATGGTCTTCCTCCTCCAATTCTTCAAACAGGTGACCCAAATCACCGGAAGCCTCCTGACCAGGCGCAATAGAAAAACGTTTGACAAATACGCTCGACTGCCTGCGAATCCGTTCAACCATATTGCTTTCGCTACCCGATCGTGCAAAGTCACTAAAATCCGAAGGAATCACCGAATCCTTTCTAAAAATACTACCCGAACGGATGTAGTCCACAGGACTGGCGTCGTTATGGTCATCCGGCAAAATTTCACTACTCCACTTCTCCCGTTCCAAATACACGCACGCAAACTCCGCGTTTAAGGTCTTAACATACATATTAACGGGGGCGAAAAGCGCAACAATGTTATACTTTACGCGACGTTCGTAAAACTCACTCACGTCAGAGCCTACGAAAATTGGAATTGAAACCGATTCGAACTCTGGGAAACACAACGACTCCAATGACGGTAAATCTTTCCCAATCGAAATTATTTTCCCAACAAGTTGCACGTACAAATGACAAATTTTAGGAAGAGATGGTCGAAGAACAATTTTCTTATCGTAGTGCATATCCATGGTTATGAATGGCATGTTTTCTCCACACTCTGTTACTTCGATAACGTGTTCAATTGTAGTACGTATAGTTTTGGTCAGAAATGTTCCCATTAACTTGGTGCCGCACGAGTAAATTACCTTTTGTAACTTTTTGGAAAACTTGGAATGTTTCTGAACGTAATTGACAACGTGCCTGTACCACGTAAGAATGACCTCCCGCGCTTTCTTAATTTGTTCATCGAATGTAGGATACAATTCCGAAATATCGTACGTTCTATCTCGATACGCTGTCAGAGTGAACAGACATTCGGGCAAATCCTGTGTGCACATTCTGAAAATGTTTCTCATTAAAGGATGAGTTATCATTAACCTGGTGTTTAATTTCTCGACCGTTTTGAGAAAGTTACTATAGAGGGGTGTTCTTCCATCGTGCTTGTATGGCGGAATATCTTGATGGCCTTCAATGGAATCGTTCGGAGGTTTCACAACGCAAACAACACCAATTTGATGGGTAACATTTACAAATCCTTCCCGAACCTCGTCAACAAGTTTCCAAAAGCATTCCTGGTACACTTTCTCCAAACCCTTACAAGACAACTTTTTCCAAATTGCGCGATCCAAGTATTTCGTGTTTGGAGTAGTCGGTAAAGATAAGGCCATATTATAGAGCGATTCGTGAGGCGTTTTCTTTTTGGCAATCTTAGGATATTCCGGTCGCACATCCTCCGACTTGAGCTTTGTCTTTTCAGTCTCCTTTTCGAGATGTTTGGTATACTTTCCGCGTCTTTGTCCAAGCTCCTTGAGCGCCGCAGTTATATTCTCACCGAACACGGTCGATATCACATCGTTTATGTCCGGATATTTATTTGGCTTGAGAACGCTATCGTCATGTTTCTTTCTAATGGGCATGATACAGTGATGAGTTGTAAAAGAGAGTAAAATTAAGCACTTCGAAAAATTCGATGCACATTGAAAGATATGTCAGATTGACACTTACTATTTTTCTGAGCCTCCTGATGCTATAATCAAATGTGTTCGATAGTGAACCAGGTGCGAACTCAGAAGTAAAGGGAAATTTTCATTTTTACAGAAAAATTCAGCGTATACCTACATGAAATCCCTGCGTCCGAGAGTTTTAAATCTCAGTACTACGACCACGTAGAAAGATGCGTTTTATTTTAATACTTAGAAATAATCTGACTTGAAAACCCCTATCTGGGCCGCACTTTGGATTCAAATAAACATACAATTAATTGATTTATCCAACACCTCTATGTTATCCAGTCATTATCATGACGAAATTAAACGAGTAAGGTATAATATAACCCACTCTGGACGTAAAATAACTCACTAGCAAGATAAAGTACAGGAACATTCTTTTATTAATTATTCTGACAAAATCAACACAAAAATCTAATTTAAATTCACATTGATATTGAAATTAAAGGAAATCGTTTTCTTCTTCGATGTTGCCTTGGAATCATGAAGTATGTCGGAAGAATTTTCAACAGAAACACAATCCATTTCATTCGAGAAGGAAGTCGAGGCTAACGGAATATCAACGACTTTTTTTGGCGCCTCCTTGAATCCTTTTGGCTATATCGATTTTGTTGTTGACTGAATCTTGGATATAGCCTTCGGCCACCGTGGACGATTTCCATCCACCGTGGCGTTTCAGTGTTGTTATATCGGCTCCTGCGTTTGCCAGAAGAGTTGCAGACGCACGTCTCATGCTGTGTCCAGTATATGAGTGGGCTTCGGGTAGGTTCGAGAAGGAAGCAACTGCCTGGGGTACCTTAGATATGGTATTTATACCAACTGCCTGGATAATGCATTTCTCTTTCTGGTAATTCACGAAAAATCTGCGGTGTGGAACGTTCTTGGGTCTCAAAGAAACATATTTCCTGTACAGCTCCAGAATGTTTATAGAGAATCCTTCTGTCATGATAGTAAAACTTCGTGACACATTTGTCTTCGAGTCGGGTATGGAGACATATAAGTATCCTCCCTTATCTTCAATATCATCAACTGTCAGTTTGGTGATTTCATCACAACGACAGGCACCTGATATCCCCATTACCAATGCAACCTAGAAAAATACAAAACACATGAACATAAAGCTAATATATAAAGAAATTATGAATCGGTACCTTTATCATCAAGTATTTACTATCAGGTGCCTGTGTCAAAAACTTCTCTACATGTTCTCTTTCCAAAGTCTTCGCCTTTTTAGGTTTGTGAGTCCTTGCTTCATTCTTCAGATAGCTTATCAGTTTTCCATATTTTGATATGTCGACATTCTTATATACCTTCAAAGTACTTTTTACCATGGAATATTTCGTCCACATCGAAGAAGGTGCCAATTTTCTTCTGTAATTGTGGAAATAAGCCAGCATGACCTCTTCGTTGACTCCATTCAGACCTTGCTGTTCCCTCCATTCTTCAAACTGGCGGAACTCTTTGTCGTAATTGTATTTTCTTGGCAGCAAACTAAGACATGCTGCCTCAGCCTGTTTCATTACTTCTTCAGGAACAAAAAGGGGTTCTTGCAAATCTGCCATTATTCAGAAAATTTTCTGACTAAATTTTTTGTTGTTTATTATTCCCCATAGCAACGAATTATTGCTTTTGTATTCCATGCACTCTAGCTTTTCGCGGAACACGCAGTTTTTAAGATTTACCACGTTTTAAACCAGCTTGAGGAGGTGTTGGATAAAGTTTTGTATGGTGCACGTGTGTTAATTACAAATAAGTCACTTGAGAAAATAACCCCACTCGGTCTGACGGCCTCGTGGGCTTACTTTTTTCTCGCGTGACTTATTTGTAATATAACACACATATACCATAAATAACTATAACAATGCCAAAAATTTATTTCGACGCACATGAAAGAATTAAAGCAGAATGGCTGTACGAAAGAAATACTAACAAAGCCCGTTTGGACATATTACACAGCACGCAAGCGATCGATCATTAAAATAAAAAAATATTGAATTATTTACGGTTTTTTTTAAATAATTCAAATAATTTAATGGTAAAAGGTTAGGAGCACTAAGTGCACTCAACTCACACAAATGTTGACAGCTTCTGAATTTCACAGAATCATGCCTCAACTTGCTTGGTCGACACACATACGTACTTTTTCCGAAGACGGACAAATTAAAAAAAACTTCTCAACGAACTTCACATGACGATGTAATAACTTAAATCTTTTATTAAGGACACTTAATTAGCACCTAATTTTGCAATATGTTTGATTGTGTTGTGCTGACCTTGCTCTGCTAGGTTAATGGACATGCATTTGCGCCAAGTTCTTTATCAGGCCACATTGTTCACCACTAGGATTTCCTTTCATCATTACTGCATTTGTTGTATAGTTAACTGTTAGATAAATTAAGAAATTTCATCCAAATCGGTCGTTCCAATTTTGAAGAGTTTATCAATAATGTGCAGCACATGCAAAATTTTAACATACGGATCCTCGAACAGTAGAATCAAAGGCTGTTTGAATTCACCTGTTATTTCCTAACTAACAATCGTGAAATTCCCTAAACACGACATAAACGCGGACTTTACCAAAAGTTCTTTGACTTCTAATTTTCATGGTAGAAGCTACAATGTAATTACAAAATTAGTATCTGTACCAGCCGACTGCATTAATTTTATTTTTGGCACTTTAATTTCCCCCAATTTTTATATTACCTAATTATATAATCATTTTTCATTTTGTTGTGCCCACAAAGAATAAGCTCGGTAATTATTAAGAAGTATTTTAATTATCATACGACCCTTAAACGGCTCGAATCTTGAAAGTTATTAGTACTATACAAATAAGAAAAGGTCTAATTACACGCCCTATGTAACATAATGAAGTATAAGTTGGGTGAACGATTCCATACAAGGTAACTAATTGGAAATGTTCCATTTGACCTATTAATAAATGTCATTAATTACATTTTAAAAAACCCGGAATAAGTAATTCATTTTATGCTCGGAATCGTAAAACCTCGCCGTCAGAAATCTGCAATTTTTCCCTTTACAACTTTACCTTTTCGCCGACGAATGCTCAAGCAGAATAAAAATTAAATATCTTTATTGTTCTAGTTACTTAATCAAATTTTCTTAGATTCTAAGTTTGCGAACATTTGCATTTTTATTGCCTTCCCATTTTATATTATCTTCCCTCCAGTTGACAAACTTATTACAACAATAAATGGCGGCGCACTTAATTGAGAATTACTCGTTTCAATAAAAGTATGGTGTGTGCATTAATTGGCAGTTACTGCAAAACGCGGTATTCACAAATTTGGTTACCACCGGAATTGTGAAATTTTGTTGAAATAGAATATTGAATGCACCAATTATTATACGCTAACAATTATTATTGGAAAATGATTCCCAGTCAATGCAGGCTACGGCATCGACGTTTATAATTAAACGAAAAGTTCGATGTACCGATTTTAGGGGTGGTGTACGATATTACGATACGACAATCCATCTTTGTATTCGTACTTCTAATTAATAATAGACGAAACCGCTGGAAAGATAGAACCGCAAAAAAGTTAGATAATGAGAAACGAGCGCAGTCACATTAATTAATACAATGATGTAACAATCGAACCAACTTCATTTAAAAATCCCAAACGGCAACAGACAACTTTTTGATATGTACGACTATTCCTTTCTCTTTAATTAAAGAGCGTTCGAAGGCTGTAACAGATATCATTTTAGAATGTGAAACAGGCATCGGTAATGAGTATGTCGACTATTGATAGTGTATACTTTAGGATTAAGGAAATTAAAAAAACGCATTGAAAGCAGTGTCTGCACCTTTGTGACAGAAAGCGGACTGTTCAGAAAAATTCGATATAAGTCGTAACCACCATTATCGCCATCCATTCTAGAGCATTTTCTGCTAGCACAATGTAAGCGTAATTCGCAGTCGAGTAGAGTATCTAGTACACAGTCAGAAATCGTTTAGTGAACGGAGCATTTGCTATCTTCAGCACACGACCAACTGTATAAGGGTTTTCCTGTTGACGAAGCGATTAGAAGATAGATAGTATTACCCAGAGGACTGTTTCTCCGCACCTCTACGTATCACCGAGAAAATCTCATTATAAGTATATGACAGTTCTGATTTAGCATCCGCGATGTTCGCCGGCCAATTTCCATCTACATGGACCAAGCGTGCAGAAAGGAACAAAAAGTAGGTACTGTAATTTATATTATTTGGTGTTCGGATTTCGTACAGTTCTAATTATGGGTGCGTTTTACTATCAACAATCGCATGTCTTTTTTGAGTACGACTCACTTTTGTAAAAATTTTATAAGAAAGGAATAATTTTCCATATTTGCGTTGTAGTCTAGCACGGAAGTAGTTAGCCGCGTAGTCATTATTTTTGCATAGTAGTATTTACTTTAGTTTCTTTAAAGAGTTCTCGTTCGATTTTTATATGAATCTGCTGTTTAAAAACAATAAATGAACTTTTATTCCTAATCGATAGTTGATTAACATTATTTTGAGGTTGACCAAATGTGTTTTAATTTATCAATTTCTAGTGAGAGAAGAATCATTTCATTAGTAAATAATTTTACAAAAACTTTTATTTGTTTAAAAGTTGCGTTCACGAGCAGAACAAGACCAAGGGAAATGGACATTCGAATAATAAGTCCCCCCATTTGAAGCGCATTTTTTTAAGAATGAAAAAAAAATGTTACGTTTTGTCCGTTCGGACTCACTTCTGCTGTGTTAAACTACTGTTAGGGTAATGGTCATAGAGATCTGAAATTTTTTGCAATAGGTAACCTATACCGTGAAGGTCTGCCAGATTTCGCTGTCTTAAAGGGGAGCCGGGAATTATTTCCCGACATGATGTTTGAAAGTACAACGTCAACCAATTGGCTTCAGATTTTGAAAACACATGCCTTAGTGATGCTAAGTAAAACATTTGAGGGGGGGGGGGGGGCACGTTCTACCAAATGGTATTCTCATCGTTAGTGAGGCTAAGTAAAACATTTGAGGGGGGGGGCACGTTCTACCCTTAATGGTATTCTCATCGAAATGGATTGGTTTGTACCAACTATAAGCTTCCCGTGCGACTCTCTTCTTGGTATTCTAATTAAAGGTCTGAACGAAAGGAATTAACTTCTACTACCGCCCTTTTCTCTGACATCTTATCAAAAGAGATCAGGTTTCGCAGGGGGGGTTGGAAAGAGATAGATTAATATTTACAATAACAAAGTACAACGCAATTCATTATTAAGGTAGTAAGCGAAAAAAATAAGCTTTTTAATGATGTATCACATGATCTATGTTGCCATTTAACAAAATTCAAGACGGCGGTCGCGCTCAAACACCCTGTATATAAAAATTTTTTTTTAACCTCAAAATGTGAAAACTTCAAATGGAAGCGTTTTAATTTCATGTCTATATCTCAAACGGTTTGAGCTTGAGACCTTCCGCTTCATCTTTAATAGCGGCCCTGTATAAATAAGTCGATGAGTAATACAAATATATGTATTGTTGTGTGAACAACGTCATGCAGCCGTTAGTTCGCTCTAAACACCAAAAATAAAGACGGGGACGTCCTGTATGTGAGAGTATATCAATTTATTAAGTAAATCCTAGGGATTATTTACGACTTAAGCACTGAGTTAGTTCGTTTCATTTGAAATTGTATCTCAGTGTTTGTTTTTCCTTTCAGTATTGTTTGTAAAAGTTTTGTTTAAATTTTATCTCTTTTATAATTTATTCAGATAAGGGCCCGTATGAATAAAAGTAAGCAAATGCTTATACTTGCAAAATTCAAAGTAAATACTCGTAACTGCCCCTTCATACTGGTCTGTTTAGCAGCGCTGCACTGCGTCCTGTCCTTCTGCTTAGAAACGCTGCTAAGTCGCCCAGTACGAAGGAGCACTTACGAGTATTTACTTTGAATTTTTTAAGTATAAGCATTTGCTTACTTTTATTCATACGGACCAATGTGTTAGAAGGAAGACACATCTGTTCGTCGCGATAAGGAGTTCTATCAGGCGAAAGATAATTAACGCACGTGTTTTATCACTCTTAAGAGATAAGGCCTTTGGAAGAATTCCGTGTTTCGTATTGGAAAAGTGGCGACGTTTGGCGCATTTCGTCATTGCTGGCAAGTTATTTAAGAGTTCCTAAAGAAGTAGTCTGTTTTATGGTGGAAGTGGTTCTTCCTTAAATACTGGAGACAACGAGAAAACGGGGCTGTTGAGTTTCGCGACGGTAAGAGCGTGTAAATTTGTTTACGCTTAATCTCGGGCAATAAGACCTATATGAAGACGCAGTTCGTTATGTTTATAATAAATTTGTGCAGAAGGAAGTTAAGTCTTGTCGAGTTTAAAAATGAAACAGTTAATAATGAACATCGAGGTCTTTTTGTTAACTTTCTCTTTTTAAAAATTAAAAGTTTCTACTGTCCGAACAGCGAGTCGGCGAGTGTATTTGTGTCAGTTTTAGTGCGCCTTTATCACAAACCTTGTACGAGGAGATTATTTGGATTATTGGAAACAAAATAAGTGATTTTAAGATTGTTTATTTTAATTGTCGACCCCCCCGAGTAAGGGGTAATATGTCCAAACCAGCTTTATAAGTTTTTCTTTCATTAATTTGTTTTATTTTTGTTTTGTTTCGGAATGAACTTTTGTCATTCTCAATCAATTAATTACATGTTTATTCGAATCCACTGTGTGACTCCGAGAGTTTTCATGTCAGTTTTATTGTCGTGTTAATGAGAATGCGTGTAGTTAATTCTTTTGAATTTTCGGAAGTTGATCGAGGCTATTTGTAACGTGTTTAGCATTCGAAATATACTCTCATTTACTTAAATTCTTTCCGCTCGTAGTGTACATTTAAGTATTCTTGTTCTTACTTGACATTCTTAGGCCATCTTTGTAATCGACTAGTTTAGATGTAAGTTATTGTAATAGAGTTCTTTTCTTTTACCTATAGTTCTTATTTTCGTTATAGATTTCTTTCGCATAGTTATTTGCTTCGCCGACGGAGGTCGTTGCTATCTCTTCTTTAATTCAGTATTACGTTATTTACGTGTAGTTGTATTTCTTTTATACACTGTCAATTAGCTTTCTTGTGCCAGGATTAGTTTATTTTGTGTGATTTATAAACCTAAATCTTCGGATTGAGTACACCAGGGATACGTTTACGCAAAAACCGAAAGGAAGGCAACCCACCTCACACCAGATTTTGGCAAAAATACAGAGAGTTGCTGCGTAAACAGGAATTGTGGCTGATAGTGGGCGAACGCAAGGGCACTGATCTACCCGTTTAGCTTAACTGGGCTTACATATTGTTATTTAATTAATAATTTTAATCTACTTTTACAGTACCTATAGAATTTTCTTTCCAAAAAACCACAAAATGCGCGATTTCTCGCAACGCCCAACTGTAGACGACCAGGAAAGTATATATACTTTCACTATTAGATACATGCAACCCTTGCTGAAGCTATTGTATTACTTTCGAATTATAATATATAAATCGGGGAGCGGGGAAACTATTTTGGCAGTTTAAACGATACTTGTTTGCAAATTCTACAACTGTTATACCATTTCGTATATTATGTTTTTAGTTGTTACCTATACAAGTGCACTATTCCTAATTTTATTTTTAGAGCAACGAAGTAGATGGAATTATACAATGAAAAGTGGATTCGTTTGAAAAGATAAAAAAAGTAAGTAAGTGCATGACTCAGAAAAGTTTAACATAATATAGGTTAATGAGTTTAGAAACCTTTAAAAACTCCAAGAAAAGTAGAAACAAAATTTGAGATATTTAGTGAAAACCTTACAGCGAATTTAAGACAAAAGTTTCTCATAATCTGCATATTTTTTCATGAATTCAAAGGGTAGAGTTATTTTTTCAGTAAAGTTTACGCACGTCCGACAACTTAATACCTCTCACGTATTTTTGGTGTTAATTGTTCGTTGTTTATTTTTGCGAAAACTAAAACTACCCGTCAAAAGTTAAGGAAGAATGTATGAAACTTGGAATTTTCATCACTACAAACTACGGAAGCGGAACAGAATATTTCCATCCATACTATTTGCGTATAGGAGCCAGAAACTTACCTGCAATCGCACTTGCAAATAACGCAAAATAACTACTAAAACTGCAGAGTGAACTTGACGACAACGACCTTAAAGTGACTAACAACTAAAACGAAATAAAAATGACGTATAACATCTGCCCCGGTAATTCTTCACGAAGGGGTGGTTTTGTAAGAATCGCAACATTATTGTACGACTAAGGGCAAACACCTTTCTACCTGTGTTTGAATTCCCACGGGCACGACACGGATGCAAAATTCAATTCCTTCAACTAACCATTGCATACGCAATTTGGTTAGAGGAAATGAATCAAGGGGAGTGTTATGTACTCACCACGGGCGGTATTAAAAAAACAGTTCCGAACATCTTTAGTACGTGGTCGAGCGGTCTTAAGGAATGTCAATAGAACCTTGGCAGATGAATAATTTGATTGAAAATCTATCTTAGAAAATATGCGGATAATTTACTCTCGGTTACATTTTCTAAGGCGGCTGAATACTTAAGATTATTAAAGCGCAAGGAATGTGTCGTAAAGAAGGTAATAACGGCGTTTGACCAAATGAACTTCTTTACGATAGCCGCCGCGGCTTCTTCATCATAAACATTCAGAATTTTTCAATTATGTATATGAAGCAGATCCTATAAATCCCATCTTTTTCGTGTACCAAAATCAAGACGATAATATTGAAAGTCGTCGACAATTAATAGAACCATTCCAATAGGGCAATTAGCCAGATATTTCAATTGCGATCGTGTACCAATTTTTATACAGAATTTTACAAGCGTAAATAGATTTAAATATGTGCGTCAGAGCTATTTTCAAATAGTTAAAAGTATACTTTCGAACACAATTTTTAGGCTGCTTCGACGCTGAAATTGTATTAAATCTTGGGTGCACCGTTTAGTTTTGAAACATTCTGAAGATGGTTTTGTTACGATGGCAAATAAATAAAATGTTTATTCAAATATCCACTAAATCGAAGAAGTTTTGAACACGCAAAATTAAACCTTGTGGTCCTAAAAACTAGAAAAGCTTGAAAATCAGGTGGTATTTGCGTCCCGTCTGTAGTAGAGGATTGTGTGCACATCATATTTTTTACGTTATATTGACGCTTACCATCGAATCCATTAACTTTTTGAATGTTCGTGTTTCAACTTCAAATCAAAGCAGCCATTCATTTTACGAGACCTAGGATTCCGTAGAGATTGTCCTTGTCAATCATTTGGACCGGTATCCAGAATTAACCAGTACTTTAAGTTTGGACGGCTAAAGAACTTTACTATGTGTATAATAACTACTGGCATTTGGTGTCCACTTTGTTAGCATTACAAACATTATATTTGACATTCTGGTATTAAGCAGTACCAGAATTAATAACTCGTTTACTAAGCATTAACTAAGTATTGATAAGCAGGAAGTGTCATTATTTAGCCAGGAACTGTCATTATTTAGCCAGTAACTGACATTATTTAGGCAGTAACAAAGGAAAAGGCAGTATCTCGGGCAGTATATTCCTGATTACTGTACGTGTCCAAACAAAATCTAACCCTCGATAGTACATTAATTGTTCCTTTTAAATATTTCAAAAAATCATAGACATTGCATTTGAGCAACAAAAAAGTTGCCTACAATTCCGCCCAAACCGTAAGTAATACGCCTTGTATATAGAAACGCAATCCATTTCTTGCGACAGTATCGAGAAATGGTTGCCTATTGTTAGCTTCTGTTTCAAAGGTAAATTTTATTGAATTTAGATGCAACAAAATCCCCATAGTTCATTGCTCTTCCGCTAGAGGTCATGAAGATTCACTATTTTAAATTCTCCTTAACGTTTGCTGCGCACTACCTGTACTGGAGAACAGATTCGATCGTTACTTGTACAGGTCCACGCGGCCATTTAAGTTTTTTGGTAACATTTTCGTCATATACCTTGATTTGTTGATGGTTATTATATTTTGGTGAAGTTCCTTTGTGTGTTTGCTGATATTTCTACTTCATCGAAACTTGACTTTGAATAATGATTTTAGGCCTTTATTTTGAGGTTTATTCTCTTTGCTTCCTGTTACTTGGTTGTTGTTGTCTACCTGAATATTGCTTCTCCATCGACAACCTTTTGTTAACTACGTGGAATTTGGATTGCACATGGCACCACCATTTGAAAATTACTTGACGTGTTGTTACACGGTTTCTGGTTTAACCGCAAACAACACCAGTTGACCAGAAAAGTTGCTCGTGTTAAGTTTATATGCCGCGCTATCACTTCCTTTCTTTTGTTTTGTGTTTTATCTGTTGCAGATTATTGGCAGAGAGCGCCCTTCTGAATTCAGACGGCCCTGTCGTGGCCAGGAGTCAAAGGTAATATTTTATTTCGTCGTAACTCCGTGCGTTGCCGTTGAATTAATTATGTTATCGCATGTTCGTTCTCCGCCCAAGAATTGAGGTGGAATTTTTTTTCAAATTTTCAAAAAATAATTTCTGATTCGTGATTTTCAGGTTCAAAAACTCCCACATACCAAATTTCGTCGAAATCAGAATTTCCCCATTTAGGGGTGCGCCCTTTCGCTGTAGGAATTTTGAAATAATGTTCGCAAAATCGCAAAGGGCATACCCAAAAACACATTCAAAGACGTGCCAAGAATCTTTGTAACTCTTATGGTTGCTGAGAAAAAAAAATTGAACAAGAAATGCAAATTTTACCCCTTTTTTGAGGATGGCTCTCAAACCAAACACGCTAAACGTTTGGTTTGTTTGTAAAAAGTGCTTGTTTTGATCGCCTCTCCCATCCAATTTTTTTTTCTTACATGTTACACCCTTTATATCGATTTATATACTTTGAGCATTCAATTTTCCCGTTCCCGATTCACTTGATCCAATAAATTTTGTTTCTGTTGACCTTAGCTACCTGTAACTCAATAGCACCTTACCTTAATGTCTAATAAAATATCCGTGCATCAAATTCGGACGGACAGATTGATGGACAACAATAGAAAGTCATAGCTTAATTTAATCATTGATACGCTTACCCGCTCTGATAAGTATACGACTCCTTAATTGAATGCCAAAAGGACGTTCCAACTTACCTGAAAAAAAAGGAAATATTAAAGCAAATAATTAACAACCATCTCAAAAAAAGAAATGTTAGAAGTAGGCGCCAAGTATTAAGAATTGTTTATATTAATATAATGCTTTTCCAAAAAATCCAAATCCAAAATTGCGAGCCGGTCTCTATCAGAAAGTAATGTGAATACATTTCTAAACAGTTGTACAGGGTGTCCCAATGTCCACACCTTTATAGGCAATTGTTAGTGCAAAAAAGTAAAATCAAAATTTGAAAATGTTCGCACAATTAAGACATACGGAGGATAATAAAAAAATTGACAATTTCAAAATAACCCTATATTAGTTAAACGAGATAGAGAAAAATGTTTTATAAACAGTTTTCTTATAATGACAGTTGAATATTCTGCAGTTTGTTTAAGGGGTCAGGTAAAAAAGTTACCGGATCCAACTTTTTTTTTAATGAAAAAGTCGATTTAAATCTAAAAAGTAGCACTAACATTTTTTTTAATCTTCGGAACCTTTTTTAAATTTTTTTAAATTATTTTTTAATCCTTTTCGAATGTTTTTAATCATTTGAGGGAAAAGATTTAGTGGTTTTAGACGGACAATTTATAGGTAAACAAATTTTTAAAATCAGAATTTTTATTTGGTCGACACGACACTACACTACGCTCACTGTTTGTTTCATAGCAAAAGAGCTTTTTGTGAACCTACATAGAACAACGGCGTACTTGTGCCTTTTCTTGCTTGGTAAGCCATTTTTACATCTCGACGGAGGCGGTCGCCCCTCGCCCAGCCCCTCTTACCCTTTAATCCGTTACTTTAATGGGTTAGTTTTCAGTGCAAATTGGAGCTCAATAGAATTGTACTCGGAATTGTATTTTATAAATATTTAATTAATCTATCTAACTATTGCAAAATATAGGTACCTATATTTATTATAAACTTGAAAATTGCAGATTCATTTTAAATTGGTAGGTATGTCTATTATTTTAATGTACTATAATCGGATCGTTTGCGATTTATTACGCACTTCCGCATGGTTAGACGAAATCATATATATTTTGCAAAAAAAACATGTGCAGCGACCCGCTTAAATAATCCCACAGCATCACCGTTCAGTGTTGTTCATGGACATGCAAATCTTTTATCGATAAAATCCGAATGAAGTAATAATAGTATTTGTGTTTGTATAAATTTCGTAGCCGTGCAATGGATAATTTGATGAGAATAACAACATATTGTACAATACTAAAATACGCTTTTGATAAAAACTGCATATCGAATGAACAGACATTTTTCCAATCATTTGTTCGTATCGATTTATAGTGAACGATGCCCGGCATTGCGAGTGTTTTTGTTTTAGTTTTAGTAATGCCTCTTTTATGTAAATATTTTTGCAATACTGTATTCTCTCCACCTGTTGCTATTATTTTCTAATCATTACATTTCCGAAATTTCGGTATCGAATTGAATGTATCAAATTCATTTTAATGCATGACCAATTCCGTAGTATTTCACTTTTCTGTTGAGCCGCCCGTTTTCTGTAAGTATGTATTCCGTTTCGTTTTTACTTGCAGTACGATGAGCATTTACCAGTTGTGCTCTTACATTCAACGAAATTTGTAGCAATTTCTGAAATAACGCGTACAATAAAACATAAAATTGCCGATACAGCATTATCAAACTCATTGGGAAAAATTACTGCCGGAGCTGGAATGTTTTTTTTTTAATTCATCCTACTCCTGGTTAATCTTCATACATTTTAATTCAATCGAGGGTGACTCTTGTTAGGTAATTATATGTAAATAAGTGCTCGGGCTTGCTGGCAGTCAGTAAACATCTTCTTGGCCCTTAAGGAAATGGGGAAAGGGATAAATAATAAGACAATAATCTTTATTAAAGTTATGAAAGAAGTTCTAGACGCGTTCGGGTTAGAGTTTAAAATCAGAATTAAAATTACTGGCTCTCTACAGCTGCTTTCTGCACGGACCGATTACAGAATTCTCGCTGAGACCGTTTTTTCGATGTGGAGTTAAAATTGAGCCTCCAACTGCTTTGTGTACAGATAGACTATAGACTTCTCTGTGAACATTTATTATTTTCATTCTTGGAAATGCTACGAAAATCTTCGTCCGCAACGCGCAGGTCGCTTGATAGATATGACCTCTCTTTGGACTGGGTATCCACGCAGTGGACGGATTTAACACTGCGTAAGCCGCATAACGAATGCCGCTTTCCCACTCCTTACACTAATTTGTATCGCCTATGTAAATTCTGACCCATTCTACAACGACGGATCTATTTTTAAATTATGCGTTTTTACTAGACTTAAATGGACAAATAACGAAAACAGAAATAACTTTTAAGCCTCAAAAATAGCAACGTGTTAATGAATATTATGGAAAACCCTCACAAATCTGATACAGGGCAGGCTACTTCGAACTGTATGAAGTTCGCCGGGTTGTAACGGATTACTGTACAGTTTTCCCTTACAAAAATGGACACATACAATATAGATGGCATTACTAGGTTTATTCTTGTTATTTGTTATAAACATTATTTTATTTGGGAAATTTACAACAATTTAAAACATATTTTTGTCGTTATTCAGCGATTGCAGTCGTATTGCGTATGCGATATAATTTAAATTATTTGTCGTCAATTGACGGATCAATTGTTTCATTTAATTAAGTATTAGTCTGACTTCTGAGCGTAAGTAAATTAATTCTAAGTAATAAGTAATTTAAATGTAATCCGTTTCAGAAGCGTACCAGTTTTTTTATAATTTGAATATTGTCACTAGTGGAAATTTTTCCACAAGACGAAATAGGGTTGAACATAAACCGTAAGTAAACAAATGTAAGCAATAAAGTTTCTATTGAAAGTACTATTTTAGCTATTTCCCGATTTTCTTATTTCGATATAAAAAAATATCGAAAGTAACGGTCAGAAGTCAGAACTATTATCTCCCAGTCAGGAGCCTACATTATTGCCATCTATTAGCATCCCTCCAATCCGGATGTACATCTTGTATAGCCAGAGGAATTTCACATGTTGAGAGGTTGGAGCTGTAAAGACAAAAGGTCAGAGATACGTCCAATCATTATCATACTTACTTTCACAAAACAAGCGCTGTCCAGCTATCTGTTGAACTTTACCTATGCACATCAAATTTTTGAAAATCCATTACGTACTTACCTCGAATGCTTCCATAATTTCTTTTTCATACTGCATTGATTTTAATTATTTTTGTACATAATACTAACATTTAGTTTTAAGTTTTTTGTAATACTATTGTTAATTATAAGGAAGCATTTCGTTCAGTAGAGAGAAAAAAAAAGGATTTCATTTGGTTTTTTTTGTTGTGTTCATGATTTTGTCAAAAATGTCGTGACAGGGTCTGCTAGTTCTGTTACGAGTGTCCAAAAAACTCGCGTTGAACCACGCGAAAGTTAGATCAACCGCCTGCACATTACCATGGGGTGTGATTTATTTCTAAAAAGAGGATTCGTGCTTAGAAATGACTATCTATAAATAAGTGTGTGTTACTTAAGGTTAAGTACGTTCAAAACAAACGCGCGAATTAATTTTGGTGACCTTTAATGAAGGGGTAATTTGCGAGTTTCGAAACTATTACGGTAAATACGAACAATAGCGGATCGCCTAATTTTGAGTGATCGTAGTTTTGAACTGCTGATCAAAGATGCCATTCATTATACGAGACTTTTTAAGAGCGGGAATCAATCATTGGGATTAATCGATATTGAACTAACCAGATATATCGCCATTAGTATCTACCGCTGTATAATTCAGGAAACCATTCTACAAGAAAGTAATTTTTTTCATCATTTGAAAATACAAGCAGAATTATTAGTGCGAGCAGGCACTCGTTACACAATATTCGTAAACTGGGTACAATTGAAGTACGCATCACGACGGCCATTGAAAAGATGGAACCAGTCGGCCAATCACACGCTTAATGTATGCCAATCTGGATAAAAACAAATGAAGAAAATTCACAATACTCCTGACGTAATGCCATCTCATTGAGTTTGGGAAACTCGATTCCCAAAGGGGAAAACATCTGTGGAAGCATTTTACATTTTATAACACCTTTGTGGTGGTAATTTGACGTAGTCTCTGGTCTCTCGAGACCGAACGTTTTACTGTGATTGATTTGTGCTTATCTTTGGGGGTATTTTGTTTCATATTTTTAAGGTCATTGTCAAGAGATTTGATGGAAAACGCGCCACTTCAAAGTGTGAATGATCGATGTGTAAAGTGAGTGGAAATATTCATTAGATTTCTCTAAACAAGCAAAAGAGAACAGAAACAAAAGATCAAAAGAGCATCTGCACCTTAAACACAGGTTCTTCATATTTACCCCCCGTCAACATACAACGAACCCCAATCCTATCATTTCAAATATCACTTGTCACGCGCTTCTCTAAACTGCCTGTATTACATTCCTCCAACAATATGTTACCTGTGTGTGTGTATCGGGCGGGGGTGCGCCAGGGGTGATCCTGGCGGGTTTACAAGCCTATATCATAAGGACCAGTATTCGTCGCCGTTCTAAATTAATTTCGGTTTCACGTAGCCGTATTGTTTTGATTTAATTAAGATACCTCCCGCACACTTTATTAATGGCAAAACGTTCGGGATCTACGAGGCTGTGATATCATGGAAAACGCGGCGCTTGGTACTCGATCAAAAATATAAAAAAAATATGTGGAGATTCCTTCCTGATAAAATGTTGGAAAGTTAATTGGATCTTAAATGGGGGAAGTCAATTAACCTATTTTGAAGGTAATGGATATGAGATTTATCTGCAGTTAATGAAACTCGTAACAGTTTTCATTAACTAGAACGCTTCCGTATCAATTTTCAATGAAAAATGTCTCGCACGCAAGAAATATTTGAATCTTTTTGTGTATTGCGGTTGAAGTTTTCGCAATTGCGAGGATTGTAAAACAGACAAATTATCTTTCCAGCGTTTAATGTGACCCCCTTCCGTTTTAATAATTCATAACAACACTTTTTGCCATTCGCACCGCTAATTGGAGTTCTCCCGTTTTTATGCGCAGTAACCGGTGGTTGAATTTAAACAAACTTCCGTATTACAAATTTATTATACTGTTCTAGCGGCGCGATTTTATCTATCCGGAAGTGTATTTTCATTGAAAACGTAAGGGCGGAGGTCGAACAGGTTGTAACGTCATAGAAAATTGAAAACTTCGTTTTTCATTTTCCAGAGGCGAGTTTAGTATCAGTTCCTCATACCGCGCACATCCAATCTATTTGTTTCTTCCGAAAGCAATTTGCTGTGAACAAATCAGTAAATCTCAAGTTGTTTGTAGCCAGAGCCTCTATAAATAAATCCAATTGTGATTGCGTCAAAATAAAAGAGCGCCTCAATACTAACCTACTAACACTTGAGGGAGAGCCACTTTAAGTCGCAGTTCAAGTGCTCCTAAATTACACCATGCCGCATTTGTCGTCCACCCCCTTTAACCCCGTCCCCCTTCGCCGCTCCCAATTACCAAAGGAACGCTAATTCAGACACTAACTTCAGATTTACTGCGCGTTACTTTCTAAGAAGAACAAGAAGGTTGCAAAACACCGGAGCGTGACATCTGGAAGATGTTGAGTGTGACGAAATGAAATTGTACGTCTCATTGCGGACCGATGATTTATATTCAAAATCCTCTCTCTTATATCATGATTTTATTGCGCTTTCTCAAAATTGACGGCGGTTTATTTGAAACACCCCATTTTCTAGGCCGGAAATGATAGTACTCGTGACGGTTCTTTATCGTCATTAATCCCCCGCTAACCTAGACAAGGGTTTTTGTTCAATTTGCACCCGTGTCACGAGTATGAGGAGTAAAATTAATGCGATGTGATTTTAAATACTTGTTCCCTCATACCGACCTTCTATTTAAATTAAATTTACCCCTTAAAAATTATAGACCTTTATCCAGCGATTTTGCCTGTCTCGTCTGTTGAAATGAAAGTGAAACTGAAAACGTCTTTGGTTGTTTCTATATCGAGTGTGTTTTTAATGTTGTATATACAGGGTGTTTTTTTGGGAGCTTTAGTTAAAAGTTTCTGGGAAAGTAAAATAGGTAGGTTTTTGAAAATTTGTACTTAGGAGTTACTCTGAAGGCCGAATCGATGTAAAATATTTTCAAAATGGCCGCACTTCCGGAAACACCGGAAGTAGATAGTAACTTCGTTATTTTAAATGGCAATCCCTATTTTTTATTGTATTTTTGGATTCTACGTGAAATTTCACTTCTTTTGATACCATACGTCGATATCTACCATTTATGGTTTTTAAGTTCTTTTGACTTTAAGAAAAAAAATGGCGGATGCAGATGGTACCTTGATAATTGATTACTTGAAAACGGTTGTAGTCATGGCAACCTATTTTTATCAGTGCATAGAGAATGAATAGGGCTTTCTTTTAGTGCACTTAAAAAAAGTTAAGTTGCGTACGACCGCCCCTATGGATATCCAAATTTATGAAACTTCAAAGACTAAAAACTCAGTTTTTTTAAATGGAATGACCATGTTCTTACTATTCCATGAGATAGAGAATCGAAATGGGCATATTTTGACAATACATGTTCCTATAGCTATCTTTAACAGTTTCTGACTTATTCCCATTTTATTGAATTGACACTATTTTTTTCGGATTTTCTTTTTAGTAGTCGGCCATGATTCTATAACAATTGAATTTTAAACAAATCTAGTGACACTAATCCATCACCCACTGTTATTATAGGTTAACATAAGTTTTTCAAAAATCGAAAAATGACTCGCAGTGGTTTCACCTATTTTGGAATTTAATTGTTATTTATGGTGAAAGGGGCAGAATCGCGGCGCGTGCTTTCCGTACATTCATTCGAAAACTAGAACGAAATTGTATGAATTTTGGAAATTTTGTACCCCTAATGCACTTACAAACCGTAGAATATTTAAGAAAATGAATTGAATTGCAAATGCAAGATTAACAAAATAAATTCAATGCAAAATATAAAAAACTTCGTTGAAACATTTTTGGTATGGAATTGTTGCTAGAACAGATATCGCATTACCTCTCTAATTTCCAGACTTATACGTTGTTTAAGAAATTCAGTTGAACGACTCTGTTTAGATTTTTCAAAAATTTTCTGTCCTATATCCTTAATAAATGAGTTATTTATTAATGAATTATTTAGACTAGAACTAGGAATCAGTGGTATTAAAGAATCCATTCCTTGATTTGTTTAAAATTCGATTGTGGCCAACTACTAAAAAGAAAATGCGAAAAAAAATGGCATCAATTCCGAGATCAATTCAATGAAATGGGAATAAATGAGAAACTGTTAAAGATAGCTATAGGAACATGTAATATCAAAATATGCCAATTTCGATTCTCCATCTCATGCAATATTAAGAACATGGTCAATCCATAAAAAAAAACTGAGTTTATAGACTTTGAAGTTTCTTAAATTTGGATCTCCATAGGTGTGGTTGTACGCAACTTAACTTTTTTTTAAGTACACTAAAAGAAAGCCCTATTCATTCTCTATGCACTGATAAAAATGGGTTGCCATGACTATAACCTTTTTCAAGTAATCAATTATCAAGGTACCATCTGCATCCGCCATTTTTTTTCTTAAAGTCAAAATAACTTAAAAACCATAAATGGCAGATATCGACATATGGGTATCAAAAGAACTGAAATTTCACGTAGAATCCAAAAATGCAATAAAAAATAGGGGTTGCCATTTAAAATAACGGAATTACTATCTACTTCCGGTGTTTCCGGAAGTGCGGACATTTTGAAAATATTTTACATAGATTCGGCCTTCAGAGTAACTCCTAAGTACAAATTTTCAAAAACCTACGTATTTTACTTTCCCAGAAACGTTTAACTAAAGCAAAAAAAAACACCCTGTATGTATGTGTAGGATATAGTATATACCGCTTCATACGAATAGTAATCGCGATTAAGTTAAGTGACGAATACAAGCCGCGTTTATAATGCGTGGGATGTGTGATAATACGAGCAAGTCTTCCAGTTTACGTTTGTTCCGTCTGGATAGATAATATTGAGGGCTTGCGATTGGTGAATAGGGGACGCTGGTCGCAACAGTTACGGTGGTTCCGTTTTGGTTTAGCAAAAAGTTTATAAAAATATTCCTTAGAAAATTCCCACCTAGTTTTCCAACAATATCTTTTTGGTAGTTAAGCAATTTCGAAATAAAGCCAAAAAAAATACAGTAAACCAGATAGGCGCCACTTAGTCTTATAGAGGAAAGAGAAACTACCAGGGGGGAACGAGGCCGACTAAGAGATCCTTATTCTGGTCTTCGAGGTAGCACAGAAACAGTAATTGTAAACACTTGAGTAATCCTCATTCTGGTCGGGACCAGGACCAGGTGTTACGAGAATTGCGTGTTTCATGTGGCTGACGTTTATGTAATCTAATTGTGGTTGGCAGTTGATTTGAAAATTAATGAGGAAGGAGTTTGTTTTATGGTGAAACTGGTGTTTCCTTAAATACTGGAATTAACCAAAAACGAGACAGCTGGTTTCGCGACGGAAAAGAGCGTATACATCTTTTTACACTAATTTTCGCACAGTTGTCCCTATTTGTTTAGTTGAAGACGCAGTTCGTCGTTTTTGTTATAATAAGTTGTGTGAGAAGTTGAACGCGTATTGTGCCGTTTACGTAACAGTTTCGTCGAAACACAGCGAACGATTTTGTTAAAGCAGAAACTGTAAGGATTTGTGTCAGTTAAGGTTTGCGCACATCTACGCGGTCGCGGTAACGAACACGGTGGAGGTAGCGGGCAAAAGAAGTGAACACACTTGATACAAGTAACGCATACTGAAGGGTTCAAACGGTTCGCCCATTACGGGTCGCTCCACATTGATGGAAGGCACCCAATTCCGCCGATTCCTAAACCCAAATCACTGTATAGTATAACAAGACACGAAGAAGCTCGCATTAGGCAACACAACTTTTAATCCGGCTCATATTCAATAGTACTCGTCCTTGAACTCGTAGAAAACGATTGGGGAAGGTTAGACATTGCTATCTCTTTTCATTCTGGAGTTAAACGAGGAACAAATAGACAGACAAAACCATCACATGAAGGGAATTATTTTCGAAAAATTTCCTTAAAAAAGAATTACATTTACATACCTATTTTATAATTCTTGCTGTTCCTTTTCCACTAAGAGAGTTAGCAGAAGAGCTCCTTCCCCGACAATTTGTCAATTATCTGATTATATTAAACCACACGCTCGTTTGCCTTTAAAAACTTCTGATCGCGCCGATTGAACGCTCCACCGTGAGGCCTCACGTTCGCCATTGCTACCGCTACCACCACCGCAACAGCGATCGGGTATTGTGTATTATCTTTTAGTGCGCCTAGTATCGCAAACCTTTTACGAGATTATCTGCATTAAAAACTGTAATTTAAGATTTTTAAAAATGGTCGACCGCCTGTGTGCGGGGTAATGTCTAAACAGGTTTGTAACCCTTTCTTTTTTTACAGGGATTTTGTTTTAATTTGTATGTCGGAATAAACTTTTGTCATTAATAACCAATTAATTGGGTTTATTAGAATACAAAGTGTGACCCAGATACAGTTCTCATGTGAAATTTTTCTAGGCGTTGATCAAAATTTGTGTAATAAATTCTTTCGAATTTTCTGAAGTTGTTCGAACTAGTAGGACAGGGGGGTGGCGTATTGGCGGCATTCCATTGCACACAGCAATATAGAATTTTACTCAATTTAAAAATCTATATTTAAAATTAATTTGTCAAAGGGATCAACACATAGTCAGAAAAAGAATAAATATCGAAATAACCTTAACAAGAAAAAACAAAGCTATTTTATTGTTAAATCATTATCAAGAAATATTTATTTACAATCTGGCCGTATTAAAAGCCATTGTACACTAACGTTTAGTTCACGAAGTGTCGACAAAAATAAAATCTTTTGCCATAGAACTCTAGCCACAGCCTTACAGAGCTCAGAAGGGTGCTGTTACCATAAAATCTGCAATGAGATATAAACATAAAACAAAAAGATAAGACTAGAGACACCACACCACACGAAATGTGTGAGACCAAAACTAACGTTTTAAAAAAATCGGTAACTCGAATACCAAAAATCGTAACACTAAAAAAAACAACAATTCAAATTACATTAAAGAGCAAAAGCAAAATTTTGATTTGAAAACGTGTACAAATATATCCCGCATAGGTTCCGTTCCAGCATTCCCGTGTCGGTTTGAGTAGACCGTTAATGATGTCACGTTGATTGCGCCAATGATGATGATGATGATTTTTTTACTGACTCGTTGACTTGCAGTTGCTCCTTAGGTTATTAACTCGTATAAAACTTACACTTACTACTTATTGGTAAGTATGTCCATAGCTTACTTTGGGTAAAGTTAAGACAATAAAAAATTGGGAAAGTTGTGGTCAGATAAAGCGCCAAATTTAAAATATCCCAATAAAATCAAAATCGATACGTCACCTGAAGTATACCTTCAAATCAATAAATACTGTGAAATGCAGGTACATAATACAGCGTCTGCCGTATATATGATGCAAACGTTATAGGTTACAATTGAAATAAACAGTTCAATGGAAGATTCGAATCGTAACTAAAAAATGTATCTTAAATCAATACACGCATCCGTTAAAACTGTATTGCTTTAGAAATCTTACGTTTGTGTGAACTGCCTGTTTGCGATTCTGTGGAACTGCTTTCGTTACTTTCGGAAAGCAAGTCGTCATCTTGATTCTAATGTTATTTTCGCATTCTGATTCAAGGCTGCAATACCTTAAGGTTGGGGATTTTGAAAATATTAGAAGGAACACACGCAAAAATCTTTGGAAATCCTAAGTTCCATCCGCCTGGGTTACGAAGAAAAATGCACGTTTTTAGGACTTCTAGAAACGTAGCTCTCAAAAGAAACATACTGCATCCATGGTTTTCTCTTTATATACTCCTACTTATGTTACACCTCCTAGAAGTATGTAAAAAATCTCAATCGATGGTCCAAAAAGCTTGGATTGAAAACTACGTCACCTTTGCCATTTTGTAGCAAATTTTGCCCAAAATCAAAGACACGTATTTTTTACCAAATACCTGCTTGGTTCATTTATTTTTTAAATAAACGCGATTAAGAATAATAATCGGCTTTATTTATTTATAATGAGCAGTCTTGAAAGAAAACGTATAACGTAAACGTGCTAACGTTTATTAATAGAGCCTTATTATGACAGTTTATACGTATTGCGGCGACCAACCAAGACAATAAAGAGTAAAAAACAACGCCTGATTGCCGCAATACGTCACGTAATAAAAGCAAAAAAGGGTAAGCTCCGAGTCGTTATTCTAGAAATGAGCATTAATAACGTTAATGGTAAATGTCTTTTATTTCATTTCATATAGTGCCGGCCTGTGTACGTCGAGTAATGCAACTGAAAAGAATGATATTCAATCACAAGTTTCGCTTGTTTTGTTATGAAGGAAAATAAGCACGGAAAAACAGACGTAAGTATTGGATAATTGTCGATTCTTCATTTTCAAGCGATTAATCTATCAAACTATCAATGCATCGTCTTACTTGAAGTGCAGTTCCGATGTTACAAACGGAGAACATGCAAGAAATGAAAATGTACCTACAGAAGCAATTCTATGCTTTTCTTTTCTTCATTTTACCGTACGACTAAAATACTGTTTAGATTGGAATAACATTTTTAACAGATCGAACTTTATTTTAATTATCATAATTCCGTTCCGTTTCAAATGAGCCTAATATCGTCCAAATCGATTCAGTCGTGTAGAAGTAGCACGTGTGACGAACGGACAAACGACAAAGTGCAGCGAATTTTCACTTTGAGGAAAATACTCTAAAAGAGTACTTTGTTGCAGAAGCAGAAGAAAAGTTGGTACCTACAAAATCCAATAAAGCTTATTGCAAAGAATACAAAAAGTTGTTGATGAATGAATAAGAAACATCTTACGAACAAAGTCTTAAATGTATCAATAATGCCAACATATATGAAGGAAATGTCAAAGGTACTTCAATCTTCTATCCATTTGCGCAGTCATTCAAAACTCAAAACAATCCTAATGAAACAAATTTGGCAGCATACCCTAAATTACACGTGTCTGTGAAAGATTCGACCAAAAGATAGGTATAAGTCAAAGAAATGTTTTGCATTACAGAAAGCGGCCTACGAAGATTTTTTATTTCAGCCCCAGATTACAATTTCATACGTCTTATTTAAAGTAACATTACCTCATAACCTTTAAAGCACTTGGATTTTAAAGGCACGACGCGTAGCTTAGTGTTTTTTTATTATACCTGCAATATAATTTTAAACTAAGGCAAATAAAATAAAATTATATTGATTCTAAGACACGTCTAATTAAGTGGGCTGTTCATTCGTAATTCCATGATGTCCCTTGACGTTTGCTTCTAAAAATCACCGTCTTTTAAATAAAATGACTTCGGTTGAAAAAGATAATACATCGTCCATTCAGTGGCTTGTTGCAAAAGCAGCAGAAAAGTTGGTACCTGCAAAATTCAAATGAAAAGCCTAGCTATTATAAAGAGTATGAAAAGTTGTTGGCGTGGATGAATATGAAACATCTCTTGGTGCATCAAACCAAAACTTATCAATGCTTGGCAACCCTAAATCATGTGCGTTTGTGAAAGCTTCCAACAAAGGATACACGCCAAAGATGGGATTTTTTATTGTAGTCCCAGATTATAGTTTAATATGTCATATTTGAAGTAACATTAGCTAGCAATCTTTAAAAGCTTTGCTTCTCTCAACAAAAATAAACCGATACAACGTAGCATCCGACGACACGGCAGATAGCTCTTTAATTACGTTAACCAAATAAATAAATAACGTAGAGTAGACGAAAATTTGTGTTTTTCAACATACAAAATTCGTAACTTGAAAATGGTAAGAGATACGAAGACGCCGCCGCGGCTAACAGGGGATGATAATCGCGTCGAAAGAGAAAAAAGGAAATTTTTGCCCCTCCACCTTCCATGGACTTCCCATAAAACTTGTAACGCGCAATTTCAATTTGTCGGGTCTGAAGGGGGAAGTTATTTCGGTACATCCTGGCAATGCGCGCTATCCTAACGACGGTAATGATATAGTTTAGAAGCGGTTGTAAAATTAGATACCAAAAGAGGTTGTTATTGTGCAATGATACATTGTAATTAATTCTTAGAAATCTAGGAAACCGAAATGTGTAAGGAAGCTCAAATAAGCCGATTTACCTACTGACATACTCCCTATTCAATTGTATTATCTAGAAAGAAAAAAAGTACAGTCTATAAAATAGCAAACAATAAAGCTTTATTCCGGTGAATTGTTTCAATATAATAAACATGAATTTGCTACATATGTTTTTGAGCCGAATTCTTTTCGCTTTTTTTCGCATTTAAAGCAGCCCACGCTACTTTTTCACAAGGGTCAAGTAAATTAATCAAAAATTACCCAACGGTCAACCAATAAAAAAGGAGTTCGACACAAAATGTCGGGTGATAGGGGTCAGTCTATTTTGTTTCATTATAAAAAAGTTTAAGCTGTTGATAAAAATTGCTGAATATTTAACTATCATAATAAGCTTTCCTAATTTGAATTTTTTTAACTTGCTCTTATTAAAATAATTGTTATTGCCATGTAAAAAATATACATCCACGGCTATAAATAAACTTTACCCGTTTTAATTTGCAACGTTTGTCGTCTAGTAGCGCGAATTTTATGAATTTTTTACTAGTTTCCTTAAAAACTTAAAAATAACGTTTGCATAAACAAACTTTTCGAGGTTTCGCACCGAAAAACATTTCCAAGTTGTATAAGTAGACTCAATTTGTTAACTAACCTTGTCTACGTCTCAAGATCGGGCGGCGGAAGAGAAAAATTGAAACGTCAAATTAAACTTATTAATTAAGCGGACCTTTATAGAAAGTTGTAAGCGTTAATTTTGGGAATTGAACCGCTTCATTTAATCTCCCGCTTGCTAATATGCTGTCAAAAATTCTAACGGAGATTGGTTTATTCAAAGTTTGAAGATTTTGATTAGTTAACTAGCTGAAGCGAAAGTATCAAACTTTTTTTAATTAATTGTCAGTTTTAAGTTTGTTTTTTTAATAATGGGAAATAAGATACGAAACTTGCGACATTCGCCCGCGAAAAATTCGACTTAATTAAGCAATTCGTAAAAATCCAACGTTTGGCACGAATTGCAGAGGGCTATTTCAAGAGGAACCCCTATCGTGGCCGCGCTATAAAGTTAGTGAAATGATGGGGCGTTGTGTCTACTAATTCCTAATATTTGTGGACAGGTTAAACAATTTAATCCGCCTTCTGAAATTCGATCGTTTAGAGATTTGAAATAAAAGCGAGCACGTCAAACCGTCGACACGAGAGTCTAATATAAATGTCAAACTTGGGCAATCAGAAAGAGATTAGCCGGTGGAGGTGACGTGAGCAGAAACGGAAACGTAGCCATTTGTTCTACCTGTTACTTACCGTTGTACTTTTCGGTTCGCGTCGACATTAATTGCATGCTTCACGCATTGATCTTTATCACTGACTTTTTTTCCCTTCTGCCGAACTGACATTTCCTCCTACTCTCTTAACCTTTTTGCGAGGGCAGCCGGCTCGTACTTAAAACGTAATTGTTTAACTCAAATAAATTACATGTAATGAGTGTATTAATTCCAGTAAAAAGTTAAGGTTTCCGCTTGACGACTCAGCCGGTTTTCTCCTTCATCGATTTTGTTTTTTTTTTCTTTCAAATTATCAGGTGTGTTTCAATAGGCAATAGGCGAATATTTTTATACGGTGTCTTTTGGATTAGAACATAGTCTTTTTACTTATACAAAGGTGGCGCACCCAACAGGTTTATTTTCTCACAAATGAAATTATTAGAAGGTATTTGTGGGTAACATATATATTATATATCTTCTACATTACGGCTCTAAATCAGCCAATTTCAAAAACAATCGATGGATGCCCCTGAAAAAACAACACCCTGTAGATTCTCACTACCATTGACCCAATGATGTAAGCCCTTGAGCGTAACTTATATTTCAAATTTAAGCGAAATGCCTCACAAACTGCGGGAGATATATTAAAATCTTAAATATCTTGATATTATAACACCCTGTAGATCGAGAACAAATCGTTTGTAGACCCATGTTTATATGTTTATTAGCCCCTTCCGTATTTACATCATTAAGAACACCCCGTATAATGGGAAACAATAAGCTCTCCTTACGCAATATATTCTATTATATCTAACTCCAACGCCACACCGTAATTGATTTAAGCGAAACTTTAGCTTTCAAAATGGAAATTGCTGTTTTTGATGACGCTGAGGAACTCTATTAACGAAACGTCTTCTCGGCTTAACCTAATTCGGACCGTACTTAACTCGCTTCCGTTCCTTCGGCCATGAACTTGGCGAAATAGTCGCACGTAAAATTAAAATTTTCAGCCGACTCTAATGCTCGAAAAATTTATTGCCTTGAACCATGTACATACATACCCATTTTGGTGGTATCAAACCGAATCCCATACTTCAGACTCAACTTACTTAGTCAAATTTTAGCACGCTCCAAAATGGCGCTAATAAGTTAAATCGGCCATCTTTAATCATCAGCTAATTCGATTTTTCTCAACGAATTACACGCGTGTTATGGCCATCAATCAGACACGAGACTGGTTCCATGACGATCGACGTTATTGAACTGGCAGCTCGGGTACCCTCTTTCACTTCAACCAAGACACAATTTTAATGTTGAAGAATCATCACCTTTTCTGAAGGGTTTATCAATAGGGATTAGGATTTTTGAAGACTACCTAAAATTTATTGACGTTCCAAACACCCTACACAAATGACAACTACAACAACTATATTTGTTCTAGAAGATGATTGTTAGGGTAATATGGTTGGCATAAAAAGCAAGGATATTGACTGGACATTCTAGCAAGAGAGTGTTTAACTTTTTCAGTCCCTTAAACACGACAGAACTTCTGTTAACTGTTGTTTTTTTTTTGGTACAAGATGGTAATAACTGGTGTACAAATAAACCCTTAAACTCAGCACAAATGAGACTTTTTTGTACACCCTAGGACTTTTACTTAGACGATACAGCCTCCAGCGCATTGAGACACCCTATTGGTGTGTAGTGAGTTCTAGGAGATCAAATCAAAATCCTACATTTGCACTTGTCCAGTGTTGGGCCGAGTAGACGAACATTAAAAGTGTGCCTTCGAAAGGAGAGAATGTATTGAGAGCTATTATTTTTCTAATAATATGGAATTTGTTGCGATAATAAAAGTGCTCTTTTCAAAAAGTGATTTTCTAGTTTGAATTGTCGACTTGCGTACGTGACATTACGAACGTTATCAAGTTGATTGCATTATAATTTTAATTAGTTTTAATATTCATTTTCATTCTATTATATAAGAAGTGCACGTTGTATCATAGCAATTCATTGGTCATCTCACTTAAAATTCTGACAAGCATCGAATTTTACGCGGTAAAGTAACTTTCAGTTTACACGAGTTTAAAAAAAAATGCCGCTGCGAAGCGTCTCTAATATGTGGATTAGAGCAAACTTCTCAAACTTCACCAACACACTTCTTTGGCGTTTATGTATTATGTAGCGCGTATAAGGTCTTCTCCCACCATAGCTTTATAAATGTGTTATCAGTTAGAAATAGAAGTTAGTTCGCTGTATATAATAGTATAAGCATAATCAACGTCCAATCTGTTGTTTGCAAACTTGTTATACTTATCTCGTGCATTCACATCTTCAACGAAATTACAAAACGGCAGACGTCAATTCACAAAACCAAAACACATACTACATACTTACGAATTTGGCCACCTCAAGTGCTACGTCTAATTATCGAAGGAGATACGCACCTGCAAAAGAAAAAAAACAGCATTAAACACATATTCTATTTACGTACTGCATGTATACATAAATATGTTCAATTAGTCGATCCAATACTCATATCCTATTACGTACATCATTTCCTTATTTCGATTTTCAATTTCCACAAGGAAATCTATAACGTGCTTGGGAAATCTACTTATTAATGTAGTAAAATATTTGATGTAGTTATCAAGATACTAATCTTTTAATCGTGCGTTGAATGCGGCGCTTAAAGAAAAGTTTTTAATCACGTCGTCAATTATAACGCAATTTGCTTTTCACTTTTCTATTTAATTTATTAAACCCTAGTGCACAGTTATACCATCAATATTATAGTACTTCAGTACTGTACGATTGTATAGTGAAAATGTTCGATATCGTTCAGAAAAAACAGCTATTTTGCCATAGATGGGGAAGGTGGAGAATATAAATTTCAAATAAATATATAATGTGCCATTTCCTGACTAATTTCGAGTCGAGTAATTTAAACAAGTGTGAAGCAAGTTCAAAGCTAAGTGGTCGAATGAATTTATAAAATAAATTATCCGAGCAATGGAATTGATTTAGCTGCAGAAGTTGATATATTTCAAGTTAAAGTAACATTGTCCGACCCGACAGTAATTGTTGGCGCAAACACGACTGTAACATATTCGCACTTAAAATTAATAAAAATTAGCTTGCACCAGATCATAATCTGCTCCATCACTTGTAAGCTTTTCGAAAGTCAGATCTCTCACCAGGAGGGGGAGGGGTCGCACCTTCCGCGTTTCAAATAATAGTCATGCATGGTGTAAATCAACGAGGGAGGCATAAACTCTGAAAACAAATGATTTCTTGAAATGTTGATTCCAAGTTGGCTCAAAGGCGATCACTTAAGATTTACTTGTCATTTTACGTGTGATTGTACAATTATTACTTTGAACTTGCCGTTGAGAAACCAACTAAATATAACCCAAATTGCACTTTCATCAAAATGTTCGTTGCACAATTTTAAGTATGAATCGCGAATCCAAGCAAATCAGCTACAAATTCTCGAAAGTTCGACATCGTGGTTATGCACAGGAATAAAATGTCAATGATCGGCTGTGTTGATATTAATTTTGCCCAATTTACTAACTAGGTTTTGTTGCAGACAAATGCATCAATTAGTTGTCTTTAAATTCCATGCAGTTATATTCCAAACTTTATTTATCGCACAAGGCGCTTTCGAAATGTCATTCAACTTTGAGGAACTTGCTGCAGCCCTTACTTTTATTTAGCGATCCGAACAAACTTCTTTGTTTATCACAATGAGTTTTAATGTCGGTTTATTTGCTGACGGTTTGGTTTTAAAAGCGCTCTACCGCTCTGAATTGTTTATTTGAATAGGTTTTTCTTTTTATTAGTCGGGAATAAACGACATTGCTATGAATTCAGCCCATTTCTGTTTTAACATAAAATTAAACTTGCACACTTTGTCACCAATTACCACTTCTTAACGACGCGATTGAAAAATAGTAGCAACGTCTTTTTTACAATTTTTCCACCCGAAAGAAAACAATTATGCGAAATAAAATTCTCACACGCAAACAATACGTGCTAACTCTTTGAGAGTCTAACCTGGTCTGCCGAAAATCCTCCTTACAATCCGGTCTCACTAACATTTTATCTCGAAAATGCATACGTTGCTATCACTTTTATTTCCAGACATACTTTCGTTCACGTTCGCTATGAGGCGGTATATGTGTAAATTTTGCAAAATACAAATTCAAAACCAAGCGGCTACCTGCTACAGGTGGTAAACAATCCAGTAGAAATAAACAGCTTCGTCAAAGAAAATCAATTAGAGTTGCAGTGGTAATTACAACAACAAAAATACATTGCGAAAGCGAAAGTAAAATCGGATCAAATCTAGACCACGGTCCCCATCGGAAATCTAAAGAGTGGCCCTTGTAAACTGTTCTTTTTTAACATTCGTTCTATCCTCTTCAGGAAAAAATCTACACGATATTGGTACAAGGACTAACCTGGTTTTCGCGATAGCTTAAGTAAATCCTGTATTAGGTCGTGCGAAAATTGTGCAATAGGATTAACCACAACGACTGCACACTCGTGCAATTAAAAACTGAATTTCCACGCTTCGCAAGACAAAATTGAACTAAGCAACACTGTGCACGTTGTAGGAGTTTGTAACCTGAGACCGCCCAATTCCTTTACGGTGTTCCGAATGTCAAAGGTTGAGCTTATCGAAGGGTAGATTTAAACGTCATATAAGGTAGGTAAGCCGTAATTTTTGCTATTTTGATCAGTTGAAAGTTTTAACTTCCAAAAAATAATTAGAAATATGTGTGCTTTACCGGTATGCAAAACACGTTTTTTTTTTAATTTTAAACGCACCCTTGATCTTGATTTTCCAATCAAACAGGGCTGATCCGCAATTCAAAAATTCTTGATCCTTTGGTCTCGCAGTTCTATTTTGGTTAAGACTTGCGGTTTTCGCGACCCTTTGCAACTTTTTTGTGAAACTTTATTCCACAAACAGGATCAATCTAGCTAGGTTGTGCCTAAAATACAAGGTGAAGACAGAAAGTTTGACTTTTTGGGATGTAAGATAGGAAGAAGGGAATATTGGGTATTTTAGATATTTTTACGTAGTATCCAGGAGTGCAGGCAAAAAAATCTTTGGAGCACCGTTTCTGTTATTTGACCCAATGTCGATAATTTTTAAAGGCAACACCCTGTGTATCTTTAAAATGACATTTTTCTACATTTACCATTTTTATTGATTGGTATCGGCTGCGTTAGTTACCATGGATACAATAAACAACTCTCCATGAACCTCTTACTCCCGTAAAAAAATAGGGTTTTTATTTTTGGGTCATGCTAAAATTTTTAAAAAAAGTTGTTATACATTAATGTAATCAGGAAATAGAATGCATTGCGTCTAAATATACAGCGTGTTGCATTTCAAACATGCCGACATTGGATCAAATTTCAGAAACGGTGGCCCAAAAAATGTTCTACGCCACTAGATTCTACGTAAAATATCTAAAATAGTCAGTTTTAACCTTTTTTCTATCTTACATGGGTACGTAAGATATATAACATCAAAAAAAATCAAACTTTCTGTTTTCACTCTGTATCTCAGAAACAAACGTAGCTGGATTGATTCTGTTTGTGGTATTAAAAGTATCACAAAAAACTGGCGAAAACCGTAAACCTCTATCTTTAAAAACTGCTGAGATACAATGCTGTCTTAACCCAAATAGGACACACGATACTTTGCAAAAGAACGATTTCCATTTTCTTTTGCTTCTTCTTTCGTGTAGCTTTACACCTATAGTCCTTTTCATTTTCTGTTTCCTTCACTGCTGATAAATGAATAACGGCACAAATCCGTGGTCATATAGTACTAAAACACGGTACAGGATTTCAAGTTTGCGCTTTCAGTGGCGAATCAGGCTGATCGGGATAAGATTTTGGGCATTTTAATGTTCTTGACAACTGATTAACGGCACATACCATGCCGTACCAACACCATACTATCCTCTATACTAGCGTTTCTCAACGGGGGCCATGACGTATTTCTTGGGAGCCACAAACGAAAAACAGAATATTGGTAGGCCACGGAAACTTCAGTGGGCCACGAAAATTCACTTCTACAATATCTTACTGAAATATTAAAATGAAATAAATTTACAAAAAATGGTCAGTACAAAAATTATACCACAATTAACCCCTTATCCTTGTTGGTGTTATCTCAGTGTATACCTTTCCTAGAAAGCAATGAATCCTAATCACAACTTGAATTGTTTATAAATGGTAAACGCACAATGCAATTGATAGAAACGATACCGGAAAATGTTTGTTATTTTTTTCTAACACGACTAGACCCCTCTACCCGCCTACCAGGATTATTTTTCTGTAGAGATTAGTTTTTCTACAACTTTCAAAAACGCATTTTTTTAAATCAGCGTCAAAACAAAATGAGCTTGAAAATGGTTTCTTGATAACTAAAAAATAACTCAAATTAATTTTGATCTATTTTAAAATGTTAAAAAATTGAAATGCTACATTTAATGGCCTACATTCTATACATTTTTGTGTAGTCTGAGAAAGACGTAAATGAGTCTAAAAACACATATAAAGCTACTAAAATTCAAGAAATTCTCGGGGTATGACTCCCCCTCTTCAGGGAGGGATTCCATACCCCCGGGTCTAACGCGGAGGGGGAGCACAGAGATAAATAACATTCACAAGTAGGCCACCAGTAAAAAAAGATTGAGAAACACTGCTATATACCCTCGTCTATACCCTTACAAAACCAAAACCGAATTTGAACTAAGAACCCTTGTGCTCATAGCCGATCATCCATCCCAAATGAAAGTTGTAGTATCCCCTTGAAAAAGAAAGTGATAAATATTAACATAGGGGATGCTCCGCGGGCGCCATCTTTTATCGGTACTTAGGAACAACATTTTTTCAGGAAACGCATTCAAATAACCGAACACAAAAACATAAAGCTTTTATGGTTTAATGATATGTATTTACAAAAATTATGTTCTTGTCTTCCTTTTTTAATTGAAAAAAGCGGGCGATACTCACCGAAGAAAAACGACAGATGACATCACGAACCAATTACAAGATGGCAAAAATACAAATAACCAATTAAAGAACATGAAAGATCAAAAATGGTACCCTGGATCAAAAACCAAAAACCGCATTCAGGATGGCAACGGGAAATAAAAAATTGCGAACTATATAAATCCAAAACAGCATCCTGAATTTAAAAAACAAGTTGTAAATCAGCATATGCATAATTAAAGCGCATTTTTGGTAATGCAAGTCAGTATTTTATTAGCGAAGTTTAAAATTATCGATCTCACGAGTAATTTTGGCTGCGTTAAATAATTAATTTTATTTAATTTCAATTGACGGTACGTCTTCATTTTGTAAAACAAATCACAAAGTAAATAATAAGTTTTTATACTGGTAGCGCTATCTAACGGTAAAATTATAGCACTTCCGAAACCCATATCGAAATTATTTTCTTCAATTATCGATCTCACAAGTAATCTAACTCAAAATAGACTAGTGCCTGCACATCTACACTATAGCAGAAAGCTTTTAGTGAAAATTTGAATTCTCTAGCTATTGTAGTTGTGGAGATCTCACGCGGACAGCCGGCCTGCCAGCAATAACGAATATAATAGCGTATTTTTTTCAAAAATGCGCTAAAAACCAAATTGCGTGATACATAAATCAGGAATTCAAACATTTATGTTGGAACGACAGATAAGAGAGAACAAACAACAAAATTTACACAAAAATGTCACTGACTTTAGCTTCACGCTTGGGGAAGGTCCTAAATTTGTTGTTTTTAAACGCCACAAAAACTGAATGCACAATTTTGTCATGAAAAATGGAAACAATAATTGTTCACTGAGCATGATTATAACTTTCATCATTGGACTTCCCTCTTTGATGATGTCTCTACAAATTAGCATAAACATACAGTAAGTCTCCTAACCAATCACGCATGTTTACTCATTACTTGCGAACTTGGAATAATAACTGAGCAAATTAGAATTGCTAAGAGTTTACGTCACGTGTAAAGCAAATACGCGGGGAACATTTAATTTCTTCGGTAAACATTGCACCTTTTTTTCTATTATCACATTGCGCCGTTTAAAAAATATATACAGCAACTGTACCACAAACCAATATTATTCTATCGTAAACCCGGTTAACTGATGGAGGCTTTAATTAATAAAACTCAATTTCAATTACCTGCAAACATGGAAAACGTGGGCATCGTACATTTTTTAAGGCCTCGCATTTGATTTCATTCCACCGTTGCATAACTAAGTGGAACTGATCAATTTTCCTTTTGAGAGAAAATCAGGGGCAAAATGAATGTTGAAAAATTACTCCAATTAAACCGAGTTTTTAGACCGTACAATTTATGACGTGACGTATATATTTTTTTCTATCTAGGCTAATTAAAATCAAGACAAACTTTTCGAGCAACGTTTACTGTTGTAATGCTAATAATAGAACACCATAAAATGATGTGGTTTAATTGTGATTAATTGTGCAGAAATTAATTTATAAATTTTAATGGGTAACATTAATCACATTTTAGTGCAGAGCTTAATTTGCTTTTATCAAGGCTCGGGCAACCTTGAAGCGTATTCGAAGTGGACGGGTGGTGCAGTTTTTCATCTTAATAAGTTGGTTATTACCGTAAAATTAAATGTTATTGAAGAGATAATTCCAATCGCCTTATCCGAAAACCAAATTTTATCGAGTTTTCTGCGTCCATTAAATAAGGGGTGCTTAGGATAAAGCCTAAAGAAAGATGACGTAAATTTGACAGAGCAATTTTGTGGACGATGTCCCTTGTTAGAATAGGATTGGAATAAAAATGACGTTAACGCAATGAAATGTAAGCAAATTCTATATTTCTCTCCTTTTAAATTCTTATTTGCGAAATCTGCAGCTTCTTAACAGGATGCATCCTAGGACTACTTTTTCTAAATATTGGGTATAACTAGAATTTTATTATTCCTTATTCGTAGTTGAAGTTCAAGGAATGCAATTGAACCTGTCGTATATGGTAAACCCCTTTCGCTCTTTCAAATACCGGTCGGCGTTATGGACTTTTTGTAGGTGCAGTGACCTCGTCTACATGGGCCGGGAAGTGCTAGAGGCAATTTTACTGTTAGCTAGTTCTTTAACATTTTTTCGAGATTCGACGACGAAGACAGATCCTATTAATTCTCTATGTTTACATGCCTCTCAAGCCGGCAGACAACTTACATTACAATAATAACATATATTTGGGTGTATTTTCCATCTTTGGGATGCTGACCAATTGTATACGTTAAAGGTATGCGCACAGAACATAATGAATGCCTGCTTTACCATTTTAAATGGGGCATTGTTCTGTTCGCCAACAACTAAAATCTGCAGGAACAATAAATGTGGATGACGCCGCGGCAAGTCCCGACCTACATCCCACATACGTCGGTAATTCGGTATTGGCACGCACGGTAGATACGCATCGGCCCCATTTTAATTATTATTATTATTCCTAAATTCGCGCCGGATTTTTGGATTTTTAAAATCCAATACGTACCGCGCTGCTGCATTTCATTCCATTAAAACTATTTTTTCCCATTCCGTAACGTCCGTCCGATGCCGTTCTATGTGCGCGTACCTTTAGTGTATAGAGAACACATTTTTATTGTTTATCTGGGATATTGTCGAATTTCTTAAAACTCGTAAGCACTCATTAATTATTGTCTTAAATAATCACGCAGCAGATACCAAATTTCGTTGAAACTTGAAACTTTGACATATGCCTGGCGTCGCCGCCTCTCGCAGGATTTAGTCAACTGTCGTGAGGATGCGTCCCTGGTAGTCACTATCAGGGACGTTTCACCACTACTTTGCAGCAGATACCAAATTTCGTTGAGATTAAAATTTTATTCGACGCCATTTTGGAATTCCTTTTCAATAAAAAAAAGACCTCCTAAACAATGAAAATATGTGCTTAAAATGTTACAAAAGCCTGCCATGAACTATTTGCGATCTCCCTACTAAATGTTTAAAGTGATTTTATTTTTTTTTATACAGGGTGACGTAGAAAAGTAACTCAATTTCAGAACTGATAATTAAACGTGATAAGATATTGTACAGGGTGGTTCAAATTCGTGGCTCACCATTGAAATCATCGCAACGGTGAACTGGAGTTGCCCCGATTTGTGACTAAAAAAACGCATTTGAAATGTTTGAACTCTTTGAAAATAGCTGAGATATCACCCAAAAACTGAAAATGTCAAATTTCGTTTTCATTTTCCCTAGCTTACGCGGTCGGAAACAGACGGTTCTGGATAGCACCTTCTATGGACACATTTTTTTTCGAAAATCTGAATCTGTTATCAGATTTCCATAACACGCTAGATCGAGAAGCTACAGGCTATTACTTTCTTATAATAGGCGCCATATTGGATTTTTACTGTGTCTCTAACCGTTGCGGAGATCCAAACGGCGGGCCACGAATTTGCACCACCCTGTACATTAATAAGACACTTTTGCCAGACAAATTTAATGTGTGTCAATAAGCAACCCCGACAAACAATGATTACCCCCTATAACAAAACCTCGCGCAATCTTGTTAGTAAAGGATAGAGGCAAATTCATTTCAATTTTAGCTGGTCGAAGGAAGTTCTAAGTGAATTAGTCAAATAATAAGGCAATCTTCGTTTTCACAGCTACCGGCTTACGGGAACACATCCATGCATTAGAAAAGCCTGTCCTTTTCGGCGACATTCCACTCTTTTAAAATATAATTGTGAGGAATGTTTACTAATGGTTCGAAAAGTAAGCTCGATGGGAATATCAACATGATACGTCGAGCAACCCTAGCGCTTCGCTGGTGTTTGGAGGGCGAATGGTGGTAGTGGAGTGACAGGATTCTGATTCATTCTATTTTTCCGATTATGATTAATTTCTCGATTGTCACAATTTTAGACAATACATACCTAGTAGTCTTTTGGCAGAAATTCTTAAATTTTTGGTTGTGTTCGTGGACACGGTTCTGACTTTGTAAATGCGTCCGAAAACTTAAGGCGCCAGGGAGTTGTGGAATGTGACGTGATTGGTTCAGATTAAGGGAAAGATTTGTTTCATTTTGCGGTAGTCGTTATCTGCCGGGTCGTGTGCGGAAGAAGTGGGAAGTTACTCCACGCTGAACTGATTAGTTTATTGGTGAAAAAGGTTTTCGTCACGAGATGGATGTCACCGAAAAAAAAGTACAGTAGTGCGTTGTACTGGGGAAAACCGGCAAAAAATGCGCTTTGAATTGTAAGCGCAGTTAAGTCGGTGACCTGTAAATTACTGTAGTGTTTTTTATATTTTGTGTTAGAAATGTAAGTTAAACTATGGTGTTACTTTAGAAGATGTCTCACCAGGAAAAAGACGATACTGACCTTGATCTTGACTTACTTCTCTAGGTCACCACTAGCGGCTAGCGACTTACCTCCACATATTTCACAGTCGTCACCAGGACACGAGCAATCCGTGACTTACTTTTCAAGGTCATAATCAGGTGGCGCACGACCTTGATACACGGGCGTCCTTTTATACCTAGTTATTTAGTGTATGGTTTCGCGTTGATACAAGACTACGCTTAAGTCAACCACATGAAAATTACCGTACGCTGATGTGATATGATATCCCTATAGTTAGGAAACACACCTTGCAAGGGAAAGAATTTCAGTATTGGATAAAAATATGAAACGCTCTGTGTACAACCATGAAATCTTCAACTTGAACCGTTCTGGGCAGATGCTGCGAAACAAAGATTTGCTGGGGAAAGTAAGCCTTTTTTGCGATTGGTACAAAAGTCTGTAAATGAATGAACTAACTAGAATAGCCAATAACAGGATGAGGTCACTTGCAACACTAAGAGAGCGCATTGCTTCACGAAAATTTTGAAAACCACATAAATTCCCGTAATACTTTTCTTGTCCGCATTCACCTGATTTAACAACTGTTGTATAATCCTAGAAAAGTTTAAAACTGACACTCTACTGACACTATTTAAATCTTTGTTATTTAATTTTTCGCGCGTTTAATAGATTGAGATATCCAGTTCTGAGTAATCGAAGGTGTCATCAGATTGAAGATACTCCCCTCTATAACAATTCGTCTGCAGGTGCAGTTAAACCCCAAAGAATCATCCTCTGAAACTGATATCTTTTCTATGCAAAAATGCTTGCTTCAAAACTGTCGTATATAACCCGCTTTTTATTTTCGTTCTGTTCCGAATTCCATTGGACTCTCGGAAAACATTTATCGTCTACAGTCAAGCAACGTTGCTCCCGTTTAATAGGTACTCGTATTTGAATAGGTAACCACTCGAACTATTTAAAAAACAAGTGTCACGACGCTAAAAAAAAGTTTTTGACAGTTTTACAACCTTTCATTTTTTCAAAATAACCCTTTTGCTAAAAAGCCCATTTCAGTTTTTTAACTTGGACATTTTTTTTCTCAATTTTTTTGTAACAAAACCTGGCACAATTTTGTTGTTGTTGTTGTACACAGAAAAATAAGGTCTTCAGAATTACTTATTAGTTTATTTTAAAAGTAGCTGCATCGCTTCACTTTCCTACGTAATTACATTCTGTGTACGGGCACTTTTCCTGTCAGTTATTTTTAGCGCATTTTTGCAAAAATTTTTTTTTGTAAAAAGTAGCTTTTAATCTCACTTTGGCTGGCTGGCTGGCTGGTCGGCTGGCTGGCTGGATGGCTGGCTGGCTGGCAGTAAATGCGCGCCCGTAGAAAAACGCTTGTAAAAAGACAAGGAGTGTACATGTAACTATCGGGGCCGTGTAATTAAGAACGTTAGGGATGGGGCTACAAGATTTGGAGTCGACGACATCTGGACGCCATCCCCGAGCGTATTATACTAACCTGGAGATTTTTCAGTTTTTATCTATCTTCTTCTACAGTTTTTCTCCGATTGTTTTCAAATTGGTGTCGTCGGGAAGATCTTGTCAACGCGCACAACTCCTGCGTCGCGGAATTTTGTTTTTTTTCCTAGGGGCGACATAAACCACCTTTTGCGCGGCGCGCTTCGAGGGGTAGACGACTTTGGGCGCCCAAAAGTTTCTTACAGCGCGAATCGCGGTCTCTCTTTCTCGTGTCACTAATAGAAGGTCGAGCTATGTGAAGTACCCAAAAGTTGAATACGATTTTATGCCGGGATTTTAGCGAAATCTACCAAAATGTGAATTACGAATGAACGGGACGTCGGAACTGTGTATCGACAAAGGGAATGTGGTAACCCCCGACGAGATCTTACTGATGGTGGAGTCGAAACTTCAAATCCGAATTGTTGCGGGTGATCAGAAGTGGGTGTCGACAAAGGGAATATGGTAACCCCCAAAGGATTTTAATGATGGTGGAGTCAAAACTTCAAACGCGAATTGCGAGTGCACGGTAAGTGAGAAAATGGTACCGACAAAGTGAACGTGGTAGCTTTCGGCAAGATCTTATTGATGGTGGAGTCAATATTGGCTAATAAAACACTGATCTGCCACACAAAAATGCGCTGAAGTCCCTTCGATCTCACACGAGGACTTTGATCATTTTTTCCTCATCCGTGTGTTGGCATTTTAAGTGCATAGCGAATATTTTAACCATTACATTCATAAAATGGAATAGTCCAAAGAAGTAAAGGTGGCAAACTTCCTCAGCGATTTGGTGGTTCCTGCAAAAAAATCAATTTCCCGTCGCCCTCCATTCCATTCCATTTAAAGCGGCGTTTGCTTTATGTTGACCGTTGTGGTGTAAATGTCGCGTAGCCGCTAATGGTGTCAAATACCAATTGTGTGGTACACCGCAATTAACAATCATTTCAACATGTCACCAGACTGAAAGTGCAACTTGTCACGATTATAAATACCTAAGAGGCGGAAAAAATGGCACATTGATAAAACCCAATATTCTCGAGTCTTCGTAATTGAAAGGCAGTGATTACGAGCACAACTTCTTCACAATACACATAATAATAACTTGAACACAAAGAAAATTGAAAATACAAAATCCAAAATCAATCACATTCGCAAAGAACCGACTATATTACAAGGAAGTGTATAGGGAAGAGGGTTTTGAAAGGGGTGTATTCATAAGTTCTATAGCGTGCTGAATATCATCTTATAAACTTCTTACCCTTTCCACCGCCATAATAAGAAAATCCACATACGGCTCGTTACACGAGGAGCGGAACTTATACAAAATAATGCAATAATTTGAAACAACATTCATCATGTCGCGCCGCCGGTAGATGTAGATAATTACGTAGACACCGTAATCAAATTATTACAACACGCCAGCATGTTTTCCTTCCAATATCTACGCAAGCAGGCTGGTTAAGGGTAGATTACCCGCATTTCCTAGACAATTTCATAGCACCAATCTTCATTGCCAGAAATTCATAAGCGAGCGAATGAATTTATGTATTCGACGTAATTCGGCCATTAAAATGTCACGCTTTAATTTTCAAAATCGATATAGAAAACGGCGCCTATAATATGTTTTGCAGCATTTTTATGATGATCGACGCCAATGAACTTCCCTATTTCCGTCCTTTGAAAAGGTAGCCTGAAGAGCACGATGATTCTCGAGAAGAGCTGTAAGGTAATTGCCGAGGGTGAAATCTCTGAGCCTCTACACGCGTCTTTGGGATTCCGAGAAAAATGGGTTTGTTGGAAGAATTCATAGATATGGGAAAATCTCGCGGAAAATCTAATATTTAGCTTTCATACCGAGATAACATATGTTTGCCATGATATATTGCATATTTACACAAAGACCTTCTTCTAGGTTAGACTCACGGTCTCTGCGGAAGGAAGGTACATTCCAAATAATTTCCCATCGCTACGACAATTATACTCCTACTCGAAATTTCGATTTAATCTCAAAAGAAGCGCGCCAGAAAAATAGAACAACGAAATTCACGTTCGTGATAACATAACGTAAAACGTGGCTCGCATATTTTAACTAACTTCCGTGACTGAAAATCGATTCGACATTCAACTGGTGTCCGTTTTGTCACAAAAGTGGCGGCGGCGGCGGTGGGACGATTTTATTCGGCGAGACCGACAATTCTCCGCTCATTGTTATGGCAATTTCACCTATTCACGTGAACCAATTAGTACAATCGAATAGATGGGAGAGTTTCAATATTAATGACTAGGAAAAAGCGCGACCTTTTAACATACAACGCTAATACGCTTCCACATTGAAGCTAAAATAATGCTTTCTGTCAATAAATATGCAAAAATATGTAAGCCATAGAGTAATCTATAGATGTCCCAATTTAGGCGAAAATCTTAAATAATAATAATAATAATAATTGGCAGTGAATTGAGATTTTACATAAAATTGAATGTTTGATATTGTGAGACAATGCCGTAACCAACCCATGCAATGATAATAAAAGATCCACTCCCTTAGAGAAATCGTCCAAAGCAAGGCAAATTGGTACCATAAGGAATAGGAGGGCGCCCTTTTATAATCGTTGGCAGGAGTTAACACTATCCGAGACACTATCATTCCTTTTTATATAAATTAGATACTACATGGTTTACATACTCGTATTTATTGTTGGATAATTATTCCCATTTTTATATAAGGAACACGCTCGGGAACACGTCTATATCTATAATCAGGTTTATGCTTTAAGGTGGGCGACTCATTTTCAATCAGGTTTTACAAAAATAAGCTTAATATGAAAAATTTGAAAATGTGGTCGTATTTTCACGAAACCTGGATAGGCACCGAGGCGCCATGAAAGGTTAGTTATCGGCGATAGAGAACGAAGGCGGATGTGACGTGTTTGTCCTAGAAAACTTGGGAGCGTTCGAGGAGGAAGGGCGTTACATAAAACAAATCGAATTTTGATTCAGAGCAGTGCCAATTTCAGCGCTGAAATAATAAATAGTTCGCGCTGCTCTAAATTATGTATATTAATCTTTTACTGTTATAAACAAGTACCACGCACATGCGATCGATTGAAACAAATTAAACTTAAAAGAAAATTCCAATTAGGTACCTTAAAGAGTTAATCATCCTAACATCCTGTCATACCTGCGATTTTGATTAACAGGCGTATAAAAACAGAAACTGATGTTTCTTCGGAATCTTCATTACTTTATTTTCACTTGATGCTTGATTTATACATGGCTTAGTTGTAAATTCAAAGTGGATTTTTGGTGGTGGGATAACCGCTCATCATTTTGTCAACGTTTATCAACCAAATCCTCTTTACTCATCAAAACTTCGAAAGAAAAATCGCCGGCGCCTCCCACTCGTATCAAATTACTGTTTATCTTCAAATTAATTAGCTTTGAAGAACAAATATGGAACTCCTTATTGCAAGACCGGATGAAGGGCGAGTTGATATGTGCGGGGAAAAGTTGAGTAGGGTGCCAACATTGATTGGGGATTTGAGTGGAAAAAAACCAGGTGGAGTGTTACAGCCGATCATCTACAGGCGTTGTACGACTGTCTTGCTGGTGACGTTCTTATATCGTGTGTGGTTATAGCGTATTTGTGCTCATTTACTTTGAAATGGCGCAACGAAGTAGCGGATTGGTTAATTTTTTTAGAAGACGGATGTCCCTGTAACTGCGACGTACGACTTTACAAGGACCCTGGATGACGAAGCCAAAATTCAAGATTGGTACATTTCCGGATTACCTCGCGACGCTTTTTCAACGGAAAACGCAATCATACAGGAGAATTCGAAACGTTGGTCTTTGCTGATTGATCCACAGTCCCAAGCCAACTTGTGGATCAAAAAGATGGAGAGGAAGAACGATATTCGAGTAACCAAATTTTCTGACAGCAAGGTGTTAGAATTTTGCATCCAATCAGGAAAACCAGCCCTGATTGAAAACATTCGTGAAGATTTAGAAGCCCCTTTAGATTTACTTTTGTACAAGACCAATGGTGCCTTAAATGTCATCGCACTTGGTTATCACGTTATAACGTGCCATGAAAACTTTAAGTTGTATCTCACGAGCAAGATGAGAAACCCGCACACGCACTATCCTCCGGAGGTTATTAATTATTAATAATTATTAAATTATTAAATAATAATAAAATATAAATAAAATATTATTATTAAATTTTGGATCAAACCAAAACCGTTTCGAATGACGTAAACGTTATTATTAAATTTTAAAATGTGTCACTTCCGTTTTTTTCGCATTCGGTTATTTACAAACCTTCGACAAATTATAGGACGGACTTTACGCTATTTTTATTACGATTTTTTTTAACTTGAGCTCTACCAAGGCTTTCCCACAAATTTGTTCCTTTGGTTACTTGAGCTCTATGACGGCTCAACTCGAATTAATTAATTTGTAGCGTAGCTTCTTTATCAACGACCAGATAGGATTCAGCTGTACCGTATCTTATTTCTCATGAATTATCTTATGCTGTATATAGGAATTTTAACCCACCAATCGGAAAAAAATTCAAACTAAAATCAACCCCATTAAAGAGCACCCTTGACACGCTTGAGAGCAACTTCTGACTCACTTAAGAAGAAACTGAGATGAGCTTGATGGGAACGGGAAGACAACTTGATAGGAACTTAAGGAGAAATTAAGAACGTGAAAGTAAAATGGAGAAGACTTGAGCAGAACTTGATGGGAACCTTAAGAAAGAGAAGGAGCTATGCATGAGATAAAAGACGAGTGTCTAGTTTAAATTTAAAGAACTGCGTCTATAACTTCACAAAAAGACATTGGAAATCATTCTTTAAACAGCAGAAATATTCCTAAAATAATCAATCCAAGATGGAAGAAAAGGACACCCAAATTATCATAGCCTAAGGCCCATGGTTCTGGTTAAGCAAATCCGCCTCTGCTCATACTTAACAATTCGTTCCATTTGCAGTCTGGTTTTAGTTACTTCAACACTCCGGTTAGTTTTTTTTTAAATAAATCTCAGTACAAAGTTACAAACATTTTGCAATGTATAAAGGAGTTAACTGTATCTGATTTTAAATATTTACCGGTTCGTTCATCAAATTGAATCCAAATGTACATAAGCACAAAAGCAAATACGATAATATTCATCATTACCATGTATTCATTGATTTATTGATTATAGTACGCCGGGTGTCAATTTGTACGCCCGTACCAAATTACAGGTGAACGTTCCGCAGTATACTCGTAAGTAATAAACGACCGACGAGAAACTCGAGTTGTTTATAAAAATTATCATTTTATAGTTAATGCCATTTCCTGCGACCTTTTCGTATTTATTTTTCATTTAAAACCGATTTTCGGCAAAAGGAAATTCGTCTAAAACGTAATATTCCCTTTCTGTATGGCCCATCTAGCAATAAAAACAAATATCTAAACCATTAAAAATAACGGATACGGACTCAACTCAAGATATAAGATCGAAGAGTGCAATCTATCAAGAGTAAAAAAATATATCTTACGTGTTTCCATCTCGATTCTACTTCGTATAACCTCTACCTTAGAAAATATAGTGGTAGTAGTTGGATAGAAATGGGTTTAGGACTCGTGTATGTTAGTGCTGCAGTCTGTGTTATTTTCATTTTGAAACCACAAGGCAAAACGGAAACGCTTGAAAAGCGTGCGATGGCCGCCTTCCGGATTTATACCCCTCTATTAGGGGTTAAAGGCCATCTGGCTCGTCGGAAATAGTGCGGCATGTATTTCCGTAGTACGAAAAGCTTAACTTGTTGAGCATTTGCAGTTAGCTGGATGTTTTTCAAAAAAATAAAATTAATGTATTATTTATATAAGGGGGCGCTTTCTTCTTGGCCTGTCCGTACTTGATTAATAAACATGAACTTTAGGAAAACCGAACGAAATAGAAATTCAGTTATCTGTTGAGCTTTTTCGTGTTGAACTTTTCAAATTTATTCAAGTTGTATAAATAATCTAATGTTTGTTTTTAACGCAAGATTACATCGTAGATTTGATTACATATTCAATTGCCATACAGAAATAAAGTTGTCCCCCTTCCCCTTTATTGACGCGACCAATTTTGACTTTCCCACCGTTTCGTGTTTCGCTCAGTTCCTATACGGTAGTTATCATTCTGATAGCCTCTTTTTATTACATCAATTATGCTGTTACACAATTTTTCGGACCGTGTCTAATTTAACCTGCGAATTGTTAATTACAATTACATAACATTATAACGCATAATTGAATTTCCTCGCAGTCCGTTTTTTGCGTTATTTACTTTAACGTTTGCAAGCTTTACTGGGCTTAATCAAGTTATATTTAGGACGCTAAACAAGATCGACAATGTACGCTTTTTACCTTTTCGTGTGGATTTCTGCTTTATGCATATTTTCCATTTGTATCTGTCACTGGTAAAAATATCACATGTATCGCCTGCATCAATTATGGCTTTATACATAAAATGAATATTGCCCAACACGGCCATGCATGGATATCAGGAACTCAAATAATTTAACCGCAATTTAAAACAAATGTTGCTTTTATTGGGCACTTGCCTACTATTAATATTATTATTTGCCTCAGAATTCAAAATAATCCGAGTCAACCCCACGTGTGTTGCTTGCTGGTCATTGGTAATCTCAGTGAGTGTCATGGTGTTTGTAACGGACAATGAGAGTTGAACCGTGAGAGCATTCGCGTTGAGCTCAGTCAACCACCTGGAATTGCAGGGTGGTTTTATATTATGTAACATTCGAATTGGCGTTGAGCCGCGAGAGAATTCGCGTCGAACCGTCAGAGAATTAGCACCAGCGGTCAGCGAAGTTAAGTTGGTCACCTGTAAATTATCGTGAGATAGTCTAATTTGTGCGAAATTCAAGTTAAACCGCGAGCGAAGTAAAATCCGCCACCTGTAATTTATCGTAGGGTGGGACGCCAGGAAGATTTAACCCAGAAAGAATTAAAATCGTGTAACCTTCAATAACGTTGAATTACTCAATAGCGATTGCGTTGCGAATACGGATAAGGGCGTAATATTAAACATGCGAAATTAAAGTAAGTCATTCAGGGTGAATGGGCTTGTAAAAATTTGTAGGGCGCAATTCTTCTCACGCCTGAAGCGGTTCATTGTGCGCAAATGACATGCAGCAGGCTTTGAAGCATATCATGAGGTTGAACCTTCCTCCTAGAAATAAAAGTGGTCAACGGCTAGCTCCATATAATAATTATTTGTTTCATAAGTTCGAAAAATACACGTTTTCGTGACGAGGAAGGGTGGACACGTACATTCACTTGCGTCCGAGAGTACTTGCTTGCGAGAAATTACTTTTTACAACTTTTACTCTCAGAAGTAGGTACTATCGCATCCCAATTTAAATCCCGTATAAACTACGCTTTAAGAAGACAGTAGATGAGTTAAATCGCGGATGCAGGACTACTTTGTATTTGTATTACAGTGGTAGTTCCGCTTGCGTATTTTAAAAGACATTGATTAAAAACTTTTGGATTAATATAGTATAAATTGTGCACAACTCTTGTGCAGATAAAGCACATTTTTTTAAACCGAAATAGCTTTTCTTTTGACATCGCCAATGGATATATTTCTTGCAGATGTCTCAATCGCCTTTTGTGTATACCTTCTTCCGACAATCCGTTCTTGAGGTATAAGGAAAATATACCCGATGACGATAAGAGGTCGAGGAGGAGGGCTATGGTTGGTAGAAATTATTCCTTTCGTTGAGACCTTTCATTAGAGTACCAAGAAGGATAAAACTAGCCCCCCCCCCCTCCCAATCCACCTCGTACTTTGATAAGAGGACAGAAAGAAGGTTGTTGGTAGAAAACGGTTCCTTTCGTTGAGACCTGTTCTGAATGACAAGTCAATAACAACTATTTGTAATTTTTGGATTCGTTTTCAAGGTTAATAAATTACTTTTCGGACAGTCCGAAAAGTACCTACTTTTTGGACAATTATCATGGTGATATCGACGACTCCCGAAATCGCCATTTTTTGTACCAAAAAGTGGGACAAAATAGCGCCTTATTCAGGTGGTTGGAGAACAAATATTTTTTTAGTATCTGGTGACCCTCAGAATAAAAAAAACTGTTCCTTTCCATTTTTACTTGAAACTTAAAATTTCTTGTTCGATTTTCCCCGGTTAATAAACAGCAAATATTCCGTGAAATAAACACAAATATATTGATAAATACAACAAATCGCAATCCTCATTCCACGTCCTTTATAATTTTCTACTCATTTTTATTTGGATCAATTTTTCCACTCCTAAGTTGTTTGTCAAACTTTGTTTTAATTCGTGGCCACGTTTTTTTCTTATATTTTTGGAAACAAGTATACGAGTTCAGGTAAAAGTTATCGGCCCTAATCGCATTTTTGTACATAAAGCACCCTGTATATTTTAATCTAAAAAATAGATCAGTTCTCTTTTCAAAAATATAACCAAAAAATTATAAATATTTTAAAAAAATTTAATAAGTTGAAATGATTCACAAAAATAAAGTTTTATACTCGGAAAAATAATAACAAAATTTAGGTAATTTTTTGTTGTAACAATCTGTTTTGAATCAATATTGCTTTTTTATATCTTTATAGTTCTATTTATATCGGTTTCCTCTGTGAAATGGATATGTCTTATATTACCCTAGGAATATGTGTCGCATTTAGATTGCTCTCGGATGTCTGAAAATTTCGTCACTTACAAATTTTATTCGCCGAAATGTTTATATCTGGCGCGCTTTCACAAAAAAGAAACTATAACTTTTCAGGTATGATTAAGACTTCCGTGACTCAAAGTGCTCCAATGCCTTGCTAACGTGCTATATCCTCAAGCTCATCCGTAATCTCGAAACTAAATTTTTACTCGGAACGACCTCCGCAGCTGAGTACTGAATGAATTCTAAACTTTCCCGGAATGACTCCCGTCCTTAATTTTTTACTGATTAGTGTACGTCTACAAAATGACTTATTAAAGCAGAGACCATCTTTAATCGTTAATTCATCTATTTAGTTCCTCCCTGCCAATTAAATAAAAGCTAAGGAATCAAATCCCACGTCTTATCGTCAATAATTTTCCCGCTTAATTTTTTGTAGTAAAAGAGATCCAAAGCCACTGTTGGCGCAGTAAAAGAGATCCAAAGCCACTGTTGGCGCACGCGCTTACAGCGAAAGTTCGTCGCAACCCAGGAAATCGCCTGATATCATTCTGCGTCATACTGCTTTGGCTGTTTTGGTCACGCAAAACCCATTAAGATTAATTTATCGCTTGTTAACGCCGGTCCTACTGTCGCCAATAACATTTTCAAGTCACAGCTCGATCATGACACACACTGAAGGCACGGAACCCAATGACTTTCAACGGAATTGTAAACTAACATAACTTTGGAATACCTGCTGTTTCTCTCTAATAATAGAACTACCCTATACTGAGCTAAGTAAGGTTGATTTAGTTATTAAAAAAACCTCAGATTCAGATTTCATGAAATCATAATTGTTTTCCACATTCGCCGTTCAGGAGTGCGTCTGAAATGTGATATCTGAATTCCATCCTTCTGCGTGTCATTTTTATCGAGACAAAAAAAGTAGAAAAAACACATTTTGGGAGACGTACATTCTGAACGAAACGTTTCGTCCGTCCGATTATTTGGAAAAAAGGAAGCTTTGTTCAACATTTCTTTTTACATGCATAAAAACGCGAAACCGAGGAGGGGGGGGAGCTGTTATAGATTAGTATTGTTAGTATTCGAATTAAAGGTCTCCACAAAAGGGACTAGTATCCATTAACTACTTCCCTCTTATCCCTTCTCACAATCGGAGTGGGGGTGGAGACCATGGGTTTTAATAGTAATCTAATGAAAGGTCTCAATGAAAGGAATTAATTTCTAGTAACCACCGCTCTTTTTTCTTTATTTAAAGTGTCGGAGAAGGGTAGCCATAACGGGAAAATGGGTGGGACGTACGGAGGCTCTATGAAAGTAATAACACTCATTTATTTGTAAAAAGGTAACTTTTAATCTCACTTTGGCTTGCAGTAAATGCGTAGAAAGACGATGACTGTACATGTATCTACCGGAGTTTAGGGACGGGGCTACAAGATGTGGAGTCGGCGACATCTGGGCGCCATCCCCGAGTACAACCTGGAGATTATTCAGATTTTTCCTATCTTCTTCTACAGTTTTGATCCGATTGTTTTCAAGTTGGTGTCGTCGGCAAGAATTGCGGATAAATGGGACGTCGAAGGTGGGTATCGACAATGGGAGAATATGGTTGCCCCCGACAAGATTTTACTGATGCTGGGGTCAAAACATCAAACGCGAATTACGTGCGCACGGAACGTCCGAAGCGGATACCGACAAAGGGAATATGATAGCCTTCAACAAGATCTTATTGATGGTAGAGTCAAAACTGGCTAATGGAATATTGATCTTTGCTTGAATTTGATCATTCGCGTTTTCTTGGGGCGTTGGGGAAGATGTGGTGTGTCATTTTGAAAATTTGAACTCTGCGGCTTGCTTCCGGGTCGTATTCAAACACCGAGCCCCTCAAAAGCTCCCTACATATCCAAGCTAGCACCACACTAGGCCTCTTTAATCATATCGCAAGTATCGCTCCTCCCACTAAACGTTCTCCGTGACGAGGGGATCAATGTACAAAGAAAGAGGATCTACAAGCGACCTAATCTCATCAACGACCGAGCACCGACCGCCGAGTTTTCCCAGCATTTTTGAAAGGGAATTCACGGCTGGGGAGCTAAAATTCAACAGGGCGATTTTTAGAAGACGGGAATCCTGCATTTAAAAGAACGGCCGTCACATGGGTTACGTCATTTTCCAGAAATCACGCTGGCCAAATTTTGAGTTTTTTTACGTGCCACTCAAATAATACCTAGGTACTTTAACTTATTTGAAGTGCCACCCCGGTTTCGATTGAGTTTAAGGAATAGATTACGCAGATCACAAACTAAATGAATACAATTAAAAACTAGTTGAACCTTGAGGGCAATCATCTGCTGGAAAACAATTCGCCTTAACCGTGACTCGAGCAATGGGCACGTAACCTGGTTACCGGTAGGTCTAGTTTACGATTAGCGGTCGGGTTAATGATCAGTGATTCCCCAACCGAGAATATTGAAAACGAAACTGTTCTACAAATCTAAAGTAACCAGTCGCGATGTAATACATAACGTGACGACCGAAAACAAGAGTAAATGCCTGAGTGTCTGCATCAAGAGTGAAATTTACAATGAAAGCGTTTGGGTATACCCGGTTTCGATTAGCCGTTGTAGACCGACTTTAAAGAAGCTTTTGGCAAAGACTGTCCGTGATAGATATTTATGCTCTTGTAACGAGGCGACCACAGAAAGGAATCGTGCTCGCTTCTTGTACCAATTTCCTTAACAGGTTGGTCGTTGAGAACATTTATTTTCCGAATCGTGATTGGAAACGAATTACCGATTTTTTTCTTTCCTGGCATTCTTAACATTAGCAGGCTGGAGTGCTTTTCACACGGCATTTGAGTGTCACAGTTTCTTTCAGTCATATGCATTACTTTAGTGTCATTTCATAACAACACTCACTAGACTTATGCGATTTCTAAGACTGTTTTCGGTTCCCATGCACTTGATGGAGTAGTTGCCTGCAGTATTAATTTAGAGCGTTTTGCTAGCACCAAGATATTTTAGGTAATGACCTTAATTCCAAACAAGCCAATGGGTATAACTCCTGAGGAACAATGATTTCGATCTGGTACATGTCGGTAAAAGCACTTTAATGTAAAAAATGGGAATTGACTCAACCTCCGTTGCCATCGCTAATTATAAAATGACTGAAAATAATAAAAAGGCGATGTTTATTCGCACCAACACTGAACATAGTCTGACATGCCCAATGTAATGTACGTAATTCCCAATTGAACACCACGTATTCTCTCAGTCCTCCACAATATTGATGTATGAAACAATATACCTAGAAAGCAACATGGACTAGGTACCTAAAGTATCAATATTAGGTCCAGTTTGATCGAGCTTAATTTCCCATTGTGCTTTTGATGCGAAAACCTTAAGGCACACTTGTGCAGATAAACCGCATTTTTTATTAACCGAAATAGCTTTTGTTTTGACATCACAAATGGATATATTTCTTGCAGACGTCTCAATCGCCCTTTGTGAGTACCCTCTTCCGACAATCCATTCTTGAGGTATAAGGGAATATACCCGATCACGATAAGAGATCGAGGAGGAGGGCTATGGTTGGTAGAAATTAATTCCTTTCGTTGCGACCTTTCATTACAGTACTATGAAGGATAAAACTAGTTCCACCCCCACCCCCTCCTCCCCGTACTTTGATGAGGACAGAAAAAAGGACCGTAGTTGGTAGAAAACGGTTCCTTTCGTTGAGACCTTTAATTAGAATACAATGAGAGATAAAATTAATTTCCCTCAGACTCCGTCGCTCTAAGAAAATAGTCATTTAATTTAAAAAAAAAACAGAGTTTTTAGCTCAGTTTTTAGACTTTGAAATTTTTTGAATTTGGATCTCCAGGGGTGCGGTCGTACGCAACTTAATTTTTTTTTAGTACACTAAAAGAAAATCCTATTCCTTCTCTATGCACTGCTAAAAATGGATTGCCATAACTACAACCGTTTTCAAGTAATCAATTTTTAAAGTACCGTCTGCATCCGCCATTTTTATGCTTAAAGTCAAAATAACTTAAAAACCATAAACTGTAGATATTGACATGTGAGTATCAAAAGAACTCAAATTTCACGTAGAATCAAAAATGCAAAAAAAATACGGGTTGCCATTTAAAATAACGAAGTTACTAGCTACTTCCGGTTTTTCCGGAAATGCCACCATTTTGAAAATATCGATTCGGCCTTCAGAGTAACTCCTAAGTACAAATTTTCAAAAACCTATCTATTTATTTTCTAATTATTTATTAATTACAAGAAATACAGATAAAAATGTGTATTACAAAAGTTTCTTTATAATAATTGATTAATAATCTGCTGCTGTCAAAATAAGGATACGAGTTCAGATAAAACCTCATTTTGTGTTTTGAACACCCTGTATCTTTTAATGTAAAAAAAGAAATTAAATTGTGATAGTGATGATATTCACAAAGGATTCAAGTGATTCAAAAAAATTACAAAGATTTAAAAAATATTTTTTTAAAAAGTCGAAATGGATCAAAAAAATTTTAACCGCATTTTAGTAAATAGAGCATATTTATATATATTTTAATATAAAAATAGATCAAATTCTCTTTTCAAAAATAGAACACACCAGTGATGATATTCAAAAAAGATTCATGTGATTAAAAAAATTCAAAAAAATTGCAATATTGTAAAAAAAATTTGTAACAATCTGTTTTGAATCAATATTGATTGTTGTTTTTATATTTTATAGTTATATTTATACTTTTGAACAGAAAATTTAATAAGCTACTTTTTAGATTAAAATATACAGCGTGTTCCATTAAAAAACATTATTTTGTATCTCTTCTAAGAATATATAGGGTGATGCTGAAATTAACATTTTTTTAAATTTTCATATGTTTCCCTTAAGAGAGCGAATATTTTCAAATTTGGATTTTACCGTACAGTTCACTTACCTATGCGTGTACTTTGACCGCTAACTAAGCTTTGAACTTTGACCTACTTATGAACTTAAACTAGAGTTGTGTAACAGAGCGACGAACAACCTTTGGACTTTGAACAGCGCGGAATGACTTTGACCGGACGGGAACCTTTGAACTTTGAACGGTGTTGGGAGCTTGATCTTGAAGTTGTAAGTGAGCGCATGCGTAGACCTTTGATCGATAGCTTGACCTATTTTCTAAGACCAGCAGTATAATAGAGATAAAATGTTGGATTTATCGTCATTGATCTGATCTTGCAGTATAGGCATGCGCCATCTTGACGAGAAGAACCTTAACCGATTGTCATAGATCAGTCACTAGTCAGTCTTGTCGTGATCAATGATCATAATGAATGTACAACCAAAAAACGGAGTGGTATGGAAGCACTGGGGCGGTCACTTGTGGCTGTTGAACTAGCAAAAGAAAAACAAAAATACCAATAAACCACAACAATGTATCTAGTGGAGAGGTATGGTGAATGTGTGTGTCTTGTGACGTTTTGGTGTATGGGGATGCAACTGTGAACCTGGCTCGGATTATCACACAGATAGAGCACTGTCGGTGGGGGCGCGTTACCCGTTGTATCTCGTATTTAAAGAAAAACCACTTCCACCATAAAATAAACTCCGTCTTTAAAAATTTTGTAAATAATTTGCCAATCAACGACGGAACACGCCCATGGCCATCACTTCTCTAATATGAAACGGCCCGGCCAATTCTTCTTATCTCTTCGTCAGCGCCAAAACACGTGCATTAGTTTACCTCGTTGATTGCACTTAAATTTCGATTTAGACGACACTGGGTTCGTTATAATTTCAGATGTAATATTGGCTCTTTGATGTGTAAAAAATTCCATTTAACTGATACTTGAAGACCTTAAGGAAAGGTTTCACATAATGGATAACTGCTCAATAAACAACACTCGGACTAACTTCTTCATAAACGTAGTTTCCGCTTAAAGATTAACTTTTATCACGACTACTGATATTTGTCATTGTAACCTTGTTCCACAAAAACCTTACAAAGACTGACTGCCTTTTACAAAAAGCTTTGATAACGGCAAAACTGCCAAATACATACAACGCCCACCACCAAACAAGCCATGATTCACATGTCCTCTGCTAGTTAAAGCATTCTTCCCTCTCTCAGTGTCCGCCTCTTCTCTAGTTGGACCAGCGAAACCTGCTCATCTTGAAAGTAATTAGCTTACGCAGCGATAACAATTTTTTATCGTAACGATCCGATATAAATGAGTTAGAATTTCGGATTGTCATACAGAAGAGACAACATTTAGACTTGTAAAATGGTTCCTCACGAAATTTAACCGACGGTGTACAAATAAACTTTACAATATCGTTACTGGTGACTCCTTCCTTTGAATATACATACTAGACATGTGCCCATCACACCTAAAGAGGCTATAGAGAATGTGTGAATGTCATTACTAAATTGTACAGGAACGATGTTCAAAATGTTACATAACCTAGATGCGGTTCAACCATCATATTCATTTCCTCAATCGTCTGTCTCGACAAGTCATTCAATTAAAAATAAAAACAAACTAACCTTGACTTAATGCTCCCGAACAATAAAACACTGATTCATTTCATCACGTTGTAAACAATCAGTATAATTAAACAAACATACACAGTAGATTAATAAGAAACTATTCAAGTAAAAGACGGTAACAATGTTTAATTTGGAAGCATCTATTCTTTAAGGTAGATGTTAGGATAAACTTGCAACACGGAAATTTAATTTTGCTAATTAATGCAAATAGCAATTTTCTACGGTACGAAAATTAGTAAGACCAATGTTTGATAATTATACCAATTTTCTTACCTTGCGATAGCTCTACTTTAGATACGGTTTTTCATGCCCGAGAAATCTGATCGCAACCTAATTCAGTACATGCACATTAAAATGGTAATGAAATTTCGTGGAAAACTCCCAATAGGCATTACTCTAATTGCGAATGGCATGAGTATTTTATAAATCAATATAACGTGAAGCCGTTGATGGATGTTGTAAACGCTTCACGACTCTCAAATTTGTATTATGAAGGTAAATGTGTGCAATACAGTGTTGAGTGTTGCCCTTAAGGCAATCAAACATCAGAAACAATTTTGGACGGACATTTTATGCGAAAACAGTCGTATTTTTTTTTAAACCCAGAATGCTCGAAACAGATCTACGGAAATTCCCATCTATCACAGATGATAAATTCTTACCTCATCCCAGGTTCGAACACCCGACCTCCGGCTTTGTATCCCAACACTCTACCACCGAGCTACATAGACGGCTAGTTAGTAATAACCATCTTCATCCAAAGAATGGTGATCAAATTGTGGCCCAGACTATTTAATCTAAATCAAATTATTGAACTCAAAATATTTGAGATGCTGACGCCATTTTATACAAATCATATGAATGACCGCGAGAACCGCAGTTGATTTTCAAATTTAATCAATTAAATCAAAACGCTAATTAAAAGACGCCGACCAATTGAATACACGCGAGAATCGCTTGGCCACGCCCTCAAATTGGTCCGTTTCCCAGAATTTTAATTAAATCGCGTACCAATATTAACTAACTGTGCCAATCGCTCACATTCCACTAAATTCGGCCATGTCAATTTAATTGGCCTTGATTGCCCCGCAGATAAAATCCAAGATGGCCCCCGAAGTGTCTGTTCTGTTTTGCAACGTTATAAAACAGAAATTTTTGGTATTATGCATATCACTGGTGAATATTGCAAATGAGTTTCGACAGTGAGCACTATACAGATGTTTCTTAATAATATGCTAATAGTTAAGAGGGTGATTTTTGGGATGTCAAGCAATCGCCGTCAGCGGCAGTGTCGTTAAGTCGATCACCTGTAAATTACCGTGGGTGGAATTACTTTGTGCGAAATTCGCGTTGAGCCGCGAGTGAACCAGCCTCGGAACCAACCATCTCTACAGGGTTAAATAAATCACCTGTAACTTAGCGCAGGGATATTTTATATGTATTGGTCATTGGCACTCTCAAGATCGAGAGCATGCGACGAAATTGCGTGCAACTACGGTAGCGAAGTTGAAGTACATGTAAATTAAAGTAAAGTAGTCGAAAGTTGGTTGTTCTGAAAGGACAGTTACGGAATTCGCGTAAATACAAGACCAGAGTTTAAGGCAAGCATTTGTAAATTAGTGCAAGATGATTGGATTTTGTGAATATTAAAATCCCTGTCCAGCGGTCAGCAAAGTCCTAGGCGAAGTCAGTCAAACACCTGTACAAGGTGTAGCATCCAAGACCCCTCGGATAATTCCTTCACCATACAAATAGAGGAGCAAAATTCACTTCACTTTTGAGCCTTCAATTAAATAAAATAGTGGATTTATTTGAGGTTTTTGATCTAATTTGCGTTTTGATTGCGCGATGATAAAGAAAAGTTTAAACATTTTTAAATGCAGAATAAGGAGCTTTTCTAGACGAGCTTCGCCTATGACATGATTTCAAATTAAAATGATGAATAAATAGTTCGGGAATCTGTTTTTAAGGATTGACGTTTATAGTGTCGTGATTTTGGTCACGTATGATTTCTGCCCATAGTATGAATTTTGGTTTGCTTTGTCTTCGTTGGCTTTCGGAATTTGCACGATTCAAGATATTTTTGTAGAAGGAAGATGGCGATTTGGTAATTTGCCAAGCTGTTGAGTGATGGGAATAGGTTAAAAATCGGGACATCCATTTGGTGTGGCTTGCACAAAGTAGATTGGGGAATCTTGATGCCGCTAGTAGAATTGGATCAATGTTATTCTATAGATTTATGTAGATTTGGGGCCAAGAGGTAATTTTTTTTGTTACGGTGATCACGAACGCCGTGCTTAGCTAATTTAATTTGGGCCATCCGCTTCTTTCTGAAGATAAGGATAATTCCTAATGTGTGTTTGGTTGTTTCGAAATTACATGTGAGGTTTATTTGTAGAGGTTTTTGCTCTGGGAGCATTCTTCGGAAGGGACTGTTGTTATATCGTACCGCATGAAGTTTTAAATATTGGGATCTGGATTTGTATGTAGCTGCATGCGGGGAAGGAAGTCGGGCAATTGATTGAGAGCACGGGTAAAGGATGAGCGAGTAGCCACCTGTGAAGGAGCTGTGCGACAACTATTAACGAAAGATCGGGGCAGTCAAGGCATTCCAGTGATTTAATCGTACCATCATCCCGAGTCTGGTGGGGTGATTTTGGATTTGAGAGAAAGACCGTATATGCAGCTAAATGTCGTATTTCGTTTGTTCCTGTAATGGGTATTTTTTCCAACATTTGTGCATGTTTAGAATTAGATAAGATTTAACTTTCTGAGATTTCGTGTCGAGTTCACGATATACCTACACATTTTGTGTTTTATTGGCTGCAGCACTAGTTGTTGCAACACCTAAGTATCGACTTGAATCGTTAATTTTTTGATATTTGCGACATTTTCAATCAACTACATGCCAAATTAGATGACTTTCTAGTAGGCGGGGGAGACTGTGACCCGAAGGACCAATCTTCAAATGAATATAACTTTTGTTAGAAAAGTCATTTTAGAAAACTATTCGGCAATTTTGTTCCTTAACTCATCAAGTATGTACACACCAAATTTCGTTGAATTCTCTCCATTTTCGTTATCCGGCCATGAATTGCAGTGGAATTTTTTTTTTGAATTTTCAAAAACCAATTTCAGATTCGTGATTTTCATGTTCAAAAACCCCCAGATAGTAAATTTCGTCGAAGCACACTTTCGTGGTAGGAATTTTGAAAAAAAATTTGCAAAATCGGAAAAGGCGTATCCCAAAACCTATTCAAAGACGTGCCACCGGTCTTTGTAACTGTTAAGGTTGCCGAGTAAAAAATGAAAGAGGAAATGTAAATTTCACCACTTATATGGGGGTGTTTAATTTTTTTACACACTTATATGTAACACCCTGTATATGTTGTTCTAGAGCTAGACGTAGTCTTAGATTGATTAAATTCGGCATTTTTGGGCCAATCTTGAATTCTCGATTATGCAGATTTTAGTATAGTTTAACAAATGGAAAACATTGTTTTTAAAGCGAAGATTTATGGCCAGATTCGAGTCAAAACAAAATTTAACAATTTCCTTTATGCATCCTCAATTACTTATTGATTCCGCCCCCTAACCGCATCATACATTTCGTTTACATCACCTCCCCCAAACCGCTTTGTATATTTCGGAATGAGTGATATATTTTATAATAGTGTTTACACAATTCGAAGCTAATATAAATGTTAATGAATTCTTTGTTCTTGAACCTGCCATGGCGGTAACGTCAATTAATAAATTCACATTTGGGAGAATTTCTATCGCGAGGCGTAGCCAATTTAAGATCATAAAATGAGGATTAAATTTACATTAGTGAGTGTATCTAGAATGCAGGTAATCAGGTTCTTCAGAATGTCTCATTTTCTTAACGTAACGCTGCCAGCTATTTATAAATCCATATCGTTGGTACATTAAAACTAAGTTTCAAAGTATACACGAAACATCTCGAGTTCCTTGTGCTTGATTGCTTTTGGAATCTTTACCTAAATCAATAAAACATTTCCATTAAATAAATATCATACGTTTCGAGTATCGCCTTGGGTTTAGTTCGAAACGGGTGGCCACTGGGCCCTAATAATAAAATAGTGAAAGTACCAATTTAAGTTGTGTCATTCTGTAAATGATGACGTATGACGCGTACAAAACGGCCCACATACGGGCACTTTGTGCAACCCCATAACAAGGGATGAGTTATTTACATCGCTGGAGGTCTATTATTTACTTTTAATGGGAATTTCGGGGCGTTTATTGTCCAAATAAATTTATAGGTCACCACTGGTTTTATGGATATGGTGAATTCGCTTTATAAAGTATGTATTACGTTACGTTCGAACTCTTTTAAGAGTGATTAGATATTAATGGATACAACAGACACATACGGCTCAATAGATATACAAATTTAACTGGCTTCCGTAGTCGTTTGCGGCAATGGATTTTACGATTACATGCCTTCAATTAATCATATTGATGACAAACTGAGAAATTATAAACGTATTTGATCCAAGATCCAACATTATTAGGTGGAAACTTAAATTAACATTGCAGAAACGGCTTGGCAGTTATCCAATAAAAATTGAATTTCCAACTAATTATAAATGCAAATAAAACGGCAATAGTTTTCCTTTAGTTTAGATGTCACCAAATGAAACGAAATTGTTGGCGACTGTAATAAATATTGCAAGTATAGTGAGTTTTCTCCCCTGTCATATAAATGTCAAGTGTTGGGATATTACAGTTCCACGTTTAATTTAGGGATTCTATAGGGAAATACTTAATACGAAGCGAGCTAGTAAAGTTGCTGGAATTTTAAATGGCCGTTATTTCACTTTACATAGAAAAACTTTTACACGTAGACGCGGTTTAAAATAGTTTTCATAATATCTGCTATCTAACCATTTTCTTTGAAATTTACTCACGATCACATTGCATAATATAATGCAGCAAAATGGAAAATACGTGAAATTCTTTTCAAAGAACGCGGCAACAAGTAAACTCCACCGATTTTCTCTGCAAAAAATTGTGCAACGCTATTCATATATGGTACATTGTATACATTATATAAGAGAAGACCAAAGTGCCCAAAATGTTTTGACGTCGCCAAAGCATCAATATCCATTAACGTTAATCACAAAAAATACCCGAGCAAAGATAACGGGCGATCAAAAATGAGTGGCGGTCGAGTCGACTTTGGAAGTTCCGGTTAAGTACGATTTCCCATCACCCGTGTAGATAAACAAAAATTCCAAAGTTAACACGATAGAAACTCATTTTTGATCGCATCATAGTACACTTCAAAACGCTAATGGACCTTCTTCGGGGTGCTTATGAAGGGAAAGTGGCACGTACGGACGCAAAGAATCAGTCGGTGGGGTCAAAATTTGAAACACGCAAATCTCGAAAAAAAAATGGGTCAAATTCGAATATTTTGAGAGCCGAATGTCGGAAGACGGTACTCAAAGGAGAAGGGAGAATGTCTGGATTGGTTTAAAACACATGATTTTAAAGTGCATTCAAGAGAATTAAAATTCCTTCAGTCATTAGATCGGAGGGGATGCTTTTAAGGTTGTTTTGCCTGAGCCTGACCTTGCAGAATACACAACTAACACAAAATAAGGTCATAATAAGAATTGTAAGCCATTTTGTTCAATTACTCAACGGATGTGTGAGGAGCAGTCTACAATTGGTACGAGTGACGGCTCTCGCCTTACATCCAAAATCTCAATCTCTCCCCCAATATTGAACGCAAGCTTCGGAAGGATTTGATTGGGTCACTCACATGTTCAAAAATTTAGACAAACCCCTTTAAATTGAATTAGGCTGGTGCGGACTTAAAACCAACACGTAGTCTCTATGAAGAAATCCAGGGCAATATTCCAATGAACAGTCCGTCACAAAATAAAACTGTTTTTTTAGTTGCCTGTATCCAAAAGGCGACGTGAATATAACATTTCACATAAAAAACCATTATACTTACGCAAATTCTACTTCAAACCACCTTATGGGGTTGACTGTACGATACGACCCGACTTTTCTTTACTTCAAAGCGCTAATTTTCTTACGGCCTTACTCTAAGATGCGTTATCAACCACTATTTCACAACGACTGTTTGGTTATTGTAAAATAACAGCTAGATATACATTCTCGCGTATGTATTTTTTGTAGAATAAAAATTAGGATCTTCACAAATGAAGTACTGCCCTGACGTAATCAATGCGGCGCCCGTAAACAAGTTGGCGCCAGCCAGGTGAGCGCTATAGCGAAGTAGATGTTGGTTCCCATTGATTAAGCTGTTTTGGTTATACGGATAGAGGAGAAAAGTACTAAATCGTTTGGTGGCCGAGCTATGAAAGTGGTTGGTTTTTTTTAATGATCTTGAACGAAGAAAAAGATGAAGGATGTTGCATGGCTGCTGGATCAGTTTAGCGTATGGGAAAAATAAGATTTAAATAATTGTGTTATGCAGCTGAACCAGGGTAAAGCAACTCTCGTTACAAATAATGTATCGATAATTTTGTTGTTTCAAATATCTGAACTTGATATTCAAAACATTATATTTTTATTATAAGTTATTTTGTAAACTAAGCCTAAATTTTCTTACCACAGAATTGTTGAGACTTTTAAAGTAACAAATCCGGAAATGAAAGTGTGAACTAGAAATGTGCAGAGTTGGACTGGGTCACTGGGTCAACTGAGACACCTGGGTCACTGAATTAAACTGGGTCACTGGGTCACGTCATACTCTTTTCAGTTAGACCCAGTGACCCAGTTTCGCCCAGTGACCCAACTTGACCCAGCGACCCAATTTCACCCGGGGACCCAATGCGACCCAGTAACCTAGTTTGATCGAATAACACAGTTAAGTTAGTGCCCTCGGTTCAAGTGTACAGATTATGAAATGCTGGTTTGTTGAAAATAATACTCGATTGCTTGACAACTGCCATGTCTGTGATGTTTGCTTTAATACTGCCGTAAAAAACTTTCCATGTCCCGAATTGTATTAGAGTAATGTTATTTCTAAACAGTTCCCTCCTTCATTTCTTTGCTTCAGGGCTTACCAGTTTGCTTACAGGTGTTCATTCACATTTAATGCTTTTCTACTAGTTAGCTTAATCCAAATAAATCTTTTCTCTAAATACTTTCATTGACTACTTGACTACAAACTATAAACAAATGCATTTGATTTTTTTAGGTATTAGTTCACTTGAAATGAAATTGGGCTACGTGCTTGTTGGCGAATATTATTGAGGAAGCTTTTTTTAAATTAAAAGTTACTTGAAATTGTTTTGAATGATACCTAACAATAATTTAATTACTAGGCCACCGGGTCAAAATGAGTCACTGAGTAAAGCTGGGTCAAGATGGGTCACAGGGTCAAACTGGGTCACCGGGTCAAGCTGGGTCACTGGGTCAGTAAACTAACTGGGTCACCGGGTCAGTAAACTAACTGGGTCACCGGGTCAGTAAACTAACTGGGTCACCGGGTCAGTAAACTAACTGGGTCACCGAGTCACTCTATGCTTGACCCAGTCCAACTCTGGAAACGTGTATATTTAAATATACGACAGACAGACTCAATATCAATATCATATCAATGGTTACAATCAATTGAATAACATTTTAGCACTCAACTAATATATGAACTAAAGAATTACCTACCGAAGGATAATTACTTCAACAAGAGTGACATTATTTTTCATTATGAAATTTATAGATTTCACAAGGTTTTTTTAGCGCATTTTTGGAAAAATATACGCTATTATATTCGTTATGGCTGACTGGCTGTCCGGCTGAGATCTCAGCAATTACAATAGGTAGACTTCAAATTTTCACTAAAAGCTTTCTGATGTAGTGTAGATGTGCAGGCTCTAGTCTATTTTGAGTTAGATTACTTGTGAGATCGAGAATTTAAGAAAACAATGTCGATATGGTTTTCGGAAGTGCTATGATTTTACCGTTAGATATCGCTACCAGTATAACAACTTAATTATCGTGAGATCGATAATTTTAGACTTTGCTAATCAAATACTGATCTGCATTACCAAAAATGCGCTTTCATCATGCATATGCTGATTTACAACTTGTTTTCCTTTATAAGTGTTTCAGAAAACTGTTTGTCGTGGTAAAGTCGCAGTTAAAAAAATGTGGTATTACATATTCTTTCTTGCTGTGACTTCTACAAATTGCGTTTTTTGCGCGTAGCGTCGATAAAAACGTTTCCATTTGCAAACAGAACGGAAAAGATGTAAAAGTAGCAGATCAAAGCGAGATGACAGCTTTGGGTAGGGTGGAGTCTGAAGATTATAAAAACTCGCAGTCAAAATGAAGAACTTGACGGGAGAGTGATAAGGTCCAACAACGTGGCCGTCGAGCTCCCTTCTTCCATAGCAGCAAGGGGGCAAAATTGAAGTTTCATAGTTTGGAAGTGACGCAGGTATTCAGTTGTTGGTAGGTTATTGCGTTTGACATAGCGCTGGTCATCTTGTTGAGACCTTAAGAAACTGAAACACGCGTGGAAGTCACGAGAGACACTCGGAAATATAATCTCACAAGAAAAAGAAGTTACAAACGTAATCGTAAACGGTTTACAAAAAGCGCATTATCACATTAACAATCTTGACCCCTTATCAAAACAGGTGGTGGGGATGGGGCTGGTTTTATCCTTCATGGTACTCAATTAAACGAATTAATACTGACCAACCATAATCCTTCTCCTCGGCCTCTTATCGTGATCGGTTATACTTCCTTACACCTGTCTCAAGGGTGGACTGTCGGAGGAGGATACTCATAAAGAAAAGTTAGGACGTCTGGAAGACTTTAGAAATGAATATCCCGAAAACGGTTTGTCGGAGGAGTGCTCACAAAGGCAAAATGAATCGTCTAGACAACACATATCTATTGGTAAAGTCGAAGCGAATACCTTGAACACGAAGTGTCAGAAGAGGGTACTCATAAAGGGCACCAAGTGGAACGTCTGGACGATACACATCTACTGGTGATGTAAAAACTTTCAGTGCAAATCCCTGCAGAACGGATCGTCGGAGGAGAGTACTCTCAAAAGGCGGAAAGAAGGTCATTACACATCTTCTGGTGATGTGAAAACATAAGTGTGCATATCTCGAAAATGTTTTAGGAGAATTTCTCTAATGATTTTGAATGTATACCAAGCGGCCAACAAAGGTTTATTAATCTATTAATCATCTACCAAGAAAGTAAACATCGATAAATATAGCATGCTACTACCGTATAATCCAACAATTTAGTAAACTATTTCGGTTTAAAATAATGCACTCTATCAGCACAAGATTTGTGCCCAATTCATACTTACTTGTTCAATTTCCGCGATTAATTATATTAATAATGAAAATTATATTAATGAATAAATGAAGTTTTGGTCTACCAAAATGAGAGTATGACAGCAAGAGCACAAAATTTAACTCCTGTGCATCACACGTCAATGTGTTTGGCAATTTCCTCGACAAATGATTCACCATTTTTCGCAAATTTGGAGATCATACCGAAGTGATTAGAGAAAAAACATTTGTTGCTGAAGTAATAGGGGACCTACAAGATGTCAATTTTAAAACTTGCATTCGGCCATTTTTTCCAAACTAAAGAAGATATTGAAAATCGCCGAAAACCGTTTCGGGGGTATTGAGGGGGAACCATAATGACGTTATGAGTGACAAACCCTACCCCTCTTAACCCCCCAGCTACCCCCCTCTTCAAAAATCCGAAATGGCAACCTCATACTTGTGACACATCGTTGGAAAGCTACTGAAAAATGCTTTCCAGTGGCAAAAATAAAGTCAATATTCATTAAGACAATTAAAAAAAATTTAATAATTAACAAAAAAAAAACTAAATGTTGACATTGAGGGATTTATGTCAAATTGGCCAAGAACTTCAACCTGAGCTGCTTCGTTAAGCAATCTTGGTTGCTTTCTTTTTTTAGTGACTTACAGTACAGTTGAACGTGTGGAAATAATATGCATTTATGGCTCCGAAAATCGATCATCTTTTAGAACAGCTAGAACGTTTAATGAGAAACATCCCAGGAGAAATGTAAGCCATGCCTATGTTCAAGATTTGGTCGCTGAATTCGAAGAAACGGGATCTGCTATCAATAAAAAAATAAAGCCACCAAGATTGCTTAATGAAGCAGCTCAGGTTGAAGTTCTTGGCCAATTTGCCATAAATCCCTCAACGTCAACATTTAGTTTTTTTTTGTTAATTATGAAATTGTTGTTAAATTGTCTTAATGAATAGGTATATTAAGTACCACTGGAAAGCATTTTTCAGTAGCTTTCCAACGATGTGGTACAAGCCTGTGGTTGAAATGGGGGGGGGGGTCATTCTGGTTTCCCCTCGATACCCCCGAAACGGTTTTGTGCGATTTTCATTATCTTCTTTAATTTGGAAAATATGGCCGACTGCAAGTTTTAAAATTGACACCCCGTATATGTACCAAACGAGACACCGACACGACTTTGCAGTGCCGAGATTTCGTCCCGCACATGGACGAACGGACGAAAAAACGCTCGTAATAATTGGCGCATTTTATTTTTTGAACAAAGTACAATTCACTTTTAAAGGTAAGGTAAAGTAAAGCAAAGATTTCGGTTGCTGGGTACGTAACCGTGCCGAAATCGGAGGTGTTTTGATAACCGGTAAAAATTTCATTTTTGAGATCGTGGCGTGCGCTTTAGGTTTTAAAGGTACGAAAATGTTTCCACCTACCTTATTTCACTACTAGTCGGGAGGATTTATGGCTACGGCCAATGTAGCCAATATTCAGGCTACAAGAGTTGATATCATTTCTCTGAAAGGAAATCATCGCAACAAGTGATTGAAACGTATACACTGTCAGGAGATTCTTGAAGCTGAAGAGGAGGAGGTGGAGGTTTCTCTAACATTTTTGTGGGATTCCCCCGGTGAGTAGATGCCAAGGAGGTTCGATACGAGCGAAGGGTTGGCTCGAAGTGAGAGGTGGCGTTGAAAACGCAAAGGCGTAATTTGACAAAACAACTGCTTTGGTAGCCACGAGATCGGATGCCCTATACTTTTGTTTCCAAATAAATTAGAAATAATTAGGAAAGAAAAGGTCACAACCCATTTTTTTCCTCTCGTTAAAAAATCACAACTAATTGCGAAGACTCATTACACACCGTACATCCTAACAAACCAATTCCTCTTTCCTCATTAAAAATAATTGTTTTCCGCTACCATAATAGATTTTCTTACAATGAAGGTTACTCAAACTTTGTAAGAAGGGAAACTGCGATGCATAATGCGATAAATATCTCTAAAAGATTTTTAGCAAATTGAATAAATTACGGAACATTTTAAACATAACGCTATTATGTCTTAAAAGTAACGGATGTGTTGGATTAATGCCAATCCTATAAAAATAAATCAAACAGTTTATCACCTACATCACAACATTAGATGGATGTATTTTTAAAATCAAGTTATGCTACACTTACCAAACAAACGTAAGATTAACTTTTCAAACGAAATTTAATGGATGAATGTCGACGGAAAACTAATTTCTTACCAGACTATAGCGAAGTAGCGCAGGTAGAGACACTCACCTATAAAAAAAATCAAAAATGAAATTACAAAGTTACAACATTTTTCAATTTAGAAGTAAGTATTCAAAAAGTTTTTTTTTCAATTTAAAATATTTAAGTGAATTAAATATTTGTAACTGAGTATATACGTTTCATTTTTATTGAGATTTAATTTGCTCAATATTGGATTGTAGAAAGAGCATTTTTCATAGGAAGGTACTTTACAACTTTCCCAAAAGTTGCCAACTAAAAAATAGTTGGAAAAGTGGAAAACTTTTACACGTACGGGTTCATGTTTAGGACGTTTTCTATCATCAGTTTTTTAACATAATTTAATATTCAATAAGAAATCAAGTCAAAGCATAATAATGTTGAAGATTAATTTTGCAATTTAGATGAAAAATAAAATAAGGAAAACAAAGTTTGCCTTTGCGGCGTTAGGCCGTTAATCTTATCCTCGATCTTATCCGATTCTTTGTAAAAATTTACGAGCTGGCAAAGGAAAATATCGAAATATCCCGTTAAAGCGAAAAGCAATAACCAATTTATTCACGTCGAAACGATTATTGTAATAAGCTAAGGATGCTCAAATTGCAGTTAATTTTAATAAAGGGTTTAAACAGCATCAAGACGAGTCGGTGTTTTGGGGGCATTTTGGTCTTAGTAGCGCCAATTCAATCAGTTTTCGTTAAATACCCGGAGCTCGCATAAATTCATTACTTAAAACTATGAACTACGTATAGGTAATGTGTTACGAAGGACGTATTAGTTTAGTTGCTGCAATGTGAATTCTATATTACTCAATTATTCTCGATTAATTATTAATTTTTTATGTTACAGTGTTCACCCAAAAAAAAAGGACACCACTAACGTTACACACTAGGAAGTGTAATAGTAGACGATTTACGTAAAGTAACTTCAATCAGGTATCCGTATTGAAAGCATTTTTTTTCCAAAATTCACTTCGTGTCATTAAAATAAATCGTTTCCACGTTTTATCCACAAAATCAGTTTTTGCAATTGGTTTTTTTATTGGTTAATATAGTTAAATGAGATTTTGTATGTAGGCACCTCAAATAAAAGTAAAACTAATGCCGATTCAAAAAATTTGTTTTGCAAGCTATGCTGATCTGGTGGGATAGAATCAACCCCTTAAAGTGTATTGTAAAAATGATGTATGTATGTGTGAAGATCTCGACGATCGTTTGGTATTCAGTTGTATCGGATTTTTCAACAACACTAAAGACTAGCCGTTCAAACTAAAAGTACTCATTGATCCACAACGTTGATTCATATGGTTGAAAAATACGGTCGATACAAAATCCTTTCATTTAAAGTTCCAACTTCATCAGCCGCTTCACACGTGCGACGAAGTATAACATGAAATTCAAGAAGTCACAGTCACAGAATGTAATTTCCGCTATTGGTTGTATTTATTGTAATGGTTTCCAATTCGCAAAATAACTCTTGAATATATATCACCCTGTATAACAATTGCAACGACGTTGAAAAAAATTTTAGGTTGTAACCTTAAAGTTCCTCCAACATTCCCCGACAATGAATTTTCAATATGTGCGTTAATAAACCCACAATCTTCCACCCACACACTAATGACCCACCCTATGCAAGGCACAGGTGATTAACTTCCCCTGTTTCACTCGGGTAGTAAGCCAGAGTTGGACTGGGTCAAGCATAGAGTGACCCAGTGAGTTTACTGACCCAGTGACCCGGTGACCCCGTTTGACCCGGTGACCCAGTGGCCCAGCTTGACCCAGTGACCCATCTCGACCCGGTGGCCCAGTTTAAACCGTTGACCCCTAGGTTGATCCAGTTGAATCCGGTGACCCAGTAATTAAATTATTGTTAGGTATCATCCAAAACCATTTCAAGTAACTTTTAATTGAAAAAAAAACTTCCTCAATAATATTCGGCAACAAGCACGTAGCCCAATTTCATTCAAGAGAACTAATACCTAAAAAATGCATTTGTTTATAGTCTTTGTAGTCAAGTAGTCAATGAAAGTATTTAGAGAAAAGATTTATTTGGATTAAGCTAACTAGTAGAAAAAAATTAAATGTGAATGAACACCTGTAAGCAAACTGGTAAGCACTGAAGCAAAGAAAGGGGAAGGAACTGTTTAGAAATAACATTACTCTAATACAATTCGGGACATGGAAAGTTTTTTACGGCAGTATTAAAGCAAACATCACAGAAATGGCAGTTGTCAAGCAATCGAGTATTATTTTCAACAAACCAGCATTTCATTTATTTGATAATCTGTACTCTTGAACCGAGGGCACCGACTTAACTGCGTTATTCGATCACACTAGGTTACTGGGTCGAATTGGGTCCCCGGGTGAAATTGGGTCGCTGGGTCAAACTGGGTCACTGGATCAAACTGGGTCTAACTGAAAAAAGTATGACGTGACCCAGCGACCCAGTTTAATTCAGTGACCCAGTCCAACTCTGGTAGTAACAAAACACTCCATGGTAATCTACAGGTGGTTGACTTAACTTCACTCGCGGCTCAACGTGAATTTCGTGCAAAATAAACCACATTACGATCATTTACAAGTGATCGATTTAACTGCGCTGACGGCACCACGCCAATTGCTTTTAAGATTTTAAAATAATGAATGTCAACGATTTTTGCATTTTGGGACCATTTCAGACTCCGAACCGAAAATTTGAAGTGTGATTCTGAAAACCACCGACATAGCAATGTTGTAACCATCTTGAAATATAAGAATCCAAAATTCCAGAGTTATTCCATTGTGACGGTCACATTTTGACTTACGCTGTATATGTAAGGTTTCGGGGAATGTATGCGATTCGGGAGTCGGCGCAGTCCTTTTTGGGTTAGGCAAGCGCACGGTATGGGAACAGAGAGGGTCGTTAAGATGGCGATGGTTGAATAGTTGGTGTGTTGGAAAGTTGCTCTTGATGGAAATTCGGTAATTGTTGAGACGTTCGATTGGTTTTGGTTAATTGGAGTTGGAGGATCGTCTTAAGCCGCTTGCGGGATTCGAGCCGAAATTATTCCATTTATATACGTGGGGTTAGACCACGCGGTGATTGCACCGGAGATTATAGCAACAAGTTGGGACCATCCGCCGTTATTTTGTCAATCCGTCCTTTGATAGGACAGTACCGACCTGGGGAGTAGTCTTTACGTTATCGTCGTGGTCGCATGTAGATTTGGCCATCGGTGTATGTGTAGCTGTTTAAATCGAGGGGGGAAGCCGTCTCTAAACTGGAGCCAGTGTAGCAAAGGATTTGAATTATCGGAGGAAGCTGTCCGAGCGAATCGCAGTCTAAGATCGTAACCATCATCGAGACAGGGTTCGACCCATTGTAACTACCATTACTGGAGCGCAGAGGAAGTTGTTGGAGGGAGTCGGCAGAGCTAAGTGTTATATTTATAATTGTATTTGTCGGAACGTTGTCGGTGACTTCTGTCGTACGGTTGTTTTGTTTTTGGACGGCGAAGTTAGACCTTCACAGGAAATAATCGTTGGCAAGAATCCTGCGGATTCTCATTTGGTTCTGTGAATCGGGGTTGTGATCCCCATTGCTTAACGATTTAGTAGAAGTCATTTCGTCTCCAAGAATTGAGCTTTTGTGAGTTATTAATCAACATTGAATTTATTGAGTCTAGTCATTTGGTAAAATTGTAGTTGTATTTTGGGCTTTTGTAAAATCAATTGGCCCGTTAATAAGACCAAGAGTCACCGAGAAATCAAGTAACGTTTTATACATTTGTGTTTGCTAAGTTAACGTCAAATATTTTCTTGTTGGGGTGGGGAAGATTTACCAGTATTCTGGAATTTTGATATTTATTAATTGGGTATATTAATTATGGTTGTTGAATAATTTTGTTGCATGATTGATTATGAGGGCTGTGTAACTGCTGTGATTTCGTGTTGGTTCAGTGTGTGATTAGTTGCAGCGAATTAGGCTGGAAAAGGTACCGTCGGTTATTGCGCAATACCCCACGAGGTTTGGATATTTAAATTGTGAATATAAATTGTGTCCGGGTTTTATTTATTTCGTATTTAGCACTAGATTTTGGGTGCTGTTATTATAGTAGGTTGCCTACTATTCGGGCGTTGAAATCATAGGGTTATTGCCGTGCTTTTTGGCATGTGATTATTCTGGCTGGGGTTCATATTAAAAAGGGGAGGTCACTTGCTTGATTCAGGCGACCCTGAGTATTTGTATGTGTGGTCAATTTGCGTTTTGATAAATATAAGCTGTGATATTTTGGTTGTGTGTACATCTACCATATTAATTCATTCCTTGGGACCCATGTTAATAGAATTGTGAATAAATCGGAACTAGTCAATTGTATGGTGACTTTTAATTGGCAGTATCTATCTGGGTGTAGGGTTATTGGAGGCCTGAGTTGTCGGAATTTTAGTACCATCTATGGACCAGCTCCCGTCAGATCCAGCAGCGGTGTGTATTTATTAGAGCTGGTGGCATTTTTTTCGGTATTTCTTGTGTATTTAGGTTCAAGCCAACGAGGGACCCGACCCGTCTCCACTGGGCTAGAGAGGGTGCGCTGCGGACAACTTCAATAAGCAAAGACGACAATCAGGGGAAAAGAGGTAGGGTGCTAGCGCTAGTGTATTTGATTCTGCTTCGGCTTGTAGCCAGTTGGCGTTGCACCATATCGAAATTTAAATGTTGATATTGCTGTGTAAACAATGTCAGTTGGCACGTTGTTTGGCTCTGAGACATTTGGAATGAATTCGGGTGCCTATTTGTCAAATTAATGTTCATCAAAATTTTTCTGTTTAATAATGTTTCGTGTCTAATTACGTTTTAACCCACAACAATTTTCCAAATCGAGCGTGCCGTTAAAGTCTTATTTGTTGACCTTGTTTATAAATGATACGGTTTTCTTAGAATTGTTAGGCTAGGAATGTTTGTACCTAATTTTTATTTGTTCATGTGCTCATTAATGCAAATGTGACAGTTTCGATATGATTTTTTAAGTTTTCGGTTTTTTGTGAGAGATAAAGGTAATTGTTTGAGAGAATGTAGCTATTTTAATCTTTAAGAAAACTGGTATTAGGTAGAAACTGTTGAATTAGGATCAGAAATAAGGACGGTAGTTACTAGCCCCCCCCCCCCCCCCCCGGAAAATTACGGTTAATACCTCCGTAGCTCAGTACCGAATGAATACGAAAATTCATTTTTTACTAATTCATGAACGCCTACACAATTGTTTTTTATAACCAAAATCGGACATCCTTAACCGTTGAGTCATTTGCTTCATTTCACATTACGACAAAAGTCAGTGCAATAAATCATTTCCAAACACGACCAACATATGTACGTTGCAGTTTCCAATAATGCTGAATGACCTGAGTAAGATAACTGAATATGATCCAAATCTCTGACATCTCGTCCCCAGTCCGGAATCCATCAAGAAAACAACGCTCTACAGAAGTGAAAAGACACAGAAATTCCACCAAACGCTAACAAGTTTACTCTAACAATTCCACTACCAACTAACCTTACAACAAACATTTCGAAAAACAAAAACTAGATAGAAAAACTAGCTTATTAACGACGAATGTGACCCTTTCAAAATCGTTCTGTAATTATAGCTACCTTCGTCCTGTCTGATGTCCCAAGCTTTCATACGCATTTAAAAAGTCGGGGCCGTATTCCAGTAACCACGAAATAGGCGACGTTGAAGTAATCCCGGAAAAATTATAAGGGCTTTTTGAAGTGACGGGATAATAATTACTCTAAAAATAAAAGGAAATTCTGGAGAATAAGATGGAAATTAGGGAAAACTATAAAGAAATTATTTCAAATTCAACACTAAAATCGGTGGTATTAATTTTTGTTTCTGTTTTTACCAAAGATTTGCAAAACATCGTATTTCCAAAATTAATTGAATAGAAGTGCTATTTACCTACAATTGTCGTATATGCCAAATTTAAGACGGCACGTGCAGACGGAAGCAATTGAATTTGCTTTGATGAATTTTTAATGCAATCAATACAGGGTTTGGGCAGGTTTCCAATGGGACCGAAGTTGTGTTGCTCGCTGTCCTTTCGCGATGACAAATTTATATAAACCTTGTCGGCTCCATTGTGTAGGTACAGCAAACAACTTGCCAAACACTTTATTTATTAGGAACCGAAATACATTTATCTCGCCCGTAAACGTTTTCCTCGTGTAAATTAGTAATCGAACGCGTTTTAAATCCGGATTCGTTCACAAAAATCATGGCAAAGTTTAGAATATTTCAATAAAAGCGCTCGCGAAAGAAAATCTATATTTAGGCGCGCGAACCGTTTTATCGTAAAACAGAACGAAACTCAATTTTCGACCGCATCATCCGATTTTGCTTTTCGATTGTAACACCTCCACACTGTCTGTCTATATACCTCGCTTATTTATTGGTATATAGGCAAGGACTTTTTCCGAGCTCGGTGACATTGTACTCGATTGCGATGAGACGGTGCACGTGCAGGTATTGTCCTATCCTTCCTTAAAATGTTGTAGGTACAAATGGTTATCAAACCTTGCTTAGAGTAAAACACTTGTTTACCTTGTATCCGTAATATTTAAATCTGCAATAACAATAATAATTGATTACATGTAAAAAAATGTATTCTCGCATGCGAGATTTGCTGGTACATTTACACAATTAAAAAATGTGTGATGTAAAAAAACCAAAATAGAATTAGTCAGTGAGTTCACTTTTTCCAGTTCCAATATTTGCCTGAAATGTTTAAATAAATATACATCACACCGTAAGATAGCGGATGTAAAATAAATGTATGCTAATAAAACGGTCAGTATGCACATACTAAAATATTTACAAATAGTTAAAATATACATAGAAAAGAACATGGACACAACAACGGTACATATAGGCGTTTAAAATATACAGAATTGAAGTTTAAATGTATAATGTAGTCATAAACCTGTATAAGGAACATAAATTCAAATTACTCCTAAAGATACTACTAAATTAAAATAACTAGTAAGTATAGATAGACCTGGTACCTCGCGACCGACGAAAGCGCATTGTCCCGGCACAGAATCAGTAATAACTCGGGAAGGAAATGATCCAAAAAAATCTTTGTCGAACTGGTCTCAGGGCTGTGCGGCACGGTATAAGAAAGAAACCACAAGAAAAATATCTTAAACTGGGAGACTAGTAGCGATACAGACGAACAGACGGCAAAGTGTGGACAATATAGCGTTCGCAAAAGATTGTGAGTGAAACTGCGAATACAAATAGAAAAACGTATGTAATAGTGATGTCTTTATCGCCGATGCCTAATCTTACATGGTGCCTCGATGTCTATCGGAATTTCTGGAATATTCGCTATATAATCTAATTAACATCTTTAAGAATTTCGTATATACACAAGAGTAAATTTAGTTAACTTAGCGAGTCCTGAATAAATTTCACGGTAGGCGTGTCGCCATCTTTCTGACGTTTGACCGAAATCTGTGAATGGTACGTGCCTTTCCGGTTGCCAAGATACAGTCTGCTTATTGACTATTTAATTTGGTGGAATTAAACACATTATTATTATTGTACTTTCCTTCAGATTTTCTACGTACTTATTTAAGTTGGGGGATTATTTCCATCATAAAGATTATACGAACATTTCAAATCGATCGCTTGAGTACGGGTTGTTTTTGTTTAGCTACGTTATAGATTTTTTTTTATAGATTTGCTGATCTTTTTCCATCTAGTCTATACCTCGGTCTATACAATATTTTCCTAAAGTCCCGGGACGAAGTTATAAGTTTCAACGAGTGAACAAAAAATATGAACATTTGGGGATCAATAATGGTCAATAAAAAGTACTGTTTAGATGGTCTAAAACTTTCATACACTGGCGAGTTTTTTTTAGGAGATTTGAATCATTGTGTTAGCAGTAGCAGTTGACGTACTCGTATATCAATTGCTGGCACACGTGATGATTGTTCGTTTGGCCATCTACGTACAGTATTATTCCAGTTACGGAAAGAAGTTAGGGATTATTTCCATTGTAAATATTGTAAGAACATTTCAAATCGACCGCTAGAGTTCCGGCTGTTTTTGTTTAGCGACGTCATCAATTTTTTCCCATCGATTCACTGATCTTAAAGCTTGGGGATCCATAAAGAAGTATAAAAACGTTGATTGAGGTCACTAAATCTTCCAAAATGTTTTAGGTCAATAGTGAGATTTTCTTGATTGCAGAAGCCGGAAGTGTACGAGAAGAAATGATTTGTTTGAACTAACTGCTGCATACAGAAATATTTTTGCTGAATAAAAATGTTCATGTAGGAACTCGATTCTTTTCGCATTTAAAAACCGTTCTATTAAAAACTCTTAAAAGCGCCTAAATGTTGTAAAAGACCGAAAGTGCGTATAAAGCCATCTTAAATCCAGAGACTCCCATGCTAGTTATAGAGCATTCGAGAGCCTTCTGTTTTTTCCAGAATTAGGCAAGCCCAGAAAGCTCTAGTGAGGTCTATAACTCTTTGAAAAAGCCTCACAAGATTCAATGGCTCAATTGCTATGAAACTAAGGCTTTCTGGAGTCTCCTACCCTTCCGGGGAATTGTATGTGCTTTTGCGAATATCCTTTATAGAGCTTTAGACAACATTATGGGTACTTTCCTAAGATAGATGAGTGCAGAAATTTCTGAAAAGGACTCTCTGGAATTTTGGTGGACGCGGCCTTAAACTGTCACAGATTAGTAGAAACATCTAAAAAGTGTCTTCTAAAGACTCCTTATGCCATTTCTAGAGTATTTTATATTGTAGCGAATAGTCTACAAATCCCAATAAACATCGAAACGCCATGAAATGATCGGCGATAAGAAACTAAGGCGGATGTGACGAATTCTTTCCGGGAAATATGACAGGTTTGTTCTGGAACATTCGGAAGCGTTCGGGAACATTCTAGAACGATTGTTATTGACTATATACGCAAATTAAATTGTGTTTCGAGTTAGTTCCAACATCGATGCGCTGGTATTATGTTATAAATTGTGAGTGATAAATACTAATTAAGTGTTACAAATTAATCCATTTCAAGACTGTTATAAAGTTATTGTTAATTAATTGCAAATAACTAAACCATGTGATTAATTTTACGTTTCAATATTATTTCTGAAGCTAGATGAGCCTGATGAAGTCCGAAAAGCTCAAGTCAGAAACTTGAAATTGCCCAGAAGGCTTAAAATGTCCCGAAAAGTACTTATTTGACATGCGTTTAGAAGGTTTAAAAGCCTTCCGCTCTTTTAAGGAATGTTAGGAGCTTTTGTTCGATTAGAGAGGTTTCACGAAGGTTACAAAGCCTTTTCAAGACTTTTTTAGGTTATTTCCTAATAGAGCAAGACTGCCAGACCTCCATTATTTTAAAAGCTGAAAGTTTCAGGGTATGCTTCCAACACAGGTATGCACATGAGAATGTCCAGGGTAGGCGGTCCAGGATTCTAGATGGTAACGGATTTCTCAGAAGCCTTCAATGCTCTGGAAAACACTCCAATATCTTAAAAACAAATTAAAACAAACAGTTCCTAAAAAACATGGAACATTTTGTATTATTACAATCTGCTGTCAAGTAATTGTTCTTTTAACAACCAATTAAAATTCAAATCAGAATCCGAAAAATATGGGTTTTAACAACTAATTTTAACAAATAAGAAAATATGAACTCAGTTTCAGTTCCGCTGATGAACTGTTGACAGTATTACAGCTTAATAACAAACCTCCAGGGACATTCTTAGTGTGTCTATTATTATACAACGAATGTAGGAGATGTCCCACATTCAATTAACCGAAAAATTTCAACTAGAACTTTTCAGTTTCGTCACACAATCCAGCATTTCGCAATGTACGACACCCCGAGTGCCAAAATATAAGGTCACAACGCCATAAACGCCATCAGAAATTTATTGCTTTATTATTACGCATTAGTTTATTGCTAATATATTCATTGCCAATGGAACATAATATTTTCCGTTAAAAATAAAACCAACAAATACGGAATACCAGAAAAGTTGACGACCTTTTTACTTTAGGGAGACTCGCCTATAACCATTTGTTGCGTGGAGGTCGCGTCACGCATTCCACTTTTTCGTTGCGTCCCGACGGTGCCAAATTATAACTAATTAGCAATGTAACCGAAAGTCTAGGGTTCAAATATTTATTTCAAATCTCTTTGGATGTCTTAAAAGTATTTACGTTACACAGATCTGGCTTTTAAGACAATCAGGTAACTAGTGCTTACATTAAATTTATTTTGAAACTGTTTCATAATGCTCTGTTCAACGAAGAAGAGTCCTTAAGATTAAAAAGAAAAAACTATGGAAGATTTCATTTCACTGGAAACTAATTTGAACATCAAAAGGAAATTCTCATTCACGATCAATGATTCGGAATCCAATAAACATGTTGTTAGAAGGCGTCGTATCGGCGACGCCGTCTCCTGACTGAATCCTCAATGTCTGTTCGTGTCGAACGTTACCGGCAAAGCTAATATGAATTCAACAAGTGTTATTAGAGACATTGGCCATCTGCCAGGTTTTGTTTTAAAACAAATGTGATCGTATAATTTTTGTTTCAATAAAATTATTTGTGCACTTCACTTTTTTATTGCAAATTGAAGCCATCTCGTGCTGGACGTGATGATCATTTGGAAGATTTCATATGAACGGGATTTAACTTTGAAGTTTGCAATTTTCAGCCTTTTGTTGATTTTCTGCTACAGTTAACGATGAGTGGCTATTATTTGATAGCCGCGTTGTCGGTGTAATTCTAAAATGCACGGATGGAAAAATTCTTCGTGTAATCGCCGGATCTCTTTTCGACGTTTAAACAGTAAATGGGTACCTGCAGAATTTAAACTGTCTGATTAGTATCTATTAGGAACAAATTACGGGCTTTAATTAAATTAGCTACAATCACGTCTCGCTGCTAGATCTTTGCGTGAAAAAGTATGCATGTCGTCTGTTTGATAGTAGCAAATACATTTTCAATTTATGTTAACGCTCGTCTGCTTTTGACTGCAAAGTCTCAAAGTATTGCATAATGAGATTTAATTAAACGGTAGATTTCCGTTTTTCTATTTCAAAGAAATGCCATCCAAATCTCAGTTTGAGACTCTAATGTTCTTAATTAACACGTGTTTGTGAGTTTTTAATTAAAAACTGCTGCAGTTAGTTTAAATCCGCAATTCACAACATACTGTATCAAAATAATTGGGATATGAAATTAATTCGGAATTGTTCTCAGGTTTACCGTAGCAATTAATATCTTTTCTCGGGAAGCCATATCAAACACAATCAGAATTCAAATATTTGCAATAAAGAGGTATTTTAATAAAATTTACTTCATTTATTAATGAGCTCCTAGCGAGTTTATAATTTTGCGGTGTCTGTCTGTCTGTCCGTCCGTCCGTTAGCACGATTACCCATAAACGAATGGACCGATTACGATGAAATTTTGCAGGTGGATTCTTTATCAAATTTGTAGATCGGAGTTCGCGAATTGGCAATGTAGATACAAAAATAAAGTAGGCCCTTTTGACATCTCCGTTAATTATGAACCGAATTCCATGAAATTCAATATGCGCATAGCTTTAGCCATATAAAACACAATTCCAAAAGTTGAGCCTAACCGATGAGCATTCACAGTGCGCTTTGCACATCTCGACCATTTACAGACCGAATTGCAAATTTTCCTATTTATAAAAGTATTTCAATGAAATTTGATACATATTATAGGTACTTGGAATAAAAGCAAATATAACGCCAGTTTCAAAATTTGGTTTTGCGCATCCGCAGTGCAAACTTTCTTATTTATGGAGGCATTCAAATGAAATTTGATACATAACCACTTGGAATAAAAGTAAATGTAGCGCCATTTTCCAAATTTGGTTTTGTGTAGGATGTGCAGTGCCAACTTTCTTATTTATGGAAGCAATTAAATGAAATTTCATACATATACCTAGACTTTAAATAAAAGCAAAACTAACATTGGGTTTAAAATTTGGTTTTGGACATGCTTATAGCCTTACCCAGGAGCTCGTTCGCTATATTTGTTTAATTTATTTGTTTCTAGGAATACACGACAATTTACATAATAAGAACAAACAAACAAGTAAATCAATAAATAAAAAATAGAGACTGCACAAGAAAAAAGAATAAACCAGAAATTTAAAACCCTCAATAAAGGTACTGATGAAAATGTAAACAAAGATGGCAGCGTGTTCTTTACAAGTCACGATCGGATCTGTTGTTCAGTACCGAAAGTGCGCATGCAGAAGATCAAACAAAGGGAAATTTTACAACCACAGAAACTACATCTGCACGACCTCTAGCGGGAAAATAATGAACTATGAAATAAAAAATCTAACAACAAAACTAGCTTACACAAGAAATACACAGTTGGAGTAAAGGGTGTTACTTAAATAGAATATTTAAACATTTGAATGTTAAAAAAAAGGACGTTACAAGTGACGTTTTTTGGAACATTTCAAGTTTAAGTTCAATAAAAAATATTAATTAAAACCTTTTTCTCTTGAATGAAATGTTGATGTTTTAAGTAAAGCCATTTGAAATACGTTTCATTTTCCAATTTAATTTTATAGTTCGGTAAGAAAATTTAATTAAAACTTTCAGGTTCTTAAATAAAATGTCGAGGATTTCAATTTAGATAGTTATTTGAAATACGTTTCAAAACTTGTAAAAAAAGTTCGAGTTTCTTTGAATTATCTAATCGTCTCGCTTTACAATTGGGATATCTCCGCGGCAAAATATTGTACAAGACTCCGTACCGCCAGATCCTGCAAGTATTCATATCGGGAATTTTGCTCGGAGCGAAAATTCTCGAACGTATTTCAAATATCTTCCTAAAATCAAAAACCTCACAAATTTACAAGTTCTGAAGAACCGTCATCCAATTTCTTATTAATTTAAAATATTTCTGCCTTTCTACCAATTATTTAATAAGTTCGTTTAATATTTTGAAATAGCCTGAACTGCATAGGATTCCAACATTGTATACAGACTGATTCAAATTCGAGTGCCACCATGGAGATCTCGGAAACTGTTAGAGATAGGTAGGTAGTTTAAATTTGGAAAAGTTGCGTATTTTGATGTTTAACAAATTGCCGTTTTGAAACTGGAAATATTCTGATTACTTTCGGATATTCTGAAAAAAACGAAATGTTGCAAAGTTTTTATTTTTACCGATGTTATTTCAAACTAAATGACACATTATTATGGCCACTTTTTTCCCTCTATAAGTCTATAAGATACTTTAAATTTTACTGATTTTTTGTCTCTGGTTAACCATCATCAACTTTGTTTTTTCTTATGGAAGTAATCTTACTTTTAGCCTGGACAATTAACCCTTTTTATTGTCTACGTATTTAACAACATTCCAATGAGTTAACTGATACAATAATTTAATAGAAAACAGAATTAACAAAAGATAGACGAATTAAAATACAACAAGAAACGATTTTGAATGAACAACTAAATTTAGAGCATAAATGATCTCACGTACTTCCAATGAATTTCGTCTTATGGCGCCACAAGTCAAAATCCTACTCTGAAATTACCCCCCTCCCCCGCCCCAATTAAATGCGTTATTATATTAGGAAAAATAAATGATAAGCTGTAATCGTTGATTGGTAACTATGAATACGAACAATGAAAATTAAAATAGAACTAGATAATATTGCCATCTTTGATGTAGTGCCCGAACTAAGCAATTCTTACAATATGAGAAAATGGTGCAAAATCATTTTAAACAAATGACATCAGGTCAGGTACGGCAGGATGGCGAACGTCTGTTTTCCTTACGTTCCGGCGGTTTTAACTGTTGATTAACTAAACAGCGTGTTTTTATTGACTTCTGTAGCCAGTTATCTTAATCTTATTTATCTACGTTTCAGACGAATGTATTAATTACTTTAGGGGTGCAAATGGAAATGCGTCGAATGATGACGTGTTTGTGTTAATTGATATTTTTACACTTTGCTAATTGCTTATTCATAAAGTAGTAAACTCCCTTTGAAGTTGTAACTTTCAACACGTTTTCACATTACTGTTTCGCCGCATTTTAGAATTTCAGCTCTGCTCGTAATATTTAGCATCTTACTTTCGAGACGATGCCGTTCTCTATTTTTACTTTCGGCCATTCCTTTATTTTGCTTCTGCGATATGGTAATGGGATTCAAATTAGTTTTCATCTCTTAACAGTCTCTACTAGGCAAGAGTCGATGACTGATCGCAATGACGAGACACTTTTTTACGTGACACAATTACCTAAAAAATGTGGGTGTGCGTAATCAACAGACAAACCCTGTTATGTGATCTGGTATTGTATTGAACCGTATAAATAAAAGGCAGGGACGATTTCCACCAGACCGTTAAATTAATTTCGAATAACCCAATTCTTTCTTTTAATTGAAGCTAATATTCACCGGAAATATTTGAATCAGCCCAGTTCAGTATATTTACAAATGTATTGTTGAAAGAGCACCACTAATTGCCGTATCGGGTAGCCAGTTTAAAATGAGCATTCGAGTGGACATTGCTGTTTGTATGCAAACCCCACATTCGATCTGATTTAATATTTGTAGTTCCTCCAATGAGGACCATCCCCAGTAATTGGCCATAGCAACTCATACGGCAAAATGTTCAAGAAAAAGGTGACACAATAATAACTTGAGGCAAATTCTATAACAGTTTTGGTGTCGTAGTGCATAACGAAATAAATTGTTGAGGCGAGTTTTAAATTCATTTTTCAATTTTTAATAAAATAAAATAAAATAAACAGAATTATCCCTCTCTTGTTTTGGGCCCTCAACAGGCATGCGCCCAATTACAGAGTGACCCGCATAATAATAATAAATAATGCTATCTAGAGGTATGTCGGTTATTATTGTCGATTCTTGCTTGGTTACAGGGTTTATAAACTCTGAAAAGTTAGTTTTTGAAATCACAAAAAAAATCCAACTCCCAATTGTTGGCATAACTTCGAATTTCTCAATTTTTCAAAACTTCTTAATGTACCTACCTACTGCATTAAGAAGTTACTGATTACTGATACTACTGAGTTTTTGTTATCGTTTTCTTTTTTGAATATGCTAATTCAGAACTATTGATTTTAAAAAATCACGCTGGAATTGTTACGCGAGAACAATTCTGTACGTTTAAGTGACGATTGTCGCCTCAAAGGTACGCAGGTAGGTGGAATTTTGGAAAATTGTAGACAGCCTGTGCTAGGATGCAAATAACTTTTTTGAAACATTGTGCTCTTAATAAATGTATGCATCGGCAAATTTCTTGAAATTCTGCCAATCTTTCGTTGGCGTGCTCGAATAGCAACGGAGCAGAAGGCCTTGCGATCGAGCTTGCGATACTTGATACTTTGGCATATGCCTGCCGTAGCCGCATCTCCCAGAATTTAGTCAATTGTCGTGGGGATGTGTCCCTGGTACGAACTAACACGGGTTATCTCCACCACTTTTGTTGCCATTGCGCTGGGCCGCAACATATGTCAAACAATGTGGTGGATTTTATGGATTGGGGTGGTGAGGGGGGGGGGTTAACTGGGTGTTATCCAACCAGAAAGGATACGGCCTCAGCTTCGCCATCGAAATATCTGCATTAGAGGGAACTCTGAGTATCCCCCGGTGTTCCATTAGTTTCCGATGCCTCCCTTTCTGTCTCTCCCATCTCCTCCTCTTGGCTGCTTGTGCTTATGTCTGATTCTTCCTCGACCTTCACAACTCGTCTGCTTTCTTTCTTCATTTTGTGTTTGACTCTGCTCCACTCTTCCCATCTCCCTATGGGAATCCCCGAGCCGCCGCCGTTTGGTCTACAGTAGTGTTCCATATGAAGCAGGGCCGGCCTACGTTCCATTCCGAGGCACGTAGATTCTTGGCCATCTGCAGTGTCTCATCTTCAGTCTCCTGGTGATCGTCTTCCCTTCTAGCAATTCCCTTATCTGCTTTCTTGTGAGGTTGCTGTTTTCCATCAGGATCCTTCCTCAATGTTTGTCTGTTGCTCTCTGTTGGCGTTGAGGTGATCACTCCGTATTCGGAGTTATGTTCGTGATGTATAGCAACATTTTCCGGTATTCTCTACTCTCGTATGAAGCTCCGCATTCCGTGTGTCACTCTGTCTGTCACTGTGTTGTGCCTACTGAGCTACTTATTTACGATCTCACATATTTTATCTTATGCTTCATGGTCATCTCCCTCCCGGATATTGTGATCTTTCCTTCTTCTTTGTTTTGGGTAATGCTTCCTAGGTCTCTTATAACCATGTAGCTCTTTTCGTTGTTTATATGTAGGCCTGCCATATGGTATGTCTCGATGGATCTCCTATCTAGTCCACGATTACGAGTAGGCCATCTGCGTATGCAAATAGTATCGGTAGTTGTAATTGTCCATATGTGCTGGTTTCACACCACCCTCCTTGTTTGCTCCATGGCGTTATCCAGTGCTATCGCGAAGAGCCTTGGGGAAAGCGGACGTCCTTGCTCGTTTCCGCTGGTTTTCATTTGGTGCTCGATCTTATTCCCAAACCACATAGTATACTCCCTTAGACACGTGTAACGTGTTTATAAATTCTGTTGGTTAGGAATTAGGGCAGTCTCAGCTGGGTAAGAGAAGTGGTTATTGCTTCATGCTTCACTTGGGCAAAGGCCTTCGCCAGGACTATTGCTAGAAGCCACACTTTGGTTCCGGTCCTCAAGTGTTCGTCTAGAATCCTCCTGGTCGTTAATATTTGGTCGTCCAAGGATCTGCCTTTTATGAAACCTGCCTAGTATACTGGTATCTTAAATGTGTCACCCTCTACTACATATAGGTGGGCTGCGCATATCTCGTATCCCGCACTGCATAGCGAGATTCTCCTGTAATCGTCTGTTCCTTGTGGAGACCTGACTTTTCAGCACTGTCTGCTGCCATTCTTTGGGAACCAAGTTCCTGGCCCATACCTCCTGAATTAATTCATGTAGGTCCATTAGTTATTATGATGAGTATTGTACCCCTGGAATTTTCCCCTTTTTCAGTTTTTCTAGTATCTTCACCATTTCTTCCATCCATTAGCTGGACCTGTGCTTCTTACTCCTCTTTCAGGAGCTTCTCCCATGCCGTCATTGGTACATATTTTTTGGTTCCCCCTGGTTTCCTCCTTCTGATTTGTTATGTGCTTATACGTTTCCGCCATTCTCTTCATTGGGCGACGCTCGACGATCTTCTCTGCAAACTCGACGAATTCCTTGATCTCATGATGTGCAAAGGCTCTGTTTTTCTCCTCTCTATCCTCCCTTACCTCTTTCTTTGCTTCAGGTTTGTGTGGGTTTTGCCCAAACCTCTACAGTGCTCTGCTGTGGTTGTACATGGCTTGCTTCCTGTTCGGTGACATTGGCCATTCAGTTCTCCCGCTTTGCTCCCTGTCCTTTCCTTCATCTTCGCTTCCTCCCCCCTCCCACTTTCCCCTTTACCATTTTGTGGTCCGATCCTGAAGTCTCCTAATGTGATGCCCGGGTATCTTCCGGTCTTTTGTTCTATTATTTCGGTCAGTTTCCTGAGTTCCGCTTGTCCTTTATTGTCCGAGGGGATGTGGCATCCTATAACAGTTAGTCTTCCTATGCTCGTTTTGTTTTGGGCGATAGATATACTCTCGTTTCTTTCTTCCAATTTTTCAACCTTAATGCCTCGGTGGTGCCTGATTACGATCTGCTGATTCTCTCCTTCTTCCCTCCTGCTACTAGTCGTAGTTCCTTGTCGCGGCCATCCCACTTGTTAGTTTGGTTTCCTGTGGTTACCCTCATGCTGTTATCGTTGTCTCCTTCTGCATCATGATTATTTCTGCTCCTCCTAGGCGTGGCACTCCTTCCGGATACTACGCTCAGACTATATGCGGCTCATCTAGGTTCCTTGTATTCCTCCAGCACCCTTGTTCTCCGGAGTTCCTTCTCTTCTTCTACCTCCCCTATCATGTTTACTGCTCTCACCACGCTGCCGTAGTGGTTCCGGACATTGCTACTCCCTAGTCTGTATGCTATGTAAAGGTGCCTGTGGTCCCCGTTATAGCTCGCGGTTCTATGATATGTTCCCTCCCTTTTTCTTCGTAAACCACTATCTGGCTGATGTATGTGTTGGCCGCTGCCACCAGTAACTCGTATCCTCCACAGAATCCTTGCTTTCTATGATCCCTGAGGTAAGCTTCGACCTTCTCCTCATTATTGGTGTATTGATTATACCGGGATCCTCCGTTCCCTATCAATTGTGGGTAGAATTCTTCCAGGTTCTCCTTAAGGTATGTGTTGGTTTCCTCCCTTAGCTTTTTGGTTAATCTCCTGTGTGGTTCTGATGGCACCGGGAATCCCCTAAGTTGATACCCAATCGCTACAACCAGGCAGTCGCCGTTCTTATATGTATATCCTGACGCACTCTAGGAGGCAGGTACTCGTTTGTGCCCACTTCTTCGATCATCCTGTTTGGCCATTAAAAAAAATTAAAAAATCAAACGTCACTAAAAAGAAACTGCAACAAAGATAGCCAAATTATTCCTCGGTAACCCATCACACAGGTTGATCTATTACATCGAACAAAGGATTTGCCCGCCCCTTCTTTCATTAATTACAGGAAATCTTACTTATTAATTTCATTTCTGTGTTCTTGTCGTAAAATGGAATATCACCCGTGCAGAAGCAGAATTCTGCTTTGTGTTTTAAAGTACTAGCATTTCGTAAATTTAATTCATCCTAAATCGGGTTTTATTCCCACGAAAAAAAAAGGAAGATATAATTGAAATCGTTTTTGGGAACTGTCTCATTTAAAACCTAAATCGGGGTTTGTAGTGATCTGTCACACGGGTCTAACGTTTTCGAGTATTATTCCAGCCGGCGAAGCAGACGAGCGTTAAATATTTTCTTGTCGGGGATGAATCTGTCAAGCTGTGTAGCATCAGAATCTGCGCAGTAATTCTTCTAATCGTGTGTTTTAGTTTCAATTTTGCGAAAAAGTTCTCGATCTGGTTATGCGTCTGCTAAATTTAATCTTTATAAGCTGTAATATAATAACGCGTCTTACTTACGCAAAGAGAAAAATCAACTTACAGGAAAATATGTTGGCTGTTCAAAGTGAAGGTTCGAGTTTCTTTCTCCTACAGGTTGTTAGACTGGAAATGCGGGTCACGTTTACAGCAACAGTTTGTATTTCGCTGATCTTAAGTTTTTTTTTCGCTAGCTTCAGTGTTTTATGGTCCATATATAAATATCTTATGAACTCGCGTTTTTTCCTATATTTTATTCATGTTTGAGAACCATTGTTTTTAGTGTCATTCATAGTAAATTGAATATTCAACAGCAAGAGACGTTTCCTGAAATATATCCCTTAATGCGACCTTTATTCAGATGGCAGGTTTCCAATATTGTTGCTTTCACGCCTAATCTTTTGTTAAATTTTTTCAAAGAATATGTGGACAGTGAGGGTGCTTATTTTGTCGACATTTGATTAGGACTGGGGATGTTGACACAAGGAAACCTTCTTGGCCTCTTGGTTTCGTACGTGCAAAATCATATAAATAATGTGTGTCGTTGTTCAGCCACCGCAATAGTTATTTCTATACGAGGATAATATACAGGGTGGTTATTTGAAACTACTGATTAAAGGAAAAAACGGCGAGACCGCTAAAAACGAGGTTAAAAGATTTGTCAAAAGGGACAACTTTTTAACCAAAAACTACTTCGCCTCCTTTCACCCTCTGACCCCAGGGTCATCCCTTTTTTAAATGACAAGTGGTATCAAGTAATAGCTTGTTTGAATTTAAACAATTTGTGAGCTTTGAAGTTATTAAAATTGACCATTAGTCCTGCAGATGGGCGGTCAAAATTTAAATCATTCTCATGTAGCATCAAGTCAGTATTTTGGACTTTTTGAAATTCAAGTCAATGGAGTCATAGGTACAGGGCCCCAAAGAGAAGCAGTCAAACATGAAAAATTTTGAAAAATCTTGAATAACTTGAAAACCTTTCATGCTGGGTTAGAGAAATGTGGTCTAAAATGACGTAAATTTTCGAAATGCTATAAACTACAGGGTGTTCTATTTGAAATAAGATCATAATAATATTTTCATTTGATAGAATGAAAGTCTGAATACTTTTACAAACGACACACGCCACCACGTCACAACAGACTCCATCAATCTCCAAGACACTCTGCAAAAATTAGCAGAAGAGGTAGCCGCTTTGAAAATAAACGTGCACGAGAGAGGCAGGAGCAGAGACCGGAAACCGCAACGCAATAGGAGCAACATCCAGCCGGAATCACAATACACCCTGGTATCATTTGAAATTCAGCGACAAGGCCTGAAAATGTCAAGGTCCACGCAAGAAGAGTTAAGAGAAACGACCAGGTTCAGCGTTAACGGCGGTATACGAAATGGACTCCACGTAAGAGACAGCTCATCAAAAATAGAGTTTGAAATAGACACCGGTGCCGAAGTCTTCACACTCCCAAGGAGTCAAACAGCTTACAAAGAGCATCAGACGCAGAACCCTAATAGAACCGCAGACTCAATTGCAGACCAACAGGAAGAAAACCAAGTCCCACCAAGGAAGCATCCATACCATCAATGGAACTTCCAAATTTCACGAGCTTCAGAAACAAGTTCCAGGGATAACTAGACCAGCCGAGATACCACAACTCGGCATATACTGTATAAAAACAACAGACGGTCCGCCGGTAACACGTAAATCTCGTCGAGTCCCAGACAAAGTCACGCCACGCAAGAATTTCAAACCATGATTCAACAACGAACAGCAGTTCTTGGGCAGCTCCACTACACATGGTACCTAAACAATCAAAGGAATGGAAACCATTCAGCAAACACGAATGAACAAAATTTCTACCAGTGGTACTATTGGGCTTCCGGACAACATGGTCAGGTAATCAAAATATAGAGCCAAGCCATTTACAAAATCGATATCCAAATACATCTAACAATTAAATAAATCGTTGAATGCGAATTTTGGAACATAAAGAACCTCGTAAAGAACACTCCCCCCGCCTGCCTCCTGGAATATTTGTGTTCAACTTAACCTACATTTCAATTTTCACTCAAATTAGTAAGACCAGTTATATCGAGCAATTCAAAAAATTCAGCTTCATAGTTGGTAATGGAATTTGAATTGTGAACAATACCATGTGAGAATCGGTTTAATTTGGCATTTGAATTAATTTAAATTAAATTCACAAATTGAAATAAATTGACAGGTCCGTCAGGCGATAAACACCTTATCAGCCCCCGACCATGATGCTGATTTTTTTAAATCGCTCTATTAATGGATCGGCACTTTTAATCCCCGATGAAGTATGTAAGGAATTATACTGGACGTCAGTCATGTAAAATTTCGCGTGCATAATATCTTTAAATGTTTCCGAAATACCAAGTGCCACTTTACCTTCCCTTGAGACACATAGTATTTCCAAAACAGTTGAAGATAAGTACAGGGTGTACTAAATACGTCTAGAATGTTTTGACGAATCGAGACATTGAATAATATACAGGGTGTTTGTTGCATTTTAAAATAAAACAGTTCCCCACTGTCGACTGTTACATGACACACCTTGTATAAAAATCTTCGATGAAAAAAGTGCGCAAATAAAAATTCCAATCAACGTGTCTCATTGTATTTTCAATTCTCCCTCATTTAATTATTGTCAAGTTTATACTCAATAAAGTTAAGGCACTCCCATTTGTCCGAAATTCTATAATTTAGAATTAATTATCTATCTAATTTGTGCCTGTGTAATTTATTTTGAAAACCGATTTTTAAAATGGACGTACTAGTTTGAAGCACCCTCATCTTTCCAAATTAATAGTAATTGTTAATTTAGTTTAGTGACTGTGATAAATTATCAATTATTTAATCTGATGATTACTTTTAAATTTAGGTCTAATTTGTACTCACAGACATTGTTTTATAAACGAATTAATTTGATGAAGTGCAAGAAATGAATTAGTGTAACGTAACGTAAATGTTTATTTATATAAAATTAATTATTAATGTTCACAGGTTGACTATTAACGGTAAACAAAAGTAAAACCGTCCTTAAATAGAACAGTTTAATTATGATTTATTGCAATCGCATTTATGATACGAGCGCCAATTTCGCTATAATCACTTACTGGTATGCATCGATGTTAAGACCGAGACTAAACAAATTTTCATTTGTTTATAAAGCAAAGAAAACTCTTAAAGGTCGGTCTTTCATCCTTTATGGCCGGTGACTAATCCTTTATCAACTCCATGATAACGTTCCAGACAATTCGGTACATTTTTACCCAACAATCCGAATTTCACAGGATTGAACTTTTACGACAAAATGCTTGTGGATCCGTGTACCGCCGTGAAGTAGAAGTTTGACTTCGGTACTGGTTCGTGGTCGTTTTATTTTTTTCAGTTTCGCACTCAAGACTGATTAAAGATGGGTTGTAATAATTATTGCGTATAGTTCAATTTATTAATTTTTTGATGGGAAATTTGCTCTGCTTCTTTTGATTTGTATATCTGTGATTTTCCATGTTTCTTGCATTGCATCGACCATACACATCTTCTCTGGTTGTTACACCCTGTACACATATATTATATTGATTAGCATTCTCATAATGAAATCTAATCATCATAGCTTTTTTTATCGTATCAATTTACGTATAAATAAATTCCTTTCATTCCCAGACAAAGAATAATCAAACGCAGATGCCTTTGTGAATGAATACCTCGTTGCGTTCATCAACACAATTATAAAATGATGTCGGTATTGTAAAAATTGTATATAATTAACCCTACCTTAATTTACCTAGTGAAGAGGATCTTGACCGCTTTCTTCTCCATTTAATCATTGACGTTACGAGTTAGCACAAGGTTGTTAATTATGCGAGCATAATTGCATATACCATCCATGCATTATTGCTTCCAAACAAGAAATGCCGAAATTAACTGATAATGAAGTGCGCGCGGATGAATTTTTAGGAAACAATTTCAGGAATTAATGAGATTTTTTAATGAACGCCGCCGCGCCGTTTTTAGTTGTGTAACAAGAGAATATGCAGAGTTTAATATCAACCAAATAACTTGGGAATACTGAACTTTCAAATTAAATATTAAAAAAAGTAATTAGGCGGCCCGCGCCGAGTAACTAAGAAAGAATTTAGGAAATACGGAAAATTATTATATACGCTGTTAAACAAAGTTGTCTTTAACAATTAGGACTCGGAACTTGAGCATGGGGATTATAAGCGCTAAGGGAAGATTACGTCGTCAGTTCGAGGTACAAAGATTTTCTCTAATTATTTTATTAGGTACCTTTCACGTCGGGCTAATTACGAATTTTATTTCGGCGTCAATCATTTTAATCGAGTTAAGTTGATAGTTATTTCTTCGCTTTTGTTTTAATAACAACAATTGAAATGTTGCTCGGGATTCGGTTCGAAGATATTCAAATGACAGGACCGTATATAAATTAGCATCCCTGTTCACTTTGGCGAGATGTCTTCTTATTTCTGTTTTCCACTAAAGCACCAATAACTGAATTTGAACCCTTCTATACACTTTGCATTTAAATTAGATAGAGGAAACTCGTTTTTGTAACAGCCCCGTGGTCCTTTTTTGCATATTGAAATCAGTTTCTTTGATAACGTAAACGGCCTTAAGGCTTACTTTACTCGTATGCTACTTAATGAGTGTTTCGGATCCGTTAACTTAACGAACGCCACTATTTTAGATTTCCGGCAAAATAAAGATTTTGATACAATACATCTCTAAATATACAGGGTGTAGTAGCTAAGATCCCTCGGATTATAATTCCTTTACCATAAAAGGTATCAACAAATCTAGGAGCAAAATTGTGCACAATTACCGTCGTCAATTTTCTACAAGTGGCATGCTGGAAGCCAGTGGCGTATCAAATTTAGATTTTTTTTAAGGAACACCCCATATTTTATTTATTATATTCTTATGTAACATGTATATTCTGTTTCCCTGTTATAACCATTTTTACTCAAAATTTGACCGATTTCCGATTTTTTTCCATAGAAACTAATCCGCGTCCGCGGTTAAGTTTTGAATTGAGACACAGACCTCTTAGGAATTTTAGAAATTTTGTAAGTAGGTATGTTCGGAATTATTTCCCATGCAAACAGTGGTTTTGTTCAATTCAAAAGAAAAAATTGATCAACTGCAGTGCAAGAAACGTGCATTTTCATTATGTTTCTATGAGGCTTTGTATCTTAATGGCTTTTGGAAATCGGTTAAGCCATAAAGTCTGGAGTTTCTATCGTATTTCATCCTTTTAACTAGCAGACCCTGCGAACTTCGTAAGGCCTATAGCCAGACGTCTGGCACGCGGATAGGACATATTCCGGTTCATCTCGCCCACGTTTACTACATCCGAAACCTTCGCGGGCATTCGTAATTGATCCGTTTGATCGTGTATTTATATACAGAGTGGTGATTTGCCTAACGCATCATAGGGATTTCAATGTAAAATTCATAACATGCGATTATTGGCTCCCCAAATTATTTTGGAGCAAAAATGTAAGGTTTTTTGTAGAAAAAAAATATTTACGTCAATCAACCGTATTAGTTTTCAATTTTTTGCATAATAAAGGCGGAAATTGGAATAATAAAACCGCCATCTTTTTCAATAATCTGTGATGCCATGGAATTTTATAATACAAAAACTACGCCAATATCCGTCATGCCATGGAATGTCTGCTATAAAACACATCAAATTCTATTAAAAAGTATTATATTTAGAGCGAATTCAACATAAAGAAAGACCAAATGACTAAAAACGGTTTCCTAATATAACAATTTACAATAAATGTTCGAATAAGTCACCATTAACTGCAAGACAGTAACCAAGTCGATCATAATAGTATATTATATACCGCGGGACTGAAGTAGTACTTTTAATCCCGAAGGTAAAGTTTATGGCCCGACCGAAGGGAGGGCCATAATTTACCTGAGGGATTAAGACCACTACTTCAGTCGCAAGGTATATACGATATTTTTCGTACTTCCGAAACCGAAACACTTAATATGTATGGAGTTAGAGAACGCGTTCTTTCAAAAAATCGCTGCTTAACAAGTTACCATAGGAACGTTGCGTTGGTATGACAATCCCTATGCTATGGTAACAAAAATAATTTGGAAACTGTCATTGCTAGTGTCATAATTTTGGTGGTGGGTGACAAAGGTGTATTTGATATTGATAAAAAGCAGCCAAACTAGGTAAAGAATTGATACCACCGAAATCCAAAAAACTATATGAGCAGCAGTACGATGCGTTTAAGAAGTAGTGCCGCATACAAAATGTGGAACAACCTACTGAAATTGCCTTGTTAGTAATTTCATCCTTCCGGGATATTCGTCTAAATTTAATCCCGGCGGGACAAAAAGTGACACTTCAGTACTTGTCATAAAAGGAGTGAAGTTCTTACTTTAGTCCCGGAAGTACGAAAAATCCATTTCGAACTGCTGCTAATTGATAAATGGATATCTTTTTGTTTTAGAAAATTCCATGGCATCGCAGATTATTGAAAAAGATGCGGGTTTTATTTTTCCAATTTTCCGTCTTTATATGAAAATAAATTGAAAACGGTTGATTGGCGTACAACATTTTTTTCTACAAAAAACTTTAATACATTTTTGCTCTAAAATAAATTGGGGAGCCAATAATCGCATGTTATGAATTTTACATTGAAATTCCTATGATGCGTTATGCAAGTCACCACCCTGTATATTGAAGTTGTTCGACAAAAAGCATTACCGTACTTATTTTAGGCGCTCTACACTTATCCGCCAAGTAACATTTACCAGCTTTCTACAACTGTAGATCATTTTCCTGTGTGAAGTGAAGAAAAAATTTCCACCCAGCTACGAGATCATTCATGTTGACATCAAGATTTCTGTTTCTGATCGATGTGAATTAGGTATGACCTTGAAGCACTGGTACTACTGTGGCCGTTGAAGTTACAAAAAGTAAAACGAAAACACCATTAAACCGCAATAATATATTCAAATATCCACCATCGCTTTATTTTTTTCTAGGGTATAACTAGGTCAAGATAATGTAGCGAATATTCCAGAAATTCCGATACATATCGAAGGCGGATATGTCGCAATCTTTCCGGGAAATTTGGTATTAAATTTACGTTACAATATGTATTTGCAAAAATGTTATACAGAACAATGATTGTATATTTTATCTTTTAGGTATGCCATGTTTTTATCCGAAAACTAAGTAGTAATCAGTTTCTACTGAACCAAAGGGATGGAAATTAAAGTTTTTTTAGAGCCCCCCCCCTATAGTAAGAATGAGAGCCAAATTCCACATGAACGAGTATGTAACAAAACTATTCGGATGAGTGTACACCTATGCCCAATGACCTTGGCTTGGTACAAACCTCAAAGCTTGATCCTGGCCTGTGTCTTGTACAGGGTGACCATTTGAAAAAGAAACAAGAGCCTATTTTTGGAGATCTCAAAACATTTACGAAAAAATCCTCGAACTCCTCAATTTTTTATTTAAGGGAGAACCATTTTTGTTGCTAGTTTCGCCTCCATCAGGGCAAAGCCATAGCGGTGGTGGCAAGCGCCCCCAAAATTTTAAATCGATTTGAAGGTATTTTTATGTAGACTGTAACCCTTCAGTTTTAAATCAATTTTATTTTATGTGGTTAAAGCTAAAATCAATCAAGTAAATGTTAAAAATGTTGGCCTTCGACTTCCATACAATAATACAGGTTCTGTTCGAACCTTTCCCGTACATTTTGAAAAACTTCTGTGGAAATTTGACGTCATTCATCAATTATTCTTTGTCGCTCCACTAATGCTGGATGAATTGTATTTGCTAATAACTCCAGGTACCTAAATCTCTCCTGTTAAATTGTCAGGTAAAAAGATGGGGTCTACGATATGGTTACCAAAAATGCCAGCCCAAACATTCAGTTTTTCGGGATGTCGAAATATTCTGCGATTTGAATCAGCCCAATAGCGACAGTTGTGACGATTCACATTACCGTTTTAGTCCAGTCAACCTGTGTCGTAAAACACCCGTTGAAGGAAAAAAATAGTATAAAGCTAATTTTTTCCCCATCGACTACTATCATTTAGACAAGTGTTTAGCCAAAAGTCCCCGCCCCTACCCCCCTTGCTTCACCCCCTGTGCTCCCCTGAACATGAAAAGTGTAGGGGTTTCGTAAATCGCGTCTCTCTCGATTACTAAACAACATATCGGATTGCAATTTGTTTTATTCTCTTTGCTATAACATTGTCTACAAATAAGTTTCAGTTGACTTTCGTCGTAACTTTTACCGTTTGTTGGTAATGACTATGAAAAGGTAAAAAGTGGTATATTTTTCGGCACGTAATTTTACTTTTTGTCGCAGAAATTTTCACGCCGACATTTTATCAAAAAATGTTGCCTACAAAAGTTGTAGCTCCCATTATTACCTTTAAAATGATATGACATAGTACGTACTTTGTTGAAGAGCCTGCGAGATTCAGCCGGTGTAAAGCAGAATGCGTACCCAGTCGTGGCGGGCTTCGTCGAGGTAGGCCCGGCGGCGCGACGTTGCAATGCTAATATTGTTGTATAGTGAGTGTTTTTTTTTAACTTTAAGGTACACTATTAATTGCATTTTCTCTAAACAAAACCAAACGAGTCTCAGTGAAACCTAAATTCCACCCTTTTTTAATTTGTGTCAAATATTAATAAGTCCTTGTATAAGTACAGCTAAAAAATTTTAAATAGTTTTTTGTTTGAAAATGCATGTAATATTTCGTTTATGTTGATTTAGAAGAAAATAATTGCGGTATCTTAATTTTTTTTTATTAAAAAATAAATTGATTTTGACCATTTCCGATTTGTTCTCGTTGATTTTGCCTTTGCCGAATAAAGAAGACCTGGTATCACATTCTGTGATAACATAAAAAAAATAATATCACATCCTTCATATCACCAATCTCTTCACGGGTCTTGCTGATGTCATAGGTTGATGGTGTGCCAGAGGGCTTGTGAAAGAATAGTTGTACATTTTGGCACTGTGGTAGCCCTAAGAATACAACGAAAAGATCGGAATCCTGTCCGACAACAACTGTAGGCCTCACACTTTGCATCTGGGAGACACTATTGCTCTTCCAAAATCAACGCGTACAAGTTGCTAAGTTCATCAAATGACAGTTTTATGAAAAACAGGCAGACAAAAATATTCTCAAAAAGGTAGGAGAGGTTTTTTTCTTGAAACAAATATGGATGCACAAGGTCTGCATGTCTGATAGTCAATGTAACTTAAAGCTGTTGCAAAAATGTCATTAAAATCCAAATTTAACATCGCATCCCCCCCTCCAACATCTGGTGCTTCTGAACAACACGCTTATCGTCTATCGAGCATACTATCAGATTCAAAACTGGATCCTGCAACTGCAAAAAGGCTTGCAAAAGTAATGGCAGCTGCTTTAAAGCATCACTTGTTGCACAGAAATGTGTGGGAGCTGTGGTGGATCATGCAGTAATGTAACTTTGGTTGAAGTCAATGAAAATGAAGAACTTGTCCTGGAAGTTTAGGAAATCGGAAATGATCAACATCAATTTATTTTTTAATGTGAATAATCTGAAAATATTTTTACTTCAAATTAAGATACCGCAATTAGTTTGTTGTAAAATAACATAAAAAAATATTACATGCATTTTTAAACAATAGTTATTTACATAAAAGTCAGGAAAATGATACATTACTGTCGAGTACTTTAATTTCCGTGTCAGGTAATGTCATTTTACGAGGTTTGTATGAAATTTTACCCGAAATCGTATTTTAAAATCAAATTTCAATTTTTGTAATATAGAACTTTTGATTAATGTCAATCTCAGTGATGACGGGAGTCTTAATAGACAGTTGGAAATGTCACAAATGCGGCCGGTAATTGGTAAAGTGACGGTGCGGCCGGTAAAGTGACAGGTGCGGCCAGTAAAGTGACAAACGACAGAAAACGTAGTCTGCTATGCCTGTCATGGAAACTAAAATTTCCTGACAGAAAGTAAGCATGGAAATGAATGTTTCAGGACGATTTTGGGTAATAGAAAACTATTTAAAATACGATTTTTAGCTGTATACAAGGACTTATTAATATTTGACACAAATCTAAAAAGGGTGGAATTTAGGTTTTGTTTAGAGAAAATGCAATAGTGTACCTTAAAGTTAAAAAAAAAAACACTCACTATACAACAATATTAGCATTGCAACGCCGCGCCGCCGGGCCCACCTCGACGGAACCCGCCACGACTGGGTACGCATTCTGCATTACACCGGCTGAATCTCGCAGGCTCTTCAACAAAGTAAGTACTATGTCATATCATTTTAAAGGTAATAATGGGAGCTACAACTTTTGTAGGGAACATTTTTTGATAAAATGTCGGCGTGAAAATTTCTGCGACAAAAAGTAAAATTACGTGCCGAAAAATATACCACTTTTTACCTTTTCATAGTCATTACCAACAAACGGTAAAAGTTACGACGAAAGTCAACTGAAACTTATTTGTAGACAATGTTATAGCAAAGAGAATAAAACAAATTGCAATCCGATATGTTGTTTAGTAATCGAGAGAGACGCGATTTACGAAACCCCTACACTTTTCATGTTTAGGGGAGCACAGGGGGTGAAGCAAGGGGGGTAGGGGCGGGGACTTTTGGCTAAACACTTGTCTAAATGGTAGTAGTCGATGGGGAAAAAATTAGCTTTATACTATTTTTTTCCCACTAAAAACACAGGTTGACTGGACTATTTAGGAAAAAGGAAGAGTACGAGATGTATTTTGTACGGATGAAACTTGTGTTTTTTTTAAATATCTTCTGAATGCTGCTTCTAGTAATACCAGACACGGTTGACAATTCCCTTGTGGTCAGTGTGGGATCTTGCACAATATGGCCTGCCATAGCCACTTCGGAGGCTTCATTTACTACTGGGTTTTTATTAGCCATAGACTCAGTTTCCCTAAATTTTTTAACCAATTCCAGGGTACGTTACGCTAATAAGCCCCCCAGGTATGATCATGAAATTGATAGAAATGGATAGAGGACACCTTAATAACACGTTTAGATTAAAAAAATTTGCGGAAGAGGACCTAAATTTTCCACAATCTTAATTAAAAGTTCACCTCATTTTCTGGAAATCTGGTGTTATTTTACGTATATTTTGTAATTCTTAAGTTGGTGAAACTGAAAAATTTTATGTGACAGCTCTTTTTCCCCTAATAAACAAAGGTGACAGTAAATTTTTGTAGGAGGTTATGTTAACTTCGTCTACTAAAATGAAATATGTTGGGTTTAACGTGTATATTAAGAGAATGTAATAAAAGTAGTACAACAGGTATAATATACAATACAATTTTAGGTTTTGTTCGACTTAAACACCAAATAAGCGACACTTCCATCTGACTGACATTTTAATAACACCACTTTTTGAAGCTTATACAGTCTAAACTTGAATGCATTAGGGAAGAAGGATGTCGTAGAGAAGGTTGCATGTGGCAAAAATTTCTTGGTATCGATCACCGAGAGGGGAAACCCGGACACTTCCTGCATGTTTCATATGAATCGACGCTTAGCATCCACCGCCTAATACGGTCGAGAGGGGAAGGAACATCACTCGCATTTTCCATGGATCGCTGCTTAGCAATGTAGGATGTAGAGAACTACTTACTGCTATTATGGTATAATTTAAAACATTGTATATCATTGTTTAAAGTTAATTAAATCGTGGAAAAATAACATAACCTCTTAAGAAACTAACTAAAGTTGGCACTCAGGAATGTTAAGAACACCAGTACCAACTGAAAAACAATCATGAAATTTGGAGTAATGTAACCTCACTTACGACGAAATGAAGTGAACTTTGAATGAAGATTGTGGAAAATGTAAGGCTTCTTCCGCAAATTTTTTAACTGATAACATGTAATTAAGGTGTCCTCTATCCATTTCTATCAATTTCATGATCATACCTGGGGGGCTTATTAGCGCAACGTAACCCAATTCCAAAATGTACCTACCCACTTACGAAGGACCTGCCCATTCTGGTGTTGTAGATTAAACAGCTGGGCAGTTCAATTAGCATTTTCATTGTTCGCAAAAAAAGAGAAATTACGAGAGAAATTATTTCAACTCTTTCAGCAATAAACCACTATCACTGTTCAATGTACCGATGTTGCAACTAAATAACTTTAAAACGCTATTTGTCAGTGACAACAGTAATTGACAATCACTATTAAACTTCAAAATGCTGCTATAGTAACGCTCTCAACAATAACCAAGATTTCCGTTGCATTGCAATAGGTACCTACGACTATTAAAAAGAAAAAAATCAACAAGTACGGTTCAAAATGTAGGGGAACAACATTTTTTGTATTTATTGTTGTATTTATTTTTGTTATTTAACTAATTCATTTACAAGCATTTTTTTCCATAAGAAAATGTTGACACGTTTTTGTAACTTTTATCAGCCCCTGTATCAGCTAAACAAATTAGAAGCGATTTAAAACTTAAGGGTTATAATCCACATTCCATTTAAAATTTTGGGGGCGCTTGTTATCCCCGCTAGGGCTTTTAAAAAAAAATGATTCCCCTTGAATAAAAAATTGAAGGGTCCGAGGATTTTTTCGTAGATGTTTTGAGGTCCCCAAAATAGGCTCTGTTTCGTTTTCAAATGACCACCCTGTAACAGTTGAAACAAATAGGTACCTTCACAACAACATTTTTTTAAAGAAGCTTTATTGTAGTATTGCTAACAATGTATGTACTTTAATTTTGTGGCCAGCTTGGAGAAGGGGGGGGGGGGGCATATTCTCTCAATGGCTATTTTTCATTACCTATGTCAAATTTATCAGAAAAACTCACATTTAGGTAAATAGTTATGACCATGCATAAGTAAGGGACTGACCACAAACTTAAAGTACATATACATTGGTAGCAACCTTTTTATAATTATATCATAAAAAGTTCCTTCAAAAATATGTTGTTTTGAAGATATATTCAGTGTTCCAGACAACATTTTCACCCTGTATAAATACAATATATGGCGCGAGCGGATTTGACAGAATAATCAGCAGTTGTTTTATGGATGATGAACCATACTCCTATTTAAAGGAAAAAGAGTAGTGATACCCTAGGCTAGGCGATACCAATTGCGGAAATTTGCATATCTTATCACTTATCAGTATCACTCTCAACAATATATGTTTTATGGGCTGTTTCCTTAAACCTCAACAAATAAAACCCCTATATAGCGATCAATGATGAGTATCTATATACAAACGGTTAATTACCTGCATCTGTCCCTGATATTTCCTGTATCAAGGCTAATTTTCAGGAGCAACTACAAGCACCTTGTCAGCGCCTCGAGGTGAACGTACCGTACATGGGATTAAATTGCGTAGGTATTGTCCATACGAAATTGGGCTTTAACCATTAACAACTAAATTTCAGTGAATGTTACCTTTCGCCACATTTTAATGATTATTTTTTTGTAATCGCCCAAAAGTACTATTAAAAACTTCCTGCAATAAAGATAAATCTGGTTCCATTGACTAATTGTGCTAATGAGATTTAAAAATTGTATTTTTCGTATACGGTAAACGACTAAACGTCCTTCTAATTCAACATTCGTTAATATTAGTACATAACGTATCATTAAAAATGATTTTGGGGAAATCGGCCGATAATAAATTTTTAACGCAAATGATATACGAACATGTTAATTACACTACGCTACGAACGGTACAGGTAAATGTTAACGTAACCTCAATGGATGACTACATAATAAACCATCTAAAAGGAATGTAATGACCTCAGAACGTTTACGATACCTATCATCCAACATCGCGAAGTAAACACAACTTTCAAATTAATCACGTTGACATGACGGAGATTCGCGGATTCACGTTTTACGTCATAGGTATCTCTTGCGCACATGTGTCCGTCGCAATTGATCAAATCAATTCACACTTTCTGTAATAAGTTTCCTTTTATTGCAATAGGTTTCTAGGAACTCCTGGAACTGAGTACGCGGACGTCACACCTACTCGTCGTTTTAGAGACCTCAAAAACGGCAATTTTCCAAACATATATCATGTTAATCCATTCTTATTTGTAATATTACCGATCTACTTTGCTCTGGCGGAACAGATGCACCAACTCACCTGCAACAAAGAAATAACATATTACTTCCCGCAAAACATGTAAACGTTAATTTTAGCACATTAAAATGATGTTAATTAAACTTTTTTTTTCGTTTAACTTCATTTGGTTAAACGAGGATTCCAATGAACTCCATGTTAATTAAAAAGCTTCCCGTTTGAGTTCAAAAAATAACTTTTTATTAATCATCGTGTGAATACGCAAAGTTGTCCTGGTCCTGGTGGTATTGTACTATACATTTTCTTAATAGTTAATTGTCAATGATAAAATACACGTTTGGGTTTAATTGGTGTAAGGCTGTTACGTTTCGTAATTTTGGCACTTTCATTTTTATTATTATTAGACTATTGTTAGATGTACGTTAAGAATGTTGCATCTATTTCAATTTCGGAAGTGTTCCAATTCTTTCAAGGAATTCCCCATCACTTCCAACGTCGCGCTATAATAGACTGGTGGATGATTTAAAAGAGAGAATGAAATTTTTGGTTACATTTTTGGTAACAATAGCGTTGCTATTAAAACAATCAGAAAGTATAACAAGTGCGGTTTGTAGAAGAGAGAATGTTGACGTGTGAATATTAAAATAAATGTTATAATAAGGTCTAACTCTTAACACAAAAAGTTTGATTGTGTAACAAAGCGCCCATTTTCCGCTGTGAGATCTGCCAGCCTTGATGACCACCCGGTACATGAAGGCACGGAATCGAGATGTGACATCAATTTGGGATACTTCGGTACAAGAAACTGCTGGACCTACATAGTTATTAACTAGGAGAAGGTAAAAGTAATTGCTATAATTTCTAGCGTCGTACTGTAGCCGCCGTAACCAAATCCAGATGCTGTAATAGTTATTTACCTAACAAGTTCGGTAAGTTAATTTTCCCGCATGAGCACTTTGTTTGCAGCACGACCGTAGGGAGTGCTGCATTTAGTGCGAATGCGGGAAAATTCTTTCCGAAAGAGTTAGGTACAATATTTTTTGTAACGAATTGCGTAAAAAAAGGTCAAAATTAATAAAGTTTTGTAAATTAGTTTTTTTTTAATCATGAGTTGGTAACACAATCATATGTTTGGTTGGTAACATAATTTTGTAACTACCCACTTTTAATTGCACTGGTCACATTTAAAACTTCCACATCTTTGGTTAATACATATTTTGCCTTTGCAATGAGTGCTACTACTGGTCACGGCATTGCATCGTTTGCACTGAATATCCTTGGAAGTCTTCAATGTTAACAAATATGCTTTGAAAAGAGTGCTCTTATTGGTCGCGTAAGTGCACTGATCGTATTTAATATTCCCAGAAGACATGTGTGAAGAAATGTGTTCTCAAATTTGATTTATCTTGAGTTGCGTAAATACACTCGTTACATTTAAAATCCTTGGAAGCTTTGTGTGTGTTAATATGTGCTTTCTTAAACTGCATATGCGAATAGTTGCAGAATATCACTGGTCACATTTTAAGACGTTTTAACAATAAATTTTACTTTTTCTTGAGTTCCAATTCTGAAAAATAATTTGATTGCGTTATAAGTTCTTGTTTATATATTTACGTAAAACTTAGTGTACGTCTGTTTCCGATTAATCGCGCTAAATACCCTCAACCAACGGATTAATTGATTTTACAGCAGATGACAGTTAACCATGACATGACGTTCGTTGACTTCAATAAGTACTACCAACCGAAGAACGCGCAAACCCCTTCTCTCCAGCGGAAACTAAAAAACACCGCGATGCGGGAAAGTCGTTTTCCCGTGCATCGAGGATGCTTGGAAACATTATCTTTCCATTCAATGAGTACAAAAAACTAATTTGCAGACCTTTTGCGATTGACACGAAATTCCATGGGACAATGGGCATTACTGGACTACCGAATTTTGGATTTTAATCCGGGCAAATAAGTGAGTATTAATACTTGTAGCTAATCAGATGTGTAACAGCAAACCTTGTCTGATTAGATTGTCTCTAGTGTCAAACGAAGCGCGCTTAATTAACATGAATTTCAAGATTAGTTCCCGATTTTTAGGACTTCCGATGCTTTCCATACTTTGGGAATTCCATATTATGTAGTATGATTTAGAAAGGATCTTTTGGCATTTTTCACTTTGCTCGCGTGCAGTTTAGGCCGATTTAGTGTTTTTAATTTTACGACACCGCACCGTTCAAGTTCAAGGTAGGCTTGATAATTTCTCTTTTCGTTATTTATAAGAAACCTAGTTTGTTTTCCTTGTTTCGTTTTCCCGTATAAAGTAGATACCGTTAGTTCATTTGGACTTCCGTTCCGATTTGGAAAATTGCTACCGTCCCGTGTGCCGTAATTATGTTTTAGAGTTTTGCCAGTCATTTTCTCGCAAGATCGCTCCTCCGTTTGAGTACCCGTGGCTTCCGAGACCGTTCCGCAAACCACCCCTTGACCAGGGCAAGGGTTGAAATCTCCTGGTGGCGCCCAACAGAACCGTACCGTTTCAATTAGAATACCGCACCGTCCTGCCGACTACCGAAGATTTGCAAAATATTTGAATTATCTGCATACACTTTTTATTAATTTATTCTACTTTTCAGTTTTATTTACATGCAGCAGATTATGCGCGGACTTCCCCACTACCGATGTTTGTCGCAACATAAATTTTACATGCACATATTTAAATAATATTAAACGATAATATAAAAGCATGCATAAAACACTGCAAATTACCCATCAAAAAGATGATAGAAGGAGATGGAGATAAGATGTGCTTATCTTAAAACTAGTTAGTTCACCCAGAGATAACGCTCTTATCGCAATGATCGGAGATCACACTTGTACAAGAATATAAACTTAATCTTCTAACACGTAATTTCATTGCAATTAAGTAATTCTTAAACAAAATCACCTTGGTTGCACATTTAAATACCATGATCGAAGTAGTGTTCAGTCTGAATTAGTGACAACATTTAGTGTAAAAGAAAATTTAAATTCACCAATACAAGGTGACCCAACATTACTGTAGGTGCTAAAGCCAAACCGAGAGTTTACACAATTTTTTTTCTGTTGTTAGTATTTTGGTTAATTATTAATCTTTTTTTAATAGAACACTATATGATTTTTTGAATCTTTAATTTTTTGAATCACTTGAACCATCCCTGTGGTGTTAAATTTTAAATTTTTTTTTATAATGATTGTTAAATCGTTTTTAAAATAAGAATACTGAGTCAGGTAAAAACGAGAGTAAAAAGGTTATCGGGCCTAACCAAATCTGTTTAAATGGCACGCTCTGTATATTTTATTTTCTAGATTATCCATCGGTGTATTTTCTTCTCGAAATGGGGTAATGTAGGATGGTCAATTCAACCTGTATATTTTGATCTAAACCTAAACGATGGCATATTAAATTCTCTGTTTAACAACGTAAGACTAAAGCAATTCAAATTCTGAATCAAAATTTGAAACTATTCGCTCGCTTAAGATGTACGGGGGGAAAATTAAAAATTGTCAATTTCAGAATGAATATATATTTTCTTAGTTTAAAGACACATGTTTATTACAAAATTTCTCTATAATGATGGTTGAATAGTCTGCCGTTTACAAAATAAGTATACGAGGTAAAACGGTCATCGGACCTAACCTAATTTTTTTGAAATAGGATACCCTATATAGGTACTTTTAATTTAAAAGGATAACATATTCAATTCTCTTTTTAACGCTAAAGAAGTTCCATATTCATTCAAAAAGATTCAAGCAAAGTTTTGTTTTTGAATTTTATTTATATTTTTTCAATCATTTGCACTTTTCACAATTTTTTAAAATCTTTTTTCAACTATTTTTTTTAATCATTGGAACCTTTTTTTGAATATCATCCCTGGTGAGGTAAATTTTTGAAGAAATTTCAATATGCTATTTTTTAGGTTAAAATATAAAAGGTGCTTTATTAAAAAAAAGTCCGATAACTTTTTAGCTGACCTCGTCTACTTATTTTGGAAACGGCAGATTATTTAATCATTATAACGAAACTTTTGTAATAAGCACCCTCGTAAGCTCCTTTTGATCAACTAAAATAATAAAAAAATACGTTGTTCCCTTTCAAAAAAATTGGTTTTACGTACTTAAAATTGGCTAAATTGCTGAACCTCGGAAGACTTTGTGACCCGAGTTGTGACCACTGTGAAGAACACTAACTTTCTGTTTGACACCTTTTAAAATACGCTAGAAATATTTTTGTTCTAAGAGTATACCAATGTTAATGCGCAAAAGTACATTTTATATTGCTTGAGTATAACACATACTTTTTTTACTAAACATTCCGCCATTATGTACATATTATTACTATTACTAGGGGAAATATGTTCTATTTAATTTTAAAAAAAATTTAGCTTTAAACTGTTATTTCCTCGGTTATTTCAACACTTCTTATGCTGGTAGTAGTCATTAGTCAATTCTTTTATTATTAGCAGCTGTCCCGCATATTCTTACCCCCTTGTGCACACGTCCTGCATTACTTGGTCACTTATTTTACTGCAGTGGTTAAACCAGTCCTAAACAGGAAATATTCATGCAACACCTAAAAATGATCCTCTAAAAAGTAAATTCAATTCAACCTAAAAATTCCGATATGATGCGATTAATAAGAAAGTAACCAAAAAAATCACACCAACAGCAACCTTTCGTTTCTATAGTTGACATCTGTCCCACATGAAAAAAAAGAACGCAAACGCAAAAATAGAATTTGGTACATGCAGCAGACAGTTAACTTGTCAACCTTTACCTATCTTAATTGGTTCATCATTGCAAGCAACAACATGGCACGTAGCTGTCGCGAGCAAACGCGTTGAATAATGAATAAAATGTGAATTAATTACATTGATGATGGTCATACTTTTTGACAAAGAAGTTTTATCCTTGAATCTCCTTTCGGACATTATCTCATCATGAAAATGTTTACCGATGGTGTTTACCTGTGACGTACCGAAAACTGTTACCGCTTTTAACATATCTTTACTTATAAATTGGAGATTTAATTTAATTTAAAAAGTCGGAAGATTTCTCACATACCGGGAAGGAAAATTCTTGCGGAGCCGGTTAAGATCGTTGACCGAGTTAATAAACAATTATGAAGACCACCCACCTCTTGAGCGGACCTTGGTGAGACAAGTGACAAAATCGAAGATTTTAAAAATTTCGCCCCAGAGATAAAAACGAGGGGCAAATATATTACTCGTATTACAAACATAAAGGGATCATTTTATTGTGGCTCTCGAAACTGAAAGGAGTCGAATTTGAGCAATTTATTCAAGATGCGGGCCTCGATCCGATCTTATATCAACTTCTATTTATAGGAATTCATCTATTTGTTAGATCCGCCTTTAATAAATAGTATGTCTTATAATTACGAACCGTCTGTGAATAAAACGACTTAATTAATTAAATCTTCGAATACAGTATAAAACATTTCATATTCGGAGCTCGATTCGCAGTAAAGTAAGTACTCCCGATATTGTCTTTATTCTATTTATACAAACACTATATTTAAGCGAACAGGTAAAAGAGGTAAAGCGTATTAATCAAATTTTTGGCAACGAAACGAGGCGTATATCTTACTTGCTCATTATTTGGCACTATTTTCTGCTGAAAGTTCGTGTCCAAGTGTCGCATGGAACCAGAAATGACCAAATAAATCTTATGGTTCAATTGAAAAAACTTTCACTATTAGCATCAAACTGTAACAAACCACCAAATAAATAAGGCAGGTCTTACGGTTTCCGAGATCTCAATGCTTAAACTGAAAAAAAAACTCACCCTGTATATACGCAATAACTTTTCGGACCAATACGTAAAAGTACTGACCTTAAACTTCAACCCAATCCACAACGGTATTTAGTATGGGCAAAATAACGTTTTTTAAAGATAACCTGAACGTTAAGTTTAATGTTAGGGATGCTACAGAGCCGGATTAAGACATTTTTCGCCCTGGGCAAATAAAA